>NC_086445.1:320444797-321087297 GCF_028390025.1 Pseudophryne corroboree | reverse complement strand
AACATTAAAAGACAAGAGTAACACAAGGCAAGGATGATCGGTACAAAGATATGTGCATTGTTATACATTGGCCGAACTGTACTGTAGTTTTAAAATTTTTAAAAGTACTGTTCCAATAAAAAGACTTTACCTGCATTAGTTCTGTTTTGTGGTTGTTCTGGTGTCTGGGCTTGAGATGAAAAACCATATTGCTGATATCCATTAGAATTTAGATATTGGGAGCTGGGACTTCGTCTGCAATCCCGAATGCTTGAGAACGTTTGAGAGTGAGGAATGCTTCGCTGGAGAGGAGAGCACCGACTGAGTCGCGGTTGAGGGGGTGGTAAGAGATCAAAGTCTTCATCATCATCTTCAACACTGTAGCGGTCTGATTCCTGATCACTACTGGCACAGGATAATTTCTTTGCGGAGTAAAGAGAAAAGCTTGAGCGATGTCTTGATACTGAACTGCATGTGGAGGTAGATGCAAAGTCCTGCCTGAGGCCTGCAGAAA
The DNA here is from genome assembly GCF_028390025.1 of Pseudophryne corroboree. Taxonomy (NCBI): domain Eukaryota; kingdom Metazoa; phylum Chordata; class Amphibia; order Anura; family Myobatrachidae; genus Pseudophryne; species Pseudophryne corroboree. Next base: position 321,086,804 of record NC_086445.1, on the reverse strand, counting down.
GGTAAACAGCTTTCAGGTAGGCAGTCTACCTGGACACTGACCCATTTGTATTTCCTTACATAGGAAGAGTTGCAAAACAGAACAGACAGCAATTCCTATTTGCAAATAAAATAAGAAAAATAGTACAAGTAACTGCCGTACCTGGATTGGGGGGGGTTCTACTGTTTTATATTTACACCATACATATTTGCACACTCATAAGTAAAATCATATATTATATAACACGGTATCCGGTCTTTAGGTCAACAGCACTTACGTCGACACTCGTTAGGTTGACCACTATTGGTCGACATGCATTAGATCGACATGGTCCCTCGGTCGACACTGAAAAAGGTCGATAACTGTTTTTCACTTTCAAAAAAAAATTTTGGAACTTTCATACTTTCCGATCCACGTGGACTACAATTGGGAATAGTAACCTGTGCCGAGCGCAGTGGTAGCGGAGCGAGGGACCTTGCCCGAAGCATGACGGTGCACCAATTGGGGTTCCCGGTCACTTTACAAAGAAAACACCACCAACATTTTTTTTACTTTTAACGCATGTCGATTTTTTCCCACGTCGGCCTAATGACTGTGTCGACCTATTTCAGGTCTCGACCTAGTCACTGTCGACCAATAGTTGTTGACCTTATGACTGTCGACCTAGTTACTGTCGACCCAACGATCCACACCCTATAACACTGTATGACAATACTGAAATCTCTTACTTTCTTCCTGTAATCGTGCCATGATCTGGACATCAGTAAGGTCTTGCAGCTTGTACCCCATAGAGATCGAGTCATCTTCTACTTCCGACGTGCTGAGTTCACTGTCTACTGAAGACTGTCGGCTTAAAGGTGAACTTTTCAAACTGTAACCTAAAAAATAATATCTGTATATATTACACTTGCTTATGAATTTACTACATGTAAAAATATAATATGTCTTACAAACACAGACTTAAAATTACAGAACTTAAAGCGGTTTTTGTTACAATTTGTATGCAGTAAGTAAACACAGTACCATTCATCTCCAATTTTGGTTATTTTATTATGTAATAGTTAATTCTCATTGATGCAAACACATATTGGTAGATTTGGGGCATTTGAGGCTTAGCTGTGTGATTTAGTTGTAAAGTAAGTATTATAAAGAAAAATAATTTACATATAATTTGTTTAAGAATATTTCCATCACATTTGTATTCCATAACTTTTGGAACGGTGTCAGAAAGAAGTGTACTTTACGGGTAAGAATTCCTCTGCCTAAAAACTATTTTCCTTTTAGTCCCCTATAAAGAGTTTCAGTGTCAGAGCTGCATCATTAGTACCTTACAGGAAGTTGTGCTTAAGTCATTGAAGGTCAATGCAAAGGCCAAAGTAACTCAAGCAAGGCTACCTATGGTACTTTATACGGAGGTAAAGCAAGTCTGCCGACACAAAGTTTTCTGCCTAGACATAAACAGTAAAGACTAATTTGACACTTAAAATTACAATTGAAAACAAATAAATAATAATAAATGTAAAAATAATAATAATAATAATAATAATAATAATAATAATAAGAGATACAGGCCCAGTTACAAATAAATATTTAATCTATAAAACAGTATGTCCATGCATACATTCTATACTCTACATTTTAATATATAGAGAAATCAGTGCTCTATAACAAAATCTCACAAACTTGCTGAAAAACCTACTACAAATCTTATACAAGGAAGTGTAAAACTTGTGTGCAATGAAATTACCGTATATACTCGAGTATAAGCCGACTTTTTCTGCACTTTTTTTTGTGCTGAAAAAGCCACCTCGGCTTATACTCGAGTCAGCGTTAGGAGGGACACGGAGAGCACAGCGCGTGGCTCTCCTGTGTCCCTCCTGCATCTCCGGCGGCAGCGGCGTGTGTGTGTTAAAGGAAGTTCATGAACCGGCACTATCTTTAACACACGCCGCTGCCGCCGGAGGGACACAGGAGAGCCGCGCTGTGCTCTCCGTGTCCCTCCTTTAGAAGACAGCGCGGGAGCGACGGAGGGTAAGTATCTAGCACTGTGGGGCACATCTGGCACTGTGGGGCACATCTGGCACTATGAGGTCTGTGTACGGGTAGAGCTGCATTTCCCACCCTAGGCTTATACTCGAGTCAATAAGTTTTCCCAGGTTTTTGTGGTAAAATTAGGTGCCTCGGCTTATATTCGGGTCGACTTATACTCGAGTATATACGGTATTTAAAATGAGGAAATATTAGAATTTACTTGCCTATCACATGCACTGACTGCTCTCACGGGAGTAAAAATACATACTGTATGTCAGGAAGACGATGTTGTCTAAAAGTTCCCCTGTGACTTAAAGTACCCACCAGTCAGCACCCAGTCAGAAGCCGATTGGTTGGTACTTGCTCTCTAAAGCTTGAAACATCTTAACGTTAATGCAGAACAGTGAGTAGCAGATGTCCTGACATCAGGAAACATAACATTAAAGAGATGCTTGTACACAAAATATCCAGAAAGGGAAAAAAATAAATCAATCTGATGACATGAATGCGCTTGGTGGGCTTATGCCGACTGTAAATATGTTACATAAATAACTAAGATCACACAGACCAGACCTGAACTCTCATATCATTTCAGGAATTTTAATAACGTGGAAACCAACAACAATTTTAGAACTTAAAACAGTTTTATATTAATTAACATACGCCACCATTACGGCATTATGTATAGGCAATTTCTATGTTGTTATATACCTACAACATCCCAATTTTTGAGACCTCCGCTGTTGGAAAGTATGTTATGTAAGGTGTGCTCTCAACATGAAGATACAAGCTTAGGGATAGCAGCTCAATATTGATACACATTTAATGAATTAATAAAAACACATGTAGTCTTATTATTTGTAACAATTTTTTTGTGTACATTTTCATATAGGAAACAAGATCCCTACTCATATTATACCTTTCTGGCCTATTACGGTGCAGTATACTAAGAATGCATCCGATTGGACCAGTTCATGGGATAAATATTTCACAAAATATAAAAGGTGATGTAGATAAATGGTTATGCATACATTATTTAGATTTAATGGGGTCGATTCAATTCGGCAACAGTTGAATATCGCCAGGAATTAGCTCCCGGCGCTATTCAATACAGCGACTAGTTACCCTCAAATTGTCGGGAATTCTCTTCTCACCCCCGGAGGGCGAGAGAAGAAAACCGACAAAAGGGCTGCCGCAAGGCTGATTCTGTCGGGAATCAGCATCGCCGCGGGTAGATAAGTTGGAGAATGCCCTTTCTCCCGACAAAACAACCTGTTAAGTCCGCGAGAACGGGCATTCTCCGACTTAACTTTGGCTAAATTGAACAGCGTCGGGAGCTAATTCCCGGCGCTATTCAACTGTCGCTGAATTAAATCGACCCCAATATTTTAGACAATCACACAACTACTTTAAATGGCTGAATAGTTGATCCTGCCAATGAACAGTAATGAAAGCATTGCTCTATAGTATATGACCCTAGCATTAGTTATTACAAACAATGCCTCTGTACCATTTAATCTTCTCTATAGTGATTTCATCTAATTTATATCAATGATGTGCTATCAATAATTCTAAAGAAAAACAACAAAACAGCAGCATGGAAATGTATCCCTGCACATACTGTATGTAGCATATTGGGGGGAGGGGGCCTGGACTGCACATACTGTATATGTAGCATATTGGGGGGGAGGGGGCCTGGACTGCACATACTGTATGTAGCATATTGGGGGGAGGGGGCCTGGACTGCACATACTGTATGTAGCATATTGGGGGAGGGGGCCTGGACTGCACATACTGTATGTAGCATATTGGGGGGAGGGGGCCTGGACTGCACATACTGTATGTAGCATATTGGGGGGCGAGGGCCTGGACTGCACATACTGTATGTAGAGCCATACGCATTTCTAGGTGCATCCACCTACAAATCAGGAGCTAGACTTCATAAACTTGTATCTGAACCTGCCCTATACTGGGTGCAAAAGCCAGGCCTCCTGACAGGTGTGTATGTGCACGTCTGCAAGTCTGCGGAAACATGCCTTTTCTGTAACCAGCCTACATACAATAGCCATTTTCCTCTTGCAGCCTGTGCCTGGAGAGGGAGGTTGGAAAAGCACATTTACAAGTTTGCCTAGTGACTACACATGTTCTGGCCAAGTACAAGCTGATTCACAATAGGTATCGTTTCACAGCAGGGAAATGATCTACTATATATAAATTACTTGCTAAACAACGAACGGGGCTGATTCAGAGATGGACGCAATGTCAATGTTTTACTCTGTGGAGCAATTTATTGCCACTGCACATGTGTAAGTGGCACTGTGCATGTGCCGCCATGGTCTTGTGAAGGCGGTCACAGTGAGGATTTATTCACAGTGAGGGATAGGCAGGGTGCATTTGTGGGAGGTAGTGGAGGAGTGACAACTCAAACGCCGGCATGTCGCAACCGTTTTAGAGCATGCAACAGATTACAACTGCGATCTCATATGCAGCTGTAATAGCTCCAGTGGCAGCCCGGACATTTGCATATTTCCGTACAGCTGCTGCAAAGGTATATGTTTACATCTGAATCTGGCCCAGAGTCTGCCCCGTAATGTCACAGATGTAGTGCCTCAAAACAGACAATACTAAATGTATCAAAGTCTTGGTTTTAAATATGAACACCATCAGCAGCTGAAAATAATGCAATAAAAAAAATAAAAAAGCAACAAAAAATTTGCACGGCAGAAAAGTATACACAAAAAGAAAAAAAAGGAAAAGAAAAAAAAAATGCAAATTAATAAAGCTAATTTGGAATAAAAACCCACAACATTTTTGGAACAAAATTATAAATAATTAAGTTGTAGGTTTACCTGTCCTTTCTGGTGTTAGTATTGCTTTAGTTGGGGTTTTAAGGATGCTGGGAGAATTAAAGCCGTTGCAATACGGAGTGAGTCTCGCAACTGGACTATATGGAAAAGACATGGAAACAGGAGTGGAAAAGAGACTCCTCCAGCGACCAGCTAAATATAAAAAAGGAACAAGAATTACCAATTAGTATCTGTTTTAAAACAATACCTAAAAGACATGGATCAGGATAAAAAATAAAATACAGGTTAGTACCATCACCTTTCACTAGCATACACATATTAGATAGGACAGTTGTGCCATGTGTTGTGCACATTTGTTCCATGAAAGACACTTGTAGAAAAGATTTAATAAAACAGAGAAGCAGGTAATTCTGCTTACATATAGGGTAAAACTTGCAGAATAATGGTTTATTCTGGTGCCAAACTAAATGATGATAATTTTCCGGGACATCCAGCACTTGTCCCACCAATTGACAGATTACTCTAGGAGAGTACAAAATAGCAAGAGGCATGAGACGCAATATTGGGCCTAATGCAGATCTGATTGCAGCAGCAAATGTGTTAGCTAATGGGCACAACCATGGGCCTAATTCAGACCTGATCGCTAGCAAGCTATTTTTGCACTGCTGCGATGAGATAGTCACCACCTACAGGGGGAGTGTATTTTAGCTGTGCAAGTGTGCGAACGCATGTGTAGCAGAGCTGTACAAACAGATTTTATGCAGTCTCCGCGCAGCCCAGGACTTACTCAGCCTCTGCGATCACATCAGCCTGTCCGGGACCGGAATTGACGTCAGGAACCCTCCCTGCAAACACATAGACATGCTTGCATTTTTCCAGACACTCCCTGAAAACGGTCAGTTGACACCCACAAACGCCTTCTTCCTGTCAATCTTCTTGCGATCGCATGTGCGAACGGATTCATCGCACAAACCCATCGCTGAGCGGCGATCCGCTTTGTACCCGTGCGACACACCTGCGCGTTGCGGTGCATGCTCAGTTTGGACCTGATCGCCCGCTGTGTGAAAACGCACAGCAGCAATCAGGTCTGAATTAGCCCCCATGTGCAGTGCAGGGGAGGCAGCTATAACATGTGCAGAGAGAGTTAGATTTGGGTGGGTTATTTTGTTTCTGTGCTTTATATTTACACTGCAATTTAGATTTCAGTTTGAACACACCCCACCCAAATCTAACTCTCTCTGAACATGTTATATCTTCCCCACACCTGCACTACACATGGTTTTGCTCATTAGCTAACAAATTTGCTGCTGCGATCAGATCTGAATTAGGCCCATAGTTGCTAAGCATCACATGCCTCATTGTGCAGTTAGTGTAAAACCTACCTACTGATGTATCCTCATACATCTAGCCTCAATATGCTATGCAGCACAAGATGCCTGGCGCGAGATCCAGTGCAACTCTGCTAGCGTTGGGTGTCTTTTTATTGGGCCAAAAATGCTTTAGTCACAAAACAATGCAAACAGGGCGCACCAGGAGACTGTGCGGAATAATTTGATACATGACACTTGGATATTGTGTGTGACGGAGTCTGTATACGGAGCAGAACAGAACCTGCACTGGAAAAAAAGCTGCGACTGCTACATGGTAGCACTTCATATATGGATTCAGAGACTCTGTAGCTTACAGATGTACAAGTGTCACATATCAAAATAATTAGCACAGTCTCCTGGTGCATCCTAGGGGATCCGGTCTCTAGGTTGAAAGTAAGGTAGATAGTAACTAGGTCGACCACTATTGGTCGACAGTAACTAGGTCGACATGGTTTCTAGGTCAACCGGGTCTCTAGGTCGACATGAGTTTTTCACTTTTTTTCAACCTTTTCATACTCTACGATCCACGTGGACTACGATTGGAAGCGATAAAAGTGAGGCACCTTGCCGGAAGCGCGAGCCATTCGAAGGGACACTGTGCACTAATTGGAGATCTCGGTCACTGTATGAAGAAAATGACACAAAAGACTCATGTCGACCTTTTCACCTGTCGACCTAGAACATGTCAACCTAGAAACCCTGTCGACCTAGTTACTGTCGACCAATAGTGGTCGACCTAGTTACTATCTACCTTCCATAACACACCCGCGTCCTAGCCGCATCACACATTTTGCAAAAATGGTACACAATGTTTGCACAGTCTCACAGGACTTGGTGCACAGAGAAGGGCTGTTTGGCTCAACTGCACCAATGATGCATGAGGAGACCGCTGTATAGTCTAGCATACTCCAAGTGTGTTTATATTTATAACCACAATTGCAGAGTACAAATGCCAAATCCAGCAAGATGTTTCAATGTTTATTACATTGTCATCAGGCACAAAACAACAAAACAAAAATGGGATAGGCATATGAGTATCCTTACAAAGAATTAAGGTTAAAAACGGGTTGAGATTACCTAAAGGATAAAAAAAAGGGGCAGACTAGATGAGCCAAATGGTTCTTATCTACCATCAAATTCTATGTTTCTATGATATATACAGCGGGGATTGAAAGTTTGGGCACCCCAGGCAAAAATTAATTTTAATGTGCAAAAAGACGCCAAGGAAAGAAGGAAAAATCTCCAAAAGGCATCAAATTACAGATTAGACATTCTTATAACATGTAAACTTGTAAACGCTTTTTGTAGCCAGCCAAGAGTCTTTCAATTCTTGTTTGAGGTATCTACGCCCATTCTTCCTTACAAAAAAGTCTTCCAGTTCTTTGAGATTCCTGGGCTGTCTGTGACGCACTGCTCTTTTAAAGGTCTATCCATAGATTTTCAATTATGTTGAGGTCAGGAGATTGTGAAGGCCATGAAGTGCCGTTTCTTGCGGCGGGCAAGCCGTGCAACCGCACGGGGCGCCCGCCACGGTACTTCCTGGGCACTTTCAAACCCCCCTCCCCTCTCCTTCCAAATTCCCAGCTCGGGGGGAGGGATTTAGCAGGAATGACGCGTTTGCATCGTGACGTCACGACGCATTCGCGTCATTCCGCGAAACCCCGCCCCCCGAGCTGGGCACTCGGGAGGAGGGAGAAGGGGGAGCCAAGACGGCCAGCGCTGCACAGACGAGGGAGAGGCGGCTGAAGAGCGGGAAGAACCGCTTCAAATGTAAGTCAGCCCCTCTCCCTCTCTCCCTCCCCCCCACCACCACCTGCCGTACTGTGTAAAATGGGGACACTTGTCTGCCGGAATGTGTAAAATAGGGACACTTGTCTGCCGGAATGTGTAAAATGGGGGCACGTGCCTGCCGGAATGTGTAAAATGGGGGCACGTGCCTGCTGGAATGTGTAAAATGGGGACACTTGCCTGCTGTAATGTGTAAAATGGGGGCACGTGCCTGCCGCAATGTGTAAAATGGGGACACTTTCCTGCCGCAATGTGTAAAATGGGGGCACGTGCCTGCCGCAATGTGTAAAATGGGGACACGTGCCTACCGTGCTGTGTAAAATGGGGACACTTGCCTACCGTGCTGTGTAAAATGGGGGCACGTGCCTGCCGCAATGTGTAAAATGGGGACACTCTCCTGCCGCAATGTGTAAAATGTGAACACTTGCCTGCCGTACTGTGTAAAATGGAGGCACGTGCCCAGAGGCGTATCTAGCACGGGGCGAGCAGGGCACGTGCCCTGGGCGCCATGGCAGCCCCAACAGAGGGGGGCGCCACCGGCACCTGCACGGCCCACTCGCCCCATGCTTCAGGGATTCCGCCGGCGCTACCCGCGGCGCTTTCCCTGTCTCCCCGGCTGCTGTGCCTGTCACAATAGACAGGCAGCGGCAGCCAGGAGCCTCCCCCTACTCCCCCCTGCAAAGTGACTGTGTACGCGATCGCGTGCGCGACCGCGGAGGTGCGCGCGTGCGCGACCTCGGGGGGGGCGTGCGGCCCCTGAACAGCAGTGAGTGCAGGTGAGCGGGAAGGGGGTGCGGGACATTTTGTGTGTGTGTGTGTGTTAAGTGTGTGTGTGTTAATTGTGTGTGTGTCGGACAGTGTGCGTGTGTGGGACAGTGCGTGTGTGTTAATTGTGTGTGTGTGTGGGACAGTGTGAGTGTGTTAATTGTGTGTGTGGGACAGTTTGAGTGTGTGTAAATTGTGTGTGTGTGTGTGTGTGTGTGTGTGTGTGTGTGTGTGTGTGTGTGGGACAGTGTGCGTGTGTGGGACAGTGTGCGTGTGTGGGACAGTGTGTGTGTGTTAATTGTGTGTGTGTGACAGTGTGAGTGTGTTAACTGTGTGTGGGACAGTGCGTGTTTGTTAATTGTGTGTGTGACAGTGTGAGTGTGTTAATTGTGTGTGTGGGACAGTTTTTAGTGCGTGTTAATTGTGTGTGTGTGGGACAGTGTGCGTGTGTGTTAATTGTGTATGTGTGGGACAGTGTGAGTGTTAATTGTGTGTGTGTGTGTGTGTGTGGGACAGTGTGAGTGTGTTAATTGTGTGTGTGGGACAGTGTGCGTGTGTGTTAATTGTGTGTGTGTGTGTGTGGGACAGTGTGCGTGTGTATTAATTGTGTGTGTGTGTGGGACAGTGTGCGTGTGTATTAATTGTGTGTGTGTGTGGGACAGTGTGCGTGTGTTAAGTGTGTGTGTGTGTGGGACAGTGTGAGTGTGTTAATTGTGTGTGTGTGGGACAGTGCGTGTTTGTTAATTGTGTGTGTGGGACAGTGTGCGTGTGTGTTATTTGTGTGTGTGGGACAGTGTGCGTGTGTGTTATTTGTGTGTGTGGGACAGTGTGCGTGCGTGTTATTTGTGTTAATTGTGTGTGGGACAGTGTGCGTGTGTTAATTGTGTGTGTGTGTGTTAATTGTCCCGGCGGTTATTGGCGTCTGTAGTGTGCGCCCCGTCCTCCTCCGCTGCCGCTGACAGGAGCGGCGGTGTGCGGCTCTCCCCCTCCTCCGCCGGCTCCGTCCTCCCGTCGTGGCCCTGCAGTGTGTGCCGGTCTCCCCAGCAGCAGGTTAGTCTCTCTCTCTCCCCCCCCCCCCCCCCCCAACTCCTCCTCCCCCCCCCTCTCTCTCTCTCTCTCTCTCTCCTCCTGTGGATTGCAGTTTGTAAGTATCATTTTAATTTTTACAGGTACCCCTATTGAATTCTACTGGACAAGTGGACGTGATCGGCGTGGGATGTAGGTAAGTAATCTGTCTCTCATTTTTACAGGTACCCCTATTGAATTCTACTGGACAAGTGGACGTGATCGGCGTGGGATGTAGGTAAGTAATCTGTCTCTCATTTTTACAGATTCCCCTACTGGATTCTACTGGACAAGTGGACGTGACCGGCGTGGGATGTAGGTAAGTAATCTGTCTCTCATTTTTACAGGTACCCCTATTGGATTCTACTGGACAAGTGGACGTGACTGGCGTGGGATGTAGGTAAGTAATCTGTCTCTCATTTTTACAGCTACCCCTATTGGATTCTACTGGACAAGTGGACGTGACCGGCGTGGGATATAGGTAAGTATGTGTGAGTGTGTCAGTGTGCTTTAATAAATTTTTACTGTGACGGTGTGCGAGTTGTGTTTTTATTTGGGTATTTTTTCTGTTGTAGAACTACAGGTACCGGCGAGCCCGTTATTTCCCTGCATGTTGGTACTTGAGCTTCTCCAAGTACCAGCAAGCGGGGGAGGCTTTCTGGGCCTTGTAGTTCCACAACAAAAAACAATATTCTTTTTTTACTTACATGACTATCAGCCTCCCATCCACAGCCCACGGATGGGGGGGGACAGCCTCGGGCTTCACCCCTGGCCCTTGGGTGCCTGGAGGGGGGGGTGACCCCTTGATTTAAGGGGTCCCCACTCCTCCAGGGAACCCCGGCCAGTGGTGACTAGTTGGGGGGGTAATGCCACGGCCGCAGGGACCTACATAAATGTGTCCCACGGCTGTGGCATTATGTCCCTGGCTAGTGGAGCCCGGTGCTGGTTTTAAAAATACGGGGGGACCCCTACATCTTTTGTCCCCCGTATTTTTGGAACCAGGACCGGACTAAGAGCCCGATGCTGGTTGTCTAAATACGGGGAACCCCTGTCCAATTTTTTCCCAGTATTTAAACAACCAGGACCGGCTCAAAGAGCCCGAGGCTGGTTATACTTTGGAGGGGGACCTCACGCAGTTTTTTTTTAAATTTTTAACCCATTCAGACTCTTCTCCATTAAGTTAATGGAAACCCTGGACAACAAAATTGCATTCATGTCCTCCTCCCACTCCCTTCCCAGTCCCAAACACTGATTATTATTTTTTTCTATAAAAATGTACAATATATCACAAGTATGATGAGCAGGCATGCAGCGGGCATTGGCGACTTTCGACTGAGTTGCAAATTAGTGGCGGAGGGCTGGGTCAGTTGATGGTGGGCGAGTTTGTAAGCCATTGGTGGTGGCAGCGGGCATCGGCTCAGAGGCAGTGGCCGGCATTGGCTCGGTGGCGGTAGGGGTCATCGGCAGGATTCGGCGGACATTATGGCTGTAGTGCCTCACCGCACGCCACTGACCTCACCGCACGCCACTGGTGTGTGGGACAGTGTGCGTGTGTGGGACAGTGTGGGACAGTGTGAGTGTGTGTTAATTGTGTGTGTGTGGAACAGTGTCAGTGTGTGTAAATTTTTGCAGTCCAGTGTGTGTGTGTGGGGGAGAGGAAAGTATGAGAATGTGTGTGTGTAGTCTGAGTGGGTGTGTGTAGGATTTGGGGGTGGCCAGTCTGTGTGTGTGTAATCAGTGTGTGTGGGATGTACTAATGGCCATTTACCGAAGAGAGATATGTATTAAACCACGGGCACTGAGATGCCCTTCTCACTCACCATCCAGCTGGGTGGGCGAGCCGGACGGGTGGAAAGCCAGCAGCAGGGGCAGCATGCCGGATATCAGCAGCCGAGGGTGGGGGCTGTAATGCACATGCGGAGCCCAAAGCCGGAGATCAGCAGCATGCTGACTGGCAATAAGCAGCTTCTGCTTCCGCGTTCAACATGCTGCTGATCTCCGGCTTTGGGCTACGCAGGGTTCGGGAGATGGGTGTCCTCTGCCGGTGTACTGCAGCTCCGGGGGTGCGGGCTCCGGAGGCTTTCAGCACTGTTGAATATCCAGCTGCCTCAAGTATGTACAGCCCGCACCCTCTGCTGCTGATATCCGGCATGCTGCTGCTGGCTGTCCCCCCGCCCGGCTCGGCCACACAGCTGTATGGTGAGAAGGGCATCTCAGTTCCTGAGGTTTAACACATATGCCTCAGAAAATGGCCTCTGCGGTAAACGATACTAATGCTTACCGTGACAGTAACAGCGGGGAGGAAGGCGCACATCGGGATCCTGCAGCATGAAACAAGAACCCCTTCGGAGCGCAGCAGACCACACTGAAAAGGGTGCATACCCGGTGCGGTGCTCTGCATCCCGGGTGGTGCCGAAGATGTGGAGTGTCGGAGGTGGCAGAAGCGCCGCAGCTTGGGGTGAGAAACCGCTGCAGCCCTTCCGCTGCTAAACTCTGCAATTAGTCTATTAAGGGGGTGGGCTCCCCTCATCATAGTGCCCCACAGGCCATGTTAATTCTGGGGGTAGGATCCCCTAACTCTATAATGGGAATTTTGGCTCATATCATGTGCTGTAACATGAATTTTGGCTAATACCGTGTGCTATAATGTGAATTTCGGCTCATACCGTGTGCTGTAATGTGAATTTCGGCTCATACCATGTGGGGAAATGTGAATTTTGGCTCATACCATGTGGAGTAATGTGAATTTTAGCTCATACCGTGTGCTATAATGTGAATTTCGGCTCATACCGTGTGCTATAATGTGCATTTTGGTCATACCATGTGGGGTAATGTGAATTTCGGCTCATACTGTGTGCTATAATGTGAATTTCGGCTCATGCCGTGTGGGGCAATGTGAATTTCGGCTCATACTGTGTGCTATAATGTGAATTTCGGCTCATGCCGTGTGGGGCAATGTGAATTTCGGCTCATACTGTGTGCTATAATGTGAATTTCGGCTTATACCGTGTGCTATAATGTGAAAGGGGCACCAGTACTAGATAGTATAAGGGGTCCTACTACACTGAAGGACACGCCCCTTTTGAGTGACCGCGCCCCTTTTCCGGAGCGCGCGCGCCTTCGGCGCGCGCATAATTGCTATCTGCACTCTTTCATTCCACCTTCAAAAATTCAACTTCGACCACTGCACCTACATACACCTACATACACACCCTGACATCTTTATATGCAGTGACACCAGTGGCGTCTGCACATACTTTCCTTTTGTTTTGTTTTTTTATTATCATTTTATTAACTTATTATTTTTATTAAGAAAAAATTATTATTATTTTTTTTTTTTGGGGAGAGGGGGGGGGGGGGCGCCATTATTGATCTTGCCCTGGGCTCCAAAAACCCTAGTTACGCCTCTGCACGTGCCTGCCGCAATGTGTAAAATGGGGACACTTTCCTGCCGCAATGTGTAAAATGTGAACACTTGCCTTCCGTACTGTGTAAAATGGGGACACTTGCCTACCGTGCTGTGTAAAATGGGGTCGCGTGCCTGCCGTGCTGTGTAAAATGAGGACTTTTTTTTTTTTATCGTGTGGTGGCCGTGATGAGGAGATCCGGTGAGGCCACACCCATCTTAACAAAGCCATGCCCATTTTAACGAGGTCACGCCCCCTTGCTGGGAGCGCGCACGCCTATGGCGCGCGCATACTTTTCCTCTTTATATCTATGGGGGGGGCGCATTTTTTCTTATGTGAATGGGGGGGGCGCATTTTTAAATCTCGCACTGGGAGCCAAATTGGCTAGAAACGGCCCTGAGGCCATGGCAAAACCTTCCGTTTACGCCTCTTGATGTAATCCACCGTGGATTTTGAGGTGTGTTTAGGATCATTATCCATTTGTAGAAGCCAGCCTCTCTTTAACTTCAGCTTTTTCACAGATGGCATCAAGTTAGCGTCCAAAATTTGCAGGAATCTTATTGAATCCATTTTTCCTTCTACTCGTGAAATGTTCCCCTGTGCCACTGGCTGCAATACAACCCCAAAGCATGATTGATCCACCTCCATGCTTAACAGTTGGACAGAGGTTCTTTTCATTAAATTCTGTGCCCTTCCTTCTCCAAACGTACCTTTGCTCATTCCGGCCAAAAAGTTCTATTTTAACCTCATCGGTCCACAGAACTTTATTCCAAAATGCATCAGGCTTGTCTATATGTTCATTTGCAAACTTCAAATGCTGATTTTTGTGGTGAGGACGTAGAAGAGGTTTTCTTCTGATGACTCTTCCATGAAGACCATATTTGTACAAGTATCTCTTTATAGTGGAATAGTGTACCACAACTCCAGTGTCTGCCAGATCTTCCTGGAGGGATCGTGCAGTCAAACGTGGATTTTGACTTGCTTTTCTCACAATCCTGCGAGCTGTTCTGTCTGATATTTTTCTTGGTCTTCCAGATCTTGCTTTAACTTCCACTGTTCCTGATGACTGCCATTTCTTAATTACATTCCGAACAGAGGATATGGGAATCTGATAACGCTTTGCTATCTTCTTATAGCCTTCTCCTGCTTTGTGAGCATCAACTATTCTCAGTTTTAGTGTTCTACACAACTGCTTAGAGGAACCCATGGTGCCGATTGTTGGAGCAAGGTCAGATGAGTCTGGGATTTTAAAACCTTTGAGATTGACATCACCTGGTCTTTCCAGACGATGATTGAGAACAATCAATGACACTGCCAGGTCTCAGCTGTCCAAAGGGGGCAGTACAAGGTATTAACGCTGCAGGGTGCCCAAACTTTTGCAGACGCCATTTTTTGTTTTCTGTTCTTTTGATAGTGTAAAATGATGGAAATAAAATCGAACTTTTTTTGACATGTTATAAGAATGTCTAATCTGTAATTCGATGCCTTTTGGAGATTTTTCCATCTTTCCTTGGAGTCTTTTTGCACATTAAAATGAATTTTTGCCTGGGGTGCCCAAACTTTCGATCCCCACTGTATACCACACATACATATACTGTACAGTCAAACCTGGTTAAGTGGGATCTCAAGGGATGGCACGTTAACGGTGTGTAGATATATCTGCAGATCAATGGATTTGCAGATATATCTACAGACAGATCGGGCAGTGTGTTGTGCATACAAACTTTCTGACCTGCCGTCTCGAACTGGGCAGGCATTTACATGCGCCCACCCAGTTGAACCGTCAATCACCACTGGCTGGTGCAGCACGTGTACGGGCAGTCAGCTGACCGTCCGTACACAAAGCCCAATACACAAATATATCTGTAGATATATTGGACGTCGTGTGTGCTGCAGGGCCAACGGGATATGTCTGTGAATGATGGTGTTCACAGACATATTGCTGTTACACACTGACCGATGGACCAGCGATATATATCGGCCTTTAGTCTCACTTAAAGAGGTATGTCACTGATCCAGTTTCTCACTTATCCAGGTTCAAGAAGTGTTTGTCTCACTTACAGAGGTTATCATTTATGCAGGTTCAAACAGGATACCCCTGCAAGTCCAGGTACAGGGTACTTTAGCAGGGTATCACACAGGGACTTGTCAAAACCTGTACTAATCCCAGTTACAGAGGTTCTAAGGCTGTCATCTCATTTATAGAGGTTAATAAACGTCGCTAAACTCACTTAAAGAGGCCATAACAGCAATCGTCTCTGTAATTATTATTCCCAATAATCGAGAAAAATGAGTCTCCATTTAAGAGGTTTGACAGTCTCGCTAACTGAGGTTTTTTGGTGCAAAAAATGCAGGGACCTCACAACACACACATATACAGTACATAAACATATACTGTGTGGGGTCCTATGGACAGAGTTTGGTAACCTGTGAAATATGGGAACCACTCCAGTTGCCATTGAGTCCAGCTACTGGGGAGGCATTTGGTGTGGTTCTGCAAAAAAGATTATACCAAGGTATAGTTGGGCGCTTGAGACGTGAGATGCTTTATTTAGCTGCTGACTCAAAATGGGGGAAGTCATCCCAAAATTGACACAAAAAACAGCAATAAACGATACAATATCAAAATGAACAGCAATAAATGATACAATATCAAAATGAACAATGTCAAAAAGCAAGTTGAAATTCTCTAAGCAAATTTAAATAAGAATTTACTTACCGATAATTCTATTTCTCGTAGTCCGTAGTGGATGCTGGGGACTCCGTCAGGACCATGGGGAATAGCGGCTCCGCAGGAGACAGGGCACAAAAATAAAGCTTTAGGATCAGGTGGTGTGTACTGGCTCCTCCCCCTATGACCCTCCTCCAAGCCTCAGTTAGGATACTGTGCCCGGACGAGCGTACACAATAAGGAAGGATATTGAACCCCGGGTAAGACTCATACCAGCCACACCAATCACACCGTATAACTTGTGATCTGAACCCAGTTAACAGTATGACAAACGTAGGAGCCTCTGAACAGACGGCTCACAACAAATAACAACCCGATTTTTTTGTAACAATAACTATGTACAAGTATTGCAGACAATCCGCACTTGGGATGGGCGCCCAGCATCCACTACGGACTACGAGAAATAGAATTATCGGTAAGTAAATTCTTATTTTCTCTAACGTCCTAAGTGGATGCTGGGGACTCCGTCAGGACCATGGGGATTATACCAAAGCTCCCAAACGGGCGGGAGAGTGCGGATGACTCTGCAGCACCGAATGAGAGAACTCAAGGTCCTCCTCAGCCAGGGTATCAAATTTGTAGAATTTTGCAAACGTATTTGCCCCTGACCAAGTAGCAGCTCGGCAGAGTTGTAATGCCGAGACTCCCCGGGCAGCCGCCCAGGATGAGCCCACTTTCCTTGTGGAATGGGCCTTGACAGATTTAGGTTGTGGCAAGCCTGCCACAGAATGTGCAAGTTGAATTGTGCTACAAATCCAACGAGCAATCGTCTGCTTAGAAGCAGGAGCACCCATCTTGTTGGGTGCATACAATATAAGCAGTGAGTCAGACTTTCTGACTCCCGCCGTTCTTGAAATATATATTTTCAATGCCCGGACCACGTCCAACAACTTGGAATCCTCCAACTCGTTAGTAGCCGCAGGCACCACAATAGGCTGGTTCAGGTGAAACGCTGACACCACCTTAGGCAGAAAATGAGGACGCGTCCGCAGTTCTGCCCTGTCCGTATGGAAAATCAGATATGGGCTCTTATATGATAAAGCCGCCAATTCTGATACTCTCCTGGCTGAAGCCAGGGCCAGTAGCATGGTTACTTTCCATGTGAGATACTTCAGCTCCACCGATTTGAGCGGCTCAAACCAATGGGATTTGAGAAAATCCAAAACTACATTAAGATCCCACGGTGCCACTGGGGGCACAACCGGGGGCTGTATATGTAGTACTCCTTTTACAAAAGTCTGGACTTCAGGAACTGAAGCCAATTCTTTCTGGAAGAAAATCGACAGGGCCGAAATTTGAACCTTAATGGACCCCAATTTGAGGCCCATAGACAATCCTGTTTGCAGGAAATGTAGGAATCGACCCAGTTGAAATTCCTCCGTGGGGGCCTTCCTGGCCTCACACCACGCAACATATTTTCTCCAAATGCGGTGATAATGTTGTGCAGTCACCTCCTTCCTGGCTTTTACCAGTGTAGGAATGACCTCTTCCGGAATGCCTTTTTCCTTTAGAATTCGGCGTTCAACCGCCATGCCGTCAAACGCAGCCGCGGTAAGTCTTGGAATAGACACGGTCCCTGCTGAAGCAGGTCCCGTCTTAGAGGTAGAGGCCACGGATCCTCCGTGAGCATCTCTTGAAGTTCCGGGTACCAAGTTCTTCTTGGCCAATCCGGAGCCACTAGTATCGTTCTTACTCCCTTCTGCCGTATAATTCTCAGTACTTTTGGTATGAGAGGCAGAGGAGGGAACACATACACTGACTGGAACACCCACGGTGTTACCAGAGCGTCCACAGCTATTGCCTGAGGATCTCTTGACCTGGCGCAATACCTGTCCAGTTTTTTGTTGAGGCGGGACGCCATCATATCCACAATTGGTTTTTCCCAATGGTTCACAATCATGTGGAAGACTTCTGGATGAAGTCCCCACTCTCCCGGGTGTAGATCGTGTCTGCTGAGGAAGTCTGCTTCCCAGTTGTCCACTCCCGGAATGAATACTGCTGACAGTGCTATCACATGATCTTCCGCCCAGCGAAGAATCCTTGCAGCTTCTGCCATTGCTGTCCTGCTTCTTGTGCCGCCCTGTCTGTTTACGTGGGCGACTGCCGTGATGTTGTCCGACTGGATCAACACCGGCTGACCCTGAAGCAGGGGTTTTGCCAGACTTAGAGCATTGTAAATCGCTCTTAGCTCCAGTATATTTATGTGAAGAGACATCTCCAGGCTTGACCATACTCCCTGGAAGTTTCTTCCTTGTGTGACCGCTCCCCAGCCTCTCAGACTGGCATCCGTGGTCACCAGGACCCAGTCCTGTATGCCGAATCTGCGGCCCTCTAACAGATGAGCACTCTGGAACCACCACAGAAGAGACACCCTTGTCCGTGGCGATAAGGTTATCCGCTGATGCATCTGCAGATGCGATCCGGACCATTTGTCCAGCAGATCCCACTGAAAAGTTCGTGCGTGGAATCTGCCGAATGGAATCGCTTCGTAAGAAGCCACCATCTTTCCCAGGACTCTTGTGCATTGATGTACAGACACTGTCCCTGGTTTTAGGAGGTTCCTGACAAGTTCGGATAACTCCCTGGCTTTCTCCTCCGGAAGAAACACCTTTTTCTGAACCGTGTCCAGAATCATTCCCAGGAACAGCAGACGTGTTGTCGGGGTCAACTGAGATTTTGGAAAATTCAGAATCCACCCGTGTTGTTGCAGCACTACTTGGGTTAGTGCTACTCCGTCCTCCAGCTGTTCTCTGGACCTTGCCCTTATCAGGAGATCGTCCAAGAAAGGGATAATTAATACGCCTCTTCTTCGCAGAAGAATCATCATTTCGGCCATTACCTTGGTAAAGACCCGAGGTGCCGTGGACAATCCAAACGGCAGCGTCTGAAACTGATAATGACAGTTTTGCACCACGAACCTGAGGTACCCTTGATGTGAAGGGCAAATTGGGACATGCAGGTAAGCATCCTTTATGTCCAGGGACACCATAAAGTCCCCTTCTTCCAGATTCGCTATCACTGCTCTGAGTGACTCCATCTTGAACTTGAATTTTTGTATGTACAGGTTCAAAGATTTCAGATTTAGAATAGGTCTTACCGAGCCGTCCGGCTTCGGTACCACAAATAGCGTGGAGTAATACCCCTTTCCCTGTTGTAGGAGGGGTACCTTGACTATCACCTGCTGAGCAAACAGCTTGTGAATGGCTTCCAATACCGTCTCCCTGTCTGAGGGAGACGTTGGCAAAGCAGACTTTAGGAACCGGCGAGGGGGAGACTTCTCGAATTCCAACCTGTAACCCTGAGATACTACCTGCAGAATCCAGGGGTCCACCTGTGAGCAAGCCCACTGTGCGCTGAAATTCTTGAGTCGACCCCCCACCGTTCCTGAGTCCGCTTGTAAGGCCCCAGCGTCATGCTGAGGGCTTTGCAGAACCCTGGGAGGGCTTCTGTTCCTGGGCAGGGGCTGCTTGCTGCGCTCTCTTACCCCTTCCTCTGCCCCTAGGCAGATATGACTGTCCTTTTGTCCGCTTGTTCTTATAGGACCGAAAGGACTGCGGCTGAAAAGACGGTGTCTTTTTCTGTTGGGAGGGGGTCTGAGGTAAAAAGGTGGATTTTCCGGCAGTTGCCGTGGCCACCAGATCCGATAGACCGACGCCAAATAATTCCTCCCCTTTATACGGCAATACTTCCATATGTCGTTTGGAATCCGCATCACCTGACCACTGTCGCGTCCATAAACTCCTTCTGGCAGATATGGACATCGCATTTACTCTCGATGCCAGAGTGCAAATATCTCTCTGCGCATCTCGCATATAAAGGAAAGCATCCTTTAATTGCTCTATAGTCAATAAAATACTGTCCCTATCCAGGGTATCAATATTTTCAGTCAGGGAATCCAACCAGACGACCCCAGCACTGCACATCCAGGCTGAGGCGATGGCCGGTCGCAGTATAACACCAGTATGTGTGTATATACTTTTTAGGGTAGTTTCCAGTCTCCTATCTGCTGGATCCTTGAGGGCGGCCGTATCCGGAGACGGTAACGCCACTTGTTTTGATAAGCGTGAGCGCCTTATCCACCCTAGGGGGTGTTTCCCAGCGCGCCCTAACCTCTGGCGGGAAAGGGTATAATGCTAATAACTTTTTTGAAATTAGCATTTTTCTATCTGGGTTAAACCACGCTTCATCACATACATCATTTAATTCCTCTGATTCAGGAAAAACTACAGGTAGTTTTTTCACCCCCCACATAATACCCCTTTTTGTGGTACTTGCAGCATCAGAGATATGCAAAGCCTCCTTCATTGCCGTGATCATATAACGTGTGGCCCTACTTGAAAATACGTTTGTTTCATCACCGTCGACACTAGATTCAGTGTCTGTGTCTGGGTCTGTGTCGACCGACTGAGGTAAAGGGCGCTTTACAGCCCCTGACGGTGTCTGAGACGCCGGCCGTCTCATGTCGTCAACTGATTTTTGTAATGTGCTGACATTATCACGTAATTCCATAAACAAAGCCATCCATTCCGGTGTCGACTCCCTGGGGGGTGACATCACCATTATCGGCAATTGCTCTGCCTCCACGCCAACATCGTCCTCATACATGTCGACACACACGTACCGACACACAGCAGACACACAGGGAATGCTCTTATCGAAGACAGGACCCCACTAGCCCTTTGGGGAGACAGAGGGAGAGTTTGCCAGCACACACCCAAGCGCTATAATATATATGGGAACAACCTTATATAAGTGTTGTTCCTTATAGCAGCTTAAATATATCCAGTATATCGCCAAAAAATGCCCCCCCTCTCTGTTTTACCCTGTTTCTGTAGTGCAGTGCAGGGGAGAGTCCTGGGAGCCTTCCTCACAGCGGAGCTGAGCAGGAAAATGGCGCTGTGTGCTGAGGAGAATAAGCCCCGCCCCCTATTTCGGCGGGCTTTCCTCCCGTGGATTTAGATAAGTGGCATGGGTTAAATACATACATATAGCCTTAATGGCTATATGTGATGTATTCTTTTGCCTTAAGGTAATAAAATATTGCTGCCCAGGGCGCCCCCAGCAGCGCCCTGCACCCTCCGTGACCGCTTGGTGTGAAGTGTGTGACAACAATGGCGCACAGCTGCAGTGCTGTGCGCTACCTTCATGAAGACTGAAAAGCCTTCTGCCGCCTGTTTCCGGACCTTCAATCTTCAGCATCTGTAAGGGGGGTCGGCGGCGCGGCTCCGGGACGAACCCCAGGGCGAGACCTGTGTTCCGACTCCCTCTGGAGCTAATGGTGTCCAGTAGCCTAAGAATCCAATCCATCCTGCACGCAGGTGAGTTGAAATTCTCTCCCCTAAGTCCCTCGATGCAGTGAGCCTGTTGCCAGCAGGACTCACTGAAAATAAAAAACCTAAAAAACTTTTTCTAAGCAGCTCTTTAAGAGAGCCACCTAGATTGCACCCTGCTCGGACGGGCACAAAAACCTAACTGAGGCTTGGAGGAGGGTCATAGGGGGAGGAGCCAGTACACACCACCTGATCCTAAAGCTTTATTTTTGTGCCCTGTCTCCTGCGGAGCCGCTATTCCCCATGGTCCTGACGGAGTCCCCAGCATCCACTTAGGACGTTAGAGAAATAAAGAATTATGTAAAAAAGACATACATTTCACATGTAAATAAAAAAGTATGAATTCATACACTGGGTTATAATAAGAATTTACTTACCGATAATTCTATTTCTCGTAGTCCGTAGTGGATGCTGGGAACTCCGTAAGGACCATGGGGAATAGCGGCTCCGCAGGAGACTGGGCACAAAAGTAAAAGCTTTAGGACTACCTGGTGTGCACTGGCTCCTTCCCCTATGACCCTCCTCCAAGCCTCAGTTAGGATACTGTGCCCGGACGAGCGTACACAATAAGGAAGGATTTTGAATCCCGGGTAAGACTCATACCAGCCACACCAATCACACCGTACAACCTGTGATCTGAACCCAGTTAACAGCATGATAACAGAGGAGCCTCTGAAAAGATGGCTCACAGCAATAATAACCCGATTTTTTGTAACAATAACTATGTACAAGTATTGCAGACAATCCGCACTTGGGATGGGCGCCCAGCATCCACTACGGACTACGAGAAATAGAATTATCGGTAAGTAAATTCTTATTATCTCTGACGTCCTAGTGGATGCAGGGAACTCCGTAAGGACCATGGGGATTATACCAAAGCTCCCAAACGGGCGGGAGAGTGCGGATGACTCTACAGCACCAAATGAGAGAACTCCAGGTCCTCCTCAGCCAGGGTATCAAATTTGTAGAATTTAGCAAACGTGTTTGCCCCTGACCAAGTAGCTGCTCGGCAAAGTTGTAAAGCCGAGACCCCTCGGGCAGCCGCCCAAGATGAGCCCACCTTCCTTGTGGAATGGGCTTTTACAGATTTTGGCTGTGGCAGGCCTGCCACAGAATGTGCAAGCTGAATTGTACTACAAATCCAACTAGCAATAGTCTGCTTAGAAGCAGGAGCACCCAGCTTGTTGGGTGCATACAGGATAACAGCGAGTCAGATTTTCTGACTCCAGCCGTCCTGGAACATATATTTTCAGGGCCCTGACTACGTCCAGCAACTTGGAGTCCTCCAAGTCCCTAGTAACCGCAGGTACCACAATAGGCTGGTTCAAGTGAAACGCTGAAACCACCTTAGGGAGAAATTGAGGACGAGTCCTCAATTCCGCCCTGTCTGAATGGAAGATCAGATAAGGGCTTGTACAGGATAAAGCCCGCCAATTCTGACACGCGCCTGGCCGAGGCCAGGGCCAACAACATGACCACTTTCCATGTGAGATATTTTAACTCCACAGATTCAAGTGGTTCAAACCAATGTGACTTTTGGAACCCCAAAACTACATTGAGATCCCAAGGTGCCACTGGAGGCACAAAAGGAGGCTGTATATGCAGTACCCTTTTTACAAACGTCTGAACTTCAGGAACTGAAGCTAGTTCTTTCTGGAAGAAAATTGACAGGGCCGAAATTTGAACCTTAATGGACCCCAATTTTAGGCCCATAGACACTCCTGTTTACAGGAAATGCAGGAATCGACCTAGTTGAAAATTCCTCCATCGGGGCCTTATTGGCCTCGCACCCCGCAACATATTTTCGCCAAATGCGGTGATAATGCTTTGCGGTTACATCCTTCCTGGCTTGATCAGGATAGGGATGACTTCATCCGGAATGCCTTTTTCCTTCAGGATCCGGCGTTCAACCGCCCTGCCGTCAAACGCAGCCGCGGTAAGTCTTGGAATAGACAGGGTCCTTGCTGGAGCAGGTCCCTTCTTAGAGGTAGAGGCCACGGGTCCTCCGTGAGCATCTCTTGAAGTTCCGGGTACCAAGTCCTTCTTGGCCAATCCGGAGCCACGAGTATAGTTCTTACTCCCCTCCGTCTTATAATTCTCAGTACTTTTGGTATGAGAGGAAGAGGAGGGAACACATACACTGACTGGTACACCCATGGTGTTACCAGAGCGTCCACAGCTATTGCCTGAGGGTCCCTTGACCTGGCGCAATACCTGTCCAATTTTTTGTTTAGGCGGGACGCCATCATGTCCACCTTTGGTTTTTCCCATTGGTTTACAATCATGTGGAAGACTTCTGGGTGAAGTCCCCACTCTCCCGGGTGGCGGTCGTGCCTGCTGAGGAAGTCTGCTTCCCAGTTGTCCACTCCCGGAATGAACACTGCTGACAGTGCTATCACATGATTTTCCGCCCAGCGAAAAATCCTTGCAGCTTCTGCCATTGCCCTCCTGCTTCTTGTGCCGCCCTGTCTGTTTACGTGGGCGACTGCCGTGATGTTGTCCGACTGGATCAGCACCGGCTGACCTTGAAGCAGAGGTCTTGCTTGGCTTAGGGCATTGTAAATGGCCCTTAGCTCCAAAATATTTATGTGAAGTGATGTCTCCAGGCTTGACCACAAGCCCTAGAAATTTCTTCCCTGTGTGACTGCTCTCCAGCCTCGCAGGCTGGCATCCGTGGTCACCAGGACCCAGTCCTGAGTGCCGAATCTGCGGCCCTCTAGAAGATGAGCACTCTGCAACCACCACAGGAGAGACACCCTTGTCTTTGGTGACAGGGTCATCCGCTGATGCATCTGAAGATGCGATCCGGACCATTTGTCCAGCAGGTCCCACTGGAAAGTTCTTGCGTGGAATCTGCCGAATGGAATTGCTTCGTAGGAAGCCACCATTTTTCCCAGGACCCTTGTGCACTGATGCACTGACACTTGGCCTGGTTTTAGGAGGTTTCTGACTAGTTCGGATAACTCCCTGGCTTTCTCCTCTGGGAGAAAACACCTTTTTCTGGACTGTGTCCAGGATCATCTATAGGAATAGAAGGCGTGTCGTCAGGATCAGCTGCGATTTTGGAATATTGAGAATCCAACCGTGCTACCGCAGCACTATCTGAGATAGTGCTACCCCGACTTCCAACTGTTCCCTGGATCTTGCCCTTATCAGGAGATCGTCCAAGTAAGGGATAACTAAAACTCCCTTCTTTCGAAGGAGTATCATCATTCCGGCCATTACCTTGGTAAAGACCCGTGGTGCCGTGGACAATCCAAACGGCAGCGTCTGAAACTGATAGTGACAGTTCTGTACCACAAACCTGAGGTACCATTGGAGAAGGGTAAATTGGGACATGTAGGTAAGCATCTTTGATGTCCAGAGAGACCATATAGTCCCCTTCTTCCAGGTTTGCAATCACTGCTCTGAGTGACTCCATCTTGAATTTGAACCTTTGTATGTAAGTGTTCAAGGATTTTAGATTTAAAATTGGTCTCACCGAGCCGTCCGGCTTCGGTACCACCAATAGTGTGGAATAGTACCCCTTTCCCTGTTGCAGGAGGGGTACCTTGATTATCACCTGCTGGGAATACAGCCTGTGAATGGCTTGCAATACTGTCTCCCTATCTGAGGGAGACGTCGGTAAAGCAGACTTTATGAAACGGCGAGGGGAAGACGTCTCGAATTTCTTGAGACGGGCCCCCACCGTGCCTGAGACCGCTTGTAAAGCCCCAGCGTCATGCTGAGGACTTTGCGGAGGCGGGAGAGGGCTTTTGTGGGAATTGGCTGTTTGCTGCAGCCTTTTTCCTCTCCCTCTGCCACGGGGCAGAAATGAGGCGCCTTTTGCCCCTTTATGGGGCCGAAAGGACTGCGCCTGATAATACGGCGTCTTCTTAGGTTGAGAAGCTACCTGGGGTAAAAATGTGGATTTTCCAGCCGTTGCCGTGGCCACCAGGTCTGTTAGACCTACCCCAATAACTCTTCCCTTTTATAAGGCGATACTTCCATATGCCTTTTGGGATCAGCATCACCTGACCACTGTCTTGTCCATAACCTTCTTCTGGCAGAAATGGACAGCGCACTTACTCTTGATGCCAGTCGGCAAATATCCCTCTGTGCATCACGCATATATAGAAATGCATCTTTTAAATGCTCTATAGTTAGTAATATACTGTCCCTATCTAGGGTATCAATATTGTCAGTCAGGGAATCCGACCAAGCCACCCCAGCACTGCACATCCAGGCTGAGGCGATTGCTGGTCGCAGTATCACACCCGTGTGAGTGTATATACATTTTAGGATATTTTACTGCTTTCTGTCAGTAGGTTCCTTAAGGGCGGCCGTATCCGGGGACGGTAGTGCCACCTGTTTAGACAAGCGTGTGAGCGCTTTATTCACCCTAAAGGGTGTTTCCCAACGTGCCCTATCCTCTGGCGGGAAGGGGTATGATGCCAATAACTTTTTTATCGGGGGAAACCCACGCATCATCACACACTTCATTTAATTCCTCAGATGCAGGAAAAACTACAGGCAGTTTTTTTCTCACCCAACATAATACCCTTTTTAGTGGTACTGGTATTATCAGAAATGTGTAAAAACATTTTCCATAGCCTCAATCATGTAACTTGTGGCCCTACTGGAAGTCACATTCGTCTCTTAATCGTCGACACTGGAGTCAGTATCCGTGTCGGCGTCTGTATCTGCCATCTGCGGTAACGGGCGTTTTAGAGCCCCAGATGGCTTTTGAGACACCTGGACAGGCCCAGACTGAGTCGCCGGCCGTCTCATGTCATCAATCTTTTGTAAAGAGCTGACACTGTCACATATTCCTTCCATAAGCTCATCCACTCAGGTGTCGACTCCCTAGGGGGTGACATCTCTGTTACAGGCAATTGCTCCGCCTCCACCTCATTTTCCTCCTCATACATGTCAACACAACGTACCGACACACAGCACACACACAGGGAATGCTCTGATAGAGGACAGGACCCCACTAGCCCTTTGGGGAGACAGAGGGAGAGTATGCCAGCACACACCAGAGCGCTATATATATATATATATACAGGGATAACCTTATATAAGTGTTTTTCCCCTTATAGCTGCTGTATTGTTATACTGCGCCTAATTAGTGCCCCCCTCTCTTTTTTAAACCCTTTCTGTAGTGTAGTAACTGCAGGGGAGAGCCAGGGAGCTTCCCTCCAACGGAGCTGTGAGAGAAAATGGCGCCAGTGTGCTGAGGAGATAGGCTCCGCCCTCTTCTCGGCGGCCTTTTCTCCCATTTTTCTGTGGAATCTGGCAGGGGTTAAAATACACCCATATAGCCCTGGGGGTTATATGTGGTGTATTTATGCCAGCCAAGGTGTTTTACATTGCTGCTCAGGGCGCCCCCCCCTAGCGCCCTGCACCCTCAGTGACCGGAGTGTGAAGTGTGCCTGAGTAACAATGGCGCACAGCTGCAGTGCTGTGCGCTACCTTGTTGAAGACTGATGTCTTCTGCCGCCGATTTTTCCGGACCTTTTCTTGCTTCTGGCTCTGTAAAGGGGCCGGCGGCGCGGCTCCGGGACCGAGCTCCGAGGCTGGGCCTGTGTTCGGTCCCTCTGGAGCTAATGGTGTCCAGTAGCCTAAGAAGCCCAATCCACTCTGCACGCAGGTGAGTTCGCTTCTTCTCCCCTTAGTCCCTCGATGCAGTGAGCCTGTTGCCAGCAGGTCTCACTGAAAATAAAAAACCTAAAACTAAACTTTTCACTAAGAAGCTCAGGAGAGCCCCTAGTGTGCACCCTTCTCGGCCGGGCACAAAAATCTAACAGAGGCTTGGAGGAGGGTCATAGGGGGAGGAGCCAGTGCACACCAGGTAGTCCTAAAGCTTTTACTTTTGTGCCCAGTCTCCTGCGGAGCCGCTATTCCCCATGGTCCTTACGGAGTTTCCAGCATCCACTAGGACGTCAGAGAAAATTAGATTACCCTTCAAAAACATCTGGAACAGGAAGATGGTTGTACTGGAGTAGTCCGTTCCTATTATAACCCCTGTATCAAGCACTGATCCAAACAGCAGTGTCCCCATTTGCAAAGGATAGTCCAGTAGGAGATAATAGTAATTCACCGTTAGAGGAAAGTTGGCTCCAACAGTCCTTTTAGGATGAGCTCCTCATGCATCACAGTGTAGATGATACTCCATTTAGGCATGTGATAAGGTCCTCTCAAGATGGGGTAAAGTTTTGTTGCTGCAGGGGATGGTCCCGTTCTCTTCTCTAGTGTTCCTGACTTGTTAATGACAGCAGCTGACGCGTTTCGCTGCATTCAGCTTGCAGCTTTTTCAAAGGTGTAGATTGCTTGTGCAAATGGGGTTTATATACCCTATTCAATATGGTGTCTAATTGGCACCTTGTGACATGATTAAACTAATCAGTAAAAAGAGGATTTTAATTACCTACCGGTAAATCCTTTTCTCGCAGTCCGTAGAGGATGCTGGGATCCACATTAGTACCATGGGGTATAGACGGGTCTCTTGGGAGACATGGGAACTTTAAGAGTTTGATAGTGTGGGCTGGCTCCTCCCTCTATGTCCCTCCTTCCAGACTCCATATAGAAACTGTGCCTGAGGAGACGGACAACTTTGAGAGAAGGAATTTACACAGATAGTGGCGAGATTCACACCAGCTCAAACATACAAGGCTAACAAAGCTAACCAGCTTGAACACTCAGCAACAGCTGAACAACAGTACTTAACCAAGTAACAACACAGTACTAAACCAATAACAAAGCAGTACTGAACCAAGTAACCACTGCAGGAAACCGAAGCACTGGGTGGGTACCCAGCATCCTCTACAGACTACGAGAAAAGGATTTACCGGTAGGTAATTAAAATCCTAATTTTCTCTTACGTCCTAGAGGATGCTGGGGTCCACATTAGTACCATAGGGATGTACCAAAGCTCTACGAACGGGAGGGAGAGTGCAGAGGCTCCTGCAGAACAGATTGACAAAACTTTAGGTCCTCAGAGGCCAAAGTATCGAACTTGTAGAACTTAGCAAACGTGTTCGACCCTGACCAAGTAGCCGCTCGGCAAAGTTGTAAAGCCGAGACACCCCGGTCAGCCGCCCAGGAGGAATCCACCTTACGAGTAGAGTGGGCCTTAACTGATTTTGGACATGGCAATCCTGCCGTAGAATACGCATGTTGGATAGTGAACCTGATCCAGCGAGAAATCATCTGCTTAGAAGCAGGACACCCAAGTTTCTTGGGATCATACAGGAAAAACAGAGTCCGACTTTCTGTGACGAGCAGTCCTCGTCACATAGATCTTCAGAGCCCTTACAACATCCAAGGACTTTGATGGAATTGAGGGGTCAGTAGCAACTGGCACCACAATAGGTTGGTTGATATGAAAGGCCGAAACAACCTTTGGTAAGAACTGCGGATGCATCCTGAGCTCAGCTCTATCTTTATGGAAAATTAAGTAGGGGCTTTTACAAGATAAAGCCCCCAATTCCGACACACGTCTAGCAGAAGCTAAGGCCAACAATGTGACAGCCTTCAACGTAAGAAACTTGACCTCAACCTCCTGTAAAGGCTTGAACCAATCCGATTGCAGGAACTGTAACACCACGTTAAGATCCCAGGGTGCCGTAGGAGGCACAAAGGGAGGCTGGATGTGCAGAACCCCCTTCAAGAAAGTCTGAACCTCAGGGAAGAAAATGGATAAAGCCAAAATTTGGACCTTTATGGATCCCAAACGCAGACCCATATTCACACCTGCTTGCAGGAAGAGGAGAAACCGTCCAAGTTGAAACTCCACCGTAGGAAACTTCTTGGATTCACAACAAGACACATACTTTTTCCAAATGCGATGGTAGTGTTTAGACGCTACCTCTTTCCAAGCCTGTATCAGGGTAGGAATAACCTTGTTCAGAATGCCTTTCCGAGCTAAGATCTGGCGTTCAACCTCCATGCCGTCAAACGTAGCCGTGGTAAGTCTTGAAAAGCGAACGGCCCCTGTTGAAGAAGGTCCTCTCGAAGAGAAAGAGGCCTCGGATCTAACAGTAGTAATTCCAGAAGATCCGCGTACCAAGCCCTTCTCGGCCAGTCCGGAGCAATAAGGGTAGCCTGAACTCTTGTTCTCTTTACGAGCTTTAGAATCCTTGGAATGAGTGGAAGTGGAGGGAACACGTACACTGACTTGAACACCCACGGAGTTACCAGAGCGTCCACTGCCACTGCTTGTGGGTCTCTCTACCTGGAACAGTAACTCCGAAGCTTCTTGTTGAGACAGGAGACCATCAAGTCTATTTGAGGTATGCCCCAAAGACTGGTCACCTCTGTGAACACCTCCGGATGGAGACCCCACTCTCTTGGATGGAGATCGTGCCTGCTGAGGAAGTCCGCTTCCCAGAAGTCCACTCCCGGAATGAAGATTGATGACAGCGCCACCGCATGCTTTTCTGCCCAGACGAGGATTCTTGTCACCTCTGCCATTGCAGCTCTGCTCTTTGTTCCGCCCTGTCTATGTAGACCACCATCGTTACATTGTCCGACTGCACTTGAATGGCATGATCTTGCAGAAGGTGTGCCGCTTGTAGAAGACCGTTGAACACGGCTCTTAGTTACAGGCAGTTTATTGGAAGAATGGATTCCAGACTTGACCACCTTCCTTGGAAGGTTTCCCCTTGGGTGACTGCGCCCCAACCTCTGAGACTTGCATCCGTGGTTAGAAGGATCCAGTTCTGAACCCCGAACCTGCGGCACTCTAGAAGGTGAGGCAGTTGTAGCCACCATAGGAGTGAGATCCTGGCCTTCGGCGACAGATGTATCCTCTGGTGCATGTGTAGATCTGATCCCGACCACTTGTCTAGGAGATCTAGTTGGAAGGACAGTGCATGAAATCTTCCAAACTGTAGAGCCTCGTAGGAGGCAACCATCTTCCCCAGAAGGCGAATGCACTAATGGACTGATACCTGGGCAGGCTTCAAGACATCCCAGACCATTGATTGCATCCCCAAAGCTTTCTCCACCAGTAGAAACACCCTCTGTACTTGCGTGTCGAGAACCATCCCTAGGAAAGACAATCGCCTTGTCGGCTCCAAATGTGACTTTGGAAGATTCAGGATCCATCCATGATCCCTGAGGAGTCGAGTCGTGAGAGCAATGCTCTGCAACAACCTTCCCTGGAAGATGCTTTTATCAGCAGATCGTCCAGGTATGGAATTATATTCACTCCTTGCCTGTGGAGGAGAATCATCATCTCTGCCATTACCTTGGTAAACACCCTCGGTGCCGTGGAGAGGCCGAATGGCAGTGCCTGGAACCAATAGTGACAGTCCAACAGCGCAAATCTGAGATTAGCCTGGTGTGGCAGCCAAATCGGAATGTGGAGGTACGCATCCTTGAAATCCAGGGATAACAGACCTGAGATCACCACTCTCAGAGATTCCATTTTGAACTTGAAGTCCCTCAGATAAGGGTGTAACGACTTCAGGTTTAAAATTGTTCTGACCAAACCTTCCGGTTTCGGGACCACAAATAGGTTTGAATAGTAACCTTTGTTTTCCAGATGAGGTGGCACTGGAACAATGACAGCTGACCTTTCCATTTTTTGAATGGCTTCCTATAGGATAGCCCTTTCCGTCAGCAAAGCTGGTAAGCCTGATTTGAAGAATCTGTGAGGTGGCAGCGCCATCAGAGTTGGAATGTGATCACGTGATCGACATATCATTGACGCGCATTACAGGCGCAGAAACATTCAGCCCCGGCCGATGGAACCTCTTCCTATGGGGATCACGCGATCGGGTCTGCGGTCACGTGACCGGGACTCCGATGACGCGGCCAATAGACACAGATGTCAGCTGATATAGTCTCCCCCTATAGGAAGGGAACCAGGAACTGTTCCTATGGTAATCAGAGAACTACAAATCTGATGATAGGTAAACAGTGGTATACATGGAGCAAGTTTGACCAAAGTCTCCTAGCAACGTCTATGAAAGAGACCATCAAATAAAAACTGTATCTCTCCCACACTATATTTATTTAAATGGATCTGTCTCCTGTATATTTCTATATTGTTTATAAATGTATTTTTAGTGATTAGTTTAATCATGTCACAAGGTGTCAATTAGACACCATATTGAATAGGGTATATAAACCCCATTTGCACAAGCAATCTACACCATTGAAAAAGCTGCAAGCTGAATGCAGCGAAACGCGTCAGTTGCTGTCATTACCAAGTCAGGAACACTGGAGTAGAGAACCGGACCATCCCTTGCAGCAACAAAACTTTACCCCATCTTGATAGGACCTTATCACATGCCTAAATGGAGTATCATCTACACCGTGATGCATGAGGAGCTCATCCTAAAAGGACTGTTGGAGCCAACTTTGCTCTAACGGTGAATTACTATTATCTCCTACTGGACTCACCTTTGCATTTGGTGTGGCTCCCCTATTTTATTTTACCTCTGGAGCCGCCACTGATTGCGACTATTCGCGCCCAGCTGTGATCTGTTCCAATGAATCGCCAGTGTGTGTGCAGTGCACGCGGGCATTCCTATCACTGCAAATGAGTTGCGTTTGCCGCGATTAGCTTATAGGATGAGGGAGGACACATTTGTACTTACACATATAGTGCTATTTTGCATCAGGAACGCTGTTCCTGAACCTCTGATTAACAATGACATAACCAGATGTGTTCCTGAACTTATAAAAGGGTCAAAATATATTTTTCACAAAATACGTTTTTGTATAACACGTAAACGGATCACATTCCTTCATAACAGCTTGAACTAATCACAGCTACATATCATTACTTGCCTAATAATGCCACAAACACACTGTTGATTCTACAATGCTAAAGATAAAAAAAAAAAAAAAAAAAGTCACCAAGAAACAATATAATTAAAACTAGAAGAAGCTAGCAGTGACTAGACACACACGTATGTGAAGTGAAATGTATGTACTTTTGTTTTAAAGGTTTATGAAACTATAAAAGGAAAGAAGATTTTTTAATTGTATATTTTTCATGCATTTATAGCTTATACATGTGAATATAGTTATGGCTTTGTTATCCAGAATGCTTGGGATTAATGTTTTACGGGATAAGTGTTTTGGTTCTCCATAATCCAGAGTATAATTAATAAGATATACTAAACTAAGTTTAAGGATTTCCACATACTGCCCCTGGAATGCCCTTCCGCATAAGGTATTTAGCTATGATCCTTACAGTGATCTGATCTCCGTGTGAATGACCTGATTACTCAGCACCGACAATAAATGCATTTACTGGAATCTGAACACCTTATTCACGGTTTGTGTATAACACTCATTAGGCCGGATTCAAGTGTTCCCCCCCGATCACGCCCGCCCGCAGCTATTCTAATGTGGCTGCGGACGGGCGCTACCTCAGGGTAGTGAGCGCCCATTACTTTAGTTGGGTTTTTGGTGGTGCGTGCCTAAACACCGACTGTAATGGGCGCGATCAGCCTGATAAGTGGGGGCATTTGAATATTGCCCCGTGATCTCTTGTCACTTTAGACAGGACATCAGGGGTGCGATAACATTTGATCTCCCCCCCCCCCCCCCCCCCATTGAAGTGTGTGGTAGCAGAACAATCTATGGGCAATCCCAACAGAACGTTGTCAGCAGACAGGAAGAAGGACAGATGCATTTATACTACTAGGATGTGACAGAATACTTTTAGGAACAAGTGGTGTCCCCTTTCTATGGTCTGATTTGTGAAATCCTATTACAGTTAAGGGGGGGTGGAATTTTGGGACTGAGGTGCTGGTTTATAATAGTAATTTCCCAGATGGGAATGATCTCTAGCATATTTGGAAGTCTGTCCTCTCAAAACACAGCATCGGATCACCAATGCAACCATCAGACGCAGTATCAGCCATCTGAGTAACCCTAAGGTTACTCAAAATGCCCACCTTATATCTGCTGCTGAGTAAGTCAATCTGCTTTGAAAGAACCAGACATGGTCTTGGCACTACCACAAAACAGAGATGACAGTTCTGTGTTTTGAGACACGATCCCAATTGTCGCCCCATCCCTGCCCACAAAAGGCTGCAGCATGTCAATGATACAGCAGTTTAGGGGCACTGAGCAGATCTGCACATGAGCATTGCGGCATCTGCATAGCTCAAACAGTCGGGAGATGTACACAAACCATCAGGCTCGCATACATCACTGAATTAGGCCCTGACGGGCTCATTTATCAACGAGAGATAAAACTCATTAGGGAATATTCAATTGTTTGAAAAGTTAGTTGGGTGTCTGTTTTTTCCTATCTAATAGACAGTAAAAAACAGACACCAACCCGACTTTTCAAACATTTGAATTCCCCCCATTGTGTATGATAAGTGGTGCTCCAGCCAATAAGCTCCCAACTGTCAGGTGTTCAGCTCCTAAATCTCATGTGTCTGAAAAATGGCAGTTGGGAGCTGAATGGCTGGAGCACCATTTATCATACACAAAAGCGGGCAAATCAAAGGTTTGTTCTTTAGCATTAATTAAAGGGTGGCCATTGTTGCTATTCAATTGTTCTGGGCGCCCTTTAATTATTGCCCTTTCATTTAGCCGCGTAAAGCAGCAAAGCCCATCTAAACTAATGGGCGCGACAAGGAGAAGTTCTGTTTGGGCACCCAAACAGCCGACTTATCACACATTTCAGCTCGCAGCCTTCAGAGTTGCGAGCTGAAATGTGACTGCTGCAGCTAATAGGTGTATGATTGGAGCAACATTTCATGTGAATAGCTCCGATAGACAGCCATTAGTTAAAACAATCTGTCCAACAATTGAATAGCCCCCAAAGAGTTTTATCATTCACAGTGAGTTTTAATCACTCATTGATAAAATGGGTCCCTAAGTCTCTTCAAGGACCATGAGATTTACAGACTACAAGAAAGCACTAGCCAACATGTGAAAATGTAATTACCCCATATTCAATTCCACAATGCGTATTAAAATTGCATCTTGATCATTCTCCTTTAACATTTGTTTCAAATACATTTAGGTTATAATTATAACAAGTGTATGAACCAAATACATTTTGAAGTATTACCAATTACACAACAGAGAACAAAGAATAAAAAACAGTATTGCATTATTTTAGTGCAGATAAAATACATTTTCCAGGAGGTTTTATTGGGCTTCTCATGTTTCATCCCCTGGAGGTTGTGGATGCTGAAACGGAAGGCGATATATCTGATCTTGGAAGATGCCAAGAATTTAAGAATATCTTCTTTAATGATCTGAATCAGCTACTACAGGTTGAGTATCCCATATCCAAATATTCCGAAATACGGAATATTCCGAAATACGGACTTTTTAGAGTGAGACTGAGATAGTGAAACCTTTGTTTTTTGATGGCTCAATGTACACAAACTTTGTTTAATACACAAAGTTATTAAAACTATTGTATTAAATGACCTTCAGGCTGTGTGTATAAGGTGTATATGAAACATAAATGATTTGTGTGAATGTAGACACACTTTGTTTAATGCAAAAATTTATTAAAAATATTGGCTAAAAGTACCTTCAGGCTGTGTGTATAAGGTGTATATGTAACAAATGCATTCTGTGCTTAGATTTAGGTCCCATCACCATGATATCTCATTATGATATGCAAATATTCCAAAATACGGAAAAATCCCATATCCAAAATACCTCTGGTCCCAAGCATTTTGGATAAGGGATACTCAACGTGTACTGTATAGCAACATACTTTCCAGCACATTTGTGGTTAAGAATTGAAAATGTGCCAGCACAACCATATCTTTATCTTACCCATAGAAATCACACATGGTGAAACCCAAACTAGACATCATTCACGACGTGGTACAATAACAAAGTATGCAAACAAAAGCCAGTCCTTGTGAAAGAGCCCAACCTGGTCCGAAATAATAAAAGAATACCTAGTTCCATGAAAAGTAGGTCAGATATCTTTCAGGTATCATTCTTTGTGAGTAATCACAAAAAGCGTCTGAACAAATCTAACAGAAACCAAGCATTATAGTGCTTGTGGCTGCTTTTTGTAAATCGCTGCCTAACACTGGATTAGAACCAACAAACTAGAATGATATTCAGATCTATACAGTACTCTGATCATGCACAATCTAAAATGTTTTCAAATTCAATCCTCGAGTACCCCAACAGATCATGTTTTCAGGATTTCTTGATCAAGTAATTTGCTTAATAAATAATTATCCCACCTGGGGATACAAGTTAAAAAAAATCTCTGATCTCTAAGAAAGGCTGCATATTACTGAGCTGAATAATACACAGGAGTATTTTTCCGCAACAAAATACTGTATGGCCACCAATCTTGTGCACACCTTTGCAGCAGGTTACCATCTAACAAGGAGACTGAGTTTCTGAAATGCATATTGTGAATTGGTCGAGGATTCTGTGATATTGGGACAACTGCAGCTTTTTGACCTCATCAGATACCATCAGGACTTGGTTACGGAGATGTGGAAGGAGCTTCACCTGCCTAATGGAGCTGGAGACAGTAACACATTACTTTTTAACCACTTGACTGACAATTTTTTCCTTCAAAACCATTCATAACATTGTTTTAAAAAAAAAAATGTTTTCTTGAATATAGTTTAAAGGTCTTTTTTAGAATCGTTAAATATTATATTGTACACATCTGCAGGACGGATCTCCTCGTCAAAAACTGGGGGACACAGTGGGGCGGTGTGGTTGCATGTGATCTGACCATGCCAGCTAAGTGGTAAATTAAATTTAGGCTAACACTGAAAATTTATTTTATTATAATATTCAAATTAGAAGAAAAAAAAAAGCTTAGAATTTTCTAAAAAGTGCATAAAGTACATAAGGGGTCAATCCACGAAGGGGGTGAGTTACCATTGCAACACCGAAGAAAAGCCGACAACAGTGCAGCATACAGCAGCGCTTACTTGGACTGCGACTGAACTCGTGGCCAATTGGATAGAGCCCAAAGTGAAGATTTTTACAGACCTGGGCTCTTTTACAAATTTACCATAGGGTTTTACTGTATGATACCTGGATTCCATTGTTGCAATTTAAGTGTTGTCTTTAATTTTATATGCAGACTTTATCTGTGGATTGTGCAACCCTCTCCTTACCTATTGTGTCCTCCTACAGTATATCCCCTTTGGATTGTAAACTCATAAGAGAAAGGTCTTCTACCCTGTCTTTCCTACACAATTATTCTATAATTATGTATTTATGTGCAATGATTAACTTGCTTGTACTAATCTGTATTAACTTAAAATATTATCAGTTGTATTCCCAGTGTTTGGGGCAATGTAAAACTTGTGGCATCTTATACCCCTTTTTGAACAAACTTTTAACCCAGGGCAACCAAAGACAAGGCTGGTTGTGAAAGGGTAGGATAAAAACTACCCAGATCACGTTATCCGGGTGTCTGACCCTAGTGACTACTAGCGTCGAACCTGTCACAGACATCAGACCTGGGTGAGCAGCACAACCCAGGCCACGCTAAATATATACAGAGGGTACGTTATCTCCAAGCGCTGGCAAAACACAGATGCAGTCTGAATGCGGTCTACCCGCCAATATGCCGGGTGCAACCTGCGGTGTGAACGGAGTTTAACACGGCTGTGACATGGGTTTTTGAAGGGTTGTGGGGTCTATTTTGCAAATGTAACCAGTATCTAATCGATAAGAGTTTGCTATACACACACTCTAGAAATTGTACAAAGCAATGAACTGGATGTCTTCATGTGGTCGACTGTGCCGAGTGCTACAGCCATTACTTCCTGCAGCACCACAAACCTAATATCAGCAATTTTGAAGTGACTGGTGCAAATTGCTTTGTGCGCTACTAAACTCAATCCCGATGAAGTCGGGTTTATATCTCAAAGGCAGAGGCCACCTATACAGGAGACTCATTACAGCCACCCCACGACCAGAAAAGTAGATGAAGACAGGTAACTGTTAAATATACAGTATTATATACAGTACTGCTGTAATGTACTGTATATCAGAAACGTACAACTAGAATAGATGTGACATTAGCATAAAACAAACCATTAAGAAACGTTTTGAACATTCAAATTCACACAGAATCCCCCAAAAAAAAAGGAGATCATGACAGTGGACTTCAAATACAGAGAGGCTGACTCAGAGATGGACCTATTTTAATGTTTTTAGATCTGCGCAAGAGCAGAAGCCACACTTGCCATGTGCAGATCTGGGTCTGCGATGTTGTTCGCAGTGCCCCAAAAACCACAGCACGATTGACATGCTGCAGGCATTAGCAGGCGGTGATGGGCAGCGTTCCGGAGAACGGGGACATGATGTACCCATTTTCTGAGCAGGCCAAAGCCAGTGGCTAT
The DNA here is from genome assembly GCF_028390025.1 of Pseudophryne corroboree. Taxonomy (NCBI): domain Eukaryota; kingdom Metazoa; phylum Chordata; class Amphibia; order Anura; family Myobatrachidae; genus Pseudophryne; species Pseudophryne corroboree. The sequence goes on along the minus strand of NC_086445.1, from coordinate 321,049,212 downwards.
GTCCTTGGATGAAGCTTCCCTGGCCCCAGTAACATGATTTACCCGGACAGATGTCCAACGGTCACACAGTTGATCCAATGCTGTGTCTTTGGACGCAGCAGCAAGTCAGAGAAGCCGCATTTACAGTCTGTGTACAAAGAAACAGCAGGGGCATTAATAGCGTATACCTCTGTATTAGCCCCAGAATTAAAAATCTGACAGACATTGTATTATAACACTATAGAGCAGACATGTCCAAACTGTGGCCCTCCAGCTGTTGTGAAACTACATATCCCAGCATGCCCTAACACAGTTTTGCTGTCAGTGAAGGCTAAAGCTGTGTCAGGGCATGCTGGGATGTGTAGTTTCTCAACAGCTGGAGGGCCGCAGTTTGGACATGCCTGCTATAGAGCATTTCAGTTTGTTACAATCCACAGGATAGAAATCTGTGAACATATAAACCACACTGACCGCAAACTATTCTTTTGAATTCTGGGCGGAACGTGACTTGGACAAAAATGGTTATAGATTTTGCAGAGATTCAAGCGAGACAGAAACAAGCTTACAGTGATTAAGGGAGCGCTGGACTATTCAGGTGAATCCAGAAAGCAGAGCTATTTCTCACACCAACCAGCGAGGTGAGCCAAGAACAAATTTCATCCTCTTACCATCACAGACACATGGAACTAACACTGTGCATTATGAGACAGCTTAATATACCTGGACTTATGTAAATGTTGCAGACCGAGACTACTATAGATCTTTTCTTTATCAGCTGTATTAAATTAAAGAGGCATAAAGACAGAGACGCAAAGGATATTGCTAGCATACACTGTAAAACACAATACTGGACACCATTCCTTACTGCAGTCAATAATCTTGGTTGGGGTTGTAAATGGCAATACAGTAAAATGCAGGAGTTCGTCACATATGTGTAGCACACTTTCTGTAAACAACATATAAGCGACTGTTGGGTAAAAAAAAATATGTTTTCCTTCCCCACTATCTGTAAATACAAATGAAAAAGAAAAGCTGAAAAGAACAGCCTCAGGGGTACAGGAATTGAATTGATTATCATTTAATACAGGTTGAGTATCCCTTATCCAAAACGCTTGGGACCAGAGGTATTTTGGATATCGGATTTTTCCGTATTTTGGAATAATTGCATACCATAATGAGATATCATCGCGATGGGACCCAAGTCTAAGCACAGAATGCATTTATGTTACATATACACCTTATACACACAGCCTGAAGGTCATTTTAGACAATATTTTTAATAACTTTGTGCATTAAACAAAGTGTGTGTACATTCACACAATTCATTTATGTTTCATATACACCTTATACACACAGTCTGATGGTCATTTAATACAATATTTTTAATAACTTTGTGTTTTAAACAAAGTTTGAGTACATTGAGACACAGAAAACAAAGATTTCACTATGTCACTCTCACTCAAAAAAGTCTGTATTTCGGAATATTTGGATATGTGATACTCAACCTGTACCACATTTTTCATGAATGTCACCCATTGTGTTATTAGAGGATTCAATGGTTGGTTGATTAACGCGGGTACAACAAAAGCAGCATCGTAAACTGAACAGATTCTGCTATGTTAATGTCCATCTGCACGAGAACAAATCACAATAGGATGTATTCAGCACAATGCAGACAACGTTAACTGCAGCTTAAAGCTGTATAAATCCTGCAGCTAGATATACTCTGGCCTCTGGTAATTAATGCATTTTATACAGAAACAGTGCATTACAAGAGGTTTTACGGAGTGAGGAAAAGGCTAAATAATTGAATAGCCCTGGCCAGTAAACCAGGAGCTTTCCCAGCGCGGTAACACATGCCACTGATTTGATACGCCCTTAGACAGGAAGAGAAGTGAGCAGACACCCTGCTGACTACAGAACCATGGAACCCTGTGTACTGCATCTGCCACTATTACTCGGAGATGTAGAAATCCCTGAATCTGGCAACCAGACAAAATATTATCTTACAAGAGTGCCAAATTGTTTTCTTTCTGTAATATTAATTCATTAATGCTGCAAACAAAACCTATGAATTCACTGTGTACAGGCACAAGCAATGCCTCCCTGTTAGCTTCCAGAACAGTCACTAATCACATTGTAATATCCTAAAACTATCCTAAGGATAACCAGCATAAGCATTACCAGTGCTAAAAGTGGAGCAGTTTACATTTGACATACTGTACCGCCACTTCCCATGGCACCCCCCTCCCCATACTGTCTACGCCTCTGCAGTGATCAGCAGGACACAGGCATGCACAGGATCCAAGGAGCCCTGTTAGTTTTCCATTTCCGGAGTTGGAGAGACACTGGAACGAAGGAGAAATAAGGGGGTTGGAGCTAGAGAGACACTGAATGGCTGGAGAAACATAAGGAGGTTGGAGCTAGAGAGACACTGGAGGGAAGGAGAGATAAGGGGGTTGGAGCTAGAGAGACACTGGAGGGCTGGAGAAACATAAGGGGGTTGGAGCTAGAGAGACACTGGAGGGCTGGAGTGACAGAAGGGGGTTGGAGCTAGAGACACTTGAGGGCTGGAGATAAAGAAGGGGGATGGAGTTAGAAAGACACTGGAGTTCTGAAACAGCCCCATTTACCAGGCTGACAAATGAGTCAAGCTCCACCCCTTTTCTTAGCGCCATCTGCAAAAGCTCTCCACACAGCACTCTGCATCGTGAACCGCCCCATAGTGCGCTGACTAGCCTGCGTCAGCAGCATACTGAAGAAGTGGACTCCATCTCCCCACTCCAGAGCGTGCCCACAGCAGCGAACCTGGACACTGCACAGTAGCAGAGCAAACCAGCGGCGGGTGACACATATCTGCTTCACATTCACCACCATAGGACGCCTGCCAGTCGGACCAGGTATCTAGCTGGTTCTTGTGACTGGAGGAAGCACTAATTCCCCATTAAACTGAACCCCATTTTAAACAAGAGGAGAATATGTAACACAATTTTCTCTGACAAAGGAGACAAATGTTGTTTTGGCTGATGTAAAGAGAGAGTTATTTTTTTTTTTTTATTGGAATACCAAAAAATAATTACCTGTTTGCCTATTACTATCCATCTAACAAATTAATCTGCAGATTACTGATTTAAGTATGAACAGTTAGAATACCACAAACCTAACGTGACTCTGGATATGAACAGATTGATTAACCTTTAATGAAATACTAGCAAGTGTTTACAAGACTGCATCTGATTCTTTTACGAGTACTAATATAACAGCTGTTGCTTTTTGCTAATTAACATTTTATATGCACTATGGAAGAGGCTCAGACACGTGGTCCTCAAGACACCCCAATGGTCCTTGTTTTAGGTATATCCATGGCTCCGCACAGATGGTTAAATCAAGATGACTGAGGTGCCAATTAAGTCACCTGTGGCCATGCATGGATACAGTTAAAACCTGGACCGTTGGGGTACCTTCAGAACCACGTTTGCAAACCTCTGCACTATGGTTAGAACAGCAAGATGAATGCAGGTATTCACATGAAAGTAGTTTAGGGCATAATGCAAATATATATATATATATATATATAGTCATGGACCGGCACTCACATAATCAGCAGCTGAAAACTCAGGCACATATGCAAAGAAGAAGCGGCACTCACGGCTGGATTCAAATGAAAACGATACCACAGCAGTACGTACCAACGTTTCAATTCAATAGAATTTTCGTCAGGATACCCCCCCCCCCCCCCATCCCTCCAGTTTGAAAATTTGATGGAGAGAAGAGGGAACATGAAAGACTACTGCCATATGGGAAGGAACCAATCATATCACAACGTCAAACAGCAACCAAGGACTATCAAAAAAACAGTAATCAACGCGTTTGAAACAATATAACAAGAACACGCAGGCTGACAGCACCGAGTGGATTCAGAGAAATTGATTTAGCGGTAAGTACCAAAATCCTCTTTCCTCTATCACCCACTAGGGGACACTGGAGTTAGACAGCTGGGGACGTCCCAAAGATACCCCCATCGGTGGGAATGCTGTCCGCAGCCTGTAAAACTAACCAAAATTGGAATCCCTAGAAGCAAAGGTGTCAAATTTGCAGAAACTAGTGAATGTATACGCGGATGACCACGTTGCCGCTCTACAAAGTTGAGCAGTGGACGCTCCTCTAGCCGCCGCCCAAGAAGCCCCCAAGAGACCACCTAAGGTAAAAACTCCACCTTCATACGGAGTTCCGCCCTGTCTTCGTGAAAAACTAGGAAGGGACTTTTACATGACAGGGGCCCCAATTCTGAGACCCTTCTTGCTGATGCTAAAGCCAGAAGCAAGACTGTTTTCCAGCACACAATTTAGATCTGCCCGTTTCAAAGGTTTGAAAAGGTCAGATCTCAAAAACTCCAAACACTAAATTTAGATCCCACAGAGCCATGGGAGGATGAAAAGGTGGTTGAATTCTCAAAACTCCCTGTAAAAAGGTCTGAACCTCCTGCAGGGATGTCAGCCATTGTTGGAAAAGAATTGAAAGGGCAGAGACCTGCACTTTCAAAGATCCCAAACGTAATCCGCCATCCAGCCCCAACTGGAGAAACCTCACAAGTCTAGTAAGGCGGAATTCTCTAGGGTTCCAACCCTTAGGCTGGTACCAGTCCATGTATTTCTTCCAGATCCTATAGTAAACGAAAAACACACTCGCTACAGGGATATAACCCCCTGTAGAAAATCAGGAGCGCTGTCCGCACTAATTAAAGAAGACAATTAAATATATTAACAATTAAAAATGAATATATTTTATTAATCCAGAATGCTGCAGCATAGATGGCATTCAACACATAATATGCATATTAGATATCATAATACAAACGATCCACATAAAACTGATAAATAGCTATACTTTACTATGTTTCTGAGGCTTGGACTTTGATATTGCTGTATTTCACAGTGTCCACTCATTTAATGATGAACAGGCTATTAGTAGCTTTTCAAACACTCAATGTGTTCAGAAGTCCTTAGTTCCTTAGTGTTCCAATTAAACATGTGTGCGCACACATAATAAATTAGAATTGGTAATTACCATCCACTAGTAGCATTTGCGTCACCTCCAAAATATATTATATTAAGACAATCCCGATTTCAAGGCTCCCTCTGCTGGTGCTCATCCGTTTATTGCAGAATATCTGGAGAATAAGTCATGGGGACTTGTCCACAGTGCTCCGGCTCCCTCTGCTGGTGGTTAGCCGTAATTGCAAGTGCACTGGTTAAACCACAAAACGATGTTCGTGTCAGTGAATAGGAGGTGAACGTCCCTGGTATCGGTCACTTCGAAAACGCGTTTCTCCGCCTTCTCAACACACTCAGCGGCTTCCTCAGGGAACTGAGGAAGCCGCTGAGTGTGTTGAGAAGGCGGAGAAACGCGTTTTCGAAGTGACCGATACCAGGGACGTTCACCTCCTATTCACTGACACGAACATCGTTTTGTGGTTTAACCAGTGCACTTGCAATTACGGCTAACCACCAGCAGAGGGAGCCGGAGCACTGTGGACAAGTCCCCATGACTTATTCTCCAGATATTCTGCAATAAACGGATGAGCACCAGCAGAGGGAGCCTTGAAAATCGGGATTGTCTTAATATAATATATTTTGGAGGTGACGCAAATGCTACTAGTGGATGGTAATTACCAATTCTAATTTATTATATGTGTGCACACATGTTTAATTGGAACACTAAGGAACTAAGGACTTCTGAACACATTGAGTGTTTGAAAAGCTACTAATAGCCTGTTCATCATTAAATGAGTGGACACTGTGAAATACAGCAATATCAAAGTACAAGCCTCAGAAACATAGTAAAGTATAGCTATTTATCAGTTTTATGTGGATCGTTTGTATTATGATATCTAATATGCATATTATGTGTTGAATGCCATCTATGCTGCAGCATTCTGGATTAATAAAATATATTCATTTTTAAATTGTTAATATATTTAATTGTCTTCTTTAATTAGTGCGGACAGCGCTCCTGATTTTCTACAGGGGGTTATATCCCTGTAGCGAGTGTGTTTTTCGTTGTCCTATATAAGGATTGCAATTATCCTTATAATTAGGAGCAGCAGTCCGCACTATTATTTAATCTCCATCATTCTGGTAGATACCAGCGCCTAAGGGTATATACACCTGTCCACACACGGTAGTGTGGGGCGGTTGTTTATACGTACAAAACGGTATTTTGGAGATCCTATAGTAGTGTGTCGCAGTAACCAGTTTCCTTGCTGCTAACATGGTAGGAATAGCTGATTTTGGGATCATGGATTCAAGAACCACACCGTCAAACGTAGTCGGTTCAGATCCAGATGTAGAAATGGGCCTTGTGACAGCAGATCCTCCCTCTGCTGCAGTCTCCAAGGCACAACCGCCAGAAGTCTCTTCAGATCAGAGTACCAACTTCTGCAAGGCCAGTCCGGTGCTATCAAAATTACCCACGATCTTTCCTGTTTCACCTTTTTTTAACTCTTTTGCCAATAAGGGAAACGGTGGGACTATGTATATCAGGTTGTAGTTCCAGTGAATTGCCAGCGCATCCACTGCTTCTGCTGCTGGATCCCGCATCCTGGCCACATATCTAGGCAACTGATGGTTGTTTCGAGAGGCCATTATAGATCTACCTGTGGTAAACCCCTCCATCTTACCACTGCATCGAAGACCTGGGGGTGTAGACTCCATCCTCCTGGGTGCATATCCCGACGGCTGAGGTAATCTGCCTCCCAATTGTCCACTCCTGGAATGAAGGCTACAGACAGAATTATGTTGCGTTTTTCCATCCAGGACAGAATCTTTAAAGCCTCCCTTAAGGCCATGTGGCTCTCTGTTCGTCCCTAACGATTTATGTATGCCACTGCTGTCACATTGTCCGATTGCACTTTCACGTGTCGAGTTCTTACTAGGCTCTCCACTTGAAGGAGTGCATTGTAGATGGCTCGTAGTTCCAGTACATTTATTGGCAAGCTGCTTTGTACGGTGACCATCTCCCCTGAAATTGATGATTGCCTAGTACTGCACCCCATCCTACGAGACTGGCATCTGTCATCAAAATTATCCAATCCCAGATTCCAAACCTTTTTCCCCTTGATAGGTTCTTGTGAACTGACCACCAAATCAACGAAGTCCTGGCCTGAGGTGATAAGCGAATTCTTCGGTGAAGGAGCAGATGCATGCCTGCCCACCGAACAATCATATTTAACTGAAAAGGTCTGGAATGTAGTCTGCTGTATTGGATCGCTTCAAAGCATGTCACCATCTTTCCCAGAAGCCGTATACAGAGATGTAGAGATACCTTCTGATACTGTAAGACCTGTCGAACCATCTCCTTGATGTCTCGAATCTGGTCTTCCGGAAGGAACACTCTCAATTGTATCGTGTCCAAGACGACACCCAGGAATTGAATTCTTTGTATCGTTGTAACTAGAATTTTTTTAAGTTCACAATCCAACCATGTCGAATTAGAAACTGATGAGTGATCAGAGTATCCAGCATTAATAGATCCTGGGACCGAGCCTTAATCAGAAGGTCGTCCAGATACGGTATCATGGTCACCCCTAATGATCTCAATTTCGCTATCATGACTGCCATGATCTTTGTGAAGATTCTTGGGGCCAATGATTGGCCAAACGGTAGAGCTCTGAATTGCTAATGATTCCTGTCCACCGAAAACCTTAAATAAGCTTGGTGTGGAGACCATCCTTTATGTCCAGACACCATGATTTCCTGTTGCTCCAGGCTCGCAATGACCGACTGTATCGATTCCATTTTGAATCTGTAAACCATCAGGAACTGATTTAACACTTTTAAATTGAGGATTGGTCTGACTGAACCATCCAGTTTCGGTACTACAAAAAGATTTGAATAAAAGCCTGTTCCATCAGAAGTAACTTCTGAATAGCCGTGTCTAATGCCCTCGCTTTTTGAGGGCACCGAGGAGGGCCTGTAGTAAAGAACTGACTGTGAGGTCAGGTTACAAAATCCATTCTGTAACCCTGGGAGATCCAGACTTCTGGGGAGGTTTCGGCCCAGGCTTCCTAAAATCAACCGTGCGCCCACCTTGGGCGACCCAATGTGAGCTGGGAGACCATCATGCCACAGTCTTGTCAGCAGGCTTAGAGTCCTGTTTTCAGGCTTTGGACTGGGAACGGCTTCTGCCTCTGTTTCCACGAGCTTGTCCACTAAAACTTCTACCTCTGGCACGAAAGGACTTTGTCCTAAATGAATTAAACACTGGATCAGAGTAGTTTCTTCTTACTGGCTGCGTGGTTCTAGGATACGTAGTAGGCAGAAATGTAGATTTTCCCGCTGTGGCTTGTGAAATCCGTTTGTCCAATTCTGGACCAAATAATGCTTCCCCGACAAAGGGGATAGCTTACACTGCCTTCTTTGAATCAGAGTCCACTTACAAATCTCTGAGCCAGAGAATCCGTCTGGCCGATATAGCTGAAGCTGAAATGCGTAAAGTTATCCTGCTAGCATCTTCTGCAGCTTGGCAAATGTAAGTGGTCGACTCCCGGATATGTTCTGCTATTTCTTCCTGATTATTATCTTCCGCCACTGCTCAAACTATTTGCCCAGCCCAAGCGACAATAGCCTTATTAACCCATGCACTTATAATCGTAGGTCTCTGTGATGCTCCTGCAGCCACAAAGATGGATTTAAGGGCCGAATCCAACTTACGATCTGACACATCTTTTAGTGTAGTAACGTTTGGTATTGGTAATCGGTGGTACCTCCCATTTGGACATGACTGTCTTGGGTAGGAGATAATTAACTGTGAACTTTTTGGGTAATTGGAAGCATCTATCCGCCTGCTTCCATGCTTCTCCCATCTGATCCTGGAGTGTCTGAGGAATCGGAAATACCGGCGCTTGCGGTTTCTGAGATTCAAAGATCAAAAACCTCAGGTTCCTAAATCTCCTCTTCTTTGAAATTAAGGACCTGTTGAACAGCTTCAATAAGGGATTCTAACCCTTTGACCTCTGAGTCCTCCTCCTGAGGACTAACATCAAATATCTCCCCAACTGACTCACACTATTCCTCATCCACCAAGAGACCCTCAGGCTCTCCCTGCAGGACAGGAAGAGGTCTCTTTACAGATTTGTGCACAGTCTTTTCTACCTGTGCAGGCGGAGTAAGTCTAATTAGGAATTCCTCCATAGTCTTTGAAAATCCCGCAGCCCATTCTAAATGTTGCTTGCGAGATTCCGCCATTTCTTTAGAAATATCTGCCAGGGCATTTTCCCATGACCCGGACGGACCACTGCTCCCAGGTTGAGCGTCCATTCCCAAACATGTGTTGCATACCTCGCAGCTGCCAAAACTTGTGCTCTTTTTCTCACAATTTGAACATACATAACAAATGTTTGTGGTCTTTGTTGGTGCTTTAGACGCCATGTTAAACACCTACACACACACACACACACACCAACCAGCAGTGCTTTCACCATATTAGTATAGATGGAGAAAGACCGTAGGGATATAGGGAGCAATGAAAAATAGGTAGTCGCACAGCTGGAATTGTATATAAAAATTAGTAAAAAAAATTAAATAATACATTTTAACCAGCCAGACGTTTAAAAACCCCACCAACTGTTGAGATAGCTTGAGTAGTAACCGGGTTGAGAATTCCGATGCTCCCTCCTCCGCAGGACCTGTCAGCAGCGTCCCTTGGAAGACAATTATATTAGTGTTCACTCCAGGAGTGAAAAGGGGCAGGGCGCCGGACTCCGGGGGCACATGTGCGCGCGCGCAGCAAAGCCGCGCGTGCGCCCGAAATGGGGGCACGGCCACGCAAATCAGGGGGCGTGGCCACGCCTACGTCATTTTAGGGGGCGGTGCGGCCCACAGACGCTACTATAGAGAGCGTCTGTGGCCGGCGACGTCACTGTTGGGGGCGTGCCCAGCACCTCCGTCGGTGCTGGGCTTCCCCCAGCCCTCTCCCAATGCGTGAATGGGTGCCGCGCGCATGCGCACGGCATCTATACACGCCGGGAGGGCAGGGAGCGGGCAGCTGTTCTAGCAGGGCGCCGCAAAAGGGGCAGGGCGGGTTGTGCCTGCTAAAAAACGGGCAGGGCGCGGCACCCTGCTAAAACAGCCTAGAGTGAACACTAATTATATGAGTCTTTATTATTATAATGCAAAATTCAGAGAGATCTTTAGCATCAGTGCTCTTACATCCCATCTCTGTTTAGCCCAGAGCCAGCGCAAACAGAATTCCAATAACTGTACATGTGTAGTGGGAAGACATACAAAATCAGACATGGCTGCTGTTATTAAGCATCTACAAGCAGGAGAAGGAGCTTTATACAACTCTTCATCCCTCACTGTAAAATGCCCGCTCTAAAAGTGCACCTAACTGAGAAAACAAAATGTCCGCAACTGAAAATTTACCTTCACCTCGCTGCTTTACTGCCCTGCAGCGAGGAGAACAGAGCCCTTATGTGCCTGCGTGCGCTCACAGGGTAGCCAGACCCACAGCCCTAACACTTGCGCCATATACCTTATAGTTTCCACTACCTATCAGCAGCATCCTTTGGCCTTAGCTATCCGCGATGTTCCCCCCACCTCCACTGGTGTGCACACCCCCCAGACTCACCATTGGTCACTATATGACTCGCGCCGCCTGACCGCCGCTGTGCCTCCTGCTACTGCCGTGACTCCAAACCACTGCGCCCGGCAGGGGAGCTTAATATCTTCCAGGGGAATCTAAAAGCTGCGCTTCTGACCGCCGCTCCTCTGAGCTACTCACTGAGAAGATCTCCTGAGTGAGAGGCTGATCCCTTCCACCGGGAACTTTGTCTCACATGTACTGTCAAAGTACCCTTAGTGTCAGCCTACACCCTCCTTTCAGTCAGGGGCGGGATCGGGCCACTGAACTTTTAAATAGAAAAACTTTTGTAAAGCAAGAGCTCCTTTCTGTGCTTATACCTCCTAGCACAATTATTCAAACTGGAGGGATGGGGGAGCATGAAGGGTGAGGAGCCAGCTGTGAATATTTTTTATTTTTTTTTATTTTATTACTACACTGTGCTACCTCCGGTCTGCAATCTTCACACCCCAGCTGTCTAACTCTGGTGTCCCCTAGTGGATGATCGATAAAATACTTATGCTTTATTAAATACAAACATTTAAAAAAAATAATAATAATTTTATTAATGTTTTTTAAGGAAAAAACAGTTAAGTGGTTAAGAAACCCATAGGCTTCTATGGGGAACAAAGCTCCGGCAAGTCACACGTTCTGTAACTTGATGCATACCAGCAAATCGTTGCCCCACAGCATTCTATGGGGGCCTGCAGTGGATATGTTCAAGCTCCTGTTGTATACAACCTTTTCCTTCTCTTCCCACATTACAAATCTGGCTCACACGTCCCATTAATCAGGCCCAATAAAGCACACAAGCCTTTTTGGGGTTTTATTTACTAAGTGCCGGGTTCTGATCGTGTTTGTGCCCGATATTTAAATTGGCAATGCTTTTACTAGCAAAACAAGTCTAGAAAAAGCATTGCCCTTTTAAATATCAGGCAAAAGCATGATCGGAAGCATCTGACTTTAGAACCCAATGCTTAAAAGGGGTTTACCATTTCTATGTATCTATATTAAAAGAAGAGTACATGTATTGTGTAAGTTATCAATTGTTTTTTTCCAACGTCAACAAATACACACCATAACATCAACATTACCTTGCTCGAGTCTGTAGCATAGAGATCGCTTTGCTGCTTCTATTTCAGGAGATGGGTGATCCAAAACTTGCCTACACCACTCCATTGGACTAAGGGCTGTCTCAAATGGCTTCTTAGTAGGGGACACATAGAGCCTAAAAAGAGAATCATGTATTCACTAAATTGTGTAGCATCAGCCATTTAAACATACATATTTATGTGCACATACATGTGACAGCATGAACTGGACTGCACAAATTAGTGTGGAGGTCGGGCCTCATAAGTGCCATTCTTTTGTGGCAATATAATTTATAACCTGCGCAAAAATATTTAGACCCATTCCCACATATACTGGCAAGTAACATGGTAACATACCACTGACCACAAGACAATTATACCAACATATACATACAAACATTTTTCCAGGCTCTTACCCTATTGCCCACATTATGCAAGACTGCAGAACCATGTAGGCATATTCATAAGCTGGGTACCATCAAGCCTCCTAGGTACCACATTGTGACACTGCAATGTTATGCTGGCCATACATTAGGACGATATCGGACACAAATGTAAGATTTCAACGTATGATGCATTGTGTACACATCGTATGTGTTTTCGGTAGGCTTATGATGCAATGCACGTTCCCGTTGGTCGACTGTCGCATCAAATGATCATTCGTGCAGCCCATATTATCTGTCGTTATCGTATTCACATAGGGAAATGATATGAGGAATCGGATTGGATGCTGGTCGTCCTAATGTATGGCCAGCATAACTATGGTAGAGGGATGATATGACTGAACTAACACTTAAGCTGGCCATACATTAGGATGACCAGCATTCCATCCGATTTCTCATCCGATTTCCTTTCAATCCCCCTCAGGGGCCCCTGGCATACGATTTGGAGTATTATGTGCATACGATGAAGCATACAATCAATCAATTGTGTGCCTCACAAAAAAGCATGTGATCACCTGGAAGGGGTATGGGTCATAGGGTCGACCACAATTCGGTCGCCAGTCATTAGGTCGACCACTATTGATAAACAGTGACTAGGTCGACGTCTGAAATAGGTCGACACAGTTATGTCGACACGGAAAGAGGTCGACATGAGGTTTTTTTTGTTTTGTGGTGTAGTTTTCATCGAAAAGTGACGGGGTACCCCAATTAGTGCACTGTGTCCCCTCGCATGGCTCGCTTCGCTCGCCGTGCTGTGGGCAAGGTGCCTCGCTCCGCTACCGTTGTGCTCGGCACAGGTTACTATTCCCAGTCGTAGTCCACGTGGATCGCAAAGCATGAAAAAGTTAAAAAAATAAATGCGAACAATGCATGTCAACCTTTTTCCATGTCGACCAATACTGGTCAACCTAATGACTGTCGACCTAATGACCGTATCCCCCTGGAAGGTACTCAAAAATGATTCTGATCGTATACGATACATTGTATGTACATAAAACACGGTATGATTACGATTACGGCGGATAATATGGGCTGCACTAATGATCATTGAATGCGAAATTCGACCAAACGGGGACACGCATCGCATGCCTACCGAAAACACATACGATGTGCACACAATGCATCATACGACGCTTCCAAATCGTGCATTCATATCAGATATCGTCCTAATGTATGGCCAGCTTTACATTTGAGCAGCTTAGGCCACATTAACAGCACAGCTCATTTAAGTAGGGAGCCTGTGAGATTAGTAAGCATGCAGGGCCTCACACTTCATTTAAGTAGGGAGCCTGTGAGATTAGTAAGCATGCAGGGCCTCACACTTCATTTAAGTAGGGAGCCTGTGAGATTAGTAAGCATGCAGGGCCTCACACTTGTGACTGTAAATGCAGCAACCCTCTCCCATACTGTAGACATTTTCTGTATGCTTGTCAGGCAGGAACGGATGAACTCAATCAGGAACTGTGATAGTCACATGTCCAGGTCCGTAAAGAGGAGTGTGTAAGGTAGTGTTTAAGTATTTTGCGCAGGACATAGTCCCTATATATAAGCCTTTGCACTAACTACACAGTGTAAGATGGGTATCCGGATGATAGATAGTGTCTAGTTAGACAGTCAATAGATAGACACCGTATATTAGACAAACATTAGGTCGACAGGGTCAAAAGGTCAACATGAAAATGGTCGACATATAAAAGGTATACATGTTTTTTTGTTTTATGTGTTTTGGGAATTTTTCATACCTTCTCTATCCATATCAGCATAGACTTTGTTATAAACGGACCCCGAAGCATGGCGAGCGAAGCGAGCCCCGCGAGGTGATGTCTTTCTACAATTGGGGGTCCCAGATGACAAAACTATCCACAAAAACCCCAAAAATGCAACAACAAAAAAATATGGTGTCTACCTTTTTATGTCGACCATTTTTATGTCAACCTTTTGTACTGTCTACTTTTTCCATGTCTACCTTTTCCCCCGTCGTCCTTTTGACTGTCTAACATGTGGTGTCTATCTACAGACTGTCTAACTAGACACTGTCCATCTATTACACCACACATGCAAGATGTGCATTTTGTAGTCTGATAGGGGAATGCTGCATAGTGTTTTGTATCTTTACAATACATTACAAGGTTGAGATGTATCAAACCTTGGGTCTATGTACTAAGCCTTGGATAGAAATAAAATACCAACCAATCAGCTCCTGTCATTTCTCAAACACAGTCTGTAACATAGCAGTTAGGAGCTGATTGGCTGGTACTTTATCTCCGTTAACTTTATCACTCTCCAAGTACATCTCCCAGTGAAGAAGTTACCCACAGCAACCAATCAGTATCTAGCCATCATTTATCAAGGACAGTCTATAAAAATGATCACTACAGGCATCCCTTAGAAAGTGTGATACACCGCCACCACTATGTACATTGCTGTGATCAGCCATTATGTAAGGGGCCCTACTCACTGGCCGACCCGCCGCCGAGCTGCCTGACGGCGGATACGGCAGACGAGCGACCCGGCGGCGGGGGGGCAGTGACGGGGGGAGTGAAGTTTCTTCACTCCCCCCGTCACGCGGCTGCATTGAAGTGCAGGCAAATATGGACGAGATCGTCCATATTGGCCTGCATGCACAGCCGACGGGAGACCAGCGATGAACGAGCGCGGGGCCGCGCATCGTTCATCGCTGAAGTCTCCACACTGAAAGATATGAACGAGTTCTCGTTCATTTATGAACGAGATCGTTCATATCTTTCAAAAAAATCGGCCAGTGTGTGTAGGGCCTATTAGAGTACTGCAGTGTAAGGAATATGAGACCGACCCCTGAAACATAGTAAAATGTGTAATTTGGAACCTGGACCACTGAGCATAGGAGCATAGAGATGTTGTAAAGCCACTGTAAGTATATTGTACACAGATTTTGTTATTCAGGGAAAATACCTCATCATATTATAGTCCTGTAAAAACCAAGCTATAGCAATCCATTTGGGAGATCACAAATATAACTACTTACAAAAGGTCTGTCCTTATTTATTATTTACTCAACAGTCCAAAGAGATCCATGACACACACTAAAGAGGATCTATAAGCAAATGATTACAGTAGAAATTCCTAATGCAACTAGTGCTCCCATTGTGCTGGGTAACTGACTCATAGGGCGATATTCAATTGATATATTGCGCCCGATCACAGGACGATATTCAGATTGCAGGACGATATTCAATTGTCCCCAGTTATCACCCCCATAGCAGTCTGGGTTAGCCGAATAAAGCGGCTAAATCAGACTAAAGTCATGGGCGTGATCTCAAAAAGTCCCATTTGTACGCCCAAATGGGTCACTTTTCACGCATTTCAGCTCGCCACCCCCGGAGGTAGCGAGTCAAAATGCTGGTATCCCATCTGTCGTCAGAAACATTTAAATAGCTGCTGGTGGGCGCGATAGGGGGCGGCAAAAAGTGATAGAAAGCAGGTATTATTCTAAATTAAAGAGATATAAAAAAATAAAAAAATACTGTGTAGATCGGTGGATCCCTAACTGAGTGCCGTGGTACCCTGGGGTGACTTGGGGGGGTGATCCAGGACCAACTCAAATTATTAAGATCCTGAATCCTGTCCGTCACCACATAACTGAACATAAGGATGACATACTGTATAAACACAATGGGATATATGCACTAAGCCTTGGAGA
The DNA here is from genome assembly GCF_028390025.1 of Pseudophryne corroboree. Classification (NCBI taxonomy): domain Eukaryota; kingdom Metazoa; phylum Chordata; class Amphibia; order Anura; family Myobatrachidae; genus Pseudophryne; species Pseudophryne corroboree. The sequence goes on along the minus strand of NC_086445.1, from coordinate 321,033,400 downwards.
GTAATACAATGAAGAGAGATTTAGTACCAAAAAGCTCCTAACTGTAATTTTTTTTTTTTTAACACAGCCTGTAACATGGCAGTTAGGAGCTGACTAGCTGGTACTTTATCTCTCTCCCAGGCTTGGTACATCTGCCCAAATTTACTTCATTTAATATTTTATTCTGAATTTCTCAATAAGAAACTTTTAGCCTAGGGGTGGTGTGAAAACAATTCTGATACTCTGGGGCAGTGGTTCTCAACATCGGTCCTCAAGAACCCCCAACAGTTCATGTTTTCCAGGTCACCTAGCTGGTGCACAGGTGTATTCATTACTCACTGACACATTTTAACAGACCCACAGGTGGAGCAAATTATTTCACTTGCAATCCTGTGAGGAGACCTGGAAAACATGAACTGTTGGGGGTACTTGAGGACCGCAGTTGAGAACCACTGCTCTAGGGCACGGGTGTGGTATGGAAGGTAGATAGTAACTAGGTCGACAGTAACTAGGTCGACAGGGTCTCTCTAGGTCGACATGAGTTTTTAATGTTTTTTTGTGTTGTTTTCTTTGTAGAGTGACCGGGAACCCCAATTAGTGCACCGTGTCCACTTGCATGGCTCACTTCGCTCGCCATGCTTCGGGCAGGTTACCGTTCCCAACTGTAGTCCACTTGGATCGTTAAGTATGAAAAGGTTAAAAAAAAAAATCGTGAAAAACTCATGTCGACCTTTTGGCCTGTCGACCTAGAGCATGTCGACCTAGAGACCCAGTCGACCTAGAAACCATGTCGGCTTAGTTACTGTCGACCAAGTTACTGTCCACCTAGAGACCGGATCCCATAGGGCACCATGACTCCCCTTTGGGTACCACTGCTGTAAACATGTCTTTCCTAAAATCGGAGCATTGGCTCAAGAATACAAAACAAAAGATACTTTATTTCCTCACTTGCTCTCCCAGGCCCTGAAAGTGAAGCTAATCTATAGACCTTGTTTACAAAGAATGCCACTTAATTCTTGACCCACTTAGAGGAAAGTTTTTCTCAGGTCTTGTGAAATCTCCACTAGCCTGCAGAGAGGTTCAGCAACAAACAAGAAATGTTAGAAGTAGGTTATACACTTCAAATAACAGAAAGAAAAAAAAAGAAAAATAACTGCATAAAAAGGACCCGATTACGATTTTCAAGTGCCAAACCATGAATTACATTCATTTTTTTTTTTTTTTTTAACACAATAATGCATGCTGTTTGTAAGAGGGCTTTGGAAAAAACAGGGACAATATTGTAAATGATTTGTATTTTGTACTGAGATGAGGTAAACAGAAAACTTACACATGTAGAAAGGGCAAGGAGATATAACAATACTATTTGTAACAATGTACTTTTAGGATTAGTCCACACATTGGCACGGTGAACATGGAAATATATTTTGTTATGCTTTTTTCATGGCCACTTTTACTCATACAGAGTACTGTACTTGTTCTGTGTGTTACCACATGAAATAATAGATTGCATAATATATCTTCACATTGACCAAGGATAGTCACCCACTGTCTTAAACTAATTTGGACATGCGACATGTAACCAGCACTAACATTTGCAGTGAACAGGCTTGGACTGGCCCACAGGGGTGCTCTGAGGATCAGGTTCCAGACTGTGCACTGGAATTATACATGTTACCTTATACTGGACTATGGTGTATTTTCTACAGTGCATTGCTGTTATTAATCTGGTACATTATCATGCATGCAGCAGCTGAATTTACTGTATATATTTATGAAGGGGCCCAGACATTGCACTCTTTAATGGTTAGTCAAACCAGTGAGGTGGCAGGCCACAACCCCTCTGCAGACTGGCCACACTCCTAACATGGGCCCCTGCCACTGCATTCCCCCGGTGGGCCCTACATACCCCATTCCGACACCGTCAGTGAATATGAGTGAATGGAGCATGTAACAATTAAAACACAACAATACTTAAGGGGGTACACATTAGGCGAGTTCTGACTAAAAAATAAACGATAACGACATAAATGTCTATCGTTTATTTTTAGGCTGAAATAGTCCCGCACGTCATTCAGCGTTCACCAATATTGATCTGACTTGCAGCTCAATCCGTCAATGTCGGGTTAAACTGCATGTTCGGGAATGCTGGCGGTGACGTCGCTGAACATTATTGTTGAACGATAACAATCAGTGTGTACGCACTATATCGTTGAACGCTATATCATTCAACGATATAGTCATTCACCGATGGCATTTAAACATCGCCTAGTGTGTACCCGCCTTTAGATCTAGGCCAATAATTGAACCAATATAAAATATTGAAACCTGTATAAAACCAGTTCTCCTAAATTGTTAACAACTATGGTGGAATGACTAATGGGCCCTACACACTGATGGGCTGCCCGACGGCAGATACGTCCGACGGGCGACCCGGCAGCGGGGGGGCAGTGACGAGGGAAGTGAAGTTTCTTCACTCCCTCCGTCACCCGGCTCCATAGCCGTGCAGGCAAATATGGACGATCTCGTCCATATTGGGCTGCATGCACAAGCGACGGGGCACCAGCGATGAACGAGAGTGGGGCCGCGCATCGTTCATCGCTGGTGCCTCCACACTGAAAGATATGAACAGTATCTCGTTCATTAATGAAGGAGATCGCTCATATCTTTCAGTATTATCTGCCAGTGTGTAGGGCCCATAAAACCCCCTGCACACTGAGCGATGTAATCGACTAACGATATATTGCCCAACGATACTATCAATGGTCGGTTTTGCCTACACACTGGACGATATTGATGGTCAATTTCAATCTATATCGTTAAAATTGACTAGCATGTTTAAACGACGATAGATCAACGATGAACTATCGCGGCGCCACGCATCGTTCATCATTGATGCATACACACTGAGAGATATTAACAATTTATCGTTCATTACTGAACGAGATCATTCATATCACCCGCACACATCGGCAGGTGTGTAGGGCCCTTAACACGAGTTGTGCTGCAAAAATTATTTCATCTTCCCCGGAAAAACTTACATTCATATATCTGTTACTGACAAACTAGATTTCCATTACTGTTCTGTCTAGAGCCAGTTAATGTATAAATGCATGTCATAAGTGATTGCCTAAAGGAGTACTGCACAACGGGCCTTATACTGTACCTACTTAGAAAGCTCACTATTTTCACCTCTACTCCTAGATTGTGCTCTTATAATAAAGTGTAGTAATTAAATGGCATAATATATAATTACTGTCCTTGTTCCCCCTCATTTTTAGCTCCATTATAAGATTAACAGATTAACTGATTAATCAAGGGCATATTATAAACATGTGCAAACTGGGCTATTCAGAAGGAAGTGCATCTTATCTGCAACCATGTGAGATGAATTAAACATACATATTCACACCTCTATTTAAATTAAATGTATGTGTTGGTTGCTTTATTCCATTAAGAATTTACATTGTCAATTCTCCAGGACCAGTAGTTTTTTTCCCCATATACTGCTGTAATCTGAAAGACACAAAAAAAAACCAAAAAAAAAAAAAAAAACCTACACACTACAACCAAACTTCGAGAAGACGGCAACAGAAGAAGACAAGGAAGTATTAATTCCAAGAGACTTTCTGCATAAACATGTATATAGTATACAGTATATAGGACTCAATTAGTTTTGTCTTTTATAGTGGTCTGTGTGTTTCCATGTGTTTGCAGTAAGTAGTATTTTCACTAAAAAGAGGGACACACCCTAAAATGGGCAATTTAATTGACACCTTTATCATACCTCCCAACATGACCCTCTCTAGGAGGGACACAATGCTCTGCTTCTGGACTTTCGTCTTAATTTATGATTGCTAGCACCTGTTTTGGACAGTTAATGGATAAGAAAAGTGTTTCATCACTGGTGATGGCAATCATAAATTAAAAGGGAAGCCCAGTAACAGAGCATTCTGTCCCATGTTGGGAGGTATGCCTTTATTAAGTTTAATTATTAGTATATCATACCTCCCAACATGACCCTCTTCAGGAGGGACAGAATGCTCTGCACCTGGACTTCCCTCTGAATAAATTATTTCCCTCACCTGTGCTGAAACACTTTTCTTATCCAATAACCTGTTCAAAACAGGTGCCGGCAATCATAAATTAAGAGGAAAGTCCTGGAGCAGAGCACTGTGTCACTCCTGGAAAGGGTCATGTTGGGATGTATTGTATATTGTGTCATTTCTCAATGCCTTCCCTGCCGAAACCTTCCCCAAAAAATCACATATAACAGATCATAATAAAATAACATGCAGCACATTTCTGAATGCACTGCATAGGACCAATATGGTGTGATACCAACCCAAACAGCCCACCCTCCTATCCACCAATCCAATGCAACATGGCTCAGAAAACAAGTGACGCTGGGCCATTCAAAACAAATGAATTAAAACCTGCATTCCACACCACATAATGATGCACTATCCCTATAATAGCACAGTATTTACCAGAGCAAATTATAAATGGAGGCAGCTCTTGAAGATTTTTAGCCTTAGATAAGTGTAAATCCTATTGCTTAGAGCAGATTGTGTTCCTGCTGCCAGGAACTGAGCAATGACAGGCTAAATCCTCTTTGGCTAATAAAGGTCTTTCCTATATGCAAAGACTGCTCAGTAATACCAACCCCTCCATTCATTTGGATTTTGAAACGGACACATCCTGTTCCAAGAGGTGTTCTAGAAAATACAACATCATCACATAATGTGTAGTAAGCAGCCACTGCAAGCTCATCTGCATTCAAGGCATGCACCTACTAACTACAGCCAACCTGTTTCCTCCTACCAATGAGTCCAAGCGAATTGGCACTATTAATAGTGTCTGTAAAATATATATTACACACACACAGACAATATTTATGTTGTGTTCCGATGAATATCTATAACTCAGGCCCCTTGGGTGCATTATTATTACCAGGAGTCCTCGTCTTCACTGCAATATCCGTCTTCAAGATCCAAAACCCCCACCTCGTCCAGCATGGTGGTACCTGCTTTTGAGTGGTCAATCAATGGCCCCTCAGTAGCAATGAGACAGGACAGCTGTTGCCTAGTACTGTAATACCCCAGGTTATCAGGTGGGTACAGACTGCCACCGATCGCGGACGTGCATAGAAGTGTGGGCACAGGACTAGGTAAGCATAGTCCAGAGGGCCGTGCCAGGGCCGTGGCTGCCAGCAGGCATGTGCCCGGAGGAGGCTGCAGCAGGTGCGGGCTGGCTGTGCAGTTGCTGACGGCGCTTGCTCGGTTCCGGAGCTGCTCGTTCTGCTTCTCCAGCTTCCTGACCAGCTCCTGCAGCTTCTTCACTTCCAGCTCGGCGTTCACCACCAGCCCGTTTGTAGCGGGGTTGCCCGCGCTGGTGCCGCACTTCACCTCCGCCATGGTGACTGCTGTATGTGGCTCTGTCCCCCACACACTCCCTGCTTCCCAAGGTCTGAGGCTGTGTGACTAGTCCTGTCTGGCCAAGGATGTCCGGCTCCCGGCTGGGTCAGGGGCTCTGATGGCTGCTGCTGTAGTTGTGCACAGGCTGCTGCATCCTCCGTCTGCACTCTGCACTAGGACTGGATGCGCCTCCTGTCAGCAGAGGGAATATTGATGCGAACGCCGGGCTCCCTCCCACCAGTGCTCAGAGAGAGAGGGAGAGACACACAATGGGAACAAAGAGAAGCCAGACTCTCGGGACTGCACATGCTGCTAATGATCCCTCTAACTGCCCACCACTAACACCCCATCCCTGTCACAGGCAGCTGGGGCAGAGAGGTGGAGCCCTGTCAGGGGGCTCTCTTCATCTTCACCACTTGCATTACACCCTATGCCAACTACTGTATACTGTAACTGGCATTTTTACATTATTGTTATTATGAATAACTTACACTATATCACAATTATTACATTGTGGTCAGCAAAGCTAGACATAATAGCAGTTCAAGTAGGCAAATAATGCTGGTGATACCATCAGTAGTGACCTGGAATGCAGAGGGACTGCCCACCAATGGGCATTGTCTTTGTGATCCATTGCATGTGTTGCTTCCATATATCTCATTCAATTCACAGTTAGTGGTACTGTACCATACAGCATGTACCCCAAGCAATATGCTATAACACTACACCCCTCCGTGTCATCGTGTGCTGTCCTAGCCGGCTAATTTAGCATTTGTTTTCCATAAGATGACATATTTTGCCCATAGAATGGACACTGATGGACATGATGCCCTAGTTATATCAGCCTTTTTATTTGCTCATTGAATGGACAAGTTTCTTGTTCTATTATTATTGTCGATTTTTCTTTTATTAGCTGGTATCAACTTGGCTGCTGTTTAACTATTTTGTTTTTGTGAAACCAAAACCTTGAACTGATCTTCATAGAATAATAGAATTCTTTGACCATTCTTTTCCAAACGTGGTCCAGCTTTACTTTTTATTGGCCTACTCCTTTTGTATGCAGCTGCCACCCTTTGGGGTGCCTGACAGAGCAATTCAATTGTTGCTCCATTTGTGTATGTATAGCCATGTCTACACACATTTCAGCTCGCAGTCCCCGGAGGTGGCGAGCTGAAATGTGTGACAAGTCACCTCTGCGCCCAAACACCACTTTTCTTATTGCGCCCATTAGTGTAGTCGTGTTTTTACACTTTACGCAGCTAAACCCTGTCTAATTGGGCATGATAAGCGGCTTAAAAAACAATTGAATCGTCACCTTAGGGTGTGTACACACAGTGACATCCTTGCTATGCCCGATTTTCACTTGCGATTTCCCTTGAACTCCCCGCAGCCCAGCACCACCGATTTTGACTAACTTTTCTTGAGATATGGACTATGTGTGCTTACGATTTTGGCTTATGTGAGATTTTGGCTTATGTGAGATGTCATTGACATGTGAGATGAACTAGTTAGTACACCGATCTAGCAAGGATTGACTTGCCTGCACAGTCTATCTTTTCTTGTGATGCCGACCTGGCGGGACCGCGCATCGGGATCGCAAGGTGACTTTCACCTTGCGATCTGCACTAACTTTTCTTGCGATTTTGACTATATAGTCAAAATCGAAAGAAAATATCTCACCGTGTGTACACACCCTTAGAGTTCTTATTGAAAGTCAGTCACATCCTGGTCTTACCACACAGTGATGTAAAAGTGCTCCTACAGTGATCTCTGTTGAGAACCTCCTTAGACAAGTCACACTGAGTCTGAATCTGTGTGGCATGGATCTCTCTTCACTGACACAAATGGCAAATGCTTGTATACAATTTACACAAATAGGATACAATTTATTTAGGAAGGATAGAAAAGAAGAATTAGAGGAGGGGTAGCAATGTATGTAAAAAAAATGCATAAATGCTACTTTAATACAAAACATTAAAGAAAAAACTGAGGCCCTTTGGGTGACTATAGAAACGGGGGAGAAAGACTCTATTTGCACTGGGGTAATCTATAGGCCACCAGGCCAAGGGCAGTATTTGGACAGGAACCTAATGCTTGATATCACTGTAATGGCTTTAATGGGAGAGGTCATAATCATGGGAGACTTTAATATACCTGATGTAAATTGGGAGTCTTTTGCAAGTTAAACTACGAGTGGCAAATTTCTAAATTCCCTACAGGGAGCATCTTTCAAGCAATTGGTGAGGGAGCCTACTCGCAAAGACTCAATATTAGATGTAATACTCACAAATGGTGACAGGATATCAGACATATATGTGGGTGAGCACCTAGGCAGGCGCGCACGTAGGGGGGGATTCTGGAGTTTCGCGGAATGACGCGATTGCGTCGTGACGTCACGACGCAACTGCATCATTTCGCGAAACTCCCCCCCCCCCCCCCGAACAGGATTACTCGGGAAGGGGGAGGAGGGGGAAAAGGGCCTGCAAAGTGCCGCGGCGGGCGCCCCGTGCGGTTGCACGGCTCGCCCGCCGCTAGTAACGGCACTGGGCGTAACAAGGGTAGGGCGAGTGGGGCACGTGCTCTGGGCGCCTTGGCAGGCCCAGGAGAGGGGGGCGCTGCCGGCGGCCAGGGCATCATGCCCCACTCGCCCCCGTCACGCCGAAATGTGAGGGGAAGAGAGCGCAGCATCTCTCCCTCCCCCCACCGCTGCTGCCAGCACTAGCAGCGCTGCATGTGTCCGGTCTCCGGCGGCGTTAGCCAATCAGAGCTTGCGGACCGGCTCCTGATTGGCTGCCGGTCCGCGAGCTCTGTGATTGGCTAGCCAACCGGCGCCACACAGCTGCCAGAGACCTGGAGTGGTGAGGGGAAGAAGAGGCGCTGCGCTCTCCTCCCCTCACATATCAACAAGCAGTGAGTGACCGGGGGGGCACAGTGGGGCATGTATCTGGCACTGAGTGGGGCATGTAACGGGCACTGAGTGGGGCATGTAACTGGCACAGTGGGGCAATGTATCTGGCACTGTGGGGGGCATGTATCCGGCACTGTGGGGCATTGTATCTGGCACTGTGGGGCAATGTAACTGGCACTGTGGGCCATTTTCAGTGGCCACACCCCTTCTGGTGTGTGGCTACGTCCATTTTTTCACGCGCGCGCCTTCGGCGCGCGCACATGCTTCTGTTGTTTTTGTTTTTTTTGGGGGGCGCCATTTTTCATCTTGCCCTGGGCTCCGAAAACCCTAGCTACGTCTCTGGCATGTACACTGTGCTAGCATGTAGTTATATGTACTGTCTGATGTGTTTGCAAGTTTACTACTGTACAGTGGCCCTCATTCCGAGTTGTTCGCTCGTTGCCGAGTTTCGCTATATTGCGATTAGTTGCTTACTGCGCATGCGCAAGGTTCGCAGAACGCATGCGCTTAGTTATTTTACTCAAAAGTTAGGTATTTTACTCACGGCATAACGAGGATTTTTCATCGTTCTGGTGATCGGAGTGTGATTGACAGGAAGTGGGTGTTTCTGGGCGGAAACTGTCCGTTTTATGAGAGTGTGCGAAAAAACGCTGGCGTTTCTGGGAAAAACGCGGGAGTGGCTGGAGAAACGAGGGAGTGGAGCTGACGTCAGAAACCCTCCCTTCATCGCTTTTCTCACACATCCCATCGCTGCCCGCCGATCCATGTCGCTGTGGATCGACGCGCCTTCGCATTGGAGTGCATACGCGGTTTAGACCTGGTCGCTGGCTGTACGAAAACGCAGCCTAGCGATCAGGTCTGAATTAGCCCCATAGGGAGTCATTCCGACCTGATCGCACGCTAGCTCTTTTTGCAGCGCTTCGATCAGGTAAAAAATCGGCAAAACTGTGCATGCGTATGCACCGCAATACACAGGCGCCTCGTACGGGTACAAAGTGGATCGTTGCTGGGCGATGGATTTAATGAAGAATCCATCCGCACAGCCGATCTCAAAAAGATTGACAGGAAGAAGGTGTTTACGGGGTGTCAACTGATCGTTTTCAGGGAGTGGTTGGAAAAATGCAGGTGTGTCCAAGCGTTTGCAGGGCGGGTGTCTGACGTCAATTCCGGGACCGGACAGGCTGAAGTGATCGCAGCAGCTGAGTAAGTTCAGACCTACTTAGAAACTGCACAAAACTTTGTACCGCTCGGCTGCACAAGCGTTCGCACACTTGCAAAGCGAAAATACACTCCCCCATAGGCGGCGACTATCTGATTGCAGCGCTGCAAAAAATAGCTAGCGTGCGATCAGGTCAGAATGACCCCCTTAGTGCGAGTAGCAGCAGAACCAAATTTACTACCTTATGCTAATATGAGTGTCCATTCAACTAATGTGGGGGTTCTTGCGTGTGTAAGTGGAAACTGGTGTTGCTCATTGATTTTATGCTGGTCACCGCAACCATCATTAGTATTTGCACTTGCTACAGCCCCATGAGCAGGGGCGTATCTACCCATTGACCAGGATGGCACTCGCCAGGGGTGCCAGCCGAGCAGGGGGCGCTGCCCGACGGTGCCACCCTCTGCCAATGAGTGGAATCCCTTAAGCCGTTGTGTGTGGCAATACCTGCTGTGCCGAGCTGCCTGTGCATTGCCTGGGATGGAGGGCGGAGGATCACTCAGCAGACAGGAGCTGGCGCCGGTGTCCGGCACCGCAATGCACTACAGGGAAGAAACTGAAAATAGACTACAACTCCCAGCAACCCTTGCTGACGGGAACTCCCGGCGGCAAGGGCTGCTGGGAGCTGTAGTTTATTTTTAGTTTCTTCACGTAGTTTGGTGCGGTGCCGGACACTGGCGCCAGCTCCTGTCTGCTGAGCGATCCTCCGCCCTCCATCCCAGGCAGCTCAGCACAGCAGGTATTGCCAGACACTACGGCCATCTGCTGGGATGTTGTGGCATGGGGACTAGGGCTATGTGCTGTGTGGGGAGGCTATGTATGTGCTGGGAGTGGGGGAGGCTACTACTACTGTGTGCTAAGGGTGGACTACAGCTATGTGCTGGGAGGGGTATGGGACTACAGCTATGTGCTTGGGGATGTGAGGGGCTAAGTGCATGGAGGGGGACTATGGCTATCTATGCTAGCAGGGAACTATTGTTATGTGAGGGCGTGGGGACTACTGTATGAATGTGGTGGGAGAGGTGGAGACAACGGCTATGTGCTGGGGGTACTACGGCTATTGCTTGGGGAGGTGGGGGCTATGGCTATTTATTGGGAGGGGACTATGGCTATGTGTTGGGAGGGGTATGGGGACTATGACTATATGACAGTGGGGGCTTATCTGGCACTGTGGGGGCATATCTAGCACCGTGGGGGCATGTGTATATGGCAATGTGGTGGCATATCTGGCAATGTGGCGGCATAACTGGCACTGTGGGGGCATATGTGTATCTGGCACTGTGGGGGCATGTGTATCTGGCACTGTGGGGGCATATATAACACCGTGGGGGCATATGTGTATCTGGCACTGTGGGGGCATGTGTGTGTATCTGGCACTGTGGGGACATGTGTGTGTATCTGGCACTGTGGGGGCATGTGTGTGTATCTGGCACTGTGGGGGCATGTGTGTGTATCTGGCACTGTGGGGGCATGTGTGTGTATCTGGCACTGTGAGGGCATGTGTATGTAACTGGCACTGTGGGGGCATGTGTGTGTATCTGGCACTGTGGGGGCATATGTGTATCTGGCACTATTTGGGAGCATATGTGTATCACGCCCCCATTTTCATCGGCCACGCCCCATGTGGCAACACCCATTTTTTCCTTTTAGTGGCTAACTATTTGCAACAGCCGTCAGAAATAGTGTTAGTGGTTAGTACAGCATGCTGTTTCTAATATTTTGGTTGTAAGACAGTGACAGTGATCCTCACTGATAAGTGAATGAAAAACCTGCTTAGTCCTTTAGTCCCATGTAATTATGTAATGGTGTCTCCCGGCTCCTGGTGCTTTGATTATCCCATTATAGGTGCCATATCTGGAGTATCCAAACAGTGGTGAAAGGTGCCTGCAGGAGGATGGAATTTCGGACCGGTAGCGGACGAGTGGTTATGACCTCTTACGCGTTTCTCCGCCTTTAACGAGTTCAGTGGCTTCCTCAGAGAAGTATCTTCAATCAAAGCACCAGGAGCCGGGAGACACCATTACATGGGACTAAAGGACTAAGCAGGTTTTTCATTCACTTATCAGTGAGGATCACTGTCACTGTCTTACAATCAAAATATTAGAAACAGCATGCTGTACAAACCACTAACACTATTTCTGACGACTGTTGCAAACAGTTAGCCACTAATAGTGACACTAATCATTGCTTTGCTAATTATTTCTAACTACAAAGAGTCAAGAGACTAACTAATCAGCTGAACTGGAAAAGCTTGTGTACTAACCATTACCAATAAGGCTTGGAATCAAAATTGCACTTTATTTTATGCTTTGCAGGACTGACCGGCACGTATGATGAGATTTGTTATTAATCACTATTGAATTTTTTAAATTGTATTAATAAAGGTACATATCTTTTTAATAAGCGCTGATATTTGTGTATGTAAAAATATAGCAGCCAGTATTTACCATGCACAGAAACAAAATAACCCACCCAAATCTAACTCTCTCTGCAAATGTTATATCTGCCCCACCTGCAGTGCACATGGGCCCTCATTCCGAGTTGTTCGCTCGTTGCCGAGTTTCGCTATATTGCGATTAGTCGCTTACTGCACATGCGCAAGGTTCGCAGAGCGCATGCGCTTAGTTATTTTACACAAAAGTTAGGTATTTTACTCACGGCATAACAAGGATTTTTAATCGTTCTGGTGATCGGAGTGTGATTGACAGGAAGTGGGTGTTTCTGGGCGGAAACTGGCCGTTTTATGGGTGTGTGTGGAAAAATGCTGCCGTTTCTGGGAAAACCGCGGGAGTGGCTGGAGAAACGGGGGAGTGTCTGGGCGAACGCTGGGTGTGTTTGTGACGTCAAACCAGGAACGAAACTGACTGAACTGATCGCAGTGGCAGAGTAAGTCCCGAACTACTCAGAAACTGCAAAGAAATTTCTATTCGCAATTATGCAAATCTTTCGTTCGCAATTCTGCAAAGCTAAGATTCACTCCCAGTAGGCGGCGGCTTAGCGTGAGTTATGCTGCTAAAAGCAGCTAGCAAACGAACAACTCGGAATGAGGGCCATGGTTTTGCCCAACTGCTAACAAATTTGCTGCTGCGATCTACTCTGAATTACCCCCTTTCAATAGCTTTGCTCAGCATTGGGTTCTTTTGGAGAAAGAACCCTATATAAATAAAATTATTATTATTATAATAGACATGTGACACGTACATTATAATATTGCTATGTGACATGTGCTATATAATATTGCTCAGCATAGATATGGGGCAAGTGCTATATAATATTGCTCAGGATACATATGGGATAAGCACTATATAATATTGCTCAGCGTATATATGTGACATGCGCTATATAATATTGCTCAGTACAGAGATGTGACATGCTATATAATATTGCTCAGCGTAGATATGTGATGTGCTATATAATATTGCTCGGCTTAGATATGTGATGTGCTATATAATATTGCTCAGCGTAGTTATGTAACGTATTAATTAATATTGCTCAGCATAGTTATGTGACGTGCTATATAATATTGTTCAGCATAGAGATGTGATAATTGCTATAAAATATTGCTCAGCGTGGATGTGTGACGAGCTAGATAATATTGCTCAGCGTAGATATGCGACATGCTATATAATATTGCTCAGTGTAGATATGTGACACGTGCTATATAATATTGCTCAGCCTTGATGTGTGACACGTGCTATATAAATTTGCTCAGCATAGAGATGTTGTGTATATAGATGTGACACACGCTATATAATATTGCTCTGCATAGATATGTGAAGTGCTATATATGATTACTTAGTGTAGATATGTGCACAGGCTATATAATATTACTCTGTGTAGTTATGTGACGTGCTATATAATATTGCTCAGCATAGAGATGTGACACACGCTATATGATATCGCTCTGTGTAGTTATGTCATGTGACATGTACTATATAATATTGCTCAACGTAGATATGTGACGTGCTATATAATATTGCACAGAGTAGATATGTGACGTGCTATATAATATTGCTCAGTGTAGATATGTGACAGCGCTATATAATATTGCTCAGTATAGAGATGTGGCATAGATATGTGACACGCACTATATAGTATTACTCAGCATAGATATGTGACATGCGCTATATAATTGCTCAGCATAGAGATGTGACATGCGCTATATAATATTGTTCAGCTTAGATATGTGACACGCACTATATAATATTGCACAGAGTAGATATGCGACACGCGCTATATAATTTTGCTCAGGGTAAATATGGGACAAGTGCAATATAATATTGATCAGGGTAAATATGTGATGTGCGCTATATAATATTGCTCAGCAACCTTGACTCGTACTGTATGTATTGACAGCTGCATAGTGTCACTTCTTGTGTGTGTTGGGCTACAGTACATGATAACACAATATCTGCAACTCTTCTTTATATGTTAAGGCTGTATAAACTGAGTATTTGCTACAATATAGCTTTTGCAACACTACAGTACCAGCAACTAGAGCAAACATTTAACATAGTCATAACCACTAATTTTATAGATAGCCAATTCTCCCGGGGGCACAAACCTCATTATACTCATCTTTGTAACTGGTAGTGCATCACTAGGGAGGTGCAGACCGCAACAGGTGTCACCCTCTGAGGGGTGATACCAATATCCCGACTCCTCTTCAGTGACAGGCAGCCTAGTGGTGCAAGTAACATTGCCAGGCTGTTAACTGACCAGCCCCGTTCTAGCCACATAACACCCATACTCTACTCCCTTCACTGGCTGCCTGTAAGATGGCGAATCATCTTCAAGATTGGCTTACTGAGTTTCAAAGCATTACATGACCAGTGCCCAAGGTACCTGAAGCAGCTTCTGTCCCCATACTGCCCCACTCGATTACTGCGATCTGTAGATGAAGGACTTTTAGCAGTGCCTAGAATCTCCCGTAATTCATCGTAGTTCAAGCTTTTAGTCATGCGGCTCCGACTCTATGGAACTCACTTCCCCGCACAGTGCGAGAGGCCCCAACTATAGAATCCTTCAAAAGTAGACTCAATACTTTGCTGTTTACTCAAGCATTTCCATAATGTCCCTTTAGTATCTACATGTTTCTGTATTTTATGAAAAGCTTTTCTGTACTTTACTTTATTATGCTATGTATCTGTTAAGCGCCTTGAGTCCTATTGGAGAAAGAGCGCTATATAAATAAAATTATTATTATTATTATTACCTGCAGCACTCAGCTCCTGTCATTGAGGAGGAGCCGGCAGTGCAGGTAGATGAGTCTCCGCTGGCAGCTGAGCATTCCTGGAAATGCTGGCTATACCCTGGAGTGATGAAAATGAGGTTGGGATGCAATGCCATGCTCCTTTCCACGAGACCATGCCCCCTTTTAGACACACACTCCTTCGGTGCATGCTGGGGTGCTGTTTAGCACACCAGGGGATGGTTGTAAAGAAGTCCGAGTTGGCCAGAGGTGCGGGTTCCCGGACGAATTCAGAGGGTTTTTTTAAAGCGGCAATCACGTGCAAGGCAAAATCATGCCTTGTACATTATTGCCGCTTAAAAAAACATCTGAGTTCGGCACTGGGAACCCACAACCTCTAGCCAACTTGGACTTCATCAAATCCGGCCCCAGGTGTCAGTGACCCCAGTGACAGCCCTGATAACTGGTATAACTTGAACCTTCTTAGGATAATACTGTTTACTCCGCTATGCACCAATATGTGATACAAATGCACATGTATCTAGTGCTCGGATTGGGAATTTCAAAGTTGGGGTATGGAAATTTGAACAGAACAGCCAGGGGGTTGAGGATTGCTTTTGATAATGTGCAGTTAATCATACATTCTTTTTAGTACTATTTAGTATAATATAAACATACCTCCGATTCCCCCTCTTCTCTGCACCTCCGACTCCCTGCTTTCAACCATCATTCCCTGCTGCAGCTGCCACATTTAGCTTCATTGTGTCTCTCCAGCATCCCAGTGTCTCTCCAGCTCAAGCACCCTTCTGTCTCTCCAGCTACACCATGTTTCTCCAGCTCCATCCCCCTTCTGCCTCTGCAGCTCTCCAGTGTCTCTCTAGCTCCAGCCTCCTTTTGTCTCTCCAGCACCTCAGTGTCTTGCCAGCACCCTACTGTCTCTCCAGCTACATATTGGGGGTCATTCCGAGTTGTTCGCTCGTTATTTTTTTGTCGCAACGGAGCGAATAGTCGCTAATGCGCATGCGCAATGTCCGCAGTGCGACTACGCCAAGTAAATTTGCTATGCATGTAGGAATTTTACTCACGGCATTACGAGGTTTTTTCTTCGTTCTGGTGATCGTAATGTGATTGACAGGAAGTGGGTGTTTCTGGGCGGAAACAGGCCGTTTTATGGGAGTGTGTGAAAAAACACTACCGTTTCTGTGAAAAACGCGGGAGTGGCTGGAGAAACGGAGGAGTGTCTGGGCGAATGCTGGGTGTGTTTGTGACGTCAAACCAGGAACGACAAGCACTGAACTGATCGCAGATGCCGAGTAAGTCTGGAGCTACTCAGAAACTGCTAAGAAGTGTCTATTCGCAATTCTGCTAATCTTTCGTTCGCAATTTTAATATGCTAAGATTCACTCCCAGTAGGCGGCGGCTTAGCATGTGCAAAGCTGCTAAAAGCAGCTTGCGAGCGAACAACTCGGAATGACCCCCATTGT
Organism: Pseudophryne corroboree; assembly: GCF_028390025.1. Lineage (NCBI taxonomy): Eukaryota > Metazoa > Chordata > Amphibia > Anura > Myobatrachidae > Pseudophryne > Pseudophryne corroboree. Next base: position 321,017,205 of record NC_086445.1, on the reverse strand, counting down.
CTCTCCAGCTTCAGCACCCTTTTGTCTCTCCAGTATCTCTCCAGCACTCCAGTGTCTCTCCAGCTCCAGCCCCCTTCTGTTTCTCCAGCTACACAGTGTCTTTTCAACTCCAGCACCCTTCTGTCTCTCCAGCTGCCCAGCATTTCTCCAGCTCCAGCCTACTTCTGTCTTTTCAGCTGCAACCTCCTACTTTCTCTCCAGCACCAGTGTTTCTCCAGACTCTTGCTGTCTTTCCAGCCTCCATCTGTCTGTCCAGCTCCCATCCGTCTCTCCAGCTTCCTGCACGTACCATCAGGACTGCTATCAGAAATTGTGGGACCCGGGACTGACAAAATAGACAGCCCCCACCACCAAAAAAAAAAAAGACTCTGCCACACCGCTCCACCACTATGTGATGTCATATATACTTATAGGTGGAGCATTGCGGACCTGCAGGAATGATTCACAGAATTGATGCGCAGGGAAGGCTTGTTTTAAGTCCTCCCTGCGTATCAAACTGCTGTTGCTGCGCTGCCTGTGCAGCTTTCCAGGTTTTGGGTGGGGTGGGCCCCCCTCTCTATAAGGGCCCGGGACACCAGTCCCCACAGTCCTTCCCTGATGGCTTCTTTGCTTACCATATTCTGCATCTTGTAGTTCTACAACTCCTTGTCTTGCCATTGCTCCTCTGACTCTTATAGGCACGGCATGACATTATAACGTCACACTTGATGCACCCATTAAACAAGAAAAACCTCTATTGCATCGGCTGGAAAAGGACTAAGTGACAGGGTCCCCTCAAACCTTACATGCCCGTGCCATGCTGATCACTGCAGCAGCACAGGCAGAGATTTATAGGTGCACGGGCGCCGACCCTGTGAATCTGCTTGGTGATAGGATATGTGTGTGGGGTGGGGGTGGGGGGGGGTTATGTGTCAGTATGTCATAGCACTGTATGTATCTATATAATATCATATTCCAACCTATTTATTATCTGTTATAACTGATTGGGTTTAGAAGGTGGTTAACGTTTCAGATTTTCATAAGCCTTATTACGAGGCCTCAATTACTTTCAGATCTTTATAGAGTTCTTTATATGGTGCACAGAATACTTATGGGCGTATTGCCATAGACCTAACCAAGATTTTCTTGGTGGGCCGGACCATTTTGGGGGCACTGAAATCGTTTTTTGTTTTTTTTTTATACGTGACCCATTGTTGATCTGGAGACATTCCTGGCATATTAGTGTTCATTCTAGCACCTTCACCTAATCAGTGAGGAGGGAACATATTCATTCTGAAGTTAAAGATTTTAGACGTGATGTATCACTACAGCTACTATAGCGATACATCTGAAATGTTGCCCTTTAAAATTTAAATATGCCATCCTGACTGATTAGGTGCAGGGTGTTAGAATGAGCACTACATATTAGAGGCTGAAGCCGACATGGGCCAACCACCTGTCGCTGTGCTTCGCAAATCAGCCCACCCCTTTTTGATCCACTACTCGACCTTACTTGGTTTCATGAGTGGCTGCAAGGAATTATGACAAAAATATGTTGAAAGACCAGCAGGCAGGGTTATTACTCACCAGGTAGGCCAGGCATTCCAAGAAGGCCTCCAGCATTAAGAGCTCACAGCCTCATCCCAGCTCCCTGCCTACAGCTCTCCCAGCCCTATCAGCACTGGGAATTTACACACTGTCACACACTCTCAGGACTCACACTGATCAGGGCCTGCTATCACTCTCCCTGGGCCACTCACAGGATCACACTGTCACACTTGCCAGGAGCCATTCACACTGACCAGGCACCACTCACAAACGGTCACACTGACCAAGGACCACTCACAGGCCTAGTATTGCTGCAAGTACTGGGGAGATACTTTGTATCACTGTCTCCTCTCCGCGAACCTGCCCCCAGCCCCACCCTGAGCAATCCATGTCCTCCGATCTCCTAATACTTCAAGGAAACACCTCCAGGAGATAGCATCTGGCTCATAATATGTGCACGAAAGGTCACTGAGTATTACCACATCCAGGGGCGGATTGAGCAAGATAAAGGTAAGGTAAAGTATTGCTTGCTGTTGGAGACACAAGGGAACAGAACTGGATAGACAAGATGAGATGGAGCTGGGGCACAGAGGAGATTGTGCTATGGACACAGAGAAGATAGTGCTGGGGACACAGAGAATATTATGCTGGGGACACAGATTGGATGGAGCTGGGGCATGAAGGATTGGAGCTGGGGACACAGAGAATATGTTATGGCAGGAACTTATCCATTATGCAATACTATCAGAGAGGCATCTGATTGGCTCCAAATTTATTCTGCAGCAGGACCACGACCCCAAACATACAGCCAATGTCATTAAGAACTATCTTCAGTGTAAAGAAGAACAAAGAGTCCTGAACGTGATGATATGGCCCCCAAAGAGCCGTGATCTTAACATCATTGAGTCTGTCTGGGATTACTTGAAGAGACAGAAGGATTTTGTCACAACTGAGGGCCTGAGCTGACGGGAGGCAGCCTCAGTTGTAGGGGCTGAGATGTAACGGAACCTGGGAGGTTGTATCAGACCCCTAGACATGTAAGTAACATGTAGAAGAAATGCCCGAAGGCGTGAACACGACAACCAGGGTAAAAGTCAATGATGTTTATTTATGACAAACTCCGTAACACAGCAGCAGTAAAAGAAAACATAAAAATCAGCAGAGGATAAATACAGTTCCTGGGTTCTACAGGGTGGCAAGGGCCACAGGGCTCTGGTAGTGTGAGATAGTTCTTATAATCTTCTAGTTGGAAAGTCCTTACCAGGCCCGACTGTAGCAATGGAGATAGCCCAGGATCATACCAGCTGGTGTTCCAGGAAAAGCTGGGCTGCTGTGGATAAAACGGCTGCTGTGGGTACTGGCTGGAACCAGACTGATGTTGGCACGGAGTGGATACTGGCTGGAACCAGTTAAATGATAAATGTAGCTTGAGAGCGATGAAATATGAAGTGATGTTTGGAGCCTGAGAGCGGTGAAATAATAATGCCGGTGATAAATGATAATCTGCAGAAAAGGGTACCGGCACTTTAAGAAGAGCTGACCTCTGCTGGAAGCTGATTGCTGTAAGCAGGTGGATCTATAGCTGGAAGCAGATGAATCCAAATGGATAGGAGAGTCAGGCTACACCGCAGGTGGAAATGCTGGTGCGGGTCTCTTTAGTGGAAGTGTGGAGATAGGAGCTGGAACCTGGAAAACAACCACAGGAGAGAGACAAACTGGAACTAGGTTTGACAACCAAAGCACTGACGCCTTCCTTGCTCAGGCACAGAATATTTATACCTACAGCAAGGAAGGGATTGGCTAGGCAATTATGCAGATTAACAATGCAGACAGCAGATTGGTGGAAATGAACAGATGACAGAATCCAAGATGGCTGCGCCCATGCAGACACTTGGAGGGAAGTTTGGTTTGTAATCCATGTGGGAATTAAAACAGCAATGGCGGCGCCGGCCACAGGAGATAGGAGACGCCAGACTGATAAGTGCACATCTAAACCACGCGGGCACAGCGGAGGCCGCGGCTGACGTAATCGCCACTCTGACACTCTGCATGCAGAAACTCAGGGACAGCGGCGGAGGCCGCGGGAGACGCCATTCCAGATGTAACATGGCTCCGCGGTGACCGCGTCTCAGAGTGACAGGAGAGGAGGCAGGAATGTGGATATCAGTATAACAGATGGGATCCGGTCCTGGAACGCTGAGCCAGCCTTAGGAGGCATCTGAAGGGTAAGTAATGGCGTCCAGATACCCGGATCGTGACAGCACCCCCCCCTTTAGGAGTGGCCCCAGGACACTTCTTTGGCTTTTGAGGAAACTTGGAATGGAATCTCCGGACCAAGGCAGGAGCATGGACATCAGAAGCATTGGTCCATGAGCGTTCCTCAGGGCCGTAACCCTTCCAGTCAATAAGATACTGTAGTTGACTGTAACGGTGACGTGAGTCCAGGATCTTGGCCACTTCATACTCAACACCTCGTTGAGTTTGGACTTTCGGAGTTGGAGGAAGTGAGGAATGAAACCGATTCAGGATCAGCGGTTTCAACAGGGAAACATGGAATGTCCTGGGTATTTTTAAGAAGGGAGGTAACTGAAGTCTGTAAGCAACAGGATTGATGACTTGCTCAATTTTGAAAGGACCAATGTAGCGAGGTGCAAACTTCATACTGGGGACTCTTAACCTCAAATTCTTCGTGGATAACCATACCCGATCACCCACCTTGAGAGCAGGAACCGCTCTACGCTTCTTGTCCGCAAACTTCTTATACCTGAACGATGCCTTGAGCAGAGCTGCTCGTACACTCTTCCAGTTGTTTGCAAACTGATGCAAGGTGATATCCACTGCTGGAACAGAAGTTGCTGGGAGCGGTTGGAATTCAGGGACTTTAGGGTGGAATCCAAAGTTGGTGAAGAATGGTGTTGAAGAAGATGAGGAATGATACTGATTGTTATGACAGAACTCGGCCTAGGGAAGTAACTGAACCCAGTCATCTTGAGAGGAAGACACATAGATGCGGAGGAATGCCTCCAAGTCCTGATTCACCCTCTCAGTTTGACCATTGGTCTGAGGATGGTAAGCCGTGGAAAACTTTAGTTTGACTTGGAGGACTTGACATAAACTTCGCCAGAATTTGGCTGTGAATTGAACTCCTCGATCTGAGATAATTTCTTCAGGTAGACCGTGGAGTCGGAAGATCTCTTGTATGAACACTTGAGCCAACTTGGAAGCTGACGGAAGACCGGTGAGAGGAATGAAGTGTGCCATCTTGGTGAACCGGTCAACTACCACCCAGATGGTATTGAACTTGTTGCACATGGGTAAGTCTGTAATGAAATCCATCAACAAATGGGTCCATGGTCGACGGGGAACGGATAGTGGAACCAGTTGCCCCGCAGGCGACTGGCGGGAGACTTTATGTTGGGCACACTTTGGGCAAGATGCAATAAACTCCATGACGTCCTTTCTCAGAGTTGGCCACCAATAGGACCTAGAGATAAACTCCAGGGTTTTTTGGATACCTGTATGTCCGGCAAAACGGGAAGCATGGGCCCAAAGCATGAGCTTCTTCCTCAGTACCGGCTTCACAAAACTTTTCCCTAGTGGGGGCGTAGAGTCCATCCCTACCGTGGAGAATGCCAACGGATTGATAATAGGATGCTTGTCTGAAGACTCTGACTCATTTTCTTGCTCCCATGAGCGGGAAAGGGCATCGGCCTTGCGATTCTGAGAGCCCGGACAGAACTGGAGTTTAAAGTCGAACCTGGAAAAGAAAAGTGCCCATCTGGCCTGACGAGGGTTGAGACATTGTGCGCCTTTCAGATATAAAAGGTTCTTGTGGTCTGTAAGTATGGTGATTGAATGAGAAGCTCCCTCCAACAGATATCTCCACTCCTCTAGAGCGAGCTTGATGGCTAGCAACTCCTGGTCGCCAATGGCATAGTTGCGCTCCGCTGGGGAGAACTTCCGAGAGAAGAAACTGCAAGGATGTAAATGGCCATCTTTAGCCCTCTGAGATAACACCGCTCCTACTCCAACGGAGGAGGCATCCACCTCTAAGATGAAAGGAGAGTCGATGTCGGGCTGTTTCAGAACTGGTGCAGAGATGAACCGTTGTTTTAAGAGATGAAAAGCTTGTGTAGCTTCTTCAGACCACTTGGACGGGTTAGCACCCTTCTTAGTCAAAGCAGTAATAGGCGCCACAATGGTGGAAAAGTCTCGTATAAACTTTCTGTAATAATTGGCGAACCCTAAGAACCTCTGGACCCCTTTGAGTGTTAAGGGTATCGGCCAATTCTGGATTGCTTGTAGTTTCTCAGGATCCATCTCTAGTCCGGAACCGGACACAATGTAACCTAGAAACGGAATGGACTTGACTTCAAAGACGCATTTCTCTAATTTGCAATAGAGATGATTGACACGGAGACGGGACAGAACCTCTTTTACCCAAAAACGATGTTCCTCTAAATTGTTGGCAAAAATGAGGATATCATCTAGATAGACCACGACATGACGGTATAAAATGTCTCTGAAGATCTCATTGACAAAATGCTGGAAGACAGCTGGAGCATTGCTCAATCCGAAGGGCATGACGAGGTACTCATAATGTCCGTCACGGGTGTTAAAGGCGGTCTTCCACTCGTCACCCTCATGGATCCGGATGAGATTGTATGCACCTCTCAAGTCCAGCTTTGTAAAGATGGTAGCTCCGCTGACTCTATCAAAGAGCTCAGTAATCAGGGGTAGTGGATAGCGGTTCTTGATGGTAATGTCGTTCAGACCTCTGTAGTCAATGCACGGCCGCAGACCACCATCTTTTTTCTTTACGAAAAAGAAGCCTGCGCCGGCTGGAGAAGAGGAAGGTCGAATGAACCCCTTTGCTAGGTTCTCTTTAATGTATTCCTCCATGGAATGCGTCTCAGGCAGAGACAACGGGTAAGTTCGGCCTCGAGGTGGAACCTTCCCTGGAACGAGATCAATTGGGCAGTCCCATTCTCTATGAGGAGGAAGGATATCAGCAGAGGCTTTACTGAACACATCCGTGAAATCTTGATATGGAGGAGGTGGAACATCAGACGACCTGGGGGAGGAAGAACAGACAGGCAATACTTTAAACAAACATCTCTCAGCACAGGAGGGACCCCATGCCAGAATCAATAGATGGATTGTGAAGACGGAGCCATGGAAGGCCCAGGACCACAGGATGTGTGGCTCTTGGAATCACTAAAAAAGAAATAAATTCAGAATGAAGAACTCCCACTCTCAGACGAACTGGTAGAGTCCTTAGAGAAATAACTGCATCAAAAATCTTGCTGCCATCCACGGCAGTTAAGGAAATGGACGAAGGAAGTCTCTCGGTGGGTAGGGACCACCGTTTAACATAGGCTTCGGTAATAAAGTTCCCAGCTGCTCCGGAATCAAGGAGGGCAATGACGTTCCGGTAACGTTGAGCAATTTGGAGCGACACTGGGAGATTACAATCATGAGGAGGTGGAGAGGAGATCATTACTCCTAGCCGGCCCTCTCCTGGGCGAGCTAGGGTTTGGAGTTTTCCCGGACGTTCGGGACAGGCATTGATGGTGTGAGACGGAGATGCACAGTAAAGACAAAGAGACTCAGAGAGACGTCTTGGGCGCTCAGCAGGAGTTAAACGGGAACGGCCAATTTGCATGGGCTCGTCTTTAGATGGTGACAGTTGGCGAGGAGGAGGAGCAGAAGATTTTGGAGCAGATGATCTTCCACGCTCAGGTGCTCTCTCTCTGAAACGTAAATCAACTTTCGTGCAGAGTGAGATTAGCTCATCTAACTTGGAAGGTAAGTCTCTGGTAGCTAACTCATCTTTAATACGCTCAGATAAGCCATGCCAGAATGCAGCATACAGGGCCTCGTAGTTCCATGCCAGTTCGGATGCCAGGATCTGAAACTGTATAAGATATTGTCCTACAGTACGTGATCCCTGGCGTAAACGGAGAATCTCAGATGAAGCTGAAGTTACCCGGCCTGGCTCGTCGAAGATACGCCTGAATGTTGACACGAATGCAGTGTAGGAAGATAGCAGGGTGTCGGACCTCTCCCATAACGGTGATGCCCAATCAAGGGCTGAGCCACTGAGAAGAGAGATAATGTAGGCAATTTTTGTACGGTCACTGGGAAAATTGCCAGGTTGTAGCTCAAACTGAATCTCACACTGGTTGAGAAATCCCCTGCAGAATCTTGGAGATCCGTCAAATTTTGCTGGCGTTGGAAGATGAAGACGTGGAGCAGAAATGGGTAAGGTGGGTGGGGTTATAGCTGGAGTCACTGTGGTTGACGCACCGGACGCGTCTGATCCACGGAGGGTTGTCTGAATCCCATCCAGCCGAGTAGAGAGATCCTGGAGACAGCGGATGATGTGGCCCTGTGCAGCCTCCTGATGTTCAAGTCGGGCTGCCAGTTCTTGCATCGGCCTGGCCGCTTGATCCTGGTCTCCGGCTGGATTCATATGGTCAGTGCTTACTGTCACAACTGAGGGCCTGAGCTGACGGGAGGCAGCCTCAGTTGTAGGGGCTGAGATGTAACGGAACCTGGGAGGTTGTATCAGACCCCTAGACATGTAAGTAACATGTAGAAGAAATGCCCGAAGGCGTGAACACGACAACCAGGGTAAAAGTCAATGATGTTTATTTATGACAAACTCCGTAACACAGCAGCAGTAAAAGAAAACATAAAAATCAGCAGAGGATAAATACAGTTCCTGGGTTCTACAGGGTGGCAAGGGCCACAGGGCTCTGGTAGTGTGAGATAGTTCTTATAATCTTCTAGTTGGAAAGTCCTTACCAGGCCCGACTGTAGCAATGGAGATAGCCCAGGATCGTACCAGCTGGTGTTCCAGGAAAAGCTGGGCTGCTGTGGATAAAACGGCTGCTGTGGGTACTGGCTGGAACCAGACTGATGTTGGCACGGAGTGGATACTGGCTGGAACCAGTTAAATGATAAATGTAGCTTGAGAGCGATGAAATATGAAGTGATGTTTGGAGCTTGAGAGCGGTGAAATAATAATGCCGGTGATAAATGATAATCTGCAGAAAAGGGTACCGGCACTTTAAGAAGAGCTGACCTCTGCTGGAAGCTGATTACTGTAAGCAGGTGGATCTATAGCTGGAAGCAGATGAATCCAAATGGATAGGAGAGTCAGGCTACACCGCAGGTGGAAATGCTGGTGCGGGTCTCTTTAGTGGAAGTGTGGAGATAGGAGCTGGAACCTGGAAAACAACCACAGGAGAGAGACAAACTGGAACTAGGTTTGACAACCAAAGCACTGACGCCTTCCTTGCTCAGGCACAGAATATTTATACCTACAGCAAGGAAGGGATTGGCTAGGCAATTATGCAGATTAACAATGCAGACAGCAGATTGGTGGAAATGAACAGATGACAGAATCCAAGATGGCTGCGCCCATGCAGACACTTGGAGGGAAGTTTGGTTTGTAATCCATGTGGGAATTAAAACAGCAATGGCGGCGCCGGCCACAGGAGATAGGAGACGCCAGACTGATAAGTGCACATCTAAACCACGCGGGCACAGCGGAGGCCGCGGCTTACGTAATCGCCACTCTGACACTCTGCATGCAGAAACTCAGGGACAGCGGCGGAGGCCGCGGGAGACGCCATTCCGGATGTAACATGGCGCCGCGGTGACCGCGTCTCAGAGTGACAGGAGAGGAGGCAGGAATGTGGATATCAGTATAACAGATGGGATCCGGTCCTGGAACGCTGAGCCAGCCTTAGGAGGCATCTGAAGGGTAAGTAATGGCGTCCAGATACCCGGATCGTGACAGATTTGAGCAAGCCTACATCCACAGAAGATCTGTGGTTTGTTCTCCAAGATGTTTGTAACAACCTCCCTGCCGAGTTCCTTCAAAAACTGTGTGCAAGTGTAGCTAGAACCATTGACGCTGTTTTGAAGTCAAATCGCTGTCACACCAAATAATAATTTGATTTAGATTTATTTTATTTTCATTCACTTTACATTTTGTTAATAGATAAAAATAAACTATTAACAATTCTAATTTAGAAAGCATTCTTAAGCCAGGAACAAACTGGGAGATAATAAAATGCCAGCAATGAACGACTATATGTTATTATGATTATTATTATTATTATTAACAGTTTCTTATATAGCACAGCAAATTCCGTAGTGCTTTGCAACTGGACACAATTAGAAGACAAAATTGGGTAAAAACAAACAGTCATAGAGGTAGGAGGGCCCTGCTCGCAAGCTTACAATCTATGGGAAAATATATACACACTTCATGGAAAGACAGATCCGTCTTATAGGCCCTACACACTGGCCGATTTTCAGAAAGATATGAACGATCTCGTTCATAAATGAACGAGAACTCGTTCATATCTTTCAGTGTGGAGACTCCAGCGATGAACGATGCGCGTCCCCGCGCTCGTTCACCGCTGGTCTCCCGTCGGCTGTGCATGCAGGCCAATATGGACGATCTCGTCCATATTTGCCTGCACTTCAATGCAGCCGCGTGACGGGGGGAGTGAAGAAACTTCACTCCCCCCGTCACTGCCCCCCCGCCGCCGGGTCGCTCGTCGGCCGTATCCGCCGTCGGCCAGCTCGGCGGCGGGTCGGCCAGTGAGTAGGGCCCTTTAGTTCCATATTACTCAGAACTGGATGTAGATACACAATAATGTGTGCATTTGCATCTGCACTTTGGGGGTAATTCAGAGTTAATCGCAGCAGCAAATTTGTTAGCAGTTGGGCAAAACCATGTGCACTGTAGGGGGGGGGGCAGATATAACATGTGCAGAGAAAGTTAGATTTGGGTGTGGTGTGTTCAAACTGAAATCTACATTGCAGTGTAAAAATAAAGCAGCCAGTATTTACACTGCACAGAAACAAAATAACCCACCCAAATCTAAAGGCCCGTATTCACGGGCAATTGTGGGAGAGATGTGTGCTGAGCGAACCGCTCAGCACACATCTCTCCCCCCGCTCAGCACAGCGCGGGGCTACACATCGTTATCACTGTGGGGGGTACACACGGAGCGATCATGCTTAAAATCTAAGCAATCTAGTCAGATTGCTTAGATTATCGCTCCGTGAGTACCCCACTTTACTCTCTCTGCACATGATATATCTGTCTCCCCTGCAGTGCACATGGTTTTGCCCATTAGCTAACAAATTTGCTGCTGCAATCAGATCTGAATTAGGCCCTTTATGCTGAAACTGCATAGCAATCTGTCCAACTCGGAACCAGCCCCAAAGTGCCATAAAGTGTCATAAACTGATAGCCTTTCTAGGCTTTCTTGCATCAGTTTACAAAGTCGTTGATACTGACTTGTTTTCATTCATTCCATTGCTAATCTTTCAAAGTAGTTATAGATTTAGAGATTTTTTTTTTTGTTCCATCTAAAAAGACAATCGTTTTAGTTTATAAGCTATAATTAAAGTTGATATTATCGAGTGTACAATTAAACACTCTGTACTTCATAGAAATTAAAGATTAATTGAGAGCTTTCTTCTGAGATTTTTGATGCAGGTAAAATGTTATTGCCATTTAACTCTTTTGCTGCTGGCATCACTATTTCTGCAAAAACCTCAAGATAATAGTCAATTAAAAATAATAAGAATAGCAAAGACAATGCTTGCTGCTGTGTGCCATTTGTACTTTGTTGTCTGAACAATGATTCTATTTAACTCTCATCCAAATAAGCAAACAGAAGAAAACTCTTTTTTTCCAAAGAGTTTTTAATGGTGACTTTGTAACAGATTATTTGGAGACAGAGGATGTATTCAGAATAAGAACAGCTGACGTTTTGTATATGTGTACATTGTAATACATAATTTCCAATATTATAATGACATAAAAGTAACAAAACATGTTATAACACAGAATGCATATCTGTGTTTGGTCTCCGTTTAATACATGATGACCACAAACAGTATAAAAAGACTTCATGTCACATTCACAAATCTGTATGTAAACTTAACAATGCTTAGATTTTTGTCATTTTATTTACAGTATATTTGCCCAGATACATAGTTACGTGCAAGCAAATGGGGCCCATTTATCATGGACTGCATATTGAATGCAATCTGGACGGGATCTACTGCCTAGGATCACATTGCAATATGAACACCTATCGGCTAGGGGATATGGTCGTTAGGTCGACATAGCTTAGGTCGATAGTCATTAGGACGACCACTGAAGGTTGACATGCATTAGGTGGACACGGTCAATAGGTCGACACGGTCATTAGGTCGACATGTACTAGGTCGTTAGGTCAAAATGTCGACATGAGTTTTTCACATTTTTTGGATTTTTTCATACTTAACGATCCACGTGGACTACGATTGGAACGGTAATGGTGAGCGAAGCGAGCCATGCGAGGGGACACGGTGCACTAATTGGGGTTCCAGGTCACTTTGCGAAGAAAACGATGCCCTAAAGAGTCAAAAAAACAATGTCGACCTGTTGACCTGTCGACCTAGTACATGTCGACTGTCACAATCCGGGTAATTTCTCATCTGTATTTACCTTCCAAATGCCTCCTGAGACTGTCCCAGCGTTCCAAGCCTGGATTCCATCTGTGCTGTCTACGTGCAGCATGCTGCATCCCATTGCCTCAAGTCTCTTCATTGTGATTCTGGCAGCATCATGGTTAAAACTCACATGCAGGTTACAAATAGTCTTTCCCTCCAAATTCAAACATGGGCGCAGCAATGTTTGTTTACATCACATGTTACTTTTCAGCCTATCAGCTGCACTCTGGTCTCTGCCTAATTATCCAGCAGCATCACTCTGGACTCTGCTTAATTGCCCAGCCAATACCTGCTTCCCAGCTGGTATAATTATTAGAGATGAGCGCCGGAAATTTTTCGGGTTTTGTGTTTTGGTTTTGGGTTCGGTTCCGCGGCCGTGTTTTGGGTTCGACCGCGTTTTGGCAAAACCTCACCGAATTTTTTTTGTCGGATTCGGGTGTGTTTTGGATTCGGGGTGTTTTTTTCAAAAAACACTAAAAAACAGCTTAAATCATAGAATTTGGGGGTCATTTTGATCCCAAAGTATTATTAACCTCAAAAACCATAATTTACACTCATTTTCAGTCTATTCTGAGTACCTCACACCTCACAATATTATTTTTAGTCCTAAAATTTGCACCTAGGTCGCTGGATGACTAAGCTAAGCGACCCTAGTGGCCGACACAAACACCGGGCCCATCTAGGAGTGTCATTGCAGTGTCACGCAGGATGGCCCTTCCAAAAAACACTCCCCAAACAGCACATGACGCAAAGAAAAAAAGAGGCGCAATGAGGTAGCTGTGTGAGTAAGATAAGCGACCCTAGTGGCCGACACAAACACCGGGCCCATCTAGGAGTGTCACTGCAGTGTCACGCAGGATGTCCCTTCCAAAAAACCCTCCCCAAACAGCACATGACGCAAAGAAAAAAAGAGGCGCAATGAGGTAGCTGTGTGAGTAAGATAAGCGACCCTAGTGGCCGACACAAACACCGGGCCCATCTAGGAGTGTCACTGCAGTGTCACGCAGGATGTCCCTTCCAAAAAACCCTCCCCAAACAGCACATGACGCAAAGAAAAAAAGAGGCGCAATGAGGTAGCTGTGTGAGTAAGATAAGCGACCCTAGTGGCCGACACAAACACCGGGCCCATCTAGGAGTGTCACTGCAGTGTCACGCAGGATGTCCCTTCCAAAAAACCCTCCCCAAACAGCACATGACGCAAAGAAAAAAAGAGGCGCAATGAGGTAGCTGTGTGAGTAAGATAAGCGACCCTAGTGGCCGACACAAACACCGGGCCCATCTAGGAGTGTCACTGCAGTGTCACGCAGGATGTCCCTTCCAAAAAACCCTCCCCAAACAGCACATGACGCAAAGAAAAAAAGAGGCGCAATGAGGTAGCTGTGTGAGTAAGATAAGCGACCCTAGTGGCCGACACAAACACCGGGCCCATCTAGGAGTGTCACTGCAGTGTCACGCAGGATGTCCCTTCCAAAAAACCCTCCCCAAACAGCACATGACGCAAAGAAAAAAAGAGGCGCAATGAGGTAGCTGTGTGAGTAAGATAAGCGACCCTAGTGGCCGACACAAACACCGGGCCCATCTAGGAGTGGCACTGCAGTGTCACGCAGGATGTCCCTTCCAAAAAACCCTCCCCAAACAGCACATGACGCAAAGAAAAATTAAAGAAAAAAGAGGTGCAAGATGGAATTGTCCTTGGGCCCTCCCACCCACCCTTATGTTGTATAAACAGGACATGCACACTTTAACCAACCCATCATTTCAGTGACAGGGTCTGCCACACGACTGTGACTGAAATGACGGGTTGGTTTGGACCCCCACCAAAAAAGAAGCAATTAATCTCTCCTTGCACAAACTGGCTCTACAGAGGCAAGATGTCCACCTCATCATCATCCTCCGATATATCACCGTGTACATCCCCCTCCTCACAGATTATCAATTCGTCCCCACTGGAATCCACCATCTCAGCTCCCTGTGTACTTTGTGGAGGCAATTGCTGCTGGTCAATGTCTCCACGGAGGAATTGATTATAATTCATTTTAATGAACATCATCTTCTCCACATTTTCTGGATGTAACCTCGTACGCCGATTGCTGACAAGGTGAGCGGCGGCACTAAACACTCTTTCGGAGTACACACTTGTGGGAGGGCAACTTAGGTAGAATAAAGCCAGTTTGTGCAAGGGCCTCCAAATTGCCTCTTTTTCCTGCCAGTATAAGTACGGACTGTGTGACGTGCCTACTTGGATGCGGTCACTCATATAATCCTCCACCATTCTTTCAATGTTGAGAGAATCATATGCAGTGACAGTAGACGACATGTCCGTAATCGTTGTCAGGTCCTTCAGTCCGGACCAGGTGTCAGCATCAGCAGTCGCTCCAGACTGCCCTGCATCACCGCCAGCGGGTGGGCTCGGAATTCTGAGCCTTTTCCTCGCACCCCCAGTTGCGGGAGAATGTGAAGGAGGAGATGTTGACAGGTCGCGTTCCGCTTGACTTGACAATTTTGTCACCAGCAGGTCTTTCAACCCCAGCAGACTTGTGTCTGCCGGAAAGAGAGATCCAAGGTAGGCTTTAAATCTAGGATCGAGCACGGTGGCCAAAATGTAGTGCTCTGATTTCAACAGATTGACCACCCGTGAATCCTTGTTAAGCGAATTAAGGGCTCCATCCACAAGTCCCACATGCCTAGCGGAATCGTTCCGTGTTAGCTCCTCCTTCAATGTCTCCAGCTTCTTCTGCAAAAGCCTGATGAGGGGAATGACCTGACTCAGGCTGGCAGTGTCTGAACTGACTTCACGTGTGGCAAGTTCAAAGGGCATCAGAACCTTGCACAACGTTGAAATCATTCTCCACTGCACTTGAGACAGGTGCATTCCACCTCCTATATCGTGCTCAATTGTATAGGCTTGAATGGCCTTTTGCTGCTCCTCCAACCTCTAAAGCATATAGAGGGTTGAATTCCACCTCGTTACCACTTCTTGCTTCAGATGATGGCAGGGCAGGTTCAGTAGTTTTTGGTGGTGCTCCAGTCTTCTGTACGTGGTGCCTGTACGCCGAAAGTGTCCCGCAATTCTTCTGGCCACCGACAGCATCTCTTGCACGCCCCTGTCGTTTTTTAAAAAATTCTGCACCACCAAATTCAAGGTATGTGCAAAACATGGGACGTGCTGGAATTTGCCCATATTTAATGCACACACAATATTGCTGGCGTTGTCCGATGCCACAAATCCACAGGAGAGTCCAATTGGGGTAAGCCATTCTGCGATGATCTTCCTCAGTTGCCGTAAGAGGTTTTCAGCTGTGTGCGTATTCTGGAAACCGGTGATACAAAGCGTAGCCTGCCTAGGAAAGAGTTGTCGTTTGCGAGATGCTGCTACTGGTGCCGCCGCTGCTGTTCTTGCGGCGGGAGTCCATACATCTACCCAGTGGGCTGTCACAGTCATATAGTCCTGACCCTGCCCTGCTCCACTTGTCCACATGTCCATGGTTAAGTGGACATTGGATACAGCTGCATTTTTTAGGACACTGGTGACTCTTTTTCTGAGGTCTGTGTACATTTTCGGTATCGCCTGCCTAGAGAAATGGAACCTAGATGGTATTTGGTACCGGGGACACAGTACCTCCAACAAGTCTCTAGTTGGCTCTGCAGTAATGATGGAT
Source organism: Pseudophryne corroboree (assembly GCF_028390025.1). Taxonomy (NCBI): domain Eukaryota; kingdom Metazoa; phylum Chordata; class Amphibia; order Anura; family Myobatrachidae; genus Pseudophryne; species Pseudophryne corroboree. The sequence goes on along the minus strand of NC_086445.1, from coordinate 321,001,486 downwards.
ACTGGAACCACGTTTCTCACCACCCAGGATGCCAAGGCCTCAGTTATCCGCTTTGCAGCAGGATGACTGCTGTGATATTTCATCTTCCTCGCAAAGGACTGTTGGACAGTCAATTGCTTACTGGAAGTAGTACAAGTGGTCTTCCGACTTCCCCTCTGGGATGACCATCGACTCCCAGCAGCAACAACAGCAGCGCCAGCAGCAGTAGGCGTTACACGCAAGGATGCATCGGAGGAATCCCAGGCAGGAGAGGACTCGTCAGAATTGCCAGTGACATGGCCTGCAGGACTATTGGCATTCCTGGGGAAGGAGGAAATTGACACTGAGGGAGTTGGTGGTGGGGTGGTTTGCGTGAGCTTGGTTACAAGAGGAAGGGATTTACTGGTCAGTGGACTGCTTCCGCTGTCACCCAAAGTTTTTGAACTTGTCACTGACTTATTATGAATGCGCTGCAGGTGACGTATAAGGGAGGATGTTCCGAGGTGGTTAACGTCCTTACCCCTACTTATTACAGCTTGACAAAGGCAACACACGGCTTGACAAATGTTGTCCGCATTTCTGGTGAAATACTTCCACACCGAAGAGCTGATTTTTTTGGTATTTTCACCAGGCATGTCAACGGCCCTATTCCTCCCACGGACAACAGGTGTCTCCCCGGGTGCCTGACTTAAACAAACCACCTCACCATCAGAATCCTCCTTGTCAATTTCCTCCCCAGCGCCAGCAACACCCATATCCTCCTCATCCTGGTGTACTGCAACACTGACATTTTCAATCTGACTATCAGGAACTGGACTGCGGGTGCTCCTTCCAGCACTTGCAGGGGGCGTGCAAATGGTGGAAGGCGCATGCTCTTCACGTCCAGTGTTGGGAAGGTCAGGCATCGCAACCGACACAATTGGACTCTCCTTGTGGATTTGGGATTTCGAAGAACGCACAGTTCTTTGCGGTGCTTTTGCCAGCTTGAGTCTTTTCAGTTTTCTAGCGAGAGGCTGAGTGCTTCCATCCTCCTGTGAAGCTGAACCACTAGCCATGAACATAGGCCAGGGTCTCAGCCGTTCCTTGCCACTCCGTGTGGTAAATGGCATATTGGCAAGTTTACGCTTCTCCTCCGACAATTTTATTTTAGGTTTTGGAGTCCTTTTTTTACTGATATTTGGTGTTTTGGATTTGACATGCTCTGTACTATGCCATTGGGCATCGGCCTTGGCAGACGACGTTGCTGGCATTTCATCGTCTCGGCCATGACTAGTGGCAGCAGCTTCAGCACGAGGTGGAAGTGGATCTTGATCTTTCCCTAATTTTGGAACCTCAACATTTTTGTTCTCCATATTTTAATAGGCACAACTAAAAGGCACCTCAGGTAAACAATGGAGATGGATGGATACTAGTATACAATTATGGATGGACTGCCGAGTGCCGACACAGAGGTAGCTACAGCCGTGGACTACCGTACTGTGTCTGCTGCTAATATAGTGTTAGGGTTTCCTGCCCTGTGCTGCCACGTCGTCATGGCAACCGGGAGACAAGTGCTAGCGGAGTGACCTGAGCGCAGCTGATACTCCGGTTCGGGTCGTTTGCTGTGCAGTGGTTATAGGCTCTGTGCATGGCAGGGGATCCGGTGCTGGTTTTTGTGCTCACAGTCTGTGAGGTCTGAGTGGGGCGTGGACAGCACCTGCTTTATAAGGCCTCTTCTCAGGGTAAGCAGATGCTGCTGAATCTTTGTTGGTTAGTCAGTTTCTGAAAGTTAGCCAGTACTGTGTAGCTTTGTATTTGTTTGTTGCTTACTGCAAATAGGCCTGGGGATTTGGTATTACACTCTGCCAATCCAGACCAAGCAGTAAGACTGGAGTCAGTCGTTTAGCTTGCTGGGGTTCTGTTACTACTCTGTGAACTTAGCAAGTTTGCGGCTGTATTCTAAGACTTGCCTGTCTAATCCTGTCTCACTGTGCTAGGTGTCAGGGGTCAGTTTAGTGGCAGTAAGCTGAACCTGTGCACTGCAAGTGAGAATTAGGATTGTGGAGACTCTCCTTGTGTCTATCATTCCATCTCTGACCAAGGAGTTTACTGCCACACCCGTTGGTAACCCTTTAGGGTTTTGCTGTTGCCCTTAGCAACAGCATTTCGGGTTCTCTACGTATTAAAACACAACATCTTGCTTTTCCCATCTGAGCAGTTCTAATACAAGGGAGATACCCAGTTCCTTAGCCTCTGGGCTTCTCTGTTCACTTTGTGTGTATTTTGTTACCCTATCACCTTCTGTGTACGTTATGTCATATTCCCCAGTCTGTCTGTAAGTCCATTTGTTTTGCATAACAGTTCAAACACCAGTACATTCCTGCAGGCACTGGAGTGCATAACAGTCCTGACACCAGTACTTTCCTGCAGGCACTGGTGTGCATAACATATTCAGCAGCCTAATACTCCTGTTGAAATTTTGTGGGAATATGGAGCATACCCCTCAAAATACGTTGCAACAGGTGGTCGATCAGGTGCAGGTCCTGACTCGACAATTTAATGATTTGTCCATTAAAATGCACACCTCCCAGGCTGCTGGCGGAGCTCCCGCAGCAGCAGCACCTGCAGGGGTTAAGGAGCCGAAAGTAAATCTCCCGGATCGTTTTTCTGGAGATCGCTCGCAGTTCTTTTGTTTCAAGGAGAGCTGCAAGCTATACTTCCGGCTTAGGCCTCAGTCTTCTGGGTCGGAGATTCAGCGGGTGGGCATTGTGATTTCCTTGCTACAAGGAGACCCACAGGTCTGGGCATATGGGTTGCAGCCTGACTGTCCGTCGCTTAAAAGTGTTGATGCTTTTTTTACGGCACTGGGCATGTTGTATGATGACCCTGACAAGACGGCCTCAGCCGAGGCTCAGATTTCGATCCTTAAGCAAGGGCGAAGGCCAGTTGAAGTTTACTGTACGGAGTTTCGGAGGTTTGCCCATGATACCCAGTGGAATGACCCAGCCCTGAGACACCAGTACCGAAGAGGTCTTTCTAACCAGATAAAGGACCAACTGGTACAATATCCCTTGCCTGATAGCTTGGATCAGCTCATGCAGTTATCCATCCGGGTGGATAGACGGCTGAGAGAGCGTAGGCTTGAAAGGGAGACTGAGATTTCCTTCCTTCCCAAGGGAACCTCAGACTCTGAGGAATTTTCCGAGGAGCCTATGCAGATTGGGGCTACCCGCCTCTCCTCGCGTGAGAAGACGCGGAGGAGACAGCAGGGGTTGTGTTTGTACTGTGGGAATAAAGGTCATGTGGTAGTATCATGCCCAGAAAAGCCGGAAAACTTCAGGGCCTGAGGGTGATGGGAAATATCCTGTCAAGCCAGAAGTCAGAATTTCCCAAGAAGACTTTTATCATTCCGGTGACCTTGAAGATCCTCGGTCAAACTGTCAAGACTGAGGCCTTTGTGGACAGTGGGGCCGACGGGGTTTTTATGGACCGCCAATTCGCCCTGAAACACTCTGTTCCCTTAGTACCCTTGGCATCGGAAATTGAGATTTGTGGGTTAAACGGGGAACCATTATCCCAAGGTAAAATTACCTCTTGCACTAGCCAGATTTCTTTGTTTATTGGAGCCACACACTCTGAAAAATTGTCCTTTTATGTGACTGTCTGTACTTTTGCCCCATTGGTGTTGGGGTTACCCTGGTTAAGGGCCCACAATCCTCAATTTGACTGGGTCTCTGGGGAGATTCTTAGTTGGGGTACTGATTGTTTCAGGAGTTGCTTGAGCCTTCCAGTCAGGCTCTCACAGCTAAGTTTGCCAGGATTGCCAGGGTGTTATGCAGATTTTGCGGACGTGTTCTCCAAAAAAATTGCAGAGGTACTACCTCCCCATCGCCCCTATGACTGTGCCATTGATTTGTTGCCAAATGCTAAGCTTCCCAAGAGCAGGTTGTACTCCCTGTCACGTCCTGAGACTCAGGCTATGACAGAGTACATTCAGGAGAACTTGGCTAAGGGATTTATCAGACCTTCACAGTCTCCAGTTGGGTCGGGGTTCTTCTTCGTGGGTAAAAAGGACGGTTCGTTGCGACCCTGCATCGACTTCAGGGAATTGAACCGTATCACGATTAAAAACTCATACCCACTGCCTCTCATTTCGGTCTTGTTTGACCAGCTTCGTACTGCCACCATTTTTTCTAAGATTGACCTACGCGGTGCGTACAATCTAATCCGAATAAGAGAGGGGGATGAATGGAAGACTGCCTTTAATACCCACTCAGGGCATTATGAATATTTGGTGATGCCTTTTGGGCTCTGTAATGCCCCGGCAGTCTTCCAGGATTTCATGAATGATGTGCTCAGGGAATATTTGGATAGATTCTTAGTTGTATACTTAGATGACATCCTAATCTTCTCCCATTCCCTGGAGGAACATCGGAAGCATGTACGCTTAGTCCTCCAGAAACTCAGAGACCACCGGCTTGGGGCGAAGCTGGAGAAGTGCGAATTTGAAGTTCAGCAAATCGCATTTCTAGGATATATTATCTCCCCAGAAGGTTTCCAAATGGAGGGTTCCAAGGTACAGGCAGTCCTGGATTGGGTGCAGCCCACTAGTTTGAAGGCGCTTCAGCGTTTCCTGGGCTTTGCAAATTTTTATAGACGATTTATCGCTGGATTTTCGTCTATAGTGGCGCCCTTGGTGGCACTCACTAAGAAAGGGGCGGATGTTGCTCACTGGTCTTGTGAGGCTAAAGCGGCTTTTGCCCGTCTCAAAAGGGCATTTGTTTCGGCCAAGGTGCTGCGACACCCAGATCCAGAGCGTCCTTTTGTGGTGGAGGTGGATGCCTCTGAGATGGGTATTGGGGCAGTGCTTTCTCAGATGGGAGTGTCTGATAATCGCCTTCATCCCTGTGCTTACTTTTCCCGTAAATTTTCGCCTGCCGAGATGAATTATGACGTGGGTAACCGGGAATTGTTGGCTATTAAGGATGCACTCGAGGAGTGGAGACACTGGCTTGACCATAAGAATCTGGCATATTTAGAGCCAGCGAAGCGTCTCAATGCCAGGCAGGCACGATGGGCTTTGTTTTTTGCTCGCTTTAATTTTTTGATAACATATCGCCCTGGGTCAAAAAACATCAAGGCTGATGCGCTCTCGCGGAGTTTTGCTCCAATCCAGGAGACCACCGAGGAGCCGTTGCCCATTGTTTCCCCATCATGTATTAAAGTGGGCATTACCCAGGACCTCTTATCATTAGTCCTTAGAGCACAGGATCAGGCTCCTCCAGACCTTCCGGTAGGTCTTTTGTTTGTGCCTCCTAGGTTAAGACAGCGAGTGTTCCTGGAATTCCATGCCAAGAAGTCTGCAGGTCACCCGGGTATTGCCAGAACTCGGGAGTTGCTATCTAGGGCGGTGTGGTGGCCCTCGGTGGCTAAGGATGTGGATCAGTGGGTTCGGGCATGTGACATCTGTGCCCGAAATAAGACTCCTAGAGGGGTTCCTGTTGGCCCATTACATCCACTCTCTATCCCATCTAAGCCATGGACCCACATTTCAATGGATTTTGTGGTGGACTTGCCCAAATCCTCGGGGATGACAGCCATCTGGGTTGTCGTTGACAGGTTTTCGAAGATGGCGCACTTCGTTCCACTGGTTGGGCTGCCATCGGCCAGACGCCTGTCTGAATTATTTATGCTGCATGTTGTGCGTCTCCACGGGTTGCCACTTGATGTGGTCTCTGACCGCGGATCCCAGTTTGTGGCCAAATTCTGGAGGGCATTTTGTTCCGATCTCCAGATTTCTGTCAGCTTGTCGTCGGGCTACCATCCGCAGTCTAATGGGCAGACTGAAAGGGTGAACCAGTCCTTGGAGCAGTTCCTCAGGTGTTATGTCTCCAAGTGTCAGACTGACTGGGTTGCTCATCTGTCCATGGCGGAGTTTGCCTATAACAACGCGGCTCACTCTGCTACAGGGATCTCTCCCTTCCTTTGTGTGTATGGGCATCATCCTAAGGCCAATTCTTTTGACCCCCTGGACTCCACGCCTGGTGGTTCCTCTGTGGTTTCGGTCCTTAGAGGTATTTGGCGGAAAGTGAAGAAAGCCCTTGTGTCTGTGTCATTAGTGACCAAAAGGGTTTTTGATAAGCGGAAAAGACCCTGCAGCTTCAAATTAGGAGACTTCGTCTGGTTGTCTACCAAGAATTTGAAGTTGAGACAGCCATCTCATAAGTTAGGCCCCCGGTTCATCGGCCCTTATAAGATCACCAGGGTTATCAATCCGGTGGCATTTCAGTTAGATCTGCCCCGTTCTTTGGGTATCAATAAAACATTTCATTGTTCCCTTTTAAAACGGGCGATTAGTAATCCTTCTTCCAGTGGAAGACCTTCCCCTCTTCTGATACGTGGCCAGAGGGAGTTTGTTGTTGAAAGGATTCTTGACTCCAAGGTGGTTCGGGGTCGGCTGTCATTTTTGGTGCACTGGAAGGGGTATGGCCCGGAGGAGCGGTCGTGGGTGCGCAGTTGTGATCTTCATGCCCCCAGACTGATACGCTCTTTCTTCTCGCAGTTCCCCGATAAACCCGGTGGTAGGGGTTCTTTGACCCCTCGTCAGAGGGGGGGTACTGTTAGGGTCTCCTGTCCTGTGCTGCCACGTCGTCATGGCAACCGGGAGACAAGTGCTAGCGGAGTGACCTGAGCGCAGCTGATACTCCGGTTCGGGTCTTTTGCTGTGCAGTGGTTATAGGCTCTGTGCATGGCAGGGGATCCGGTGCTGGTTTTTGTGCTCACAGTCTGTGAGGTCTGAGTGGGGCGTGGACAGCACCTGCTTTATAAGGCCTCTTCTCAGGGTAAGCAGATGCTGCTGAATCTTTGTTGGTTAGTCAGTTTCTGAAAGTTAGCCAGTACTGTGTAGCTTTGTATTTGTTTGTTGCTTACTGCAAATAGGCCTGGGGATTTGGTATTACACTCTGCCAATCCAGACCTAGCAGTAAGACTGGAGTCAGTCGTTTAGCTTGCTGGGGTTCTGTTACTACTCTGTGAACTTAGCAAGTTTGCGGCTGTATTCTAAGACTTGCCTGTCTAATCCTGTCTCACTGTGCTAGGTGTCAGGGGTCAGTTTAGTGGCAGTAAGCTGAACCTGTGCACTGCAAGTGAGAATTAGGATTGTGGAGACTCTCCTTGTGTCTATCATTCCATCTCTGACCACGGAGTTTACTGCCACACCCGTTGGTAACCCTTTAGGGTTTTGCTGTTGCCCTTAGCAACAGCATTTCGGGTTCTCTACGTATTAAAACACAACATCTTGCTTTTCCCATCTGAGCAGTTCTAATACAAGGGAGATACCCAGTTCCTTAGCCTCTGGGCTTCTCTGTTCACTTTGTGTGTATTTTGTTACCCTATCACCTTCTGTGTACGTTATGTCATATTCCCCAGTCTGTCTGTAAGTCCATTTGTTTTGCATAACAGTTCAAACACCAGTACATTCCTGCAGGCACTGGAGTGCATAACAGTCCTGACACCAGTACTTTCCTGCAGGCACTGGTGTGCATAACATATAGACTGGATGATTGATAATAAGATGAAATCAATATATATATGTATGTATATATAATATCACTAGTACTGCAGCCGGACAGGTAGATAATATATTTATTAGGTATTGGTAATGATGACTGATGACGGACCTGCTGGACACTGTCAGCTCAGCAGCACCGCAGACTGCTACAGTAAGCTACTATACTATAGTAGTATGTACAAAGAAGAAAGAAAAAAAAAACCACGGGTAGGTGGTATACAATATTATATATATATATATATATTATATACAATTATATATATATTAAACTGGTGGTGATTGATTATTAAACTGGTGGTCAGGTCACGTTGCAACTTGCAACTAGTACTCCGAGTCCTAAGCAGACAATCACAAAATATATTATTATACTGGTGGTCAGTGTGGTCACAACAATGGCAGTGTGGCACTGACTCTGGCAGCAAAAGTGTGCACTGTACGTTATATGTACTCCTGAGTCCTGCTCTCAGACTCTAACTGCTCCCCACTGTCAGTGTCTCCCCCACAAGTCAGATAATACACTTACAGTCACACTATCTAATCTATAAATATCACTTCAGCAAGTAGTATAGTAGTATACAGTATAGTAGTACTCCTCCTAATAATGCTCCCCAAAATACTGTGTCTCTCTCTTCTCTAAACGGAGAGGACGCCAGCCACGTCCTCTCCCTATGATTCTCAATGCACGTGTGAAAATGGCGGCGACGCGCGGCTCCTTATATAGAATCCGAGTCTCGCGAGAATCCGACAGCGGGATGATGACGTTCGGGCGTGCTCGGGTTAACCGAGCAAGGCGGGAGGATCCGAGCCTGCTCGGACCCGTGGAAAAAAGCTGAAGTTCGGGCGGGTTCGGATTCAGAGGAACCGAACCCGCTCATCCCTAATAATTATCCTGCATTAAGGCTGCTTAGGTGTCAGTGCTTGGTTGTCAAACCCAGTGATACAAGTCTCTCCTGCTTGTGGTCGTTCTGCTATTGTTCCAGGTATTCCAGCTCCTGAGTTCAGCTCCACTAGAGACCCGCACCTGCTACCATCTTGCGGTGCAGCCTGACTCTGCAGTGACCGGCAGTTACCTGACACCGGCTTCCAGCGTCCAGCTTCCAGTGGTGCTCTGCCCTGCCAGTAACCATCGGTGGTCCGCCATCGATCTCCAGTCACCATCTGTGTTCCACCATCGATCTCCATTCACCATCGGTTTTCCGCCATTGATCTCCAGTCACCATCGGTGTTCCGCCATCGATCTCCAGTCACCATCAGTGTTCCGCCATTGATCTCCAGTGACCATCGGTGTTTCCTCATTTGGGCTCCTACTACATTGGTGTTCCAATGTGTTCACCATCGGTGCTCCTATCAGCTAAACCTCACTACATCCGTGAGTTCCGTAGCACCCTCACCACCTGGGCCGGTTCCACCCGGCATCCCTGGCAGTTCACAAGTACTCACCTCATTCAGCATTCCACCAGCATCTCCAGCTTCCAGTGTGTCATCTGCTGGTCAGTTCCTACTCATATCATCTATAAAGCGGATGGCTGTTGGTTCTCTGGACTATTCCATTTCCAGGTCTTCCAAGGCTTTACTGAGTTACACTACTCCCAACAGCATCCTACTATACCTATACATAAGGAACTGTGTTTTCTCCTGTTGTGCTACAACTCCATAATACTGAGTACCACTGTCTTCCGTGAACTGTCAATGTGCAAAGTGAACTGTGTTCAATAAAACATTTTAAACTTTTACAAAGTTTCTTGGTCACGCCTTCGGGCATCTGTGCTAAAGGTTCACGTACATCTCAGCCCCTACAACTGAGGCTTCCAACTGAGGCAGCACCAGCCCTCAGTTGTGACAGTAAGCACTGACCTAATGGATCCGGCCGGAGACCAGGCTCAAGCGTTTAACCCGATGCAACAACTTGCAGCCCGCTTAGAACATCAGGAGGCTGCACAGGGTCAAGTTATTCGCTGTCTCCAGGACCTTTCCACCCGGCTGGATGGAATCCAAGTAACCCTCTGTGGTTCAGGGTCATCCAGTGTTCTGACTACAGTACCTATTGAATGCTTTAGCCTTCCAGTTCAAGACAATGCATCTCCTCGCCAGTCAAAAATTTCTCTGGTTAACATTTCTGTTCTTACGAGTGATTTCCAAGCTTCAAGTACACAGAACTCATCCAACGCTCCATCACCTGTCTACTTCGATGGAGATCTGGAACAATATCATGCATTGGTGAATCAATACCTTGCCATCATGGAGTCTAATTTATCATCTGATATTACTCCTGTCAATATTGTAATATACATTTTCCTGTCTTTTAGAGGAGAGGCTCTAGAATGGGCTAATTCACTTATTGAGTCAAAGGATCCTATACTTCAGAACTTGTTGACCTTCAGTGATGCTGTAATTAAAAAATTTACTCCAAAAATTTTGAAATCAACTTCTCCAAAGAGTTCTAGTTCTCTACCCTCATCCAAGCACAATCCATCTCATTCTCCTGGGAACAATTTGAGCGTTCTTACTCATTGGCATCAGGATGTTCTGGCTGCCATGCCAGAAGTTGAGAGCAATCCACAAATTACACCTGATACTTCTCTTCAGGTATCTGATTTAAGAGAACTCTCTGACATTCCTGTTGAGGGGATGATCTCCTCTGTTCATCATTCCCGGTCCTCCCTGTTCCCTGTCGCTTATAAATTTGAATATTTAAGGACTCTCAGTCAACCTTTGGATCAGTTACAAGTCTTTCTCTCTAGCATTGTTCCGATTATTTCAAAGTGTCTCAGTGATACTCCTAATATCTCTGCTCCCATCTCCATAAAAGCCTTCCCACAGTCCGCTGAGAACAAAGATGCAACATCTGCCAATCTCCCTATGTCTAAGTCATTCCTCCTTGCACCAAGTAAAGATAAGTTCCGGAGTAAGCCGCGGTCTAGACTTTCTGAAGAGGAACGTGGGTGTCGCATGCAGTTTCAACTCTGTTTCTACTGTGGGGGTTCTGATCATTTTACTAAAGACTGTTCTCTCCGTAAGCCTAGGAAGTTTGTTAGATCTCCACATCACAGCATTCAAAATTACACACTTTCCTATGTGGAATCTTCAGATCCTTCTGTCCTGGTCAGGAACAATAAGAAGGTCGATCAAAGAGAAACCCAATTCTACAATTGGGGTCCTGTGACCAGGAGCCCCATTTCCAATTTTTGGAAACAGAAGAGATTAAATAAGACTTTCTTCACCAAAGGGAAGTCAAATTCTGCAGCCCAAGAAGGGGCGTTCATTTCTGCAGCCCAAGAAGGGGCATTCATGTCTACAGCCCAAGAAGGGGCAGCCGTGTCTACAGCCCAAAGAGGGGTGCCCATGTCTATAATCCCAGGAGGGGGGGTCCAAGGTTCTGTCCCCAGGAGGGGGCTCCGAGTGTGCAGCCCAAGGAGGGTTATCCAATGTCCAAGCTCTTGTAGGGGCATATGAGTCTTCTACTCAAAAAGGAGTATCTGATCTGTCAACCCCAGGAGGGGTGCTGGAAATAACAACTCTGAGAGAGGTGTCTGATTCGTCAACCCCAGGAGGGGTCACCAAAGTTTCAGACCCAAGGGAAGTATCCAGGGCCAAGATCCCAGGTGGAGTTCTTAGGGCCACTGATACAGATATAGATTCCTGTTTGCTGCCTTCTTAGAGTGTTACCATGTTGGCATCCAGCATGACCCAGGTCCGGGAAGGACTAACTGAACACTTGGATTCCACTCATTCCGGTTCTAACCGGATTCTGACTCCTTCAGTTCCAGCTGATTCAACTGTCTCCAGACTCAACCTGGTTCAATCCGTCTGTCTGAAGATTCCTTCAGTTCCAGCTGATTCCAATATCTCTGGACCCAATCCGGTTCCATCCGTAGGTCCAAAGACTCCTTCAGTTCCAGCTGATTCAACTGTCTCCAGACTCAATCCAGTTCCAGCCGTCTGTCTGAAGATTCCTTCGGGTCCAGCTGATTCAAATATCTCTGGACCCAATCCGGTTCCATCCATAGGTCAAAAGTCTCTGCCGGTCTCAGCCGGTTCAAGTTTGTCTGGACTCAATCTGGTCTCGTCCATAGGTCCGGCACAGTCTCCTCTGGTTCCAGACAGTTCAAGTTCATCAGGATTCAATCCAGATCCTTCCGTTTGTTCAGGTAAAGAACTTATGTCAGCCTGTCCCAATAAAGGACATCCATCTTCCAGTCTCAAGAATAGACTTCCGTCTGTCTCCATGTCTATTTGCTCATCAACAAGTCCAGGGTCTCCAGCTACCAATCTAATTCTAGAGTCTAAGTCTTTGTCTACTGATCAGTCTGCCAAATGGTCATCTGAAGTTTCTCCATCTGTTTTCTTCGAGGGAGATTTAATCCAATTTTGTGCTCTAGCACGTCAGTACCTTTCGGATATTGAGTCAAAATCAACTGATGTTATCACTCCATCTAATGCAATCAAGTATTTACTTCAAGCTTTCAGGGGCAAAGCTATGGAGTGGGCTACTCCTCTTATTGACTCCAACGATCCAATACTAACTGAGCTCTCTGCTTTCATTAAAGTCGTTCAACGGGAATTTGCCCCAAAGTCTGACTGTCCGAATTCATCCATTGCAAACTCATCCGCAGCATCATTACCTGTGCAAGATCAAGGTATCAAAGACTTCCAAGTTGCCAAGGAAAGAAATACAGCAAAACCAGTTCAAGAACATCGGTCTGCTGATTTAAAACTTGGTTATGTTTCCTTTGATTCTGCTTCTGGTTTGTCATGTAGTTCGAAATTCTGTGAAGTGCAATCTGGCATAGGACTTCTCTCCACTAATGTAAATGTTCCCATGCTCACTCTGGACTTGGACTCAGATTCTGAAGGTGAGTTTGTTGATGACTCAAGCTACATTATGGGTGGAACTATTCTTCCTAGCCATGTCTTCTCCCAGGAAGATAATTCTATTTTCAGTAACAGTCAATGGTCCACTTGTTTGGATTACAAAGGTCTGGCTTCTGAAGAGGAAGATTGGGAGGACTTCTAGGAAAACAGTTTAAGTTGCCTCTGACTTTGTCTAGATTTCTTTTCTTCAGTTTCCAGATGTAAATCATTTTCCAAGAGATATATGGCCCTGAGGAGCGCTCCTGGACTAATGTATCGGATGTCCATGTCTGTGCTGTCTACGTGCAGCACTCTGCATCCCATTGCCTCAAGTCTCTTCATTGTGATTCTGGCAGCATCATGGTTAAAACTCACATGCAAGTTACAAACAGTCTTTCCCTCCAAATTCAAACATGGGCGCAGCCATGTTTGTTTACATCACATGTTACTTTTCAGCCTATCAGCTGCACTCTGGTCTCTGCCTAATTATCCAGCAGCAGCACTCTGGACTCTGCTTAATTGCCCAGCCAATACCTGCTTCCCAGCTGGTATAAATATCCTGCATTAAGGCTGCTTAGGTGTCAGTGCTTGGTTGTCAAACCCAGTGATGCAAGTCTCTCCTGCTTGTGGTCATTCTGCTATTATTCCAGGTATTCCAGCTCCTGAGTTCAGCTCCACTAGAGACCCGCACCTGCTACCATCTTGCGGTGCAGCCTGACTCTGCAGTGTCCCAGCATTGCATGCTGTGACCGGCAGTTACCCGACACCGGCTTCCAGCGTCCAGCTTCCAGTGGTGCTCTGCCCTGCCAGTAACCATCGGTGTTCCGCCATCGATCTCCAGTCACCATCGGTGTTCCGCCATCGATCTCCATTCACCATCAGTGTTCTGCCATTGATCTCCAGTCACCATCGGTGTTCCGCCACCGATCTTCAGTCACCATCGGTGTTCCACCATCAATCTTCAGTCACCATCGGTGTTCCACCATCGATCTCCAGTCACCATCGGTGTTTCCTCATTTGATCTCCTACTACATTGGTGTTTCAACATCATCTCACAGTTCACCATCGGTGCTCCTATCAGCTAAACTTCTCTTCATCCGTGAGTTCCGTAGCACCCTCACCACCTGGGCCGGTTCCACCCGGCATCCCTGGCAGTTCACAAGTACTCACCTCATTCAGCATTCCACCAGCATCTCCAGCTTCCAGTGTGTCATCTGCTGGTCAGTTCCTTCTCATATCATCTATAGAGCGGATGGCTGTTCGTTCTCTGGACTATTCCATTTCCAGGTCTTCCAAGGCTTTACTGAGTTACACTACTCCCAACAGCATCCTACTATACCTATACTTAAGGAACTGTGTTTCTCCTGTTGTGCTACAACTCCATAATACTGAGTACCACTGTCTTCCGTGAACTGTCAATGTGCAAAGTGAACTGTGTTCAATAAAACATTTTAAACTTTTACAAAGTTGTCTTGGTCACGCCTTCGGGCATCTGTGCTAAAGATTCACGTACATCTCAGCCCCTACAACTGAGGCTTCCCCTGGTCAGCACCAGCCCTCAGTTGTGACATCGACCTATTGTCCCTGTCGACCTAATGTCTGTCGACCTAATGACTGTTGACCCAAGTTATGTCTACCCAACGACCCATACCCTCGGCTAGATGTCTGATCCAGCATCCAAAGGGACAAAGGCTCCAAAACGAGCCGGTCCCTGCGATGTGCTGTGGCGGCTGCCAGGGCTCAGACCGCGCTGCACAGAGGCCACTTTTCTAGGGAGGGTTCAGGGGGGGGGGGGGAGGAAGGGGGACCCTTTGCCGGCTACAAGTGTGATCTGTAGCCTATAGGAATTATCCTGCCGTATAATATATATATATATATATATATATATATATACCCTGTTGCAAAGTGGAGTACTGAGGCTATAACAACTATGCTGGTGTTAGACGTGCGTCCGGTATCCGCCATTAGTGCAGTTGGACTGCAGTGCCAACCCTAGATGGGCCAGGTGTTTGTGCCGCACACTTGTGTCGCTTAACTTAGTCATACAGCTACCTCATCATACTCTTTTACTTCTTGGCATGATGTGCTGTTTGGGGACTATTTTTTTTTTAATTTCCCTCCTGTCTGACACTGCAATGCCACTCCTAGATGGGCCAATTGTTTGTGTCGCTTAGCTTAGTCATACAGCTACCTCATTGCACCTCTTCTACATCTTTGCATGATGTGCTGTTTGGGGCCTTTTTTATATCTGCCCTCTTGTCTGACACTGCAGTGCCACTCCTAGATGGGCCAGTTGTTTGTGTCGCTTAGCTTAGTCATACAGCTACCTCATAGCACCTCTTTTTGATCTTTGCATGATGTGCTGTTTGGGGCCTTTTTTTATATCTGCCCTCCTGTCTGACACTGCAGTGCCACTCCTAGATGGGCCAAGTGTTTCTGCCACACACTTGTGTGCTTAGCTTAGTCATACAGCAACCTCGGTGCACTTCTTTTTCTTCTTTGCATCATGTGCTGTTTGGGGCCTATTTTTAAAATCTGCCATCCTGTCTGCCACTGCAGTGCCACTCCTAGATGGGCCAAGTGTTTTGTGCCGCACACTTGTGTCGCTTAGCTTAGTCATACAGCAACCTCGGTGCACCTCTTTTTCTTCTTTGCTTCATGTGCTGTTTGGGGCCTATTTTTTAAATCTGCCATCCTGTCTGACACTGCAGTGCCACTCCTAGATGGGACAGGTGTTTGTGGCGCACAATTTTGTCACTTAGCTTAGTCATACAGCCACCTTGGTGCAACCTTTTGGCCTTAAAATAATATTGTGAGATGTGAGGTGTTCAGAATAGACTGGAAATGAGTGGAAAATGAATGGTATTGAGGTTAATAATACTGTAGGATCAAAATGACCCCCAAATTCTGTGATTTTAGCCGTTTTTATCAAAAATCATCCAGATCCAAAACCAAAACCAACCCAAAACCAAAACACAGAAAGTGCCCGCCGCACATCTCTAATTTGATTCACTCAGACAAAGCTGGATTTGTCCATGGAAGACAATCTTCGGACAACGCCCATTGAGTGTTCAATATAGGGGAGGCGTTTTTGCTGAGTTTGTTATTGTTGCTCTTTTTAGATGCCAAACAAGCATTTAATAGATTACACTGGCCTTGTCTTTTATATTGGCTTTTTATTCCAATCCTTCTGCTAGAATATTTGTTAATTGTCTTCTTTCCTCTGCCTTTTCTATACCTAATGGTACCTGACAGCATTATCTACTTTCCGCTTATAGTATTCACACTTTAGCAGAAACAAAGGGGGTAATTCCAAGTTGATTGCAGCAGGAAATTTTTTAGCAGTTGGGCAAAACCATGTGCACTGCAGGGGAGGCAGATATAACGTGCAGAGAAAGTTAGATTTGGGTGTGGTGAGTTCAATCTGCAATCTAAATTGCAGTGTAAAAATAAAGCAGCCAGTATTTACCCTGCACAGAAACAAAATAACCCACCCAAATCTAACTCTCTCTGCAAATGTTATATCTGCCCCCCACCCCCCCCCCCACCCCTGCAGTGCACATGGTTTTGCCCAACTGCTACAAAAATTCCTGCTGCGATCAACTTGGAATTACCCCCAAAATCTGCTTATTTGCAGATGATGTCTAAGGGAGGAATTTAATTAGCCGCTAATTGCTGCACCGGAGATATTATTCAGACTGACCTCTAAAGTCCACGTAAAAAAATCACGAAATCTTATCACACGTGGGGAAAAAACACAAAAAAGTCCACAGTTTACGCAGAATCCCGATTTTTCATCACAGGAAAAAGGCTATTTAATTGAATAGCCGTTCCCCGCGATGCAGGGATTTTTACCTGCAATTAGCTGTGGGGTAAACCGTGTTGCTAATTGAATACCCCCATTAATATTTCTCACTAGCCATGAAACCTCTTTGCCATCCCTGCATACAGTCTTTGATGATTACTCACAAATTTAATACTGCCATGATTGTGGCACTTCCAATAAACTTTCCTCCAGAGCTTAAAGGAACTTATAATTATGCATGTCAGGATAAGAGTTATTCCTATCTAGGGGTTCATATTCCACAGTGGGCAGCAGACATTGTGGCATGCAATTACTTCCCCCTTTTAGGGAAATGTTGCAGGTGCTTTTGTGGTTAAGCCATATTGACACTTTGAAAATGGTTTTGTTACCCAAATTAATGTATTTATTTCTTACTATACCCAGGTTACTCCCTTTATCTGTGTTTAATACATTTTATGGGATGTTTACCAAACATGTTTGGAGGGCTGGAAAACCTAGGTTATCTAGACGTACTCTGTGCTTACCCAAATCAAAGGGGGGCATTTGGAAAAGTGTCAAATAGGATGCCTTCTAAGCCAATTTGGGGATTGGTTTGTAGTGGACTACCCTAAGCCATGGATAATTTTAGAGCAGAGTAGGACCCACTCCTTTTCACTACTCAATTTAATATGGTTTCCATTGACCTGTAAGAATAAGATGCCCTCTTCCATAGTGGCCTCTATGACTGCATGGCATGAAGCGCTCTACTGGTTGTATACATTTAATCTCTATACTACTAACCTTACCCTGGATGCCATAGCCACATTGATCCTCGTTTGGTACATGTATGACTCTAAAGGTGTGGTCTCAGCGTGACCATGCTAATGGTGAGCTGCTTTCATTTGCTCACATTCAGGAACAGTTTTCAGTCTCCCCTAGATACTTTTAGAAATATCTAGTTACATCACTGGCTACAGAGCCTACACCTGGGATTACAACTATTAGCTGCTGACCCAAAGTATATTCTTGAGAAATTATCTTTAGTTGGGTGTAAGAGTAGTATTTCCTGGTGGTATAGTTTATTATTAACTACCTCAAAACATGGTTCCTTTTTACCAAAATGGGAAGCGGATCTGTCTAGATCCCTTACAGATAATGAATGATATTTTGAATGTGTTTCACCTTGTCTAATCGGGCCAATTCAAATAGATGCAGTTATTTACCGCACAGGGAAAAGGGTGGTGCTTTAACACCCAGGGCTATTCAATTACATACCCTTTTCTTTGCTCAATTAATCCATAGAATTAGGGATAAATTTGTGGTGCTATTGTCACGCAGCGAGCGCTTACCACCGTGGGTTCTGGGATCCATCCTCTGCCGGCACGGCTGTCTGCGGTGCTCTGCGGCCGCATGGGGACGCGGCAGGGTCGGTGGCGGGAGTGGCAGCTTCCTGAGGCTGGAGGGAGGGCCTAGTGTCCTGCAGCTTCCCGGTGTGTCTGTAGTGCAGGGAGCGGCCATGTTGGAGACCAAGGCCAGCACCAATGAGCGTGATGGGTGAGTGTCAGCCATTCCTGTTTCCCTGCTGCCTATAAATAGGCTGGGATTATTGCATTCTGTGCCAGTGCTTTGTTGTGGTTACTCTGTGCCTTAGTTCTGTGCTCCCACAGATTGTTCTGTGCGTCTCTTGTTAATTGGTCCCATCTTGCTCTCCGAGTTCTCAGCCGACTCTCGCTGCACAATGCTTGCCAGCTCTCCAGTGCGTGGTCACCCGCTCTCCCGCCGGTGCCTTCGGATTCTGTAGGATTCCCGTGGTGGTTCGCCAGCTTCAGCCTGTGCTCTTCATTCACGTCTTCGCATCATCCTGCAACCAGTCTTCACAGTTCTTCATTCACGTCTTCGCCTCATCCAGCAACTAGTCTTCACAGTTCTTCATTCACATCTTCGCATCATCCTGAAACCAGTCTTCAGAGTTCTTCATTCACGTCCTCGCATCATCCTGCATCCAGTCTTCACAGTTCCACATTCACGTCTTCACATCATCCGGAAAACAGTCTTCACAGTTCTTCAGCCTCACCTTCGCATCATTCAACAACTTAACTTCAGTCACGTCTTTGTATCATCTAAAGCATATTCTTCACAGTTCTTCAGTCTCGGCATGGTATCATTCAGTGGACATTCTTTACAGTTTTCTTTCACGTTATCATCCCATCCAGCAACCTAATCATTGCAGTTCTTCTCACGCCCCTTCAACAAACCATCTTTCTCAGAAGGCACTCTTCTTTCTTCAGGAGTTCAGTGACTTCATTCTCTACAGTTTTCCAATCCAGAACTAATTAGTCTCAGTCTTCCTACAGTAACATTCTGATCAGTTACCCTTAATAAATATATAAAAAGGAATCATCTTCGTTCTCCTTGTTTCCAGAACTCAGGGGCATCTGCTCCTTCGGTTGGTCTGAGTCCAACGGATTCACAGAAACAGCCTGCCTTGACAGCTATAAGTCAACAGGTTCATGGCACACGCACTCAGGGCATTTAACGCGATAGCTGTTCGAGTATTCTCAGACTTGAACAGAAATCTGTGTTAACTGCAGCCTGCGAGCTGATTGTGGGCTATAAGCAAATAGATCCCGCAGATCAATTAGCCCAATTAGCCCACAGTAATTAACCATGGCTAATTGAATCCGGCCCTAAATGTATATCTCATGCTGAAACACACACTATATATATATATATATATATATATGTGTGTGTGTGTGTAATCTTATTAAACAGTCGTATTCCAAAAATTCCTGATTTAAAGGAGTCTCAACTGCAGGGGTATAACATTGCTTTGTTTCATGCTTTAATACAATTATTGTGTGTTATGTATGGGTCGGCTTTTATTTCTTTTACACAGGTTGCAAAAGCATGTGCAGTGAAGACTGTAGAAAGAACACATAACCACTCTTAAAGATCAAGCAATTATGCATTAGCGAATATGTACAGTCTAAGATGATCAGAGGCGTATCTAGGGTAGGGCGAGTGGGGCACGTGCCCTGGGCACCTTGGCAGGCCCAGGAGAGGGGGGCGCCGCCGGCGGCCAGGGCATCATGCCCCACTCGCCCCCGTCAACCCGAAATGTGAGGGGAGGAGAGCGCAGCATCTCTCCCTCCCCTCACCGCCGCTGCCAGCAACTAGCAGCGCTGCCAGCAGCGCTGCTGTGTCCGGTCTCCGGCGTTAGCCAATCAGAGCTTGCGGACCGGCTCCTGATTGGCTGCCGGTCTGCGAGCTCTGATTGGCTAGCGGCCGGTGAGTGACCGGGGGAGGGGGGGGGGGGGGCGGCGGCACAGTGGGGCATGTATCTGGCACCAAATGGGGCATGTTACTGGCACTGAGTGGGGCCTGGCACTGTGGGGCATGTAACTGGCACCAAATGGGGCATGTAACTGGCACTGAGTGGGGCCTGGCACTGTGGGGCATGTATCTGGCACTGTGGGGCATGTAACTGGCACTGTGGGGCAATGTAATTGGCACTGTGGGGCATGTATCTGGCACTGTGGGGCAATGTAACTGGCACTGTGTGGCATGTATCTGGCACTGAGGGGCAATGCAACTGGCACTGTGGGGCAATGTAACTGGCACTGTGGGGCAATGTAACTGGCACTGTGGGGCATGTATCTGGCACTGTGGGGCAATGTAACTGGCACTGTGGGGCAATGTATCTGGCACTGTGGGGCAATGTATCCAGCACGGTGGGGCATGTATCCAGCACTGTGGGGCAATGTAACTGGCACTGTGTGGCATGTATCTGGCACTGTGGGGCAATGTAACGGGCACTGTGGGGCAATGTATCTGGCACTGTGGGGCATGTATCTGGCACAGTGGGGCAATGTAACTGGCACTGTGGGGCAATGTAACTGGCACTGTGGGGCAATGTATCTGGCACTGTGGGGCAATGTATCCGGCACTGTGGGGCAATGTATCCGGCACAGTGGGGCATGTATCCAGCACTGTGGGGCAATGTAACTGGCACTGTGTGGCATGTATCTGGCACTGTGGGGCAATGTAACGGGCACTGTGGGGCAATGTATTTGGCACTGTGGGGCATGTATCTGGCACAGTGGGGCAATGTATCTGGCACAGTGGGGCAATGTATCTGGCACAGTGGGGCAATGTAACTGGCACTGTGGGGCAATGTAACTGGCACTGTGGGGCAATGTATCTGGCACTGTGGGGCAATGTATCTGGCACTGTGGGGCAATGTATCCGGCACTGTGGGGCAATGTATCCGGCACAGTGGGGCAATGCATCCGGCACTGTAGGGCAATGTAACTGGCACTGTGGGGCATGTATCTGGCACTGTGGGGCAATGTAACGGGCACTGTGGGGCAATGTATTTGGCACTGTGGGGCATGTATCTGGCACAGTGGGGCAATGTATCTGGCACAGTGGGGCAATGTATCTGGCACAGTGGGGCAATGTAACTTGCACTGTGGGGCAATGTAACTGGCACTGTGGGGCAATGTATCTGGCACTGTGGGGCATTGTATCTGGCACTGTGGAGCACTGTAACTGGCACTGTGGGCCATTTTCAGTGGCCACACCCATAGAAACATAGAATTTGTCGGCAGATAAGAACCACTTGGCCCATCTAGTCTGCCCCCTTTTTTTTATATATATTATTTTTATCTCTAACCTTATTTGATCCTTATTTCTTTGTAAGGATATCCTTATGTCTATCCCATGCATGTTTAAATTGCTCTACTGTCTTAGCCTCTACCACCTCTGATGGGAGGCTATTCCATTTGTCCACTACCCTTTCTGTGAAATAATTTTTCTGCAAATTTTCCCTGAACCTCCCCCCCTCCAGTCTCAGTGCATGTCCTCGTGTCCTATTGCTTCTCTTCATTTGGAGAATGTTTCCCTCCTGGACTTTGTTAAAACCCTTGATATATTTGAAAGTTTCTATCATGTCCCCCCTTTCCCTTCTCTGCTCCAAACTATACATATTGAGATTTCTTAGTCTTTCTGGGTATGTTTTGTGATGTAGGCCATGCACCATTTTAGTTGCCCTCCTTTGTACAGTTTCTAATGTATTAATATCCTTTTGAAGATATGGCCTCCAGAACTGAATACAGTATTCTAGATGAGGCCGTACCAATGACCTATACCGTGGCATTATTACTTCTTTCTTTCTGCTGCTGATTCCTCTCCCAATGCAGCTAAGCATCTGACTAGCCTTCCTCATTGCCTTGTTACATTGCTTACCTGCCTTTAAGTCATCTGAAATAGTGACTCCTAGATCCCTTTCCTCCTCAGTAGTTTCCAGTATAGTGCCATTAATACTGTATTTAGCTTTAGGATTTTTGAGACCCAAGTGCATGATTTTGCATTTTTTGGCATTAAACTGTAATTGCCAGACTCTTGACCATTCCTCTAGTCTACCTAGATCCTCAATCATTTGTTTTACCCCACCTGGTGTGTCTACCCTGTTGCATACCTTTGTGTCATCTGCAAAAAGGCATACTTTCCCTTTAATGCCATTTGCAATGTCACCAATAAAGATATTAAAAAACACTGGTCCAAGTACAGATCCCTGGGGTACTCCACTTGTAACATTTCCCTCCTGTGAATGCACTCCATTTACCACAACTCTCTGATTTCTATCCTTCAACCAAGATCTTATCCATTCAATAATCCTAATATCCAATCCCAAACTTTCAAGTTTATTTAGCAGTCTGCGATGTGGAACTGTGTCAAAAGCCTTACTAAAGTCTAGATAAGCTATATCCATGGCTCCACCTTTATCCATCACTTTAGTCACACAATCAAAAAAGTCAATAAGATTTGTTTGACATGATCTCCCCCCAGTGAATCCATGCTGTTTGGGATCCAGTAAATTGCCGGATTTGAGATAATCTACAACTCTTTCTTTTAAGAGTGTTTCCATCAATTTCCCTACTACTGATGTAAGACTCACTGGTCTGTAGTTGTTTGCCTCTTCCTTGCTTCCACTTTTGTGCAGTGGGACTACGTTTGCTCTTTTCCAGTCCCCTGGAATTACTCCTGTAGCTAATGACTGGTTGAATAATTCTGTCAATGGTGCTACCAGCACCTCTTTAAGTTCTTTTAGTATCCTTGGATGTATCCCATCTGGCCCCATAGATTTGTCCACTTTCAGCTTTGAGAGTTCTGTTAGGACCTTCTCCTCTGTAAATGTACTTGTTTCATTTTCCTGAATATCCCTGCAACTTAACTGTGGCCCCTTCCCCTCTCTTTAAGTAGTAAATACTGAGCAAAAATAATCATTAAGATGATCTGCTATTAAATTGTCTCCTTCAACAAGACTCCCAGTGTCCGTCTTTAGTTTTATAATTCCGCCTTTTGTTTTTCTCCTTTCGCTTATATACATAAAAAAAAGTTTTGCCTCCTTTACCCACTGACTGGGCCATTTTCTCCTCAGCTTGTGCCTTTGCACATCTGATTACCTTCTTTGTCTCCTTCTGTCTAACAAGATATATCTTTTTGTCTTCATTATTTTGTGTCTGCTTATATTTCCTAAAAGCCATCTTTTTTGCTCTCACAATATTTGCTACTTCTTTTGCAAACCACACTGGCTTCCTTTTCCTTATGTTTTTCCTAACAGTTTTGATACAAAGGTCTGTTGCCTTCAATATTGCACATTTTAATGTTTCCCACCTCTCCTGCACTGTTTCCAAGTTCCTCCACTCTGCCAAAGAATCGCTTACACATTTTCCCATCCCTACAAAATCAGCCTTCCTAAAATCCAACACCTTTGTTTTTGTATGGGACGAGTCAGTCTCTGTCTTAATGCTGAACCATACTGCTTGATGATCACTGGATCCCAGGTTTTCACCCACTTTTACGTCCGATAATCTGTCTCCATTTGTAAGTATTAAGTCTAATATTGCGTCTTTCCGAGTGGGCTCCCTCACCAATTGGTGGAGGGATGCTCCCTGAAGGGAATTTAAAATGTTCCTACTTCTAGTGGAACTAGCAACAGACACCTCCCAGTTTACATCAGGAAGATTAAAGTCTCCCATGATTATTACCTCTCCTTTTAATGCCATTTTAGTTATGTCCTGCAATAGGTTCTTGTCAAGTTCCTCTTCCTGACCTGGTGGCCTGTATATCACGCCAATACGAATAATCAACTTTTCCCCTGTTTCTATGGTCACCCAAAGGGCCTCAGTTTTTTCTTCAATACTTTGTATTAATGTAGTATTTATGGCATTTTTTACATACATTGCTACCCCTCCTCCGATTTTTCCAATTCTGTCCTTCCTAAATAAAGTATATCCCGGTATAGCTATGTCCCAGTCATGATTTTCATTGTACCATGACTCTGTAATTGCCACAATGTCTAGATCATCCCTTGTCATTATTGCAGTTAGTTCTGGGATTTTATTTCCTAAGCTCCTAGCATTTGCACACATAGCTTTTAGAGTTTTGTTTGTGCTTTTTCTGTTCCTAGCTATGTTCTTCTCTCTGCCTATTTTTATTTGGTTTTGATCTGAATTATCTTCTGTTGCTGTGGATATGCTTCCTATTCCCTTTGCCTGCAGAAACAATACCTCTGTGTTGGGGGAGCAGATTTCTTTATTCCTGTTTGGTTCACCCCTTCTGGTGTGTGGCCACACCCCTTCTGGAGTGTGGCCACGCACATTTTTTCGATGCACGCGCCTTCGGCGCGCTCACATGCTTCTTTTTGTGTGTGTGTGTTTGTTTGTTTGTTTTTTGGGGGGGGGGGCATTTTCCATCTTGCCCTGGGCTCCAAAAACCCTAGCTACGCCTCTGAGGATGATACTGGGAGCCAAGTTAGGAACACTCAGATCTATTATATATTCTCACTCTCTGGTGGCACTGCTACTGGTGA
This sequence comes from Pseudophryne corroboree, assembly GCF_028390025.1. NCBI lineage: Eukaryota > Metazoa > Chordata > Amphibia > Anura > Myobatrachidae > Pseudophryne > Pseudophryne corroboree. Next base: position 320,977,447 of record NC_086445.1, on the reverse strand, counting down.
ATGCAGAAGATATGCCCCACCCCAGGATGGAGCATGTCATCCAAAGCAGTGGCTAGCCTGCTGAGAATACTAGCTATGTTGGCTTCTGTGAATACCCAGTGTGTAAGGACCTCCTGATCAGGCTTACAGTCTAAAGAGCAGTCTCCCACTCAGGACCTCAGCTCCTGAGGATAGGAGTGAAAGAGAGACAGGGGATAAAATAGAGAGACAGACACCTGGAGAAAGAGGAAAAAAGCCAGGACATGCAGGGACATCTGCTAGTACAGCATAAGCCACTTAGAAATACAATGACAGTCATTAATACTGAAATATCAGATTGTGTGTAATACATTATACATTGTACTGTTCCTTATATCTTTTCACTGAGCTCTTTACATGCCTGTAATGTACAGGGAGATCAAAAAGTCCCTCTGCAGGGACTGTGTGCTAAAAAACAGGTAAAACAGACATACATAGAGGTAGGAATTCCCTGCTCGCAAGCTTACATTCATATCCAGGAGCGGTTCTTGGTGCGGGCAAGCAGTGCCTGCGCCCGGGGTGCTGCGGCCTGGGGGCGCAGCCGCAGTCACCCCGCAGGCACCGCCGCCTACCCGCACCCCGCTCCCCGGCTGCAGCGGACGCCGTGGGCTGTGTGGTCGTCCGCTGCAGCCGGCTCCAGTGACAGACACTAGAGGTCATTATTGACCTCTAGTGTCTGTGCGGCGCTGCTATGGGAGAGACATCATGACGTCTCTCCCATAGAGAGGAGCCGCGGGAGGCCAGAGACGGAGCATCAGCAGCAGCGGCGGTCGGGAAGCAGGAGCGGGGCAGTGGTAAGTATTGGGTTTTTTTTTTGTGTGTGTGCGGCAGCGACGGGGCACAGCAGCAGAGGGTACAACTACAGGGGGCACAGCAGCAGAGGGCACAACTACAGGGGCAAGCTCTAGGGGGCACAACTACTGGGGCAAATCTACTGGGGGCAAAGCAACAGGTGTCACAGCAACAGAGGGCACAACTACTGGGGGCAAAGCAACAGGGAGCACAACTACTGGGGCAAATCTACTGGGGGCAAAGCAACAGGGGGCACAGCAACAGAGGGCACAGCTACTGGGGGCAAAGCAACAAGCGACGGGGCACAACTAATAGGGGCATAGCTACAGGGGGCACAGCTACAGGGGGCAAATCTACTAGGGCAAATCAACTGTGGGGCACAACTACTTGGGGCAAATCGGGGGGCATAACTGTGGTCACACCCCTCCCCTGTGAAGCCACGCCCCCATTCATTGGCGCGCATTAACTGTTTTGCCGGGGGGGGGGGGCAGTGGAAAGTTTCGCACTGGGCGCCACAAGGTGTAGAACCGGCCCTGCTCATATCCCTTATGTACTTTTCTGTCTCTTACTTAACCTGTCTTCTTTTAAATACTCCCTTTGAAGGCACCAAATCGGTTTTCTGACGCCCTGATACTTATTTCAGTGTTGGCTGCTGACGCAGCCATGTTTATAATGTATGCCCTGAACTTGTCCTATATTGACTTCAATCGTAAGTCACTGTTTTCTTCTTTTGTTTATTTGTTTATGGACTCTGTAATTGGGTGCTGTGGATCCCATGTGGCGCCACATAAAGGATAATAATAATAATAATAATAATAATAATAATAATAAAAATATTATATCTTAGTAAACACTCTTCAGTGAATAACAAACAATGAAGAACTACACATGAGGTAGTAGGTAAAATAACATTTAATTTAATTGTTCCCATATTTCACATTTAATGTATAATAAAATAGTTAGAAGTGGAACCATAAACAAATACATTAGGAAAATAGAAGGATATGGAACAGTACAACTTTATCATGAAAAGATGATCTGAACTGCAAATAAGTAAAAACAGTTCTATAAGTGTTACAAAGTACACATCATACTGTATATCAAGTACACTTATTTGTGGTAATATAAGTGGGTCATAAGAAAGCCAGTGAGTGACATGGAATGTCAGGATAATATACCTACAGTATGGGATTTACCAATACATTCTGAAATATATTCACTAAGTAGTAAGTAATGTACAGTAGCAGTAGTAAAAAAACGACAAACATAAAATGTGAAATTAAGGCTAAATAAAGTAACAAGACCCTAAATCAGTGGTTCCCAAACTTTTTTGAGTCACGGCGCCCTAGAGTGTCATAATTTTTTTCACGGCACCCATAGGCCAAAAGAATCTTATTGACAAATTCAGACAAAAATATAAAATTAAGTAAATTGTGTTTATATGTCATCCTTAGGATCAGTTATGTGGTGAGGGTCAGGATTCACTTCCGTTTGTCCACATAGTTTATGATTGTCAGCCACCAGCACCGGTTTTGTCTATTACATTGTCCATAACTAATTTGAATTGGTCCTGGCCCACCAACCCAGGGCACCCGCAAGTACCCCGAGGCACCCCAGGGTGCCATGGCACACAGTTTGAGAACCACTGCCCTAAATAATTTTGATATTATAGGATGCTAAATACATAAAGAATTATAGTAATCGATAACTACTAATCACCATTCGGGAAAAATAAACATTGTTAATTACAGATATCCAGTGCTAAAACATGAGTCCTACCTAAAGGCCTAAAGAAGTAAATGTTTATAACGTATCTTACATTTCCTTATATTGCTGTAAGCTTCCTTTTTTTTATTTCAACTGTATTTGTTTAGTATTATGTCATTTATGCAAACCATACTAATCCCATCTCAATGTTCTTTGTTACAAAAAAGGTAATTTTATTGTGTCATTCAAATGATAAGATAAGATTATGTTCTGGATATACTATAGCACTGCTTAAAAGTAATATACTATGTATTATAATAAATGTTTTATGTGAAATACAAGTAAAAGGCCTACATGTTTATGTAGGAAAGTCCAACTAATTAAAAAGGCATGACGTAATGTATCCCCAATATGTTTCAGTTAAGCAATAAAAGGTATATATTAATAAACAATACACAATATATTTTATCTCGTCCGTACGATTTTAAGATCTTGCACTTAAATGATCCATTTCTCTGAAATAAAAAAATATTGATAAATTGTATCAATTATCAGTATATAAATACACAATGTATGTAGCAGCAATAAATAAGGTGCTATCACCCAAAAAATGAAAAAGTACAAAATAACATCCGCAAAACTACAGGGTTTATGTATTTCAGCATTTACTATGACCAGATATAAAAACACTTAAATAACAGAACAAACTATACACAAACAAAATATTTCTGACAATGCAGCACTGTTGAAGTAGAAGTAAAAAAAAAAAAGATAATATTAATAAATACAGAATGAAAAATGTTCAATTCAGTAGAGCCATTTTTTTTAAGTCTTAAATGTACATTTAGTGGGAAATGTAATAGCGTCTGATTTGTTAAAATCAACGGATTACTGACGGATATACTGTATAGAATCAAACTTGCCATTTTCAAACACAACTCTTTGAAACCCCAATTTTTTAAAAAAATTGCTGGATGTAATAAGCCCTGAGTTAACAATTTACCAAAAGCATGCCAGAAATACGCTAAAATATAGATGTCCCCTGGTCAGGGAGATTGATCTGATTGCATGCATCTTTAAGGGGCATACACACGAGAAGATAAAAATGGACAATATGCACGATAAAGATATTATCGTGCATATCGTCCGATGTGTATGCATGATAACGATAACGATGCGCGCTCCCGTGGGTTGTTATTGTTTATATTTATCAACTGAACATGTAGTCCAATTTAGGCTATATCTTTCATGACTGCATGGAGTGACGTCACTGAATGATATTGATCACTATATCTTTCAGTGTATATGCACTTTATCTTTCATTCTGAAGCTGGGTTCATTTCAAGGGAAATCTTTATCTTTATTGAGACAAAATCTTCTCGTATGTATGCCCCTTTAGCTATCTGTGTGGGCAGAATATTATAAAGAACCACATTAAACTTAATTAATTAATACTCAATTAATGTCCCACAAAATAATATATTAATGTGCCTTAATTATTTAAATAATGTATTATTGCTGCAATAATACATTTTTTATTTATGGAGACAATAACATTTTTAAGTTAACTGGAGCCATATTAATTAACTAATCTTACTCAATCTAACTTAAATGAAGAATCTATTCTGGAACTTGTAGTGCCATAAGTTTGTAATATAATTGGTTCCCCACTAGTTAATTTATATAGCCCCAAATAGCACAAAAATATTATTGTCCACATAAATTAGAATGTTATTTTTAAACATGTCACTCAATAATACCCCTTTCACACCGCACAAATAACCCGGGTCGACACGGGTCAGCGTGCGGTGTGAAAGGGGTATTATTGAGTGAACCCGGGAATAAAGCAGTGTTATACCCGGGTTGAATACTAGGTCAGTGGCTGCGTAAACGAGCTCCCGGGTCGATGCGTCCTGGGACCCGTTTACTACAGCAGGGAGAGGCGGCGCGGAGATGATCTCATCTCGCAGCGCCGCCTCCGCCCCCCGCTGCTATGGCAACCCGCCTGGCATATTGCCGTGTCGGGGAAGCCTGCAGCAGCTGCCAATGCCACCTGGGAATGACCCGTTTCCAATTCCCAGGTGGAATCCGGCATTGGCAGTGTGAAAGGGGTATTATAAATGTAAATGTAAATAATTATACCCCAACAATATATTTCTGTTTTTTGGGATTCTTAATTATAAACTACTCCAAATAGGTATGTTTAGTATGGCTTTTTTATGATGTTCTGCCTAGGCAGATAGCTCAAAATGCATGTAGTTGGAGTAATCACTCCGGCAAGAGCCATTTTCTAGCGAGTTGTCCTTTCAAACCTGCTGCAAAGTGCTGGAAAAGACTGTCAAGATTATCATTTAGCTTCAAACTAACTGGATATTAAATCTGGTGTTTTTGAGCCCAAGGTCTGCTTTATTAGTCCATCATTTGTTTAGCAAAGAAGAGTTAACCAGTTTGGTGCTCCATACTAGCACTGAAAAGGGAAGACAGCAAGAATACTACGTATGCCTTGAGAGGGTGTGGGTTAACAGATAGACAGTGTAAGGGTCTACAGTCAATAGGTAGACACCATATGGTTGACAGGTACAAAAAGTCGACAGGGTCGAAATGTCAAAATGAAAAGGTCGACAGGCATAAAAGGTTGACATGAAAATTGTTGACACAAAACATGTCGACACACGTTTATTTTTATTTTTGGGTGTTATTTTGTATGTTTAACCATATATGACCCAAATTAGTAGAAAAGCGTCCGCTCGCCATAAGGTTGCTAAAGGTAATAGTTAGTGTCATTATAAAAACATAAAAACACCCCAAAAAATATGTGTCAAACTTCCATGTGCTGACCTTTTGTACTACTTTTTACATGTTGACCTTGTTGACCTATTGACTGTTGACCATATGGTGTTGACCTGTTGACTGTTGGCATAATGCCGTCGACCTACTGACTGTAGAACTTTTCACTGTCTATCTGTCATCCACCTTCCCCCTGAGAAAGGAATCAGGTTACTCTGAAACGTGTTAGCTGAGGGCTGTACTGTAAATGGGGGACAGTGATGTTGCAGCTTCAGTTGGAGGATATTCTCTGTTTGTTATTATAGAGCACCTATACCATTCAATTTCAATGGATGCTACTAAGCAGTGTAACCCTTAGGGGTCAGTTTAATCACCTGCTAGTCAGTGCGACTATACGCCGCACTAATGGTTCCTACGGATTTACCGATTTTTGTCTGCAGCCCCATAAGTCACCTTGAAATGGTTCAGGGACAATCTATCATGAGCACATGCATCCACTATTATAATTACTGTACACTGTGCTTTACTAGAAGGTAATAATTATGAATATACAAGTTTGCAACTTACCTCTTGCAGAAAAATAGCAAGGCTCACAATGGATAGTCTGCTTATAGATCCACATACTGTCTCCAGCTTTTAGATTTCCCAAAGGATCAGAACACGCTTCACACTACAGAAAATGTGAAAAAGAAAATTAACAAATTTTAAGTGTTTCTGGGCACTGATTCATATAATCAAAGACCTACTGATATTGTACATTAGACCGAAACAGGAGCATGCATAAATATCTGACGCAGTACCATTCCGAGCCTTACTGACAGCCTGCACCAGCCATGAGATAACAGGAGTTCTTTCCCCCAGGCAACACTCTAAGAGGCAGCAGATGGTACTTCACATCAGCACTGCGTAGCCCTGCTATATTCCATACAATTAGTGTTGTTAACAGCTACTTAGTGTCCTCCTAATAGGGAGGGTCTGTATAAGCCAGACTTATATGCTTTGTATACAAGAAGAAATATGCTAATGTTGTGTGTATATTTTTAATTCAGAAATTCTGCATCCTCCCCTATTTGTTCTGTACTCTCTCCATATATTACTGACTTTCTTCTCTTTGGAACTTTCTGTGTAATGCACTTCAGATAAACGTTTTTATACCTGCAGTGATGTTATCTTCTTTTGGACAAGATCGTCCTACACATCCATAACTAATAGTAAGAGAATCACTTGCAAGGATGTGGTGTCCACACCAGGGGCGTTTCTACAGAGGATGGGGCCCGTGTGCAACTCTGGGTGGGCCCCCTCCTCTGTATGGCGCTGTAGAGTCCGGCATTGTGCCGGAGTCTACTGCGCATGCGCAGGTCTCCGGAAACATGGTGCCCGCCATGATCCGGTGACCAATTTGGCTACCGCGCATGCGCGGTGGCCATTTTTGGTGGCGATTTCCATTGCGATTGCAGGTGCCGGCACTGGACTCCGGAAAGGTAAGTGTTAAAATGGGTGCAATGGGTGCAGTGTGGGCCCCCCCTGGACCCAGGGTCCCGTGTGCACCGCACCCAATGCACCCATTATAGAAACGCCAATGGTCCTCACTATGTTTGTGTGGGTTTTCTTTGGATTTCCCCTCACAATCCAGCAACTGTGTTAATTGGCTTCTGACTAAGGGGGTCATTCTGACCCAATCGCACGCTGCAGTTTATAGCAGCAGGCATTGCCGGACCGTTGGGGGGCGGGCTGCGGCGGCTGCGTGACGTCACACGCAGCCGCTGCAACCCGGGCAGTGAAGAGGTTCTCCCGACCAGCCGCAGCTCATAGCACAGCTACGATCAACTCGGAATGACCCCCTAAATTGTAAAGGAATTGTGTCTGGGGCAGAGGGCTGTAGATGACCTGAGCTACTGTACCTGTCCAAAAGCCCAATATCATTGATAGATATATTTCTATGTAAAGTCTGGGTGGGTAAATTTAATAAGAATCGTGTTTGTCCAAGATTGCATTCTTGTGCGAGTTTATCCTGTTTTTGAGATGTACTAAAGGCAAACATGGGTATATAAACATGACCTGAATAGAAATGGACGGCCAAACACACAGAAGTCAACAGACCATCGAACCAACTCACAAACACTTTCCATAGACAAGAATACAACTCATGGATTTACTAAGAATTGTGTTTCAAAACACGAAGCAAACTTGGACCTGCACCCCTGGGCGGTAGGTGCGAGGTTGGTTTTGTAAAAATAGATTGTGCAACTTCTCAGACAGGTCTATTGGTTTGGAATCACAATTCAATGACACACAATTCTGAAAAACTTGCACGTAACACAGCAATTTGCCTTGTACAAATATCTATACATTAATTACATCACTCTTTAGCTATATATTATATTTACCGTGTGTATATATATATATATATATATATATATATATATATATAAAAATTTGGATTGCACCTCCAGTGTGTAGAATTTAATAAACTACAAAAAGGCTCCTGTCAATTTTTACCGTTTCTGCTATGGGTGCTCCTCAGGTAACACCAAGAACCATGGATTAATATTTAGATTAGCTGTAGGCTGCATAAACCTGAGGCCATATAAGAGCCCAATTTTTTGTGATTGGTTGTCTATGACTATGCAGTTGCTAGGTAGTTGTTGGTTTCTGTTGGAATTTTCCTATAGGATTGTTGGGCTGTCAGTCAAGGTTTTAGGGGGCGTGGGTTTAGGCCAGTATACAATCCCAGTCATGTGCCTCAGACTTCCTCTTGCCATTTTGGAATGGCCCAGGAAGGCTGAGTAATTGACTGGTTTTGCTATAGTGTCTTTGTTGGTTTTTATTGTCTTATTTCTTGTATTATTATTTGATCTGTCTGCCCTCCTCCCCTCTCCTCCTGCTCCCCTTTGCAGTGCCCTGTTATTGTAGCTCCTTCCCCCCTCTGGCATGCCGCGTCCCTGCAGGTCCGCTCCCCCCTCCCGTCGCCTATTACAGACTGCGGGTGCCCAGCGCTCGCGGAGCACGGCCTCCCCTGCCTCGGTCCCCGCGTCTGATGGGTTGCGGCGGGGTCGGCCCGCTGCGGCTTGCACTGCTGGCACTGCTGCTCGTCCGGCCAGCGGGCGTGCTGTCCCGGCCGCGATGGGTAGTGGCTCTTCTGGGCCGTGGGAGTCGTCCCAGGTGGCCAGTGGTTTACAGGCGGATCCCTCACCCGGCGTGACGGCGTCCGGCGCGTCCCCCGTCTCCTCCCCGTTTGCGGCACCGGGCAGCGGCACTGGCGCCCATGTGGTGCCTGGCGTCCTGGATCGGGCTGCTGGGGGGAGGGGGGTTACAGCTGCAGGGGGATAATGAGTCAATGGGGCAACAGGTGTTTCCTGTGCCCCAGGTTTTGTTGTCTCGGGCTGGTGCTGATGTGCTCCACCATGCGCGGAAACCCTTTTTGCCGGCATTTCCAGTTATGAGTGGGGATAGTGGGGCGGGTGCCCGTGGTTTTGGGGGTGTTTTTGCGCAGGGGGGTGCCGGGACGCAGGCCCCACAAGCGGCTATTGTGCTGGGGTCCCCGGCTGGGGTGCTCTCTGCGGGGTCTCTCCTGCATGACCCTCGTTCCCCCGCTGGGTCTTTACGCCATGCGTTTTCCCCTTTTGTCGGGCTACATGCACCACCTGCTGGTCCGGTTGGAATGGTGCAGATGGTGGCGACGCAGTCGTCCATTGCTGCAGCGTTCCACCTGCCTGGCCCTCCTCAGTCATTTGCGACATCCGGTGGGTTGGCCGGGGATCAGTTTTTCCCTGGTGGACACCCCTGGCCCGTTGCGCAGGCGTTTCCAGCATCCTCCTTGGCGCCTTACCCAGGTCTCCCGGTTTCCACCTCCCCACAATTTTCGCCGTATTTCTCGAGTTCGGCCACTGGGGTCCAGCCCACATGGTCAGTCAGCGGCCCTCGGGTTGCGTTTCCCCCCCCCAGCTTTTGCAGGCTCGTATCTTGGGTCTTCTCCCGCTGCTATGGCCCCGTATGCCCAATTTTGGCATCCATCCCCCGCTCCTGCTCAGTTCCCTCCCGTTTCATCTGTGTTTCCATGGTCGGCTGGGTATCTTCCCCCGCCCGCGTGGCTCCCTGCCTACACCATCGGAGGCGCGCCTTTGGTCGGGTCGGCCCTTCCCCCGATGAATCTTCCTCCTCCTCGGGGTGCCCCCCTCGCCGCTGCCCACTGGCCCCCCTCCATCTAGCGATGGCGCTTTGCCCCCTCTCCCGCCTGTCCCTCCCGTTTCTGTTGATGCGTGGGTTTCTCCTGCGCCTGTTGTCCCTTCTGTTTCCTCCTCTCAGGTGCTGGCGAGTCCGGGGGCATCGGTGACTTCATCACGGAGGGGTCGGAGGTCGAGGAGAACTGCGACTGCGGCGCCGACAGCAGACGCTCCGTAACGGCCGTTGGTGGGTGAAGCGACTGACGCCATTTCGGGTCCTTTGGGCGCTGGTGAGCATGCTGTTCCTTCTCCCTGTTCTTCTAGCACTTCTTCTACCTCTTCCAGTAGTGTTTCTTCTGGTTCTCCTCAGCGCCCGCGTGCTCATTGCGCGGCAAGTGGCTAAGGAATCTAGGAAGGTGTCGGTGCCAGCGGCTTCGGTTCCCTCCGATCGCCCTCGTTTTACTGAGATGGTTCATTGCGCCAATACGCACGTTACCCGGGGGGTTCGCAAGAGGATGAGGGAGATAATTAGGAAAGGGAAGTACGTAGACATTTTCACCCTTACGGATGACATGCGGCAGGATTTTGACGCAGCCAAGAAAACGGGGGGCATTGGAGAGAATGCTTTCTGTAATTTCCATCAGTGGTTGCGGGGTTTCTTAGTTTTTACGGCTTGTTACACCGAATCGCAGCCTGCGGAGTATCCCAACATGGTTAAGTATCTGTTTCTTGTACATGACATGTATTTGAAATCCAAGGGCTACACTTGGCGGGATTACGACGAGAAATTCCGCCGTAATCAGGATGGCAACGTAATTTTGCCTTCGGGTTTCAAAGATGTGGAGGTGTGGTTGGAGGTCACCCAGCAGGTTAGGCCCCCCGGGGAGGTCCCGGGTAAGAAGCCCCTTGCAGTCGGCACTTCTGGTTCTCGCTCATTGGTGAAGGGCTGGTGTTTTGCTTACAATGAGGGTAAGTGCTCCAGGGGCATTAACTGCCGTTTTCATCACTCATGCAAAGTGTGTGGGGCCGGTCATCTGTCCTAGGACTGCTCCACGGCAGAAGGCGGTAAACCCCCTGCTTCGGCCGAGGCCGCTGGAAGTAGTAAGTAAAGCTCATTCCCCTGTTCGGGTTCCCGAGCTGCGGTGCTGGATCAGTTTGTACCCCGACAGGTCGGCCGCGCGGTTCCTCTTGGAGGGTTTTAGTCAGGGTTTCCGCCTGCCCATTTTGGATTCCGTGCATGTGGTGGCGCGTCAGAATTTGAAATCAGCTCGCGAATTCATGCATGAGGTCCGGCGGAAGGTGGACGCGGAGATCAGCTTGGGGCGCATGTGTGGGCCCTATGCCGTTCCCCCTCTTCCCGCCTTGTGCATCTCCTCCATGGGGGTGGTGCCCAAGAAGGACCCGGGTAAGTTCCGCCTTATACAGCATCTGTCGCATCCTCATGGTGGTTCGGTTAATGACTCCATTCCCGAGGCCGTGTGCAGAGTGCGTTATAAGTCTTTTGATGAGGCTCTGCGCCTGGTTCGGGACTGTGGTCCGGGTGCCCTATTAGCAAAATTAGACGTGGAGTCGGCTTTTCGTCTCCTTCCCCTGCACCCAGATTCCCTACGGTTTCTGGGTTTTAAATTGGGTGCTGAGTTTTATATGGATAGGTGTCTTCCTATGGGCTGTTTGGTCTCCTGTGTCTATTTTGAGAGATTTAGCACTTTTTTGCATTGGTGCATCCAGGCCGCCTCCGGTCACCCCGGGGTTGCTCACTACCTGGACGATTTTCTCTTCATGGGTCCAGGAGGCAGTTCGGTTTGCGGTGATATTTTGTCGGTTGCCAGGTCCTTGTTTGAGGGTTTGGGGGTTCCCGTTGCGCCAGAGAAATGCGAGGGCCCCACTAGTTGTCTAAGCTATCTGGGGATTGAGATAGACACTGTGGCGGGTTGCTGTCACCTCCCTGCGGATAAAGTGCGGAAGCTTCTGGGTTTGATTGACGACTGCTTGGGGAAGCGCAAGGTGCGGCTTAAACAGGTGCAGTCATTGCTTGGCTCCTTCAATTTTGCATGCAAAATTATTCCCATGGGTAGGATTTTTTGACGGAAACTTGAACGGGCTACTGCGGGGACGGTCAGGCAGCATCACACAGTGTATCTCTCCCGCGAGAGGGTTTGGTCTTCCTTCCTGGTGTCTTTCAACAGGGAGATTTTGTGGCCTCCTCCTCGTTGTTCCAACCGGTGCCTCCAGCTGTTCGTAAGATACCTCGGGCAGTTGTGGCTTTGGGGCCTTTTTGCCGGTTCCTGGTGCGCAGCTGCTTGACCGTCTTCTTGGGTCTCACAGGGTTTCACTAGGAGCTTCCTGTTGCTGGAATTGTTCCCTATCGTTGTTGCCCTGGAATTATGGGCCTGCAAGTTTTCTAATCGGGACATATCATTCCGTTGCGACAACTTGGGAGTGGTGCACGCTATCAATAATCAGCGTTCTTCTTCTCCCCAGGCTTTGCGACTGTTGCGTCACCTGGAGCTTGTCTGCTTGCGGTGCAGTATTAATTTCAGGGCCCATCATGTTCCCGGAATCGACAATGGGATTGCGGATGCTTTGTCTCGGTTTCAGTTTGATAAGTTCCGTGAGTTGGTTCCGGGAGCGGCGACGGAGGGTTTACCATGCCCGCCTTCTGTCTGGCAGATTGACGAGTCAGGTTAACTGCTCTGGCCAGGTATGCGTTAGCTCCTTCCACACTTAGGGCGTATGATGCGGCCTGGTGTGATTGGTCGGCATTTCACAGTAGGTACGGTATGTCAGGTGAGTCCCCGGTAGACGTTCTGATGGCTTTTGTTTGGGAGCATTATCCAGGGGGTAGGTTCAAAGCGGCCATGTCTTCTGCCCTTGCGGGCATTTCCTTTCATTCTAGGCTCTGTGGGCTGTCGGACCCCACCGGGTCTTTTGTCCTTTCCAAAGCGCTTAAGGGATGGGCTAGGGTGCGCCCCGCGACTGCGGATTCCCGTAGGCAGGTTACATTGCAGCTTTTGGCAGAGTGGCAGGGTGTGCTGCCTCAGGTCGCGGACTCGGAGTTCGAGGTGGCCCTTTTTAGATTTGCTTTTGCTTTGGCTTTCTTTGGTGCTTTTAGGGTAAGCGAGTTGGTGGCAAGCAGCAAGTCATCCTGGGATTCTGGTATGCTTTTCTGTAATGTGCGCATACAAGATGGCCTGTTACTCTGTAGGATTGTGCGGTCCAAGACAGATCAAACAAGTCGGGGTCGCTGGGTGTCCTTGGAGGCCCATGAGGATGTGGGTGTCTGCCCGCTGCGCCTGACACTGGAGTATTTCCGGTTGAGGTCTCAGGGGGGGTGACCAGTTGCTGGTGCATGCGCACGCTAGTCCTCTTACTAAGTTCCAGTTTGCTTCAGTATTTAAGAGATGTTTGGGGGCTTTGGGTTTGCGCTGTGCGGATTTCGGTACCCATTCCTTTCGGATCAGGGCGGCTACCCATGCGGCAGCTACGGGCTCCTCCCCGGCGGCTATTCAGGAGCTGGGCCGTTGGAGGTCTACCTCTTATAGATCTTATGTTCGTTTGGATAAGGTTTAGGCGCGCCTGTTGCGCTAACTCAAAAACTTGGTTTACCCGTCGGTTTTTGAACGAGTAGCGGTCAGAAATCGAGGGTGTGAAGTGAATTTTAAAATTTTCCTCCGAGGGGGCCTAATTTCAATTGGCACTACACTAAGGTCCACGGAAGGTTTTTTGAGTTTTCTCCTTCACTTGGGTTTTTTCTGTTTTTTGCCAGTTTATTTCTATGAAATGTATTTCAGTGTACTGATGTTAGGGTGTTCTTCTTTTGCAGCCGTCAATGATTTTGGAGAACAAGTGTGGCTGGTTGGCCACTCTTACATTTTTGGGGGCGGCAAGACATCCCATGGCGCGTAGGTCGGCTGATGTTTTTGGTACCAGGGTGTTTCGATGGTTAGGTGTCCATGGTTTGCGATGGGGGGATTTGTTTTCCACCGTGAGCGTAGTTGGGGTCGCCCTGGCTGTATTGTCCTGCATTTGGGCGTTAATGATATGGGTTGAGTTAAAGGCATCGACCTTATTTTGTCCATTAAGGCTGATTTGGTGGCGATACGTTGTCACTGGCCGGGAGTCCGGATTGTGTGGTCAGAGATAGTCCTGCTTTTTCATTGGAGGGGGGTGGTGCGTTTCTTAGCTATTGAGAAGGCCCGCAAGAAGGTTAATTCGGCGGTTTTGTTGTTTTTTACGGCTTTAGGTGGTGTGGTTGTATCCTTTGCTTGTGCTGCGTAATCGGCAGTTCTACAAGGAGGATGGGGTTCATCTTTCTCCGGCTGGGGTTCAGGTTTTCCAAGATGGTGTTTTTGGTCCTTTCCGTTAGGGGTCTTTTGGTTTTTCTTTGTTTGGATGGCAGTGGCGGTTTGTTAAACCTTTGTGGCGGGAAGTCGCTACCAACCAGCAGTCAGATAGGCATAAGTGGTCATTGTGGGGCACCCTCTTTAGAAAGACGGCAAGTGTGTCCTTACCTTGTGGGTGGACATTTAGACGTTCCCCTGCGGTAACAGAATGTTTGCCAGAGATAAGAGTGGTGAGGCCGGCACAATGCGGGTTATGCAGGTAGGAGGCGGTGTTTGTGGTTTAGTCCCCTCTTCAGTTTTGGTTTTCAATCTAAGTGACTGGGCTGGTGTCTGGTAGCGACTCTTCCTTTGCCATCCTCCAATATAAAATCAATTCCAATTCCAATTACAGTTTAAAGAACAGGTCAGCGATCAATAAATATCGTCTGACCTTTAACTACAGCTAACCGTGTCCGTGTCGTTATTTTATTGTGTCGTTATTTTAGTGGTAAGCTAGCTTAAAGAAGAAGTGTTTATGTTAATCGCAATAAAATTATGGGTGCCTTAATTACATTAAGATGTCTCAAATTAACAGCACTATAGATTTACAAAATTTTTAACTTTTTTATATTTTTAATTATGAGTGAAGTCGTCTAGTGTTTCCCCTCCCGGGCTGGGCGGTCGGCGGCCGCCCATACACACTGAGCGATATGAGCGTTCATAACGCTCAGTGACGTCACACAGCGGCCGGCCGTGCATGCAGCTCCTGGACGAAATTCCAGATAGAGCATGCATGCACTGCCGACAGCGAGGATCGTTGCCGCCCCGCAGAGCCACGCATTGATCATCGCTAGTGGCATACACACTTGCCGAGAAAATTAGCGACGTCGCTCAGGAAGGGGGAAAATGAGCGATGTTGCCCATTTTCTCGGCAAGTGTGTATGCTCCTTCAGAAAGTGCTATGTTACTCTGTCCAGAAAATGTATGTGTCTTTTGAATTATTATTAATAATATTAATAATAACAATAACAACAATAATAACAATATTAACAAAAAGTAATAAATACAGATAAAGTCTCATCCACTATTTTGTATGTCAACACCCAGAAACTCCGTGGACACAGACGTTACAAAATATTGGTGTTAATTGTCTGAAACCCATTGATGCCAGATATTGTAAATAATGTAATTAGCAGTGGCATACCTAATGTATTCCTCAGTGCACAACCATTATCCATTATCCATCCCCCAATGTGCTACACAGTGCTTTCCCTATTCAGTGCCTCCAAGCACTCACCTCCCGTGGCTGCCTTGATTCCTTCCATCTCTGTGTTCAGCATGCACTGTCTATACAGATCAGAGCGACTCCCGAGCACCCTCACCGGTGTCGCGGAAGTGATGAGTCACACGAGGATGAGGGGACATTGGAGCCGATTTGTGCTGTATGCACTGTGGATACCGAACACAGAGCTGTGGCAGGCTCTCATTACACTCTTCTGAGTTCTGAGTGGGCATGGTGTCAACGTCATGACATGATGCCGTGGCCGCTCAAAACTGTGGGAGAGACTCCCACCATTGTGGACTCTGCAAGTCATTATGAGAGAATCTGAGATGGTCTGTGACAGAGACTTAAAAAAAAATTATTAAAGATTTTGGGAGGGAATAAAATGGCAGTCATAGGAAATCGAGCACACATGGAAGAGCAAACCTCATATATACTAGGGATGTGCACTTGAAATTTTTCGGGTTTTGTGTTTTGGTTTTGGGTTCGGTTCCGCGGCCGTGTTTTGGGTTCGACCGCGTTTTGGCAAAACCTCACCGAATTTTTTTTGTCGGATTCGGATGTGTTTTGGATTCGGGTGTTTTTTTCAAAAAACCCTAAAAAACAGCTTAAATCATAGAATTTGGGGGTCATTTTGATCCCAAAGTATTATTAACCTCAAAAACCATAATTTCCACTCATTTTCAGTCTATTCTGAATACCTCACACCTCACAATATTATTTTTAGTCCTAAAATTTGCACCGAGGTCGCTGGATGACTAAGCTAAGCGACCCTAGTGGCCGACACAAACACCTGGCCCATCTAGGAGTGGCACTGCAGTGTCACGCAGGATGGCCCTTCCAAAAAACACTCCCCAAACAGCACATGACGCAAAGAAAAAAAGAGGCGCAATGAGGTAGCTGTGTGAGTAAGCTAAGCGACCCTAGTGGCCGACACAAACACCTGGCCCATCTAGGAGTGGCACTGCAGTGTCACGCAGGATGGCCCTTCCAAAAAACACTGCCCAAACAGCACATGACGCAAAGAAGAAAAAAAGAGGCGCAATGAGGTAGCTGTGTGAGTAAGATAAGCGACCCTAGTGGCCGACACAAACACCTGGCCCATCTAGGAGTGGCACTGCAGTGTCACGCAGGATTGCCCTTCCAAAAAACACTCCCCAAACAGCACATGACGCAAAGAAGAAAAAAAGAGGCGCAATGAGGTAGCTGTGTGAGTAAGCTAAGCGACCCTAGTGGCCGACACAAACACCTGGCCCATCTAGGAGTGGCACTGCAGTGTCACGCAGGATGGCCCTTCCAAAAAACACTCCCCAAACAGCACATGACGCAAAGAAGAAAAAAAGAGGCGCAATGAGGTAGCTGTGTGAGTAAGATAAGCGACCCTAGTGGCCGACACAAACACCTGGCCCATCTAGGAGTGTCACTGCAGTGTCACGCAGGATGGCCCTTCCAAAAAACACTCCCCAAACAGCACATGACGCAAAGAAGAAAAAAAGAGGCGCAATGAGGTAGCTGTGTGAGTAAGCTAAGCGACCCTAGTGGCCGACACAAACACCTGGCCCATCTAGGAGTGGCACTGCAGTGTCACGCAGGATGGCCCTTCCAAAAAACACTCCCCAAACAGCACATGACGCAAAGAAAAATGAAAGAAAAAAGAGGTGCAAGATGGAATTGTCCTTGGGCCCTCCCACCCACCCTTATGTTGTATAAACAGGACATGCACACTTTAACCAACCCATCATTTCAGTGACAGGGTCTGCCACACGACTGTGACTGAAATGACGGGTTGGTTTGGACCCCCACCGAAAAAGAAGCAATTAATCTCTCCTTGCACAAACTGGCTCTACAGAGGCAAGATGTCCACCTCATCATCATCCTCCGATATATCACCGTGTACATCCCGCTCCTCACAGATTATCAATTCGTCCCCACTGGAATCCACCATCTCAGCTCCCTGTGTACTTTGTGGAGGCAATTGCTGCTGGTCAATGTCTCCACGGAGGAATTGATTATAATTCATTTTAATGAACATCATCTTCTCCACATTTTCTGGAAGTAACCTCGTACGCAGATTGCTGACAAGGTGAGCGGCGGCACTAAACACTCTTTCGGAGTACACACTTGTGGGAGGGCAACTTAGGTAGAATAAAGCCAGTTTGTGCAAGGGCCTCCAAATTGCCTCTTTTTCCTGCCAGTATAAGTACGGACTGTCTGACGTGCCTACTTGGATGCGGTCACTCATATAATCCTCCACCATTCTTTCAATGAACTAATCCCCTCTTGCGCTGTAAATAGTATGATATGGTTCAAAGTTCAATAAAGACAAATGGATAAATTCATATATTCTATATATTTTTTAATAATACATATAAATATATATATATATATACACTTTATAATGAACTATTAGACCGGTCAAATAAAATCACTAACAAATATATTACCTAGCTATAGGAGGTGGATCTCAGGTAAACTCTGTGCACAGAGTATTTTTAAAAATAAAAATCAGTCCATGTATTGGATTAAAAAATCAATTGACCAACTATAATTCGCACCCATGTAGTGGATAACATATTTAAACGTGGTTATGTATTGGAATTCCTCAATATGTTACCACTTGACCAGGAAGATAGTATTGTGCAGAATAACCACTCCACACTGGAGCCTTACGTGTAGCTTGCACCAGTGGTTGTATCACGGGAGAGTCCAATGACAGGAGAGACGGTCTCGGGCTGCGGGAACGGCGCTTCACTGGCGCCTGCTGTGCTGATAGTTTACCCGACTTCCAAGCTGCGGGAACGGCGCTTCACTGGCGCCTGCTGTGCTGATTGTTTACCCGACTTCCAGGCTCTCTGAGTACACGTCTCCAAGTGCCGTATGCAGACACCTCAGTCACGGTTGTATTCCGCCAATCTCCGTTTGATCCACGAATAGTACCGCTGGATGATGGTATATTGTAGGGGTGCAAATAAGCTGGTACAAGGTACCAGCTTATTTGCACCCCTACAATATACCATCATCCAGCGGTACTATTCGTGGATCAAACGGAGATTGGCGGAATACAACCGTGACTGAGGTGTCTGCATACGGCACTTGGAGACGTGTACTCAGAGAGCCTGGAAGTCGGGTAAACAATCAGCACAGCAGGCGCCAGTGAAGCGCCGTTCCCGCAGCTTGGAAGTCGGGTAAACTATCAGCACAGCAGGCGCCAGTGAAGCGCCGTTCCCGCAGCCCGAGACCGTCTCTCCTGTCATTGGACTCTCCCGTGATACAACCACTGGTGCAAGCTACACGTAAGGCTCCAGTGTGGAGCGGTTATTCTGCACAATACTATCTTCCTGGTCAAGTGGTAACATATTGAGGAATTCCAATACATAACCACGTTTAAATATGTTATCCACTACATGGGTGCGAATTATAGTTGGTCAATTGATTTTTTAATCCAATACATGGACTGATTTTTATTTTTAAAAATACTCTGTGCACAGAGTTTACCTGAGATCCACCTCCTATAGCTAGGTAATATATTTGTTAGTGATTTTATTTGACCGGTCTAATAGTTCATTATAAAGTGTATATATATATATATATATATTTATATGTATTATTAAAAAATATATAGAATATATGAATTTATCCATTTGTCTTTATTGAACTTTGAGCCATATCATACTATTTACAGCGCAAGAGGGGATTAGTTCAGTGTTCTAGTGTTACCGGAGACTATAAAGTGCCGGTTCTTTTTGACTTGATTTACCCCAAGTCAAGCTCTCTCCTGCAGCTTGAGTATACAGTATTTGCAGTATTATTTATTTATATATAATTTTTTAATATTTGTAATTTGACCATCAAATTATGGTGATGATATATTAGCGCCTGGTTACATTCCTTTGTACCATTCTTTCAATGGTGAGAGAATCATATGCAGTGACAGTAGACGACATGTCCGTAATCGTTGTCAGGTCCTTCAGTCCGGACCAGATGTCAGCATCAGCAGTCGCTCCAGACTGCCCTGCATCACCGCCAGCGGGTGGGCTCGGAATTCTGAGCCTTTTCCTCGCACCCCCAGTTGCGGGAGAATGTGAAGGAGGAGATGTTGACAGGTCGCGTTCCGCTTGACTTGACAATTTTGTCACCAGCAGGTCTTTGAACCCCAGCAGACTTGTGTCTGCCGGAAAGAGAGATCCAAGGTAGGTTTTAAATCTAGGATCGAGCACGGTGGCCAAAATGTAGTGCTCTGATTTCAACAGATTGACCACCCGTGAATCCTTGTTAAGCGAATTAAGGGCTCCATCCACAAGTCTCACATGCCTAGCGGAATCGCTCCCTTTTAGCTCCTCCTTCAATGCCTCCAGCTTCTTCTGCAAAAGACTGATGAGGGGAATGACCTGACTCAGGCTGGCAGTGTCTGAACTGACTTCACGTGTGGCAAGTTCAAAAGGTTGCAGAACCTTGCACAACGTTGAAATCATTCTCCACTGCGCTTGAGACAGGTACATTCCACCTCCTATATCGTGCTCAATTGTATAGGCTTGAATGGCCTTTTGCTGCTCCTCCAACCTCTGAAGCATATAGAGGGTTGAATTCCACCTCGTTACCACTTCTTGCTTCAGATGATGGCAGGGCAGGTTCAGGCGTTTTTGGTGGTGCTCCAGTCTTCTGTACGTGGTGCCTGTACGCCGAAAGTGTCCCGCAATTCTTCTGGCCACCGACAGCATCTCTTGCACGCCCCTCTCGTTTTTAAAAAAATTCTGCACCACCAAATTCAAGGTATGTGCAAAACATGGGACGTGCTGGAATTTGCCCATATTTAATGCACACACAATATTGCTGGCGTTGTCCGATGCCACAAATCCACAGGAGAGTCCAATTGGGGTAAGCCATTCCGCGATGATCTTCCTCAGTTGCCGTAAGAGGTTTTCAGCTGTGTGCGTATTCTGGAAACCGGTGATACAAAGCGTAGCCTGCCTAGGAAAGAGTTGGCGTTTGCGAGATGCTGCTACTGGTGCCGCCGCTGCTGTTCTTGCGGCGGGAGTCCATACATCTACCCAGTGGGCTGTCACAGTCATATAGTCCTGACCCTGCCCTGCTCCACTTGTCCACATGTCCGTGGTTAAGTGGACATTGGGTACAACTGCATTTTTTAGGACACTGGTGAGTCTTTTTCTGACGTCCGTGTACATTCTCGGTATCGCCTGCCTAGAGAAGTGGAACCTAGATGGTATTTGGTAACGGGGGCACACTACCTCAAGAAATTGTCTAGTTCCCTGTGAACTAACGGCGGATACCGGACGCACGTCTAACACCAACATAGTTGTCAAGGCCTCAGTTATCCGCTTTGCAACAGGATGACTGCTGTGATATTTCATCTTCCTCGCAAAGGACTGTTGGACACTCAATTGCTTGGTGGAAGTAGTAAAAGTGGGCTTACGACTTCCCCTCTGGGATGACCATCGACTCCCAGCAGCAACAACAGCAGCGCCAGCAGCAGTAGGCGTTACACGCAAGGATGCATCGGAGGAATCCCAGGCAGGAGAGGACTCGTCAGAATTGCCAGTGACATGGCCTGCAGGACTATTGGCATTCCTGGGGAAGGAGGAAATTGACACTGAGGGAGTTGGTGGGGTGGTTTGCGTGAGCTTGGTTACAAGAGGAAGGGATTTACTGGTCAGTGGACTGCTTCCGCTGTCACCCAAAGTTTTTTAACTTGTCACTGACTTATTATGAATGCGCTGCAGGTGATGTATAAGGGAGGATGTTCCGAGGTGGTTAACGTCCTTACCCCTACTTATTACAGCTTGACAAAGGCAACACACGGCTTGACAAATGTTGTCCGCATTTCTGGTGAAATACTTCCACACCGAAGAGCTGATTTTTTGGGTATTTTCACCAGGCATGTCAACGGCCCTATTCCTCCCACGGACAACAGGTGTCTCCCCGGGTGCCTGACTTAAACAAACCACCTCACCATCAGAATCCTCCTTGTCAATTTCCTCCCCAGCGCCAGCAACACCCATATCCTCCTCATCCTGGTGTACTTCAACACTGACATCTTCAATCTGACTATCAGGAACTGGACTGCGGGTGCTCCTTCCAGCACTTGCAGGGGGCGTGCAAATGGTGGAAGGCGCATGCTCTTCACGTCCAGTGTTGGGAAGGTCAGGCATCGCAACCGACACAATTGGACTCTCCTTGTGGATTTGGGATTTCGAAGAACGCACAGTTCTTTGCGGTGCTTTTGCCAACTTGAGTCTTTTCATTTTTCTAGCGAGAGGCTGAGTGCTTCCATCCTCATGTGAAGCTGAACCACTAGCCATGAACATAGGCCAGGGCCTCAGCCGTTCCTTGCCACTCCGTGTGGTAAATGGCATATTGGCAAGTTTACGCTTCTCCTCCGACAATTTTATTTTAGATTTTGGAGTCCTTTTTTTACTGATATTTGGTGTTTTGGATTTTACATGCTCTGTACTATGACATTGGGCATCGGCCTTGGCAGACGACGTTGCTGGCATTTCATCGTCTCGGCCATGACTAGTGGCAGCAGCTTCAGCACGAGGTGGAAGTGGATCTTGATCTTTCCCTAATTTTGGAACCTCAACATTTTTGTTCTCCATATTTTAATAGGCACAACTAAAAGACACAGAGGTAGCTACAGCCGTGGACTACCGTACTGTGTCTGCTGCTAATATAGACTGGATGATAATGAGATGAAATCAATATATATATATATATATATATAATATCACTAGTACTGCAGCCGGACAGGTAGATATATTTATTATGTAATGACTGATGACGGACCTGCTGGTCAGCTCAGCAGCACCGCAGACTGCTACAGTAAGCTACTATAGTAGTATGTATAAAGAAGAAAGAAAAAAAAAAACACGGGTAGGTGGTATACAATATTATATATATATATTATATACAATTATATATATATATATATATATATATATATATTAAACTCACTGGTGGTGATTATTAAACTGGTGGTCAGGTCACTGGTCACACTATCAGCAACTTGCAAGTAGTACTCCTAAGCAGACAATCACAATATATATTATACTGGTGGTCAGTGTAGTCACAATGGCAGTGTGGCACTCTGGCAGCAAAAGTGTGCACTGTACGTTATATGTACTCCTGAGTCCTGCTCTCAGACTCTAACTGCTCCCCACTGTCAGTGTCTCCCCCACAAGTCAGATAATACAGTCACACTATCTATCACTTCAGCAAGTAACTACTAGTACTCCTCCTAATGCTCCCCAAAATTACTACTGTGTCTCTCTCTACTGTCTCACTCTCTTCTCTATAAACGGAGAGGACGCCAGCCACGTCCTCTCCCTATGAATCTCAATGCACGTGTGAAAATGGCGGCGACGCGCGGCTCCTTATATAGAATCCGAGTCTCGCGATAGAATCCGAGCCTCGCGAGAATCCGACAGCGGGATGATGACGTTCGGGCGCGCTCGGGTTAACCGAGCAAGGCGGGAAGATCCGAGTCGCTCGGCCCCGTGTAAAAACAAATGAAGTTCGGGCGGGTTCGGATTCCGAGGAACCGAACCCGCTCATCCCTAATATATACTGGTATAGTACTCTATCTGAGCAGTATCCATGATTCCAGTGCATTGGTAACTGAAAGTGAATGCTAGGATAGAACCTTGAATGAAACATGTTGTGAGCCATGGTACTTGGTGTGGTGAATGTTGCACTTACCTTGAAGCATGTTGCATGACAACAGATGTTCATGTCTTTCAGGATCATTTTGGCATCAATGCCTAGTGGTTTGCGGCAGTAAGTACACATATCTTTTTCAATGCCAAATCTATCCAAAGCAGAAAAAACTGTTAGTAGCCATTAAACACATACCTGATTTTATTAAGCTTAATAAAATGAACCATTCTGTCAACAAGGCATGTGGGCCAGGTATCCGGACTCCAGGTCGACAACAAGAAGGTCGACACACCTTAGGTCGACGCCAATTGGTCGACATGGACAAAAGGTCGACATGGACAAAAGGTCGACAGGAACAAGGTCGGCATGGAAAAAGGTCGACATGAGTATTTTATGTTTTTTTTCTTTTTTGGAACCTTTTCATACTTAACGATCCACGTGGACTACGATTGGAACGGTAATCTGTGCCGAGCGAAGCGGAGCGAAGGCACCATGCCCGAAGCATGGCGAGCGAAGCGAGGGGACGCGGTGCACTAATTGGGGTTCCCGGTCACTCTACGAAGAAAACGACACCAAAAAAACATAAAAAACTCATGTCGACCTTTTTCCATGTCGACCTTGTTCCTGTCGACCTTTTGTCCATGTCGACCTTTTGTTCATGTCGACCTAAGGTGTGTCGACCAATTGGCGGCGACCTAAGGTGTGTCAACCTTTTTGTTGTCGACCCTGAGTCCCAGACCCGTGGGCCATTAAGTATTTTAATCTTGTAGCATGCAATACTTAGATAGATGTAGAAATAACTCTTTTTATTCAGAAATGATCATTATAGCTTAAAAAACAACTCATTGCATGCTGCTGTAAGTAATGGAAGTCATTTACAACGTAAATACAGAGAAATAATCTGTAGCATTCATATAGACAACAGCTTTTCAGTCTACCAATAATGTCATCAATGAAAGCAAATATCTGAATTATTGTCATAGGTTTCTGTACCCTTATTACCCTTTGCTTTGCTCTTTGTGCTAATTTATGTACCCACTAGCACTAAGGAGATGATGTAATCTTTACCACCCCTCTGTACTTACCGATCAGAGGTGGAATAAACCGTTTTGATAGAATTTGATGGGATGTTCTGTCCGTATGTATCAGAATATCCTGTCCTACTAAAATAAAAAATAAAAAATGTTATAAACATTTGTGGTTCATTACTACAAAATGTGCAAATAAGCATCCTCAGGAAAGCAACAGAACATATACATCTAGGCCTATTCTGGCCTCAGGAAAGCAATAGAACATATACCTCAAGGCTCATTTTAGATCTGTGATTCAGACCCTAGCAGGTAAGTGGCATGGATTATGTACATTAAGTACAGTCATTCAATGATCCCTTTGACCAACTTCTATTACTGTAGATTACTGGAGTTCACCAGGCCGCAATAATTCCTATTGATTATACACCATATTTTACAGTATAATAAGGGACAAGCAGTGGCGTCACAAGGCGGGTGCGGGGGGTGCTGCCTGCACCCGAGTGTGACACCTGGAGGGGGCTGACACCAAATGTCAGCTCCTCCAAAGGGACAGGAACCAGGTGCTGCAGTGTGAAAATCTGCTACATACCCGGCTCCTGTCATAGAAGAGGAGCAGACAGCGCATGGAGACTGTCTCCGGGGGCAGTCCAGCATCTCTGGAGATTCTGGGGGCCAGAGTGACAATTTCTGGATCCATGTGATGCCACGCCCCCTTTTTGCTACGAGCACGCCGGGAGATCAGGGGTGCGTACCGGGTGTCATCACACCTGGTGACGCCTCTGGGGACAAGGGTGTGGAAAAATGACAGGATACACCTTCCTCATGACACATACAGTATGACAACCACTTTCAGACAGATAAGTCTGAAAGTCCCGGCAATTACCCAGCATTTTAATGCCGGGTAGTTTTGTGGGTCCCTGCCTGACCCTCTTTTCACACAGACAAACAAATTACCGGGTCGAGAATTTCAACACGGGTATTTTGTCTGTGTGAAAGGGTCAACCCAGGTCAAAATTCCAGATTCGAAGTCCCAGGAATTTCAACCCAGGTTGACCCTTTCACACAGAAAAAGGACCCGTGTTTTTCATGAAATTACCAGGTAGAACTGCTTCACCTGGTAATTTCAGTTTCTGTGTGAAATGGGTATCAGCAATTCATATGGTACAACTATACTTATGTACTATGGGTGATATTCAAATAGCTGCGGAAAAATTTCTCCCCCCTAAAAAATGGGCTGATAGCGTGAATTTTGACCAATGGTCATTATCCGGCTATTTAAATAATGCCCATTTCTTTAGGATAAAAAAAGTCTACTTTGCGTGCGATAACACATGTATCCAGAACAAGGGGTATATTCAATAACTGTCGGAAGCTGCCATCTTGTCGGAAAGGGGTTACGACCAGTGGTGGGATTCAGCCGGTTCGCACCGGTTCTTCAGAACCGATACCTAAAGTTAGGTATGGTTCTTAGAACCGGTTGCTAATTGCGTGGGTGCTCCCGGGCCCGAGCACCCATGGACCGCGAGGAGCACCCATGGAACCCGCCACTGCCCTAGTAGCGCTAGCCCGCCGCTGCCCCCGCAGTAGATTGAGACACGCTGGGGGCTGTGGAAGTGCTTCTGTACCATAGCAATGTAAAAAAAAAATAAAAAAAAATGGCCACCGCCACGGAGGAGACAGATGCTAGAGGTCACATTTGACCTCTAGCGCCTGTCTCCTCGGCGGCGGGCATTTTAAGAGGGTGTTTTTTTTACACTGCTGTGACTGCTATGGTACAGAAGCGCTTCCGCAGCCCCCAGCAAGTCTCAATCTACTGCGGGGGCTGCGGGGGCTAGCAGTAACCACTGAAGTCCGCACCCACCCTTCTCAACTTTACTGGGGCAGCGGCCAGGAGATACCTGGCAACACGCAGGAAACCCCTGACAATGCACAGGAGACCCCTAGCAACGCGCATGAATACCCTGGCAACGCACAGGAGACCCCTAGCAACGCGCATGAAACCCCTGGCAGCGCACAGGAGACCCCTAGCAACGCGCATGAACCCCTGGCAACGAACAGGAGACCCCAAGCAATGTAAGTGGCATTATTGTGTGTGGGCATAAAATGGTGTCAGGACCATAACGCATAATGGGTGTTATTTGAGTATTAAATGCATGAATTATTAAACTACCTTTCGGTATACTTAAAATGGTCATTAGGACATAGAACCGGTTGTTCATTTATTTGAATCCCACCACTGGTTACGACCTATTCATTAGAGCCCCGTTTATTCTGACAAGTCGGGAAACCCGACTTGTCGCAATGCTGTCGGAATGCACGCTGATCGGCCGCTTCAGCCGCCGATCAGCGTGCATTGTCGGAAGCAGGGCCAAACCTGACAGGTTTTAGTCCTGTTTCCGACAATCTCAATCCGAAAAGTCGGATTGAGATGAGGTAAACTGGGAGCAGGAGATGGAAGGGGGGGGAGGGGGGTCAGTGGGTAGAGCAGGAACCCAGCGGCAGCGTCCACCCGGCACCAGCAAGCGAGGTCCTGCTTGCTGGACCTCGCTTGCTGGGTCCAGCAAGCAGGGCCTCGCTTGCTGGTGCCGGGTCCTGCAAGCGAGGTCCTGCTTGCTGGAGCCGGGTGGACGCCGCAGTTAGCCTCTGCTGCTGCAGCCGCTGCTCCCCCGTCTCCTCTCCGTCTCATCCTCTGCTGCTCTTCCGCTGCTGCCCCCACTGCCTCAGTCATCCCTCCCATGGCAGTCGCTGGCAGCTCCCCTATCCCACCCCCCCGACGCAGCGGCAGGACAAGACACCGGGGGTGGCCAAATCCGACAGTCGAATAGCGGTTGTCGCGTCCATTCCGACAACTACATGTCGGAATGGACCCAACTCTTATTGAATATACCCCTAAGAATCTAGAACCATGTGTTATAGAGTCTCTGAGGGCTGTTTATCGGGGATTATGTTTTGTGTGCCTGAGACACCCGAAACATAATCCCCAATAAATGGCAGGTATCGGGGCTAACTGAATTGCCCCCTGGCGAATCAATTAGTGGTGGAAAATTACAGCAGCTAATTGAATGCCCCCCTATTTGCATTCAGTTAGTAGTTTAGATTTTTCTCCTAAAATAATGCAAGAGTCAGCATGATTTAAATAATCATGTGAATAAGTGGACACTGCATTTATTTCATGTGTTATATTTCAATGGGGGGATGCAGTAACACAGAAAAAAAGTGTACAAACCTCTGAAAATTAGAGAACCAATCAGATCCCTCCCAGCACCCCTAGCGGCATGCACAGACGGACTCCCAGGTCCTAAACCCAGAAGTTCCCACACTAAAAAGGACAGCTCTCATCGGAAGAGCGGTCCTTTGAAAAAAATATTCATGTATACGGCGTTAGTAAACGCATGCGATGACTGGCAGAATGCGTCTTGCATCCCAGCTAATGTTGTATTTATATTGGCATCTGGGCAAATATAAATGTGGCGTTCCACTTTGAAAGCACCCAGTTTATAGAAAAGGCATTCTATTTAAGTCCAACTGTCAGTTATCCTGCTAATGACAGATCAGGGTGTTTTGCTGGGATGGCACTGTAGAAAGGGTCAGCAGCCGTACACTAAACCAAGAATGTCCTGTTTTTTATGTCCTGTGACTACTTAAGTCTTATTTCAATATATTATCCTACAGGGTACAGTTTTGTGTTTGCATCTGGGTGCAATACAAGCCCCATTAGTGTGCTTTGTACCCAATCAGCAAGGAATGAGACTCTCCAGCCCCTTCTCCCATCAGAAGTAGCATCCTCCGTCACAGGGATTTTTGCACCTTCATAAACCAGCCTTACCATGGCCGGATCCAAGCAGGGGCGACAGGGGCAGTCGTCCAGGGGCCCCCACACATTAGGGGCCCCCACACTCTCTCCCTAAGTTGCGCACGCCGCCGGCACTGAAATTGGAGCACAGCATGATTCTGCTGTGTCTCTAATTTCCCCAGTACATGGCCACGGCCAGCGCCGCCGGCCGAGGTGCTACTGCAGACAGAGAGTGAGGCTGCCAAAGCGGGGTATACATCCCTGGACGCAAACACACACAGGCACCGCCAGCAGGACTCCGGATGTTCGGCACCCTTCCTCAGCAGCCGCCAGGCCACCCACTGTCCAGGCGGATCTCCTCCGTTCTATACAGTGTGTACAACCTCACGCTGCACTCCATTACTCACCTAGCAGGAGAAGAGGCCAGAGCAGCTCCACTCTAACAATTACCTCAGACTCCAATGGCCAGTAAGTGAGATAATGCAGGTGGGGGAAGCAGGGGGATGGGACGGCGGTCAGCCATCCTGTGTTGCATAAAAATTGATAGGGGGCCCCACAACTTTGTTGCCCAGGGGCCCCCACAGACCTTAATCCGGCCTTGATCCTTACTGCTGCCTGTTCTGCAGGAGTAACTAAAGGTGGGTACACACTGGCCGATATAACGGCCGTTCTCTTGAACGGCCGATATATCGCGGGTCCGTCGGCCAGTGTTACGATATGTCTGTGAACTCTGTCGTTCACAGACATATTGCGTCGGCCCCGCAGCACAGCCGACGGCCAATATATGTACCGATACATTGGCGCGTCGCTGTGTGTGTACGGGCTGTCGGCCGGCCGCCCGTAAACATGCTGCGGCAGCCGGCGGTGACGGACAGCTGAACTGGGGGGGCGTGTGTACACGCCCGCCCAGTTCATGACGTCAGTCTCCAATGGATCGGGCAGTGTGTATGCTCAACACACTGCCCAATCCGTCCATAGATATATCTGCCGATCAATTGATCGCCAGATATATCTATCAGTGTGTACCCACCTTTAAATTCTGTTTGTTCATCAGTCATATGACTACAATGAAGAATCTGTGTACTAGTATTTAGTTGTAGATAAAGTATGAATTACGTTACCTGACAGAGGGAAGAGAGTTGTAACTGGAATATAAAAAAACAGACTTAATGTTAGTTTTCATTTTAAAACATTGGGGGTCGGGCATCATATAGGGGATGTGGATGGTCAGAGGTGACTGGGTCTGTTATAGTAGTATGACTACATATATATATATATATATATATATATATATGTATAAAATGTTAATATTTAAATTACCGTGTCTCTTGAGTGAGGGTCACATTTGAACGAGAGTTTTGTCCCTCGGTGGTGTCCTCGTAAGTTTTGGCAGAGCGACGAGTTGGAGTATCAGAGATGTTTTCTTTGTAGGTGGATGTAGTGGTGGAACGCCTGCCAGGTGCATCCTCAGAGTTACCACTAACGTTGTAAGTTGTTGTGGTGGTAGAACGCCCGCTTGGTGCATCCTGGGAGTGATCAGTAACATTGTAGGTTGTTGTAGTGGTGGAACGCCCGCTTGGTGCATCCTGGGAGTGATCAGTAACATTGTAGGTTGTTGTAGTGGTGGATCGCCTGCTTGGTGCATCCTGGGAGCGATCAGTGACGTTGTATGTTGTGGTGTTTGAACGCCTGTTAGGTGCATCCTGGGAGTTATCTGTAACGTTGTAGGTTGTTGTTGTGGTAGAACGTCTGGTAGATGCATCCTGGGAGTTATCAGTAACGTTGTATGTTGTGGTGTTTGAACGTCTGCTTGGTGCATCCTGGGAGTCATTTGTTCCTTTATAGGTTGTTGTGGTGGTGGAACGCCTACTTGGTGCATCCTGGGAGTTATCAGTGTAAGTAGTTGTTGTGGTAGAACTATTACTTGTCATATTACTGTTACTACTTGCAGGCTTATTTGCCCTATGAAAATGAAATAAAAGAAAATTGTAATGTCATCATATAATACACCAAAGATCACTGATTTAATTAGGATTATCATCTAGTATTTATAATGTGAGGACATTTTAATCAGATTCCTTCTAGCATTGTCTGCCGGTTTAGGCAATCCATAGCATCCATTACAAATGAAAACCACCATTTGCACATGCACTGATTACAGCTAGACATACACAATTAATACATATACCCATGTGCTACTTACTTCAGTCTCTGTATGAGAAACACAGTGACTAACAGTGAGACCAAATGAGGTACAGGAGAGTTATCAGTCCAGAAGTATCTCTCCCCTGCACCTCATTTCCTACTATCAAGCCCAGACATACCTCACCCCCATCTCCTCCCACTATCACATAGGCTGCAGGAGGAATAGAATAGAGGTGTGCTACTGTGCACTTCTGTATGCAATCATTGCTTTTGGAAACTGCTATGCAGTAGGGAGGAATGGAAAAATGCACTGGCTTAGACACTTAATTGAATAGCTCAGGGCTGAGAAACCCCGCTGCTAATTTAATCTGTCCCTAAGGTTGGAAATAGCAACAATTTGGTGGATTGGAAGCAATGATTAAACAAAGCAAGCTATAAAATAGGTCATCCAACCATTCTTTGCACACACTAAGCAGCCAGTCCCATGTAAAATGTCTGTGCAGATGGACTTCTATTATTTCTTTTTATAGGAACCCCATGTAAGCACATGGAAATAGCACTCTAGTCAGAATGAACCAATGAACCGCAGGTCCTAGCACATATTAATGACAGAAAACCCATGGGTATACATTGTGGTTCTGCTTAGGAGTGGAAGAGGTCATTCATTGTTTAGCAGAGATTATAAAGTACAGAGTTTAAGGTTCAGTTTTTTAATTCCTAAGGCCAAAAGTTTTAGATCTATCGGTTTCGCTACATAGCATACAGATATTTTGGAACAGTTCTCAGTAGAACAAATCCATGCAGCTGCAGCAAGCATTCATGAATAACTTTAACCACTTTTAATCGGGTGGTCTTCGCGTTGCCGGCAGCCGGGCTCCCGATGACCACCATACCGGCGCCGGAATCCCGACCGTCGGCATACCGACAGATTTTCTCCCTCTTGGGGGTCCACGACCCCCCTGGAGGGAGAATAGATAGCTTGGCGCGCGTAGCCTGCAGCGCGGCGAGCACGGCGAGCCCGCAAGGGGCTCATTTGCGCTCGCCCAGCTGTCGGTATGTCGGCTGTCGGGATTCCGGCGCTGGTATGCTGGCCGCCAGGAGCCCGACCGCCGGCATCGCATACTACACCTTTTTTAATCATGTATTTCATTTTTACATTTATTTGAATGGAATTGTAATAAAGGAGATTCAGTTAGAAAAGGAGTATCTAAGAATGATTTATTTTCTCCCATACACTGAGCTTTGGGAACGGGCAGGCCACAGTAGCAGTGTACGTAGATATTCAGCTGTGTTGCAGGTTTGGTAACAATGACTGTTCAGCTCTCCCATGCCTAATCTCAGTTGTTCTACAGTATGACAAAGCACATTTATTGGCTTTGAATGACACTAATTGTGCACTATAACAGATAACCACATTCAGAATATACATGTAGCGTCAATTGCTAACACAGCTAAAATGAGTTATACAAATTCATACTTCAATTGTTTTCTGATGCATGTTAATTATTTACATTTCACCAAGGACTCAGCTGTTATTTATATACAGCAGTAAGACTGTCCACAGTAACAATATATAAAAGGTTCCTAAAATTTAGAAAGAAGAAAACGGTGAGGGCTGTACTCTGCAGTGATTATGTCCCATCTTGTCATTATGTACCTCTCTACACACTCCATCCCCCATTATTTTTACTGGGGAAAATAGCTGATTTTAAAGTTGAAGTAGCAAAAAAATATCTGAAAAAGTATAAGCATCATAAAATTATTTCTATGTTGTTACCTTGAACAGTACCACTGAGATAACATACTATTGTAGATTTGTCACCCTCCCTGGAGATATCCCCTCTTTCGGTACTGCCTCTTTCCCCTGCTTGAAACAGGGGATGTGGCACCTTCTGCTCCTCCAAGCCTGGGACTGTGATGCTTGACTGAGAGATCAAAGTACTGCGCCATGCTCCCAGCCCATTAGCAACATAGAGGAGTAGCAGCTGTTAACTTCACAGGTTCAGTGTTTTAAGTATCTCATAAATCCTTGTGCATTAGCATAGTGTAATCGGACCCCATTTTAATCCTCTGTGTATTACTGCAAATTTCTGGAAAGGTTAGTAGGGTCACATGGTCACCTTAACAGCATTGTAGGCCCTGGGCAAGCTACCCACACATTCAATAAATATAACTTATCTCTCCAGGGCTGCCGCAACCTCTCTCCATGTGCTTCCATACAGAAAATGGCTGTCAGCACTCTGATTGATAGACAGCTCCAGCCATCCAGCAATCTTCATGCTGACAGTCATTCACTGTCTGGCTTCAGGCTGGAAGGTAGGTAGAGAATACTGCATGCTGATTGTGTGTAATTCACAATCAGAGTGACTGGATAGCATTCTTTATCTGCCTCTCAAGAAGCAAAGGAGGTCCAACCCCATGGGGAGGGCAAATGCTGTTGGTTCCAGGATGCCCCTGTTTGAAGGCTCATAGAATTGTGGGGCCCTGCACAGCTGCCCAGTGTGCCTGTATATTAAGATGACCCTGTAGGCTCATAGTTATACCACTTAATTGCACTACAATACAGCTTCTGTACACACAGCTTTTGTGCTTTCTAAAGACAGCAATGGAGACTTGTTCAAAGGTATATTCTGATACTATAGTCTAGTCAATTTCGTTGAAAACATCAAACTAATTGTAAAAGAAATAAAGTAAGGTTTTTTAGACTTGGAATAATATCCCCAGCAACATACCAAAAGTCTAGAAATATCTAAGTATGGGAAAGACGCCATATTGGCCGCCATCTTGGATTTACTCTTGAAATCTATAAAATTAATTTATTGCTCCGATTAACTCCAAATATATACCAATTCAAAAGTTTTTTGAAACAGGAATCATATAAAGACATAATTTAATTTTGGTTCTATCATGTTCCGTTTAATACAAAATGTTAATAATAAAGGTAGTCAAGTTATGAACATTATAATGATACGATATAAGTGTTTAAAAAAACTTTGTTAAACTTGTACAAAATAATTTACATTACTGTACACTCTTTGAAAAAACTACTAACACAAGTGAAACACTACTGTCATTTCCAACATATATCACTCTCCATCAGAAACACCATCGTCGTATACTTCTTCTATATTGGAGTTACTGCAGAGTATACCGTGATATCCACTGCAAGCAGATGAACAGTCCAAACCATGTTTTCTGCATGAGCACCTTGAAGTACTACAATCTGTCTTGCATTGACATCTTATCATATCGAGCAGAACTGGTGGTGCTGGTTGAAGGTCAGTGAGTACTGGTAGGAGTTGACCCCCCTGTAATTGCCAACCCAAATCCTCAGGTAGAAGAGATGTATTACCTTTCCAACCCTGAACTTGGTAGTAGACTCGTAAGTTATGGAATTTAGCAGCAGCTGAAGTTGGTGGAAGTGACTGTGCTTGAACAGCTTGAACCATATTTTTGTTAGCCACCTTTGTACTGAAACATCTGTATCATAGTTCATCCAAGGTATCAGATGTCTTTCCTTCATAGATGGCACCAATAGCATTTTCCCCGGCAGTAATTATGTTTTCTTTCAGACTTTTTGCATTGTTGAATACTTCAGCATACTCCATAAATGATGTATTTTTCATGATCTTTGTTAGACCTTTGCCAATCCCAAACAACAGTGACATGGTGTCACACCCCAAAATGGCATGAATAAAAAGCAATCCCAATGACGACTTTGTAGTTTGAATGTTTCATTGTCAGATGTTGGTTGCACCATGCTTTTGTTCTGGTTTGAATATTACTTTTTTATTCTCCATTTTGATATAGAAACACAGGAGTATCAGGACATCAATATCGTCTGCAATGACAACAACATCTCTTTGTTCAGATGCACCAACTGCTGTCTGGGTGATCAGAAGGTCTGCATCCCCACGTGCATGTATTGTCTGACATCCAACACTTTCAAAGCTTTCACTAAGCATAATCAAAAAACTCTGCTTATTCATTTTGTTTGACAGAAAAATATCCTTCTTCAATGTCAGTTTCATGTCCATAGAAAATAAAATGTTAGGGGAGCTTTTATCTTCTCTTCTTCTAATGTGTGTGGCGTCCTTAATGGAAGGACCATCCAAATATCCATCAAACACAATCACAACCGATTTACCATACCTTGTAAGAACGTAGTTTGTATAGCTATTTCAGATGTCTGAGAACTGCATACCAACCGACCATGATAATCGATGCAGTAAAGCACCTCCATTGATTACATAGAGAGGATCAGAAAGTGGTGTTTCTGCTACAGCTATCTGATATTTCTCCACCTTGACCCACATGGCATTGGCCAGAGCCGATTTATTTGTTTTTCTCGGGAGGAATGAATCGGCAATCAGCGATGCTGGATAGCTACAAAGTTCATACCTGAATATGCCCCTCTTATCTATGTCCTGTTGTTCATAAAAAAAAGCAGGTCTTTGGAATAGCAATTGTGAGTCAATATTGACGACATCTTGACCTACTGTAATATTTTTCAATCCCATTGTAACAGCCTGTAAATTTCATTTGAATTAATAGTTCCAAATGTTCTGACCATGCATGGACTGGAGAATTAGATCGCCAGCTTCTTTTGCTTTGTCAACATTGACATTACCATGCGCAACCACTCCTGATGTCAAACTGCGCAAAGGTTCATCAGTGGTGAATGGGTTTCGATCCAATAGAAATGTCAAGATTTTCCTGATGTATAAGCAGTCTCTTGTCTGCTTGGTGTATGAAGCTTCTTTGTATTGTTCACTTGTATTATACATGACAGTAGTAAACTCTTGTGTGGCATTGTTGACCTATGTGCATGGAATCATGGATTGAACCCATACTTGTCGCTGTGCTTCTGTCATTCCACTCCCTCTAGTTATCCCTCCTGTACATTTGATGCTTCTCATCAGTGCCTGTTCAATGATAAGATCACTAGAAAGATCTGCCCAATACTTGTTACTACGATGAACAACATGTAGACCTTTTTGGAACATGCTGTACACGATCGGGTGAGACTTCTTACGCTGTTGCATCTTTTGGAGGTGTACATACACTGTGCTTGTGTACAAATTGTGCCCTGATGCTGAAAAGTATGACAGCATATCGTTTAGAGCTAACAATAAATGCATTTTATAGATTTCAAGAGTAAATCCAAGATGGTGGCCAATATGGCATCTTTCCCATACTTAGATTTTTCTAGACTTTTGATATGTTGGTGGGGATATTATTCCAAGTCTAAAAAACGTACTTTATTTATTTTACAATTAGTTTGATGCTTAACGTTTTGTTCACCTAAAATTACTGGCCTACTAAAGTTTATTAACAAGACATATATGTGAATGAGTAAGCAAATTAGTAAATCAGAATGAGAAACAAGAGAATACTCTGAAAGCTTGAATGTAATATCATTGGTAAATTAGCAAATATCCAGATTAATACCTTTATTTGTATATTTCAGAATTTAAAGAGGTTTAATTCAAAGGGTTATGTAAAAATAGTATGTACAATAGGAAGAGATTAAATTCATACCCTCTGTTTCCATCTCCTGATATGGCAATAAGATCATCCAGGTTTTGACTTCTTAAATATGCCAAAAAAAATGAAGCATGATTATGTAAAATATTAAAACAAAGTATTCAGAAAACATAGGGACAGCCAATAAAGTGTTATCACTTTAAAATAACTAAACTGCCATAAAACATTAATCTCTTGCAAGCAATCTACAGTATACCCGTCTACTATAGTAGAACTTAATTGTAAATGTTTCTATTTTACTTCTTTTTATTAATGAGAGAAGTTTCAATCTCCCATTCCCATAGTAACAATGTTTAAATGAAATATATGCAATATTATAGTACACAAAAACCAACTATTATTTTAGATTATATTAAAGTATTACTTAGTTTTAAAATACATATTGGACAATTGGTCACCAAAACAATATATAGGGAAATAATGTAGTACCATAGATTATCATACACTTTTTCAGTTAGCTACGGTGTAATCATTTGTAATGATTCATTACAGTATCTGGAATGAATCTTCTGTCTGGATTACGTACTCTTTTGTTAAATTTAGTTAGAAACTTCCATGTATTTTTTTTTTTATCAAACTGATTTTTATTGAGGTTTTCCAATTATATGAAACAGTCGTTTGACAATAAAACATCAACATCTTAAGCATAATGTGACAATCCCTAGAACAAAAGGATCGCTTGAAAAAATGGAATATTACAAGAATATCAAGTCAAACGACAATATGCAGTATGAGAATATGGAAATACAGTTAGGGGTGTGGGGGGGGGGGGGGATGAAAGGTCAGGGGGGGGGGGGGGGGGGCTGTCCACCCATTTAAGACAGTAACACCATATTAGGGTAGGGTCATGCATAAATAACCATACATCATTTAGCCTAGATCTTAATCAAGTTATTGTAGCTGAGCTGGTATAATATTATATTGTTAATTAAGGTGATAGGTTGGGAATGTATAGTATACAGAGAGAGACAGAAATCTATCAGATTGGTGAGAAAATAAAGAGGGAAATAGGAAAAGGAGAAGAAGAAGGCCAGGTTATCTGGACATTTTCCACTGAGAGTTTTCAAAAGCTGCATTTATTGTGGACTGGGTGGTCTGGTCTAAAGTATCCATATAAGGGCCCCATTTTTTGTTAAACCCGGCAAGGCCTGAGGGGCCTGTAAGGAGAGTGGACCTTCGGTCGAAATACAGATATTGTAACATAGTTTTCAGAACTTCGGCTAAGGAGGGGGTCGATCTGACAACCCAGTGCTTTAGAATTGCTTTTTTGGCTATGGTGAATAGCATGGTCAGCATAGGGAAAAGTAGGCTAATCTCTTTCCTCGATCTCCATATAGAGAAATTTATGCAGAGACAAGCCAGCGGATCGGGTCTTAAGGTCGTGTGGAAATTAGTGTTTATGAACATAAATATTTTATTCCAGAAGCGTTGGATCCTAGTACAGCTCCAGAGGCAGTGGTAGAAAGAGGCTCTAGCTCCTTTGCATTTAGGGCATCTATTGGGGATTGCAGGGTCGGTGGGTATCTGTTCATAAGGAGGTAGGTATGCTTTGTGGATGGATTTTATGTGAACCTCTTGTAAGTACGCAGAGCTAAGAATTGACATGGTCCGTTGGTGGTGGTCTACAAGGAGGTCATAGGAGGTCATACTTGGAATGTCTGTTTGCCAGGAGGTAACCAGTCTGGGAATATATGACATGGAAGGGATATTAACAATGATTGAGTAAATTTGCTTTAGTTTATAGGGATGGGATTCCCAGTGCTTTAGAATCTTTGCTAGTGGGGAAGGGGGAGATGAGAGGGTAGAGTCTAGGCGTAGTGAATGCAGATAATGTCTCACTTGTAGGTACATATAGAAATGGGAGGACGGAATAGAGTACCTGTCTCTCAGTGTTGCAAATTGAGCAATATGACCACCCGGGTCAAAGACCTGTGAAGCGGAGCACAGCCCCCTCTCCCGCCATCGAACAAAAAGAGCATTGTTAAGGGAAGGAGGAAAGGAAGGATTTCCCCAAAGGGATATATAAGAGGAGACAGTGTGATCAGCTTTGAGTTTCTTATGTATTTTCACCCAGCTTAAATACGTGTCTCGGAATAGAGGGTGTTGCAGGATTGATGAGGGTATGTCGGCTTTTTTGGTGTGTAGGAGGGCGCATGGCGAGTACGGTTGGAAGGCGTCAGTATCTAGGGCCAAGTCAGTATACGTGCTTTTTCCCAACAGCCAGTCAGCTGCATATCTGAGAAAAATTGTAAGAGAGTAAGAAAGAAAGTCTGGGACCCCCAGTCCACCCATTGATTTGTCCATTATTAGTTTTGCAAAGGCCACTTTTGGTTTCTTCCCATTCCATATAAATCGGGTCATAGCTTTGCGTAATATTTCGCCATCCGTTTCTCTAAGGCTAAATGGGAGAGATTGCATAATATACAAAATTTTTGGAAATATTACAGATTTAAGGACTGCAATCCTCCCTAGCAATGAGAGCGGTAAGGTAGCCCAGCCTTCTAGTTTAGAAAGCACGGCTTTAATGGCCGGTGTGTAGTTTATCTCGTAGATCCGTGAGATATCTCGTGTGATATTTACCCCTAGATATTTGAAATGTGACTGGGTGATCGTGAAGGGCGATGCTTCGGTGAGAGAGGCTAGTATGGCAGGGGAAACGTGTATAGGAAGTAATTCTGATTTTGTGACATTGATTTTATAGCCCGCCGTTTCACCAAAGTCTGAAATCAAACGCAGGATTTCCGGGACTGATGTGAGAGGGTTCGAGACAAATAATAACATGTCGTCGGCGAACAAGGCGACTTTAAGCTCGTTATTGCCGACAGAGATGCCATTAAAGGAAGGGGAGAGCCTAAGAGCTAATGCTAGAGGTTCAAGAGCAATGGCAAAGAGGAGTGGGGAGAGAGGACATCCTTGCCTAGTGCCTTTTTCTATATAAAAGGGGTTGGAAAGGAAACCGTTACAGGAAATTTGAGTGGCCGGGGATGTATACAGTGTACGAATAGCTTCAATGAACGCATCTGGGATCTTAAATCGTGCTAGGGTTGCGTAGAGGTGTGGCCATTCGACAAGGTCGAAGGCCTTTTCTGCGTCCAAGGATATGATGGCGTGTCCTGCTGTGGTCACGTCACCATGACAGGCATGTAGGGCTGCTATTACCCTTCTCACATTGACCACTGAGTGTCTGCCTGCGATAAAGCCTGTCTGATCGGGGTGAACGATGTGGGGGAGTATAGGTTTCAGACGGTCGGCCAATATCTTGGCGAACAGCTTGTAATCTAGGTTTAGCAAAGATATTGGTCGATATGAGCCTGGATGGGATAGATCTCTGCCTGGTTTAGGGAGCAATTTGAGGAGTGCCGAATTAAAGTGCGGTGGGGGAGTCTTAGCTGATAATAATGAGTTGAAAATGTCTACCAGAATGAAGTCGACTTTGAGTGAGAGGAGTTTGTAGAACTCTCCACTGTAGCCGTCAGGACCAGGGGCCTTATTGGGTTTTAATTGTTTGATCGCTGATCGGACTTCAGTGATGGTGATCGGGGATAGAAGTTGAGCTGTCATATCATCTGTAATAGCAGGGTAAGGTAATGCTTCCCAAAAGGATGGGGGGTTGAGCGAGTTAGCTATGGGAGTGGGGGGAGGATGTGACGGTTGAGAGCAAGCTGTCAGGGGGTGTGAAGCAGGCGAAGGTGGTTGTGGGGTGTTTGTGAGGGTGGATGAATATAGTTGGGAAAAGTAAGACTGCATAATGTGTGCAATCTGCTTATTTGTGGAAGTCAGTGTGCCTTGCTGCGTGCGGAGAGGGTGAACCACTGCAGGTGAAAATGAGCCACGTAGTAGGTTAGAGAGTAAGCGGCCAGACTTGTTCCCAAATTTGTGGAACTTGTAGTGGACAGAAAAAAGGTATTTATTTCCCATTTCGGAAATGTGTTCATCAAAGTGGGTTTTAGTAAGTAGATATGCTTGTTTAGTAGCTGGTGAAGGAGCTCGTTTGTATGTCTGATATGCTGAGGTGAGAGCGTTCTGGAGTTCCAAATACTGCTTTGAGAAATTCTTATTGGAGGCTGCGGTAAAGGACATAATCGCCCCTCTGAGTACTGCTTTCGCTGCCATCCAGAACAGAAAGGGATTCGTCTGGAGGTGTTCAGAATTGGTAGTGTAATAGTCGTCCCAAGCAGCCTCCAAGAAGGACTTGAAAGTATCAGAATGGCAGAGTCTAGTTGGGAATTTCCATAGCCTAGTCGTGTCTTTATCGTCTGGGAAGTGGATAGTCAATGATATCATAGCATGGTCTGACAGTGAGATGGGGGCAATAGAGCAGTCTGTGACCTGAGGAAAAAGAGCGTGAGAGATGAAGAAGTAGTCGATGCGAGAGAGAGAGCCGTGCGCCGCTGAGAGACAAGTGTACTCCCTTTCTGTTGGGTATAGGGCTCTCCATAGGTCAATAACCTGTAGGGTGGAGGTCAGAAGGGGGATGCCTACCTTTGGGAGTGGAGGGGGGGTCCCTCGGGTGTTTGATCTGTCTAATAGGGAGGAAGAGATTAGATTAAAATCTCCACCAATAATCAAATTGTCTCCCATAAAGGGGGTCAGGAGGGCAATCAAACTCTGGAAGTATGACTTAGAGTAGGGAGGGGGAATATATACATTAGCCAGCGTGAGCCTCTTGCCCAGGATATCTACCGTGACCACCACATATCTACCTGTATCATCAGTAACAATGCGGTGTACCTCATGAGCCAGATTGCGTTTTACCAGGATGACCACTCCTCTTGCCTTGGATCCGTAGGAAGAAGACGCCAATACAGACCAACCCAGCATTCCTAGTTTCGCAGATTCAGAGGGAGTCAGGTGAGTTTCCTGGAGGAATGCCACGTCCACGCCAGATTTCTGTAAGAAAATCAGAATTTTCCTGCGTTTCGCTGGAGAGTTAATTCCCCCAACGTTCCAGGTTGCGTAGCATAGACTAGGCATCCCTGCAGGAAACCGGGAGAAAAAGAAACAACATCTTAAACCCTGAGAAGACAAAAGGGGGAACTTTTAGTATAACAATGTCAGAGGGTGTCATACATTCTGGCCAGTTTGTATAGGGTAGGACAGCGCCCTCATGAGATGAGGTGGGGTACCAGACAGTGAGGGAGGGGAGGGGGGTACGGGAGGGGAGATAGGGAATATGAATGAAAAGAGGCAAACAAACGCTAGCATTTGTTGCCAGACTTCCAATCAATAGCACATAGAGTAATATGTCAAAAAGAACACTCATCCAGCACGGAGGGGGGCGTGTCCGTCCCCGCACCTCAAAGTGCTACAAGATACTAACGTGAAACTGTTTAACTGGGGCCCGTAGGTCCCGACAGCGAGTTACACCTAAGAACATTGAGATAACATGTTATATAGAGAATATGAGAATATGAGCCACTAAGTATGGAGAAAAAAGACATAATGGTATAAATTCTGAGCTCAGTGTACAGACATGAAGTCATGTAAAGCAGAAAGAACTAAAATGAGGCAATTTTGAACAAGTAGCATAGTTCTTCATTTAGCTGGATCAGAGATGTCTGCATCCTTGGCCTGGGACAGCTCCTGGAGGTAAGCCAAAGCGTCAGGCGGGGTGGAGAAGTCCTTGAAAGAAGACCCATCATAGATGCGAAGCCTGGCAGGATATAACAGGCCAAATTTGCGCCCTTCAGCGACTAATTGGGAGCAAACAGGTGAAAAGGATTTCCTGGCCCGTGATAGTTCAGCGGAGTAGTCTTGAAAGATATGAAGCTTATGACCTTCCCATGCTAGGGATTTAGCTTTGCGCGAGGCTGACCAAATCTCCATTTTGTGTAGATAATTTAAGCAGCGAAACAGGGTAACTCGGGGTCTCGGCCTGTTAGGGGTCGGAGTCGGGCCCACCCTATGAACCCTCTCTATTACCATGTCTTGGCAAACCGCCTCTATGCCTAAAAGCGAGGGTAGAGTGTTGCGGACAAAATGGGCCAAAGCGGGCCCCTTGATTGATTCAGGGAGGCCGACCAGCCTAATATTATTCCGACGCGATCTGTTTTCAATATCGTCTATCTTGTTCCACAGCTGGTAAGAGTCATTAGTGAGACGTTTCACGGTGTGCTGCAAGTCTCCTATATCATGGGAGGCCACGCTGATTTGTTGCTCTGCGCTGGAAACCCTGTGGGTTAAGTGTTGTAGCTGGCTAGTAATATCAGCCACTGCTTTGGTTAGGAGTGGGGTCATAGTAGCTGTAATGGCTGCCACCACCTCTGAGTAGGTCACAGGGGCATCGCAGCCCGCACTTACGTGTCCCCCAGGTCCTTCGGCCGCGGTTTTCTTGTGCAGGGGAGGTGCACTCTCTGCTGCCGAATCTGCCTGCATGGTCCCTGCGGCCCGCCGCTTCTCCTGGCGTGGAGGCTGCGGCTGCTGCTGGTCCGTTTGGGGTTGCGGCGTCGGCGAGGTTAGGAAGCGGTCCATATTGACTGCAGAGGTGTAGGGTCACTGTGGGAGGACTCCGGGCGCCAAACGAGGCTTGGAAAGCCTAGTAAAATGTATTTTTTGAGGAGCGGGGGACGGAGCTCAAAACGGAGCTCAGGTCTCCATGAAGCCGGAACCGGAAGTCCGAGAAACTTCCATGTATTTAAATAGAAATATTCATGAATGTATTTGTAGTAATAAAGGACA
The DNA here is from genome assembly GCF_028390025.1 of Pseudophryne corroboree. Taxonomy (NCBI): domain Eukaryota; kingdom Metazoa; phylum Chordata; class Amphibia; order Anura; family Myobatrachidae; genus Pseudophryne; species Pseudophryne corroboree. Next base: position 320,935,511 of record NC_086445.1, on the reverse strand, counting down.
GGGGATATCTGTATTCTGCATTACAGTACAATGAGGAAGTCGGTGTGTTACTAGAATTGTGACTTTAAGATGACCAATATATCATTTTGTGCATATGTAAATTTCAGACTTCTTCAGAGTGTAAAAAGTCAGTATGTGATGGCTCTGTGACATAAAGACATGGCCATCTGTGCTATAAGACCCCTATGGTCATGGATGTACTGTAGCTGTAGTGCTAATAGGGCCAGTCTGCCCAGTACCTAGGTCATATAGTTTTATACCAGGTCACTAGAATTGTCCACTAAACAATTGGATCTGGCTTGTTGCCAGGCCTGAAAAGTTGGATGCTTATGTAGATGGCAGTCTTTGCCCATTTTTCTCAGTAAAGCTATATACTGATATAATATCTCTCTCTCTCTCTCTCTCTCTCTCTCTCTCTCTCTCACATTTCAATTACAAGCACAGCTGGGCTAACCAGTGTGCCCGGTGTTCTCGGACAGTATTCTTTTCCTTGTATACAGCCTTTGTGGGGTGATCTGGAGGGCAATGCCAGTGTGGTAAAGTTAAGAATATCTTCAAAGTATAATTTCTGCATAAGTACGGCCCTGCCAACATGCAGTTGTTGTGTTAGATCAAAAGCTGCCAATAAGTATGGAGCACTTGAAGCATCAGTGATCATCAAATAAGTGAAATAAAATAAGAGGTCAATGGGATATAATATCTTACCAGACTTCTATGTAGGATAAAGTTGCCTAATAGAGTGACATTCCATTTTTAGCAAGTGGTGTGCGTAGTTTATGATTTAATGGTAAGAGCGGTCAGTGTAGTGGATGGTACAATGTACTGGGCGCACAGTAATATAGCATAATATAAACTGAATGCAATAGAAAGGGAAATAAAATAAACTTGGGGCACTAATCTGACATGAATTAGGGCACTATAATGGTGCATAATAGCAACTAGGTGAAATGGGTGGTATAATGTGAACTGATGGCATTGCAATGTGGCAAAATGTGCACTAGGGGTACTACAATGTGGCATAATATCCCCTGGGGGCACAGTGTGGTACAATGTGATCTAGAGCACTACTATGTGCCATAAAATTAAGAACTACTATGGAAAGAGGTGTCTCACTAGAAGTATTATGATTGGGGCCCAATTAAAATGTTGCTATGGGGCCCAGAGAGTTGTGGCTATGCCTTTGCCTGTAATTATGTAATATATTTGCATTAATTTAATCTTCCTTTCTCTCAGAGTGTATGTTGGGAATCCTAACATTACAATGCTCAATTAGAGTAATTCACTATCCCTTTGAGATGTGCAAATCAATTAATGCTGCTCTTACCACAGGCCAATACTGTAACACATGTAATGTTAAATATTTAAACTCACTTATTTCAAAGTGATAACAAATTAATAAAACATTTTAAGTTAAACTGTTTAGAAAGTTATAGCTCTTAAAAAAGTGTCGTGTTCACCCACTCGTGTTCTTATTACATGGCGCACCGAAGCAGATTTTGTAGGTCAGTACAAAATGCTAGTGTTCTTGATGGAAAATATGTAATGATGTTAAGAAATATAAGGCATGAGAAGAATGCCATTCCTGTCACAAGGAAAATGCTTAGGCAAAAATCCTGATGCATATTCTTGAAAACCCGAAATAAGAAAAATTTAGTTTTCACACATAGGGCCAAATGTAACTGCTTGTGAGATGCCAATTGCAAAGATTTCATTGACTCATACATGCGTTTTAAAGCGACAATTCCTTTAACAGCAAAACCAGTGTTTTTTGTCTTTAATGAAATTGCTGTTTTAAATGCCATGGCAAAATCACACTTACCACAATTCGCAGGCTACTACATTTGGCTAGGGATGGCCCTCGGTGGGTTTGCCATTGATGTTTAACATTGATGGTATGAAACCATTTGTATGGAGCCATCAATGTTTTCCACCCACCAATGGCGATCCCTGCTCTATTACTCACCAGGTTAATCAGAGATGTGGCAGGGCTTTACTGGACGCACCAAGGGATGGGGTGGGGTCTAGGCTCAGTGTACTAGAGGAGCCAGGGGAAGGAAAAAAAATTGCTGGGCTTTACGCCATCAATGGCGGAGAACCATTGTATCTGGCAAACCTATTGACCCTCAACAATTAGCCATTGATGGTTGTTGCCCACTGATGGTTGATGTTCAACCCTGCATTTGGCTCAAAATAACGCCATCATGACTAATACTCCTTTCAGACAGAGAAAACAACCCAGTAATTTGCTGGAGCAAGGCGAGTCCTTTCTCTATGTAAAAGGGTACTCCGGGTCAAAATTGCCAGGGCTGTGACCCTGTACGTGACCAGGACTGAAGCCCCAGCAATTTTGGCCTGGGTGGACTCTTTCACAAAGAGAAAGAACCCGGGTTAAGCCGGCTTGCAAATTACTAGGTCCAAATGATAGGGTCTCAGCCCCGGCTTGTGTCTGAAAAGGGTATTAGAGAACATTAACTCCCTATGCCCAAATCCAATGATCTTCTCTGTTCTTGGCTTATCAGCATGTTTACTTAAAATTTTCTGATGTGGTTACATGACATGGAGGGGATTGCTGAGGTGGTTACATGACATGGAGGTGATTGCTGAGGTGGTTACATGTCATGGAGGTGATTGCTGAGGTGGTTACATGACATGGAGGTAATTTCTGAGGTGGTTACATGACATGGAGGTGATTGCTGAGGTGGTTACATGACATGGAGGTGATTGCTGAGGTGGTTACATGACATTGAGGTGATTGCTAAGGTGGTTACATGACATGGAGGTAAATGCTGATGTGGTTACATGACATGGAGGTGATTGCTGAGGTGGTTACATGACATGGAGGTGATTGCTGAGGTGGTTACATGACATGGAGGTGATTGCTGAGGTGATTACATGACATGGAAGTGAGCATCAGGTGATACGGAGTCAATGAAATGGATACTATTCAGTAATTGATACATTTAAATATACTTTCTACCAGAGTGTAGGAATCCAAGATAGACTTTGCCTATTTAGGTTTTAAACTAAACTAAATGTCTACAAAGGAGTCTACATGTTCTCCAGTTTGTATCTATTTCTTTATTGTACTAATACTGTAGGTCTCAGTAATGCCCATTTACCAAATAAATGCAACACATGGATTTAGCATGAATATAATCCTGACACTACTTACACACCTTTGTCATTACATTGAACTCTCATTCCACAGCATATTTTCTCTTTCCCCAGTTGTCACAAATATGTTAGAAATTGATACTGTACCCTGATAACAGGTTTTCTTTACATAATCCAAGTATCCTGCCAGTTGAAAGAAAGTGCCTGAATGCTTTAGTGTAAATGCTGCCAGTAAATGTTAGTGAAGGGGCTTTAGTCACTGACAGAATTTAATGGAGGTGTAATACAGCTTGCAAGTCCGTGGCTGACTATATTGGCTCCTAGTGGACTGTCTGCAGCTCAAGATATAAATTGGTTTACTGAAGTTTATTACTTTTATTCTAAAGTCCAGTAACATAATACACATACTAGTATTATATTCCTGTAAATAGTATTTGATAAATGTATATAAAATAAGTCAGTTTGTTATTGGGAGAAAACAACTACTTACCCCTTATTTTCGCTAGTTGTAGTAGTTTTAACATCTATGAGGTCATCAAGATTTTGACTTCTGAAACAAAAAAATTTTTGTATGAAAACTTATCTTAATTATTATCTTAAACCTAATACAAATAATGCTAAAAATACACAATGATCACAGTAAATCAAGTGTTTGTTTTGAAAGGTTAAAATAAATAAAATATAATAATTACCTGTTTTTAATGTCAGGCTTTTTAATGTCAATCAGTTTGTTCAAATCTCCATCCCTTTAAATGAAATATCTAAATATGTAAAATTGCATTTGTTGCAGTCTATGATCATATTTATTGTACTGTAGTTATAGGAAAACTAATGGCCCTCATACATCACAGATGTATTGGGACAATGTCCTGATCCCCCGACCTGGCCGTCGGGGGATCGGAAATCGGAAATATTAAACATGTTTAAAAAATCCTGATTCCCTGATCGAAAATGGTCAGGATCAGCAAATCGGGCATTTTAAACATTGATTTCCCCAATTCCCCTGCAGATCACAAATCAACGGCCAGCAATGATCCGGTTGGCGAATCAGCAGTGCCAGTGGATGGGGTAATTGGGCTGCCTGATGTATGGGGGTCATAAGCCAAATGGCCTATTCACTGTCTAAAATAAAAATCACAGTACAGTACTTAAAGCGGGTACACACTAGATGGGAAGATCGTGCTATATATCATTCACATCGTCTAGTATCTATGCACTATGACGCTGACGATGAGCGCTCTCGCGCATCGTCAGCGACATCCTCCGTCGGATCTGTTGTAGGTCCGAGGGGTGATATTGCCAGCGAGGGCCATGCTGCCGAATGCAGCAGGGCCCCCGCTTTCCTCCCCCACCTTTGCTCGTTGTTGCCAGCATCAGCAGGTGTGTATGCACTTGCCGATGCCGGCCCCACTGCTAACTCCCATCGCTTACAACATCGCGCTGGGTACACATCGTCTAGTGTGTACCCAGCCTTACAGCTAACAAAATTATTTTTTTGCTAGATTAAAATAAAAAAACTAGAACAATTACCTGGTTTTAATTTCAGACTTTTTAATTTCAATCAAGTTTCCCAGATCACCGTCCCTTTAAATTAAATGTATAAATATGTAAATGTTTTTAATCTATAATTAGACAGGAAAGTAACTATTTTATCAATAACTGAATGGTCATACAAATGTCTATATATTAGCTGCACTCACATGTGTAAGGCAAGGTAAACAGTTTATCATAAGGTTGGACAATAGATGATAAAAAAAGAGGAGCAGAAGATTGTCTAGAGGTAAGAGGGACACTACCCATACTTTTGCTATCTATCATATAGTTTTACTCTTAACTTTGAGCACAAAAACTATTTTCTGGGGGAGAATTTCCATATTTTTCGGTTTCTATAATAAAGTTTTATTCTTTTCACAATTACTGCACTATGGCTATCAACAATACAGTAATATATATATATATATATATATATATATATATAGTTCAGGAGCTTATGCACTTGTGGATTGTTCATCTTTTACCTTTTAGGAGCGTTCTTTCCAGTGTTTGATATTTCAATAAGATCATCAAACTGGTCTCTGAAAATAAAAAATTACATTAACAAAAGCATGTATAATGTTCACAAAATAATAATAATAATAATAATAATAATAATAATAATATAGTAATATATATAGTTCAGGATCTTATGCACTTGTGAATTGTTCATCTTTTACCTTTTAGGAGCATTCTTTCCAGTGTTTGATATTTCAACAACACCATCAAACTGATCTCTGAAAATAAAAAATTACATTAACAAAAGCATGTATAATGTTCACAATTTTTTTAAAATAATAATAATAATACAGTAATATATATAGTTCAGGAACTTATGCACTTGTTGATTGTTCATCTTTTACCTTTTAGGAGCATTCTTTCCAGTGTTTGATATTTCAACAACACCATCAAACTGATCTCTGAAAATAAAAAATTACATTAACAAAAGCATGTATAATGTTCACAATTTTTTTTTAAATAATAATAATAATAATAATAATAATAATACTACAGTAATATATATAGTTCAGGAACTTATGCACTTGTGGATTGTTCATCTTTTACCTTTTAGGAGCATTCTTTCCAGTGTTTGATATTTCCATAACACCATCAAACTGATCTCTGAAAATAAAAAATCACATTAACAAAAGCATGTATAATGTTCACAATTTTTTTTAAATAATAATAATAATAATAATAATAATAATAATAATACAGTAATATATATAGTTCAGGAACTTATGCACTTGTGGATTGTTCATCTTTTACCTTTTAGGAGCATTCTTTCCAGTATTTGATGTTTCAATAACACCATCAAACTGGTCTCTGAAAATAAAAAAATACATTAACAAAAGCATGAATAATGTGCACAAAAAATATATATATTTATAAAAAAAAACTAATAATAATAATAATAATAATAATAATAATACTACAATAATATATACAGTTCAGGGACGTATGCACTTGTGAATTGTTCATCATTTACCTTTTAGGAGCGTTCTTTGCAGTGTTTGATATTTCAATAACATCATCAAACTGGTCTCTGAAAATAAAAATTTACCAGTACTGTATAATGTTCACTAGACAACTAGACTGATGATGACATGTGAACAGCTAATCAGAATGTGTGTGTGATTATTCATCCCATGTGCTGAGTGACTTGATGTGGTGCAATATTTGCCACTGATATGACCAGGCAGCAGTTAGGTTATGTGACCATGTGACACTTTCAGAACCTTAGAGAACAGATTATAGAGGTCAACATCTTGCAGCTGGAGTTCCATCTCATGCTGGACATACACGGTCAAAATAATGCCTGTCAGACATTTTATCTGACAGCCTGTAATCAAGCAGATATCACAACCATATACTGTGAGACCTCTTTCAACCCATGGCTTGGCCGCAGCAGTGCATAAACAGTACTGCCCATTGTAGAAGACTTGCAATTCCAAAAATATTGCATGAAACAATTCGCTGGGCAATTCGGACATGAATATTGCTGGACAGTTCGGCATGCCTGACTGATCTATATTTTTGGATCGGTCACACACACACAATTTACAATATTCCGGGTGATCCAGCGATATCAGCCAGATCGTCCAGACAACTGTATAAACATTTACATATTTGGGAATTTTCCAAGATGCCTGTGAATCTTCCATCTTTAGTCACCGCATTTAGTTATTATCGCATTCCTTAACTTTAAGCCGAATAGAACATGCTGAAGCTATCACTGTCATGTTTGAGAAGTACATTATTTTGTATCACCTACAATATCCCTAATAGTTTGTATCATTTCAAGTTAGGATGAATCCAGACCCTGCACTTATTTCATTAACTATTGTGTATCTTTAAAATATAGAGGATATATCTAGAGTGAGGGTAAGAAGGCTCAATATACCTTTTCTTGCCTCTGTCTGCTGTAGGTTTGATGTCAATAAGGTTGTCAACATCTTGAGTTCTATTTGATAAATCAAAACACAAATGGATAACATAACAATTATGATAAACAAAACAGAGAGCACTATGTCTTAATGAAAGTGAGATGGTTTTGTGCTGATTAAGGACTTTACTCAGCTTCATTAGCAGTTATGCCAAGATTGCAAAACTGCTAATGAAAAAATCTCATGCTGGCAGCTGACCAGCACAGGGCAAGGGTTCCCAGCATGCAAATGGCCGCCTAGTGATGCAAATAGCAATCCATGGCAATCCCTAGCTGCAAAGGCAGGCACTCTGTTGCCATCTTTTGCATCGCAGCAGCTGCGTGTGACATCATGCAGCTGCCCCATAAATGGCGCCAGCCCACTCCCGTTTTCCCCACGCCACCCCCACAATGCTGCATCATCGCCTCAGACCACCCCGCAAATGCTTCTGCCTATCAATCAGGCAGAGGCGTTCACATCAGTGAGATGCGACCGCATCTCTCCCGCGCCCGCAAAGTGCGGGTCCTGCGCATGCATACTGCGGGGACAATCAGGGAGATGTGATCGCATCTCAGTTCCGTCTGAAGCTGAATACCCCCCTGAGTACCTACAAATAAAAACGGAACCTTGGCTAAGGACAAAACAATGATGTTTATGCCCATTGTCGACAAACCTTCACCTTTAGATGTGAGTGGACCAAATCTTCACTTATTGCTTTACCTTTAACTCCTACCCTGGTACAGATGCTCAAATGTTTAGGACCAAAAACCATCATAATTTGTGTTATCAACTTGATTTAAGAGCATTATTTTATTTTCAGTTTTTAACCTTTATTTCTATAATGCAGATACAAATACACGCTTTTGCTGATGATGATGATGACTTGACATAAACCAGGAACATGTGCTGCTGATGCGGAGACTGACCAATCTCAGTATGTGCATGGCTATGTACACAGTATAGGCAAAAATATACTATTTTTGCATCCCCTGCTTTTTAGGGTAATTTGCGACCAATTTTACAAACATATCTGCATCAGATCCACTGTTTATAGTAATAAAATCATTTGTAGGAATACATGGGAAATAATTGTTAAATATAGCTCACCCTCTGCTGCTTACAGTTCTGGAGCTGGAAACTCCAATGAGATTATCAAAGTCTTGACTTCTAGATCAGAAATGAAATACAACAAATTAATTATATGTATCTAAAATTATGGTTGCGGTTGTAGAATATCAGGAATTGGGGTGGCATAGAAGGAAAACAGTGGCAATTTGTACTACATTACTTAAACCAAGAGGATTCTGGATTACTTTCACATTAGGACACGTAATATACATAGAAATTTAGCATTTGACTGCAGATAAGAACCACTTGGCCCAGCTAGTCTGCCCAAGTACACAGTACACACTTACAATCTAGGGTTAATTTGTTCGTTTTTTTGTCAGAAGCCAATTAAATATTTTTGGATTGTGAGAGGAAACCAAACTATCCAGAGGAAACCCAGTACAAGAAGAATAAACTCCACAGAGGGCCGTGGTGGGGATCAAACCTATGACCTCAGTGCTGTGAGGCAACAATGCTAACCATTACACCATCCATACTGTAGCACTTAACAGGTCTCTCACTGACACATATTACCTGTAATCACTTACACATTCATCTAAAACCATGCCTACCTCTGCTTTCTTTCCATTGCACTTCTTCTGTCTCCAGTGTCTGGAATAGCCGGCTTAGTAGAGTATGAAGCCCTTAAATAAATATATTATTTTATGTTTACATATATTAATTTCAATAATCCACTTTTGTATTCCTCACTTAAGAAATAAGTTAGGAAATGTATTAAAGCAAGCAGACAATGAGGACTCCAGGGGTTAAAGTGGGCCGGAACTACGTTCCATCAGATGTAATTGGAGGTGGAACCTGTTCTGACTCTGCCCACCTACTTTGCCCAACCACAGTAACTAAGTACAGGCTGCCGCCTGATTAAGGAAACTCAGCAGTGCAGGCTTCTCTCTGGCTGCCCCACCACCGCCCCCCACAAGTCGATCAGCACCTTCAGGCACAGGGACAACTCTTTCCACAGCAACAAGCCTCTGCTGTCAGTCACCAGGGGCTGGGGCAGCTCCAGGGGCGGAACAGGAACTCACTCTCCTGGGGATTATGGAGACAGCCCTCTGGGCAGCATAGAGGAGGAAGACCCGGTGAGTGCATGTCATAGTCTTTCCCTTTACACTATCGCCAGCTCCCTCTCAAGCCAGTTGCCCTCTCTGAGAGGTGACCCTCCTGCACATCTCCGCTCTCCTCTTAAATGGCCTCAGGCGTCCCCATAACAGTCTGTGAGTGATGGGCATTGTGTGTATAAATGGCACTATTACTGCAGACATTTTTTGTAAGGCTAGGGGCGCTACTGTGGGCATTGTGTAAAAGGGGAATTACTGTGTGTAATAAAGTGGATAAGGGACACTACTACAATATGTGGTGTAATATGAAGCAGGGCACTATGTGCAGTTTAAAGGGAATGAGATTGTGCTACTGTGTGGTATAATTTGAATTGGGGGTACTATTGTGTGACCACCTCCCTCTTTGTGAGAGCTCAGCCCTTTTTTGGGGGGAATTGATACAACCTAAAGTTTATTCAGGCCGTAAAACCCTCCTCATTTTTATTTCTAGTGCCAAATAGGAATGGATGGATGGATGTAAACCATGGAATGGTAGAAATATAAGTAAAACAGGATCCCACTTGTGACCTGATCAGATATTGAATAAAGTTAGAGGAGCATGTGTAAAGGAAGTTCCATTACCGGTCATCAGTTTTGGAAATAGGTGACCGCGGTGGCAGCTTTGGTTTTTCATCAACAATTGGAACTCTATTAAAAAAGGTATTAAGGTATTAAAAAAAAAAAGAAAAAAGAAAGAAAAAATAAGGTAAACCAATATATGTGTGTACTGTATATACACAGAACAGAAATATATCAATCTAGTACTTTTAGAGATCTCACATATTGTTCATAAAATTATCTAATTCAGTATCTACCTTGCTAATACAAGTTAGTGTAATGTATGCATCACGCAGAGCTATTTAAATGTACATTTATCACAATCTCTTGTCTGTAATAGTAATATATATACATGTCCTGTAAGTAATGGGTTGGTGTTGGAATATCGGCAGCCAGGATCCCGGAGGTCAGAATACCTATCCCAGGATCCCCGGCCGCCAGAATGCCAGCAGCGGGGCGAGTGCTAGAAAGCCCCTTACGGGGGCCCGGCATCGGTATTCTGACTGGCGGGATCCTGACTGCCGGAATATTGACTACATACCGTGAGTAATATCCTTATAATCAGTGAGTTCTGATGTCATCACCACTCATTAAAGAAACTTGTATATTATATGTCCCCTGCTGTAAATTATTAGAAATCACAAGCACTCTGTCCGGTCAATTCTATTATCCCTATAAATTACCATAGGTTCTACATTAACTTATGCATATGACTATTGGGCTTAAAAACATTCTGGCATCTGCACTGCACCCCCAGCTTGGAGCACTCAGGATCATACCTATGGAACTGAGTACTCCTGGTCTCTCGCACCATATAAAGGTACATACTTCCCCATTTGGACTACAGTCATTGAGTTGATTTATTTCTTCCAATTAACTATCATTAAAGATATTAACAAGACCTTGTGATCTCTATAATACCTGTCTCCTGTTACTAACACTAACTAATCTTAGTTGTAATACTAATTATTGTGTTTCCAGTATTAATGTACATGTGATTTTTATTGCGCTCTACCATTATCTACTGTAGGTGCATCTTATGCATCTTTAATGTGCAAATACCTCCCCATAGAAAAACACCATCATCGAAGATCGAACTGTTAACGTGAACTATAGTGCAGTGTTTTACCATATGTCTGTACTGCATAGCTCATTTACATGTCTCTCTAGTATGATGAAATCTAATTTTTATGCTGAGTCTGGAACACATTTATAATAGGAGCAGGCTGGGCTTTTAATAGCCTAGTGCAATGGTGTTATAGACAGCTACTATTGTGCTAATAACGTTTATTTCCTATTAGGATTATAATTAATATCAAGGTGGCAATCAACACAAAACAATATTTCACAATGTACATTCTAGTAACAGCAAGTATTTGACCTGGTGTCGCTCTTGGCTATTGGAGAAGTGGGTGGGCTAGGCTTTGTGTCCATTTTTTCAAATCTAAAAAACACAATACGAGGTTTAATCCCATGAATAATAGTGCAATATTATAATAAAGTGCTTATTTTAATTGCATTCAAACTGCTTGTATTGCTATTATTACAATTTATCAATTAGCAATATATTGCTTACAGCAGTAACATTGTAGTTCACCAGTGTATAATTGAAAGGGTGAGTGGTTTCCATAGCAACCTACAAAATGTAAATGTCTTTAGCTTTCAGTGAATGGAAGACTTAAACTAACAAGTAATATTAACCCACAGATTTCCTCACATGGGCTGCTGTCATCTTGTGTGCCCACTTGCTTGATAACCCTTCAATAAATGTAAATAGTTTGTTATGGCTGGCACTATGAAGATACTTCATTCAAAATGTACTATGCAAAATGCTTGCTGTTGTTGTTATAGTATTGTTCATTTACTTATCAATTACTGGGAGGTTGTAGATATAGCTATGACAAGCCAACTATGCTTAAAGACATTTGTCTAACATGCAGGCATAGAAGGCTCTGTAAAAATAAATTATGGATGTATTTATAAAAGGCAAAAAATAAATATCTAGCTTCATAATCATTACACATAAAAAACTATTCAACTATTTTACAGGTGTGTCCTCATACATCCAGCCTCAACACGCCATGTACTGCGAGATGCCTGGCGTTACTGAGCTTCCAGGTCCTGTACAACTCTACTTACATCGGAGATTGTGCTGATTAATTTGATATATGACACCTGTATATAGAGTGTGAGTGAGTCCGTATATGGAGCAGAACAGAACTTGTGTTGGAAAAAAGCTGCGGATGCTACATTGTTGCAAATAACAGGTATTTTAGTCAAAAAAAGGCACCCGGCGCTAGAAGACTCTCACATGGCCTAGCGTGCAAAGAGGGGTTGTTGGGCAAGACTGCAGCAAAGATGTATGAGGACACATCTGTATTTTTGTTTTTACAAGGCAGTGATAATGAGATTTGTAATTTCTGCCTCTACTGTTTCTCTAAAGAATTTATTTTATTCTACCTCCCAACCGTCCCGATTTCAACAAGACAGTCCCACTTTTGGGCTCTGTCCCTGCAATCCCACACACAGACCACAGTGTCCCACAAGCAAGGGGAAAGGGGGTTGGATTCTTTTAACCTATAGATTATTTTTTTTTTAGTTTTTAGGGGCTTCCTGTTAATTATATAATAGGAAACAATATTCTTTTATGTTGTCAGCTCTCTGCATTTATTCTCATTCATCAATATAATATACAATCCATAGCAACAATAAATAGTTACCTGGATCTTGCACTATCAATGAAGTTGGTTCTGGTTGGCTTATCTGTGGTCCTGGTATCCGACGAGTAAATGGTGCTATTGGATATTAAGCAAAAACTAGTAAACATGGATTGTCTTGTCAGCTAATGTTAACATTCACCTATCACCTATTTAAACATTCACATTGTTTAAAATCAGTAATGTTACCAAAAGCAAAAGGGGGTTTATCTTTTCCCAATTTATATCACTACCAAGCAGCATGTATACTGTCCCCGCTGGGAGCGTGGTATGCAGTGGATACCCTTAATTGTGAGTTTCCTTGGAACGAGGCCTGCTCTTTCCTCTCCCTCTGTCTAGTGTTTTAGGAATGCCCCGTCTCAGAAGGCTCGAACCTAATCTCAAGATCAGTTGTGGTCCAGTCTGCTCATAGATCTTGGCTAGCTTTGGTGGTTTTATTACCAGAACTTTCTCTCCCTCCGTTGGATTTCCCATTAGATGGAGTGGCAGGCCTCATTCCGTATTTGTCATTTCACCTGTGGATTTCCCTAAGGGCTAGAACCCTTCAAGAGGTAATGGAGGAGGGTATTTTGATGTCATACACCCAACTCCAATCTTGGTTCTCCCTCTCCAAAGGAGGCTTTTATAAATATCTCCAGCTCTGACACTGACTTTGGAGTGTAACCCTGCCACATAGTAGAGTGTTACCGATCCCCAAGTATATTCATAGCTTGATTATGAGAACAGATCATAGAGGTACAGTGTCCAGATGGTATGCCCTCCTCAATTGCCCCCCACATCCTGTGAAACTTAGATCTCAAGTGAAATGGGAATCTGACCTGAACTGTACTCTCACGAAGGAGGAATGGCGCTCTGTATTTCACTCTTGCTTCCATGTGTCCAAATGTGTTTCACACACAGAGCAGTTTTATAAACTAATACACCGCCAATACCTAACCCTTGCCCTTCTACATTCTATCTAGCCAACTACCCCCAATGGCTGCTGGCAATCGTGTGGTAAAGCAGGTACACTCATCCATGTGTTCTGGACGTGTCCTTTGCTTCCTGCTCTCTGGTGTCAAGTTTTTAGTCTCATTTCTGGGATTGTCCATTTCCCGATTTTTCCCCATCCTACACAGGCCCTGCTACACTTATTCCCCCTGAACATACCCCCACGAGCTCGATATGTATTGGGCCACATCTTAGCTGCCGTGAAGTCACTACTGGCACGTAACTGACGCACCCCTGTGATTCCTAGGATCTCTGCCACTCGAGCTGCTGTCCAAACTTACTTCAAATTTGAGATTGCAGGAGTGACCTTTGCCCCAGGGAATTCAAGGCAAGCCACAAAATGGGCGGTATGGAGTGAGTATAGGAAAGCGCACCTCCCTTGATGACACCTCCTATACGACTGTAGTCTGCTACTGTTTGGGATGTCTACATGCTTCTAGTCGTATCCCTCTCCTTTTGTTATAAGGTATCACTATTTTCAGTAACATCTTTTATTAAGTAAGGCCTGACATGGTTCAGTGAAGCGCCCTTGTGAGATACGCTGCTTACTTCGCTGCCTGATACCCTGCCTCCTTCGGGAGTTAATTTCTAAGTTCTGTTCTAAATATTGACCTGCATGATGTGGATTGCTATGCTGTATGGGATTATTTCAGATAACACTATATGTACCACTATGCGATTCACTTTCCCCTCTCCCCCACATATTTTCTCTATTTCTGTAAACCCCCCTCCCCCCCATTCCTTTCTATTTTGAAAAATTAATAAAAAATGAATCTTGAAAAAAAAAAAAAGAAACAGTGTATTTGTAAGGACCTTTATAACAAATGTAAAGGCATATTATGCTTGAACATGAAACATTTTAATATGCAATAGGAGGCTGTGAACATCACTTGGAATTACGGTAAAGCTGCATCGATAATTTTATTGTGGTCCCCTATGGCGGTTCAAAGTAAAATGAGCGATGTTATGGCCGCAATGTGCCGACCTTATGAGCTTTCCCACGCAATTTCCGGGAGCACCTTGCTTACAGTGCTCAGAATTGAATAAGCTCCTCAATTTGGTAATAACAAGCAAGCAGTTTACCACTTTCCATGAACATATTGCCACCAATCTTCTAATCTTCTTTTGGTGTAATTTTTCCGTAACATGACCTGGAACCCCTTTCACACCTGAAATGCAGGGGCAAAACCCGGGAATACTGCCACGGGCTCATGCAGGGCCATTCCCGGGTTGGCACCTTTCACACCAGCATTTTTTGCCGAGACGTCCCGGGTCTGCACCTTTCATACTGAACCCGGGATGGCCCTGCATTTTCTGAGAATGGGCGTCTCAGAAAAACCACAAGACCAGGAAGTGCCCTGAATAGCCAATCAGCATCAGCAGAGGCAACCCGGGAAGGGGGAACATGTCCCTGCACCATTCACACTGTCCAGGGTCCAGGGATCATCCCGGGACCAACCCTGGTAGATTGCAGGGTTGAAATGCGGGGACAGAAATCCCGGGATTTTGTCCCTGTACCCTTTCACACCGAGAAATTTCCCGGGTTGATGCGCGTTCATGTGTTTTAACCCGGGAAATTTATGGCTGTGTGAAAGGGGTATTAGTGTACCGCATCCCACGCTTGCCATGCTGTGGGCAAGGCGTCTCGCTCGGCACAGGTTACTATTCCCAATTGTAGTCCACGTTGATGGTATGAAAAAGTTAAAAATCTAATTAAAAGAAAAAAAGCCATGTCGACCTTTTCATATGTCAACCTGTCCTGTGAGGACCATTTTCATGTGTCGAACATTTGCCCATGTCGACCATGTCAGTGTCGACCAATAGTGGTCAACCTAGTGACTGTCAATCTAAGTAGGGTCGACCTGCCAAACGGATATCCCCTTGGACTCCTCTTCTGTGATCTCATGACTTCATGTGTGTTGGCAGCTACACACCACTTCATTATGTGTAGAGAAGACTATGCACCTTTTTTTTCTTGCCACGTCCTCGTAAAATAAGATCTTACGGGATGCGGTTAGCATGGGTCTGGGACTCCAGGTCGACAACAAAAAGGTCGACACACCTTAGGTCGACGCCAATTGGTCGACACACCTTAGGTCGCCATGGACAAAAGGTCAACAGGAACAAGGTCGACATGGAAAAAGGTCAACATGAGTTTTTTTAATGTTTTTTTGGTGTCCTTTTCTTCGTAGAGTGACCGGGAACCCCAATTAGTGCACTGCGTCCCCTCGCAATGCTCGCTTCGCTCACCATGCTTCGGGCATGGTGCCTTCGCTCATCTTCGCTGGGCACAGATTACCGTTCCAATCGTAGTCCACGTGGATCGTTAAGTATGAAAAGGTTCCAAAAAAGAAAAAAAATTGTGAAAAACTCATGTCAACCTTGTTCCTGTCGACCTTTTGTCCATGTTGACCTTGTTCCTGTCGACCTTTTGTCCATGTCGACCTTTTGTCCATGTTGACAAAAGGTGTGTTGACCAACTGGTGTCGACCTAAGGTGTGTCGACATTTTTGTTGTCGACCTGGAGTCCGGATATCGGTTAGCATCCCAGCAGTCAGGATGCTGGAATCCTGACATCACTCGGAATCCTGGTGCCTGAACACCGACCGCCGACATCCCGAAGGTAAGTATCTGGATCATTATTAGGGTTAGGGCATGGGGGAGGGGACGGGTTAGGGTTAGTAACTAGAGAGGGGGTTAGCTGTAGCTAGCCACCCCCCCCCCCCCCCGAGTCTTAGCCCAAGCCGCCACCCCCGGAGTCTTAGCCCTAGCCACCACCACCCAAATCTTAGCCCTAGCCGCCACCACAGGCGGGTTAGTGTTAGGGTGGGGGAAAGGGGAAGTGTAAAATAATGACCACATCCCCTGTTAGCATTCTCATTGTCATGATGCCGCTGGCATCCTGACAGATGGGATCACATACCCAACCCTTACAAGCAGAGCAATCTATGACCTCTGTCCCATATCTGCATCTTCTCCATTAACCTTATGTGTTCTTGTTCTGTTCTATATAGGCTAGTGTTTTTGTTTAATATTTTTGAAATACTGCCTGATCAGCACTGCAGAGTTCTGTAGAGCTTTATCGATAAGTGGTGATGTTCATATAATTAAGACTTTACTGCACAACCACTAGGTGTAAACAGTGCAATTAAAGCAAAAATAAAATACAAAAAACACAAGTGACTGACTGGAAACTGAGATAACGTTTTTCAGTTTATTCTTCTTCATCATTCATCTCATTTCTTTCTCCTACCCATATGTATACTTATTTTTATTTAAAAGTATTGTTAAAAAAATGTACATATAAAATAATTTATAAAAAAAAACTAAGCTTACATTTTTTGTCCTTCTGGTATGCCTGGAACAGCCCTGTTGACAAGTAAGAAACTGACATGATTATCTGGTAGACACAATTACAGTCTGATTTGTAGAACCGCTCTGTGAATGACTGTACTTCACAAACACAGTCATAGATGGCACAAGGATCCATTAGCACTACAAAGAAGACATTTACTCATTACGAGACAAAACAGGTATTGATAGTAGTGACAGCTGTTATTTGTATTCATTTTCCTCAATTAGATCATCTTTTCATGACACTCATGTAACAGCAAATGCTACTTACTATTACATTTGATACTACAGCTGTATATATATTTTTGACATGGTTAAGGTGGGTACTCACGGAGCGATATTCTAAGCAATCTGACTAGATTGCTTAGAATTTGAGCATGATCGCTCCGTGTGTACCCCCTATAGCGATAGCGATGCGCAGCCCCGCGCATCGCTATCGCTGCTGATCGCGCTGTGCTGAGCAGCAGGAGAGATGTGTGCTGAGCGGTTCACTCAGCACACATCTCTCCCACATCGGCCCATCTATATGGGCCTTTATAGCCTGATTTACTAATCTACATAAAGTCCTACCACTTCTTGTGAGTACTGTAGGTATAATCAGTGCACAGGACTACTGCTGGTATAAACAGTGGGGGTCATTCAGGTGTGGTTGCTCATGCAACCATTGGTGCAAAGTACCAATTTTTGGTACTTTGCGCATGCGCACGCCCTGTTCTGTGCATGCGCAAACGGTTCCTGCCGCACAGGATGCGGCTTGCCATCAGGCTGTTTTTGATTGACAGTCTGATGTTATTTCGTGGGGCAGGGAGTGGGCGACGACGGCCTCCATTTGTGAAAACAGAGGCGTGTTGCCACCATTTTGGGGGTGGAAAGAGGCCAGGGATCTCCATCATAGGACAGAGTTTTCCTGGCCTCTGAGACAGACGGCTTGCACGGCACCATGGGTGCCGTAAGCTGCCCCGATGGTGGGTGGTTTGATCTAATTCTGCGTCCTCGGATGCAGCTTGGATCACTAGTGCAGCAGGAGGTGTCTAAATGTCAATTGTTAGCTAATCAAAGCTCGCAGACCGGCAGCGGTGTCTCCTGATTGGCTGCCGGACCGCAAGATTTGATTGGTTCATGAGCTGGAGCCATATTTCAAATGGCCGCCAGAGAACTTTCCTCCCCTCAGACACGAGAAGCAGCAGCAGAAGACCAGCAGTGGTGAGCATTACTGGGGAAATTATGTGTAACTGGCACTACGGAGGTATTATGTGTAACTGGCACTACTGGGGTTATTATGTGTATCTGGCACTACTGGGGTCATTACTTGTATCTGACACTATACCTGGGACATTATGTGTAACTGGCACTATAATGGGGCATTATGTGTAACTCGCACTATAATGGGGTATTACGTGTAGCTGCCATTATGCTGGGGGCAGTACGTGTACCTTGCACTATACTAGGAACATTATGTGTAAGGAGCACTACTGTGGGCATTATGTGTAAGGCTGCCAATTGTGTGTGTAGAGAGGGGTGTGGTAATATGGTATATATATATTTAGAATTTGATAACATAATATATAGTTGCAAGGCCACACCCACTTTCCCAGGAGCGTACCCCCTTCCCCAAAGGAGCGCTTAAAAAAATCTTGCTCAGGGTGCTAATAGGCCTGGAGCTGGCCTTGGTGCGGGTACTGATGGTTTAATCAGCGTTTGCAGGAGTACTGCTGGTATAATCAGCGTGTACAGTGGCCAGGGCCGGATTAAGGGACTCATGGGCCTGGAGTTGAAAATATTCAAAAGCCTATTATGAGAAGCAGAGGAGGTGAGGCCAATGCCATGTAGGCAAGTAGACACCGTACACTATAAGCCACAATGACTCCCCAAATATATAAAAGTACAAAAATTGCATAATTTTGTGTGGAAAATAGAAATGCAATTTGAATCCTTATGATTTATGGCCGATCATGTGGTCAGCTGGTGGCTGGTCATCATCATGCTGTCATGGTGATGGGCCGATTTTTATGTGGAGGCCTGGAGCTGGAGCTCCATCCGCCCCACTTTTAATCTGGCCCAGTGTGCGAGAGTACTGCTGGAATAATCAGTGTGTGCAGGAGTACTGCTAGTATAATCAGCGTGTACAAGAGTACTGCTGGTATAATCAGCATGTGCGGGAGCCACACACTGAGCAAGTAACAGAGATAAATGCCAGAGCTAAGGTGCTAAAGGTTTAGGGGTCTATTCATGAAGAAGTGAAAAGGGTGAAGAAGAGAGCCAGTAAAGAAGTTGCCCATGGCAACCAAATAGCTGCTACATATAATTTTATAGTATGCATTTTATAAATGTTATCTCAACACTGATTGGTTTCCATGGGCAACTTCTCAACTGGCTTACTTCTCCATTCTTTTCACTGCTTCATGAAAAAACCTAATATAAACTGACTTTCATCAACAGTTCTGCAATGCCACAGTGTTTGTGTTAGGGTCTCCTGCCCTGTGCTGCCACGTCGTCATGGCAACCGGGAGACAAGTGCTAGTGGTGTAACCTGAGCGCAGCTGATACTCCGGTTCGGGTCTTTTGCTGTGCAGTGGTTATAGGCTCTGTGCACGGCAGGGGATCCGGTGCTGGTTTTTGTGCTCACAGTCTGTGAGGTCTGAGTGGGGCGTGGACAGCACCTGCTTTATAAGGCCTCTTTTCAGGGTAAGCAGATGCTGCTGAATCTTTGTTGGTTAGTCAGTTCATGAAAGTTAGCCAGTACTGTGTAGCTTTGTATTTGTTTGTTGCTTACTGCAAATAGGCCTGGGGATTTGGTATTACACTCTGCCAATCCAGACCTAGCAGTAAGACTGGAGTCAGTCGTTTAGCTTGCTGGGGTTCTGTTATTACTCTGTGAACTTAGCAAGTTTGCGGCTGTATTCTAAGACTTGCCTGTCTAATCCTGTCTCACTGTGCTAGGTGTCAGGGGTCAGTTTAGTGGCAGTAAGCTAAAACCTGTGCACTGCAAGTGAGAATTAGGATTGTGGAGATTCTCCTTGTGTCTATCATTCCATCTCTGACCAAGGAGTTTACTGCCACACCCGTTGGTAACCCTTTAGGGTTTTGCTGTTGCCCTTAGCAACAGCATTTCGGGTTCTCTACGTATTAAAACACAACATCTTGCTTTTCCATTTGAGCAGTTCTAATACAAGGGAGATACCCAGTTCCTTAGCCTCTGGGCTTCTCTGTTCACTTTGTGTGTATTTTGTTACCCTATCACCTTCTGTGTACATTATGTCATATCCCCCAGTTTGTCTGTGAGTCCATCTGTTTTGCATAACAGTTCAAACACCAGTACATTCCTGCAGACACTGGAGTGCATAACAGTTCTGACACCAGTACTTTCCTGCAGGCACTGGTGTGCATAACATATTCAGCAGCCTAATACTCCTGTTGAAATTTTGTGGGAATATGGAGCATACCCCTCAAAATACGTTGCAACAGGTGGTCGATCAGGTGCAGGTCCTGACTCGACAATTTAATGATTTGTCCATTAAAATGCACTCCTCCCAGGCTGCTGGCGGAGCTCCCGCAGCAGCAGCACCTGCAGGGGTTAAGGAGCCGAAAGTAAATCTCCCGGATCGTTTTTCTGGAGATCGCTCGCAGTTCTTTTGTTTCAAGGAGAGCTGCAAGCTATACTTCCGGCTTAGGCCTCAGTCTTCTGGGTCGGAGATTCAGCGGGTGGGCATAGTGATTTCCTTGCTACAAGGAGACCCACAGGTCTGGGCATATGGGTTGCAGCCTGACTGTCCGTCGCTTAAAAGTGTTGATGCTTTTTTTACGGCACTGGGCATGTTGTATGATGACCCTGACAAGACGGCCTCAGCCGAGGCTCAGATTTCAATCCTTAAGCAAGGGCGAAGGCCAGTTGAGGTTTACTGTACGGAGTTTCGGAGGTTGGCCCATGATACCCAGTGGAATGACCCAGCCCTGAGACACCAGTACCGAAGAGGTCTTTCTAACCAGATAAAGGACCAACTGGTACAATATCCCTTGCCTGATAGCTTGGATCAGCTCATGCAGTTATCCATCCGGGTGGATAGACGGCTGAGAGAGCGTAGGCTTGAAAGGGAGACTGAGATTTCCTTCCTTCCCAAGGGAACCTCAGACTCTGAGGAATTTTCTGAGGAGCCTATGCAGATTGGGGCTACCCGCCTCTCCTCGCGTGAGAAGACGCGGAGGAGACAGCAGGGGTTGTGTTTGTACTGTGGGAATAAAGGTCATGTGGTTGTATCATGCCCAGAAAAGCCGGAAAACTTCAGGGCCTGAGGGTGATGGGAAATATCCTGTCAGGCCAGAAGTCAGAATTTCCCAAGAAGACTTTTATCATTCCGGTGACCTTGAAGATCCTCGGTCAAACTGTCAAGACTGAGGCCTTTGTGGACAGTGGGGCCGACTGGGTTTTTATGGACCGCCAATTCGCCCTGAAACACTCTGTTCCCTTAGTACCCTTGGCATCGGAAATTGAGATTTGTGGGTTAAACGGGGAACCATTATCCCAAGGTAAAATTACCTCTTGCACTAGCCAGATTTCTTTGTTTATTGGAGCCACACACTCTGAAAAATTGTCCTTTTATGTGACTGTCTGTACTTTTGCCCCATTGGTGTTGGGGTTACCCTGGTTAAGGGCCCACAATCCTCAATTTGACTGGGTCTCTGGGGAGATTCTTAGTTGGGGTACTGATTGTTTCAGGAGTTGCTTGAGCCTTCCAGTCAGGCTCTCACAGCTAAGTTTGCCAGGATTGCCAGGGTGTTATGCAGATTTTGCGGACGTGTTCTCCAAAAAAGTTGCAGAGGTACTACCTCCCCATCGCCCCTATGACTGTGCCATTGATTTGTTGCCAAATGCTAAGCTTCCCAAGAGCAGGTTGTACTCCCTGTCACGTCCTGAGACTCAGGCTATGGCAGAGTACATTCAGGAGAACTTGGCTAAGGGATTTATCAGACCTTCACAGTCTCCAGTTGGGTCGGGGTTCTTCTTCGTGGGTAAAAAGGACGGTTCGTTGCGACCCTGCATCGACTTCAGGGAATTGAACCGTATCACGATTAAAAACTCATACCCACTGCCTCTCATTTCGGTCTTGTTTGACCAGCTTCGTACTGCCACCATTTTTTCTAAGATTGTACGCACCGCGTAGGTCAATCTAATCCGAATAAGAGAGGGGGATGAATGGAAGACTGCCTTTAATACCCACTCAGGGCATTATGAATATTTGGTGATGCCTTTTGGGCTCTGTAATGCCCCGGCAGTCTTCCAGGATTTCATGAATGATGTGCTCAGGGAATATTTGGATAGATTCTTAGTTGTATACTTAGATGACATCCTAATCTTCTCCCATTCCCTGGAGGAACATCGGAAGCATGTACGCTTAGTCCTCCAGAAACTCAGAGACCACCGGCTTGGGGCGAAGCTGGAGAAGTGCGAATTTGAAGTTCAGCAAATCGCATTTCTAGGATATATTATCTCCCCAGAAGGTTTCCAAATGGAGGGTTCCAAGGTACAGGCAGTCCTGGATTGGGTGCAGCCCACTAGTTTGAAGGCGCTTCAGCGTTTCCTGGGCTTTGCAAATTTTTATAGACGATTTATCGCTGGATTTTCGTCTATAGTGGCGCCCTTGGTGGCACTCACTAAGAAAGGGGCGGATGTTGCTCACTGGTCTTGTGAGGCTAAAGCGGCTTTTGCCCGTCTCAAAAGGGCATTTGTTTCGGCCAAGGTGCTGCGACACCCAGATCCAGAGCGTCCTTTTGTGGTGGAGGTGGATGCCTCTGAGATGGGTATTGGGGCAGTGCTTTCTCAGATGGGAATGTCTGATAATCGCCTTCATCCCTGTGCTTACTTTTCCCGTAAATTTTCGCCTGCCGAGATGAATTATGACGTGGGTAACCGGGAATTGTTGGCTATTAAGGATGCACTCGAGGAGTGGAGACACTGGCTTGAGGGGGCTAAGTTTGTGGTCTCAATTCTCACTGACCATAAGAATTTGGCATATTTAGAGTCAGCGAAGCGTCTCAATGCCAGGCAGGCACGATGGGCTTTGTTTTTTTCTCGCTTTAATTTTTTGATAACATATCGCCCTGGGTCAAAAAACATCAAGGCTGATGCGCTCTCGCGGAGTTTTGCTCCAATCCAGGAGACCACCGAGGAGCCGTTGCCCATTGTTTCCCCATCATGTATTAAAGTGGGCATTACCCAGGACCTCTTATCATTAGTCCTTAGAGCACAGGAGCAGGCTCCTCCAGACCTTCCGGTAGGTCTTTTGTTTGTGCCTCCTAGGTTAAGACAGCGAGTGTTCCTGGAATTCCATGCCAAGAAGTCGGCAGGTCACCCGGGTATTGCCAGAACTCGGGAGTTGCTATCTAGGGCGGTGTGGTGGCCCTCGGTGGCTAAGGATGTGGATCAGTGGGTTCGGGCATGTGACATCTGTGCCCGAAATAAGACTCCTAGAGGGGTTCCTTTTGGCCCATTACATCCACTCTCTATTCCATCTAAGCCATGGACCCACATTTCAATGGATTTTGTGGTGGACTTGCCCAAATCCTCGGGGATGACAGCCATCTGGGTTGTCGTTGACAGGTTTTCGAAGATGGCGCACTTCGTTCCACTGGTTGGGCTGCCATCAGCCAGACGCCTGTCTGAATTATTTATGCTGCATGTTGTGCGTCTCCACGGGTTGCCACTTGATGTGGTCTCTGACCGCGGATCCCAGTTTGTGGCCAAATTCTGGAGGGCATTTTGTTCCGATCTCCAGATTTCTGTCAGCTTGTCGTCAGGCTACCATCCGCAGTCTAATGGGCAGACTGAAAGGGTGAACCAGTCCTTGGAGCAGTTCCTCAGGTGTTATGTCTCCAAGTGTCAGACTGACTGGGTTGCTCATCTGTCCATGGCGGAGTTTGCCTATAACAACGCAGCTCACTCTGCTACAGGGATCTCTCCCTTCCTTTGTGTGTATGGGCATCATCCTAAGGCCAATTCTTTTGACCCCCTGGACTCCACGCCTGGTGGTTCCTCTGTGGTTTCGGTCCTTAGAGGTATTTGGCGGAAAGTGAAGAAAGCCCTTGTGTCTGTGTCATTAGTGACCAAAAGGGTTTTTGATAAGCGGAAAAGACCCTGCAGCTTCAAATTAGGAGACTTCGTCTGGTTGTCTACCAAGAATTTGAAGTTGAGACAGCCATCTCATAAGTTAGGGCCCCGGTTCATCGGCCCTTATAAGATCACCAGGGTTATCAATCCGGTGGCATTTCAGTTAGATCTGCCCCGTTCTTTGGGTATCAATAAAACATTTCATTGTTCCCTTTTAAAACGGGCGATTAGTAATCCTTCTTCCAGTGGAAGACCTTCCCCTCTTCTGATACGTGGCCAGAGGGAGTTTGTTGTTGAAAGGATTCTTGACTCCAAGGTGGTTCGGGGTCGGCTGTCATTTTTGGTGCACTGGAAGGGGTATGGCCCGGAGGAGCGGTCGTGGGTGCGCAGTTGTGATCTTCATGCCACCAGACTGATACGCTCTTTCTTCTCGCAGTTCCCCGATAAACCCGGTGGTAGGGGTTCTTTGACCCCTCGTCAGAGGGGGGGTACTGTTAGGGTCTCCTGCCCTGTGCTGCCACGTCGTCATGGCAACCGGGAGACAAGTGCTAGTGGTGTAACCTGAGCGCAGCTGATACTCCGGTTCGGGTCTTTTGCTGTGCAGTGGTTATAGGCTCTGTGCACGGCAGGGGATCCGGTGCTGGTTTTTGTGCTCACAGTCTGTGAGGTCTGAGTGGGGCGTGGACAGCACCTGCTTTATAAGGCCTCTTTTCAGGGTAAGCAGATGCTGCTGAATCTTTGTTGGTTAGTCAGTTCATGAAAGTTAGCCAGTACTGTGTAGCTTTGTATTTGTTTGTTGCTTACTGCAAATAGGCCTGGGGATTTGGTATTACACTCTGCCAATCCAGACCTAGCAGTAAGACTGGAGTCAGTCGTTTAGCTTGCTGGGGTTCTGTTATTACTCTGTGAACTTAGCAAGTTTGCGGCTGTATTCTAAGACTTGCCTGTCTAATCCTGTCTCACTGTGCTAGGTGTCAGGGGTCAGTTTAGTGGCAGTAAGCTAAAACCTGTGCACTGCAAGTGAGAATTAGGATTGTGGAGATTCTCCTTGTGTCTATCATTCCATCTCTGACCAAGGAGTTTACTGCCACACCCGTTGGTAACCCTTTAGGGTTTTGCTGTTGCCCTTAGCAACAGCATTTCGGGTTCTCTACGTATTAAAACACAACATCTTGCTTTTCCATTTGAGCAGTTCTAATACAAGGGAGATACCCAGTTCCTTAGCCTCTGGGCTTCTCTGTTCACTTTGTGTGTATTTTGTTACCCTATCACCTTCTGTGTACATTATGTCATATCCCCCAGTTTGTCTATGAGTCCATCTGTTTTGCATAACAGTTCAAACACCAGTACATTCCTGCAGACACTGGAGTGCATAACAGTTCTGACACCAGTACTTTCCTGCAGGCACTGGTGTGCATAACAGTTTGGAGAGGGTATACATACAGTAAGGATGAACATCGACCATCGATGGTTAATAGCCAATGTCAGATAGTTTTACCATCGATGGTGGAGAACCAATGGTGGGACACTGAGCCTAGCTACACTCCATGATGCACCAATGAAGCCATACACCAAGGTTCTGATTGGTTGAATGCTTAATAAATCATAGAGCATGATGACTATCGCTGGGTGAAACCATCAATGGTTTCCCTGCGAATGGTTTTATAACATCGAGGTTAACCATCGATGGTGACCATCAATGTGTAACCCACTCATTGCTAGTCCTAATATACAGAGAAGGCTGCTGGGAGAATATCTTGCATGAGTTGCTATTGTATTATGGGACTGGCTGTTTGCAGTTAAACAATACCAGGGCCTGAGGCTGAGGGCACAATACCCAGTCACCAGGCTCTATATCTAAAACGACAGAGACACATGCACAACATCCAAGGTCACAAAATTCTGACCAAAACATTCTAAAGCCTTTACTGAGCTTATTAGGTAATAACAGCTAGAATTAGACTATAAGAAATTCACTCTTAACCAATATGGAGTTTTTCTTGCAATGCATTTGTAATCTTCTGTTAGGGTGGATGGTCCACTGAATTGAACATTTGAGAATATAGAAGAATCAACATAAAATCAATTTTGAGACATGTACCATCATTATTACTATATCTGTGTTGAAAATAAATTTTTAGTTTAAAGTAATATAATTTTACAACCAAAAACAGCTGAGGTGAATAAATCACCAGTGATTATAGATACAAAGCCAGGAAATGAGCACACAAATCCAGTGAATAAACAATGGGAATTACTTTAATAAAACAAAATAAGAAACCTGTGATGATTTGCTGAGAAGTTTAAAGATTGTTTTAATGCATTAAACCTGAAAATGGTCATTCACTAGTAGTTTTATTTTAAATGGCAGAATTTTTTTGCCAAAAGCATTAAAATAGGGCATCAATATGACCTCATTCCATGTACAGTAGCTCCAGACCTGAATATAAATCATTAATAGCAAAACTTGGAAATAATAATAGTTATTTAGTCGATTAATTATTTGGTATAAGTTTTCTTGATAAATACATATATTTCCATTATAATGTAAATATTTAGGAATTATTTACACACACATTAATTCACAGATCAATTATTCAATATGAAAAATATAGAAAATATACACAGCTGTCAGGTACCTATACAACAGTTAAACTGTTTAACATGGTATATATTGTTTTTTTTTTCTTACTGCTTATTTTCAGTTGTTGTGGTGGTAGTGGCGATGTTCCTGCTTGTTGGACCCCAAGATTTTCTGTTTTTAAAATAAAACAATAAATTTGGTTAGTTTTATGCTTCTGATAAAATAATAACAAATGATCCTTTTGACAATTTCATAAAATGGTCTAATGAGAAAACAGGTCGCTTAAATCAGTCGGTTTTAAGGGTATCAATGCTTGAGCACAGGTGACATAATTAGTACCAAAGTTAACTTAATTTAACCATCTGTGGTCAACCATGGAGATCCTTAAAATCTGGTCTGTAAGGTTCCTTAAGGACTGTGTTTAGGAACCACTGGTAAGGGGGGTACTAAAGGGAGAGATGTGTGCTGAGCGATCTTAACACAGACTGCTCAGCACACATCTCTCCCCCCCCACTCAGCACAGTCGCGGTGCGACTGCAATTTCAGCATGAGCTCAGGGGACGTGGGGGGGTTGGGTGGTAGTTAGCATGCTGGGCAGCCTTGCCCTGTGACGGGCGGCCCCCAGCATGCAAGCAAAAGGATTGCACATTCTGCTAAAAAGCAGAATTTGCAATCCTTACTGAATAGGGTCCATAGTCTGCTTTTGTATGTGCCATAACTTTTACTATGGCCATTTATACTACAGTCACAAAACGACAAATGACAATAACAATGAAGGCTGTAAAGAACACTATGTGCATTCATCCTTCTTCTGTAACTCTGAGAAGAATGCAGAGCATGAAGCCAAGGAAAACAATGAACGTCCAGTACAAACAATGATTCATAGTATTCTTTTGTCATAAAAATAATCTGAACAAAAGATTCTCCGATACGCAGATTCATTAATATAACCCCTTGATACTACAAAGGCTTTCTCACTTAGGGCCTTATTCACCACTAATGGGTAATGTGATGCAATCGCTGTGTACACGCGCAGGGCCCATTCTGCACAAGCGCGGCCCAGGAGATATGCGATCATATTGATGTGGGAGCAGTTGGGGGAGGTGACGCAGCTTTGCTGGGGCGTGACGGTGGAAATGTGGGCTGGTCCAGACCGTTTTGGGGGCAGCCACGTGATGTCACATGTGGCCGCTGTGTAAGTTGTTGGCAGGCTGCGCAGGCATGGAGCTACTCTTATTTTGCCGGGTCTGCGATGCGACTGCAATGCAGTTGGCGGCAATTAGCATGCAGGGCGCCCCCCAGCATACAAGTGCTAGCAGTGGCAGTTTTACTAAATTAGCAAAACTGCAATTGAAGCTGAATAAGGTCCTTAGCATAATTATTACCATTTTATACAGTATGTTATGGAATACAACATGTGTTTCTGTATCTGTGTTTATTGCTAGGGTGCACCAATATAATATATATCATTTTGTGCTTATCTTTTGGAGTAATGTATGCCTTTAGATACTAAAGCACAAGATTGGGCTAGCAAATGTATTAACAATAGTACAAATTTGCACCTGGCGCTATCACCCACCAAAATGAGAGCAGCTGACCTCGAAGGGATGATCCCACTCCCCTCCCCCCCAAAAAAAAGGAACAATATAAACAGAATGAGACTGCGCTTCTCACTTTGGAAAAATATTTTTATATATACATATATCACATAAATTAAAAAACAAATATATAGATACCGGCCAGTATCACAGAATAAAAAACAATTAATACATAACCATGATATTTATAATAATAGCACCTCTGGTGCCACAAATGGTACTCATAAGCCCCTAAAGCTCATTAGCACATGATTTGTTAATCGTAGCTAGAAACTTAATCCTAATGAGGCTACCACTGAAAATAAAGCAATATTTCAGTCCACATTCATATGCATAAGAAATGCTCTGTTGTTATATCCAATAGGTAGGTAATTTTCTAAAGCCAGTGGATGATTGAAATGTCCAAATGAATTGCAGCAACAGGTTAGTAAAGCACTTTTGATTCAGCATGCAGTTATTCCCATAAAAGGGGCTAGAAGCACAGTTAGTAGTATATTAGCCACACACATTGCAGTATAAAGTACAGCCAGGATTTAGAGTGCCCTTTGCAAAGCACTCAATATGATGCCTTCTCATTAATGCTGTGAAAACAAGCTACCAATTAGCCAGATGTCAGCCTGTTAGCTAAGCTCCACTTTCTCCTTCCCCTTAGCACTGGGGCATATGTTCAAACAGTTCACTGGCCGGTATATGCAAGTTATGAGACACAGGTAGAATTACTGCAATTATGGGGAGTATTCTTTTGTCCCACAACGACTCTCCTATCCCACAAATGCATTTCTCCGCATCAGGGTCCATTTCAGCGGCTTCCTCAGTGTCCAATATGTCTGTTTGTTGCATTAAATCTTTAAATACCGGATTTCCCGGTTCGCACATGCGCAGTACGCATGCTGTTCAAGGCTCATTCCCAGTCAGCCTAACTGAGCATGTATAGCTTGGAAACTAGCAATCCAAGCCTCATTTCCATTTTAATTAATCAGGATGTACTGGGCAAATTGTATACAGCAAACCGCAGACATATTCTATTAATGTAAACATATGCATAGCCTCACTAACTTTAAACATTATATATTATCTTAAAAACACACTAAGTTTATAATTCATGATTTGTAAACATTTACACAAACATTTTTCACACACCAGTGTTGCCATTAATAGATTTCATATAACAACGCCATCTAGTGGCTTATATTCATATTGCACTTCTAATATAATGTAATAAGGAACTAATTCAAGTATATTCATATAAATTTCATTCTCTGATATACAATAATTCACACTAGGCAATTAATAATCCATATTTAATCAACAATATATTACATATATATATATATATATATATATATATTATATATATTAACACATAATTATTTTTTATTTGATTCACAGTATTGTTTACAGACACAGGGTGTGGCCATGGGGGCCAGATTTGCACCGAGTTTCGCAAACCTATACATAGGGATGTTTGAGGACCAACATGTGTGGGGGGCGGACTTGGCGCAAATCTGGTCTACTATGGCCACTTTATAGATGATTTATTTTTTGTTTGGGGTGGTGATTTAGGTTCACTTATGAGTTTCACTGAAGGGTTAAATGTTAACCAATTTGGGTTGAAATTTACCTGTAGCTACAGTACCACTGAGATCAATTTCCTGGATATAGCACTCTCAGTGGAGAATGGTAATCTGGTGACAAAAACTTATATCACACCAGTAGATCAAAATAATTGTCTTCAATATAACAGTTCACATAAAAGAAAATGGAAAGAAAATATCACCAAGGGTTAGTTTGTCCATATTCGGAGAAACTGTACATCAGTATCTACTTATCAAGTACAGGCAAGAACCCTCATGATGTCATTTCTTGAACAACGGTACCCCCAATGACTACTTGAGAAGTCTTTACTTGAGGTAGCACAGCTAGATAGAGCTCTATTGCTGGAACCAAAAAGAAAAGAGGTGAACTTATTGGCAATAATGATAAAAGAAGTATGTTGTTCACCACGCAATACAACAGTTGTGCTCATCAAATTGAACGTGTTAGAAAGAAAAATATGTCTCTTCTAATGTTGGATGAAGTTCTTAAACCACAATTAGATCCGAAGGGACCCATCATTTTCAGGAAGGCAGATAACCTACATTCTATATTGGTGCCCAGTCATTTTGAAAGAACAAAAATGACAAAAACAGAAAAAATGTGGCTTCCTGAAAAACCATTAGGTTTTCATAAATGTGGTAAGCTTAACTGATTGTCCTGTAAGCATATACCTAGGAAGAGTACTACATTTACATCATCTAATACTGGGGAAGAATTTCGGATAAAGGAATTTCTTAATTGAAATTCTGTATATATCATCTATGTGATTACCTGTCGATGTGGTAAACAGTACATTGGGAGGACCACACGCACCATGCATGTTTGCTACATGGAGCATCGATGCAATATATCGAAAGGCGCATGGCACCCACTGGCCAGTCACATAACACAGTGTCAGAATTCTAAGTTTGACAGCAGTGTGATGATAGCTGTTGAACAAATCAATAACACTACATGGGGAGGGGATCGGTTCAATCTTTTATGTAGGAGGGAATCATATTGGATTTACAGAATGGACACGTTGGTGCCGGGTGGCTTAAATGACACGGTGGAGTTAAATGGTATATAAGGGGTCTATATATGGTATAATCAGAAAGTTGCTGTGTTGGATCTGTCTACGATATATAGTATCTCTGTATATCAGAGAATGAAATTTATATGAATATACTTGAATTAGTTTCTTATTACATTATATTAGAAGTGCAATATGAATATAGGTCACTAGATGGCGTTGTTATATGAAATCTATTAATGGCAACACTGGTGTGTGAAAAATGTTTGTGTAAATGTTTACAAATCATGAATTATAAACTTAGTGTGTTTGTAAGATAATATATAATGTTTAAAGTTAGTGAGGCTATGCATATGTTTACATTAATAGAATATGTCTGCGGTTGGCTGTATATAATTTGCCCAGTACTTCCTGATTAATTAAAATGGAAATGAGGCTTGGATTGCTAGTTTCCAAGCTGTACATGCTCAGTTAGGCTGAATGGGAAAGAGGCTTGAACCGCATGCGTACTGTGCATGTGCAAACTGAGAAATCCGGTATTTAAAGATTTAATGCAACAAACAGACATATAGGACACTGAGGAAGCTGCTGAAACAGATCCTGATGCGGAGAAACGTGTTTGTGGGATAGGAGAGTCGTTGTGGTACAGGAGAATACTCCCCATCATTGCAGTAATTCTACCTGTGTCTCATAACTTGCATATACCGGCCAGTGAACTGTTTGAACATGTGCCCCAGTGCTAAGGGGAAGGAGCAAGTGGAGCTTAGCTAACAGGCTGACATCTGGCTAATTGGTAGCTTGTTTTCACAGCATTAATGAGAAGGCATCATATTGAGTGCTTTGCAAAGTGCACTCTAAATCCTGGCTGTACTTTATACTGCATTGTGTGTGGCTAATATACTACTAACTGTGCTTCTAGCCCCTTTTATGGGAATAACTGCATGCTGAATCAAAAGTGCTTTACTAACCTGTTGCTGCAATACATTTGGACATTTCAATCATCCACTGGCTTTAGAAAATTACCTACCTATTGGATATAACAACAGAGCATTTCTTATGCATATGAATGTGGACTTAAATATTGCATTATTTTCAGTAGTAGCCTCATTAGGATTAAGTTTCTAGCTACGATTAACAAATCATGTGCTAATGAGCTTTAGGGGCTTATGAGTACTATTTGTGGCACCAGAGGTGCTATTATTATAAATATCATGGTTATGTATTAATTGTTTTTTATTCTGTGATACTGGCCGGTATCTATATGTTTGTTTTTTAATTTATGTAATATATGTATATATAAAAATATTTTTCCAAAGTGAGAAGTGCAGTCTCATTCTGTTTAAATGTATTAACTAATTTCTGATAACTTTTTAAATGTAAACAGGAAATTACTATTAGCCGTCTGACATATAAATATAAAATAAGGGGATCCTCACACTATTAATTTTAGCAATCGAAAAATGTTTCTTGGTTCATGGAGAAATGACTAAGTTCTATTGCTGGTGGGGGGCTTCCAAGATTTTCCAGGCTGCCATGTATGGAGAAGAATGTATGGAGAAGGAGCTGTTGAGGTTAAATTGCTCCTGAACCACTGTACACTAATGGGCGAAGCTAGGACAGATCTCAATGCAATCTGAATATTGACTGCTGTATACACTGAAGAGTAAATGGATGGCAGAGTGATGGTCATGGAAAAATGTAATACTAAGAAACAACAGCAATGTAACATTACAATATGTTATGTCTCTGTGTTATGTTATTTCTATTCTATTTCTATTTGTTTTTCTTTCATTTTTTATATTGAAATTTATATTTGTATTCAAATATACTTGAGCGAATTATGCATCCATTACAGTAAATTATTATATGGGCCTGTAGTCACCATATCAGCATGAAACTACTCCGTGATTTCTAATATCCAGATTTGTATACAGTACTTGCAAGCAGAGGTACAGCTACACAAGCTCTATCGTGTCTGTTCTTATACTCAGATAACTTTGTTATATCCAAAAGTTTCAAAAGTGGAATCATTGATGTTAATTATGATTCTGCATTATGGCGTAGTCTAACTTCGTCATATACTGCATAGTAGGGCATATTAGGAAATCTGAGTTGTTCATACTCGTTTAAATTAAATGTTTCCTCTACAAAGGATCTATTCATTATCCATTAATTGCTAGAAAATTATGTGAAAGCTAAATTTTCACCTACTTCTGTGGAAATTAAGTATTGGGGCCATTCCTTATAAAGGTAACACGCAATATATATATTACACCAGTGACGTGCGGTTGGGTGAGGCAGGTGTCCAGCTTACCTTTTAGTCCCAATCCGGCCTGCTGCCCCTATACAATTCATCAAGCTTCAAAAATACTACATTTTTGGAGCGTGATAGTGGGAACTTTCACCATCTTCACATGGAGCCCAGGCATTTTAAGAGAAAAGGGGGCCCTTGTGCAGATTCCAGGTGGGCCCCCTCCTCTCCACGGCACTGTCGGCACCAGCATTGTGCCGGAATCTTCTGCACATGTGCAGGTCTCCTGAAATATGGCGGCCACCATGGTCCGGAGACTAATTAACGACTGCACATGCGCGGTGGCCATTTTGGGAGTGATTTTTGCCATGGTTGCTCTGGTTGCAGCGTTTGTCACAAGACTCCGGAAAGGTGAATATTAAAACAACATAGGTGCAGCATGTGCAGCGTGGCACCCCCCCTGGACCCAGGGGCCATGTGCACAGCACACATTGCATCTATGATAGAAACACCTATGGATGGTGCAGATTCCTGGACCTACACTCCTTCCTATAAGAAGCAGGACTAGGTTGTGAAAAGCTCTCTCTGCTGGATGTCAACTTCTTTGCGCGCATGTGTGAACCCCAGTGAGCCT
Organism: Pseudophryne corroboree; assembly: GCF_028390025.1. Classification (NCBI taxonomy): domain Eukaryota; kingdom Metazoa; phylum Chordata; class Amphibia; order Anura; family Myobatrachidae; genus Pseudophryne; species Pseudophryne corroboree. The sequence goes on along the minus strand of NC_086445.1, from coordinate 320,901,820 downwards.
AGTGCATGTGCACTAGTACTGCAGAATCAAACTTGGCAGTGCTAAATTTTGCTGCTACTAATGGAGTGGTAATAGGGAACGTGGGTACATCTGATCTTCAGATCAGCTGTCTCCACACCAGAGCAAAGATGAGTTGTAACATTCATCAAACTCCGGAAAATCATTTTCCCCGGAGTTTGACAGTGAAGCTGTTCACCATCCTAGGATGGTAAACAGCCCTTGAATCTCTTCACATGGCAGCTTGTGCCGCAGAGGAGGTGGATTGAGGCGGAGGACTGTGGCCGCAGCGGGGCAAGTGCCAGTTGGGGGCACAAATTCTTATTGCACAATTTATTCATGATGAATATGCCCCTTGTTATTAATAACCTTAAGAGCACACGTCTGTACCATTCTCAGAGAAAAGCACTTACTTGTTAAACACTATATAATATTTTATGTATAGCTATAAAAATATGACTGTAAAGTGTACTGGTTAGCAAACCATCTGGATTGCCTATTCCCTGATTGATATATGAATATTATAAGTGCTGAGGAGATTTACTGAGTGGATTGTGCTGACAGGAAAGGTCACAGATATCTCTGAGGGCCTGCACTTTAGCTGGGTCACTATGTTAAAAGAAACGCCATGTAGCAGATGTTGAGCTGAGTAATACAGAAAATGTAAAAGCCTCACACAGTCATAGTGGTTCCACATCCATTGTATGGAAGGGCAAATATGAGATGCTTGTCATGGAATCCATGTCATGATTACAAATATAAATGCAAACAATACCAAATCCCAGCAAACTTGAATTACATCTAAGATTGTTAGAAACTAATGACAATAATAATCAGGTTACAATCTTTCTTGAAGTCTGGGGGGTGGCTGGAGCCATCTTGACCCAAGGGAGAAGACTTGACAGAAGCATATTGGGTTTCAGATGATTTCACTATTACACTACTTTCCTGATGAAATCACAATGGATCTAGTTTCAAAGAACATCGACAGCTAGAAAAACTGCAATGGCATTGTGGTCACTATCATATTCTGTGGCTAACGCGTTGGCCAGTGATATTCCAATAAATCATTTTTTGCTAATTTGTAATATTATTTGAACCATTAAGACTCTAAGGGGTCTATTTACGAAGCCTTGGGTGGAGATAAAGTGGATGAAGATAAAGTACCAGCCAATCAGCTCCTAACTGTCATTTTTTCAAAACCATCCTGTGACATGGCAGTTAGGAGCTGATTGGCTGGTACTTCATCGCCATTGAAGGTTTAGTAAATAGACCCCTAAGAATCAGGATGAGTTAATGAATAACATTGATATAAACTGATATTTTCATAATGCTGATTAGGTATAAGATTTGATGGGTCCTCAGCTCCCTGACAACTATAACTTTTACAGCTTTGAGAAAAGCTAAATGTATTAGTTTTTATGATTCTTAACCTAATTTCTCAATGAACATTGAGTTTAAATATTATCCTTAACATTTAAGTAACTAGTAACGATCATGGGGCCTAATTCAGACCTGATCGTAGCCCTGCAAAATTTTTGCAGGGCTACGATCAGGCAAACTGACATGCGGGAGGACGCCCAGTACAGGGCTAGTCTGCCCTGCATGTCTGGCCTGACATCCCCCCGCAGAAGTACAAAAGCATCGCACAGTGGTGATGCTTTTGTACTTCAGGAGTAGCTTTCAGCCAGCGCAGCTCCTGCGCACTGGCCAGGAACTACTCGTCGCTGTCCGGGTCGCAGCGGCTGCGTGTGATGTCACAGAGCCGCCACTGCACGGTCCGGCCAAGCCTGCATTGGCTGGATCGCACCCCGTAAACGGCAGCTTAATGCTGCCATCCTGCCCCCACCCGCCCAGCGAACGCCTCTGCCTGTCAATCAGGTAGAGGCGATCGCTAGGCTATGACAGCCATCGGCTGTCAGCCATGCGCCAGCCCACTGCGGCGCCGGCGCATGCGCACTTCAGACCTGATCAGCTGCTGTGCAAATTCGCACAGCACCGATCAGGTCTGAATTAGGCCCATGATTTGCATTCAAATTAAGAAACAGCTGGTGTAAATGATGATACATCAGGTGATTGCATAGCAGATGTGCTCTCTTGTGATCAGTGACTACTTGCAACTTGTTACATACAGCAGTGAGGTGCTGTGTTCCAATGCTTGGCAGGATGTTGGTATGTATTACACGTTAGGCTCTATTCATGAAGTAGTGAAAAGTGTGGAGAAATGAGCCAGCGGAAAAGTTGTCCATGGCAACCAATCAGCATTGAGGTAACATTTCTAATTTGAATACTATAAAATTATACAGAGAAGCTGATTGGTTTCATGGGCTATTTCTCCATTGGCTCACTTCTCCACACTTTTCACTGCTTCATGAATAGACGCTTATGTCTGTTCAGAGATTATATAGTGAAAATGTAGCCCCCAAGTGTAAGTGGGATTTACCATGAAACTATCCTGAGAAGAAATGAAGGCAAAATAATTGCCCCATTTAACCTTATATCCATTGGTCACAGATAAGGTTACAAATTGATATGAAATAAGAGAGGATGGAGTTTCTTTGTCCAACTTTCCACTTGATGTAGTAATTCACTCAGGGGAAACTACAGTCACTGCAAGGGATATGGTTACTCTATGGTCTAGGAGGTGAGGCAATTCTGGACCACTCTCCCAAGGCCCTCACTCTACTCCTGTAAGTATGTGTGGGGTCCAGGGTGTGCACAGAGAAGGCTTATCGCCAAATGATGCTTTGCCCTGGACAATGCTGTGTACCACCTCGTCTCTCTGATATCCTCTCATCAGTTCTCTGCCAGTGCAGAGGGGTATGGAAGCAATACGAAGTAGAGAGAAGGTGTGAGAGAGCAGCAGGCACAATTAATCTCCAAAGGTAAATCTAGGGAGCCGTTCCGTCACAGGACTTGTGTATGTTTACAATAAATACCTTTTTGATTCATCTGTAGTTGTTGTGGTCATTGTTGTCTTGTTACTAGGAGCCCAGGATTGTCTACTGAATGAAGAATCAAAGGTTTTTTTTAATTCACCAATACTCAACATTTAGAAGATACAGAAGATTAGTGCGGTATAATAAAAGTATAAATAAAATGCATCTATACCTTTTGTTGGTGGTATCTGTTTCACTGCATGGTAAGAAGAGGAAATAGTATTAGACATCGTAAGACACATCTCCCAGTAAGTACAGTAGGTGCTTGATCTAAAAGGCCACCAAGACTTAAACACAAGTTCATCCAATACAAAAACATATCCTGAAACTATATTTTCAGCCATTTTAGGTACTGAAAGGCTCTTCCTTGATGACAATGTCATTAATGTAGCTAGGAACATCTCTACCAGATTTACACTGGGCATTTAGAGGGAGCGATTGTCACTAGTGTCAATTACATATTGCAAGACACAGGCAGGGTTTATGCTACAATGTTATGAGAGGTCCTGTCCTCATAATAATAGCTTATCTGTATAAATAACATGCATCAATATACAGTATTTGGAGTCTAAAACTATCTACAAATGGACATCTGATAAGTTGGAGTGGATGTGCAACCACCTCAGAGTGAGGGCATCCATTTTGAATTATTATTCATTAGATTGGAGGCTATTTTTGTAATTCATTAGCAACAAGTACCTCATAAATATGTCAGACCTCATGAATATTAAATAGTGATTTCAATGGTTCGTAGCAAATTAATAGACTGCACAAGTGTACAAAAATACAGAAAGGAGTAAAATTGATTCAGTGTACAACATGGAGGCTTCCTCTGTGTATCTGTAACATATCCATTTTAAGAGACCCTTGTTAAATAGTTAAGTTGTTAATGTATGTTTGTTAGGAATGTAATTAGTTGGATTTTTATAAAAAAAGATATATTAATGTTACAAGATGGTGAGAAGTGGGTATCACTAACAGGAAATCTAGGGCCATTGACTAGGTAAGTTAACCACTGAAGGTCATGCTGACAGAAAACATACAGTATCAAGACTTGGGAGCATGTTCATTTTATATTTTAGCTATAATGGTTTTCAAAGGTTCCTTGTCAAGTTGTAAGCAACTAAAATATTACCACTAATGTATAGATTACTAAACAAATCTGCTGTTATATGGCACAGCATACTGTAACATTCGTCATCTATTGGGGCACAATAATATTAGTATATATATATATATATATATATATATATATATACAGTATATATATATATATATATATATATATATATACACAAAGTGTATACATAGACAGATACACAGATCCCTGTCTATAGGAGAGAGACAAATACACAGCTGTCTCCTGAAAACAGAGGTCTGTGCAGCCCAGGAATGTCACGATCGACTATATATATATATATATATATATATATATATATATATATACAGATGCCAATTTATATTATCCTGATTGCTGTATATGGCGCCTCAGTATCTCACTAATAAAATACTCACCCGCTTTATAGTAATAGATTATTTTCCTTTTTTTTAATATATATATATATATATATATATATAGAAAGAACAACAAACTACAGTAATTCAGGCACACCCGAACACGCAAGTTTGCATGTAAGCATCTTAATGTATTTCTCCATTGGCTCACTCCTCCACACTTTTCACTGCTTCACGAATAGACGCTTATGTCTGTTCAGAGATTATATAGTGAAAATGTAGCCCCCAAGTGTAAGTGGGATTTACCATGAAACTATCCTGAGAAGAAATGAAGGCAAAAGAATTGCCCCATTTAACCTTATATCCATTGGTCACAGAAAAGGTTACAAATTGATATGAAATAAGAGAGGATGGAGTTTCTTTGTCCAACTTTCCACTTGATGTAGTAATTCACTCAGGGGAAACTATAGTCACTGCAAGGGATATGGTTACTCTATGGTCTAGGAGGTGAGGCAATTCTGGACCACTCTCCCAAGGCCCTCACTCCACTCCTGTAAGTATGTGTGGGGTCCAGGGTGTGCACAGAGAAGGCTTATCGCCAAATGATGCTTTGCCCTGGACAATGCTGTTACCACCTCGTCTCTCTGAGATCCTCCAATCAGTTCTCTGCCAGTGCAGAGGGGTATGGAAGCAATACGAAGTAGAGAGAGGGTGTGAGAGAGCAGCAGGCACAATTAATCTCCAAAGGTAAATCTAGGGAGCCGTTCCGTCACAGGACTTGTGTATGTTTACAATAAATACCTTTTTGATTCATCTGTAGTTGTTGTGGTCATTGTTGTCTTGTTACTAGGAGCCCAGGATTGTCTACTGAATGAAGAATCAAAGGTTTTTTTTAATTCACCAATACTCAACACTTAGAAGATACAGAAGATTAGTGCGGTATAATAAAAGTATAAATAAAATGCATCTATACCTTTTGTTGGTGGTATCTGTTTCACTGCATGGTAAGAAGAGGAAATAGCATTAGACATCGTAAGACACATCTGCCAGTAAGTACAGTAGGTGCTTGATCTAAAAGGCCACCAAGACTTAAACACAAGTTCATCCAATACAAAAACATATCCTGAAACTATATTTTCAGCCATTTTAGGTACTGAAAGGCTCTTCCTTAATGACAATGTCATTAATGTAGCTAGGAACATCTCTACCAGATTTACACTGGGCATTTAGAGGGAGCGATTGTCACTAGTGTCAATTACATATTGCAAGACACAGGCAGGGTTTATGCTACAATGTTATGAGAGGTCCTGTCCTCATAATAATAGCTTATCTGTATAAATAACATGCATCAATATACAGTATTGGGAGTCTAAAACTATCTACAAATGGACATCTGTTAAGTTGGAGTGGATGTGCAACCACCTTAGAGTGATGGCATCCATTTTGAGTAATTATTCATTAGATTGGAGGCTATTTTGTAATTCATTAGCAACAAGTACCTCATAAATATGTCAGACCTCATGAATATTAAATAGTGATTTCAATGGTTCGTAGCAAATTAATAGACTGCAAAAGTGTATAAAAATACAGAAAGGAGTAAAATTGATTCAGTGTACAACATGGAGGCTTCCTCTGTGTATCTGTAACATATCCATTTTAAGAGACCCTTTTTAAATAGTTAAGTTGTTAATGTATGTTTGTTAGGAATGTAATTAGTTGGATTTTTATAAAAAAAGATATATTAATGTTACAAGATGGTGAGAAGTGGGTATCACTAACAGGAAATCTAGGGCCATTGACTAGGTAAGTTAACCACTGAAGGTCATGCTGACAGAAAACATACAGTATCAAGACTTGGGAGCATGTTCATTTTATATTTTAGCTATAATGGTTTTCAAAGGTTCCTTGTCAAGTTGTAAGCAACTAAAATATTACCACTAATTTATAGATTACTAAACAAATCTGCTGTTATATGGTACAGCATACTGTAACATTCGTCATCTATTGGGGCACAATAATATTAGTATATATATATATATATATATATATACAGTATATATATATATATATTTATATATATATACACACAAAGTGTATACATAGACACATACACAGATCCCTGTCTATAGGAGACATACAAATACACAGCTGTCTCCTGAAAACAGAGGTCTGTGCAGCCCAGGAATGTCACGATCGACTATATATATATATATATATATATATATATATATACATGTGCCAATTTATATTATCCTGATTGCTGTATATGGCGCCTCAGTATCTCAGTAATAAAATACTCACCCGCTTTATAGTAATAGATTATTTTCCTTTTTTGTTATATACATATATAGAAAGAACAACAAACTACAGTAATTCAGGCACACCCGAACACGCAAGTTTGCATGTAAACATCTTAATGTATTGTTTTAGCTAAGCAAGCAAAGAAAAGTAAAGCTATATGGAGAGGCAAAGTAGCTGCAGTACCTGACAGCTATCTTGTAGAAATGAAATTGTAACTTGTAAGTATAGGATCAATCAACCATATATGGGCCCACCCTAACGGTCCAGGTTTTGGATATATCCATGCCTGGCCAAAGGGGGACTAATTAGTACCTCAATCAATTTGATTTAACCATCTGTGCTGAGCCATGGATATCTTTAAAACCTGCACTGTTTGGGGTGCCTTGATGACCAAGCTTGGGAACCACTGACTTACAGTATCGTATTTACTACTACAGGCTCTTCAATCTCTGGTCATTATTTACCCCCAATAGGTTATTCACTGAGCGTGTACCTTTAAAGAACACGTAGCATAATTCCTATCTCAGTAACAGAGACGGATTTCCTTCATAAAACAGATGAAGTGAAGTATTGTTGGGGTACTTGTATGGTGGAGTTTAGAAACTGTGGTTCGGCACGTTCAGTATATATAAAGTGATTATTATAAAAACTGAAATATTTAGTATTGTTTCCACTGAAGTGAAATAGGAAAAGGGATATGGGGCCTAATTCAGACCTGATTGCAACAGCAAAATATTTCTCTAATGGGCAAAACCATGTGCACTGCAGGTGGGGAAGATATTACATGTGCAGAGAGAGCTATATTTGTGTGGGGTGTGTGTTAAAACTGAAATCTAAATTGCAGTGTAAAAATAAAGCAGCCAGTATTTACCCTGCACAGAAACAATATAACCCATCCAATTCTAACTCTCTCTGCACATGTTATATCTGCCCCACCTGCACTGCAACATGGTTTTGCCCATTAGAAAAAGATTTTGCTTTTGCGATCAGGTCTGAATTAGACCCTTATCTGCAGCTTAATTTGTTTTTCCTTGGATGCTCAAGTCTGCTTCTATATTTACTGCTTCATTGAATAAATCTATGCACAGTGAATTATTGTATATTTAAAATACTATTACAATATAAACCAATTAATTGAATAGCGATAAAAAAATATTGTCAGCAGTAATTAAGAGGGCAGACAGAAACCTCCTGGACATTATGGGTCAGACTGATGGAAAGGACACAGCATCCACCAGAGGTCAAAGCAGATTCTTAAAGCCAGTGAGCATTGATTATAGAGCAGCTGCCCACACTTAGATCAATGCTTCGGATATAGAAGTAGCAGTGCAAAGCTTTATAGCAGCTGATCATAGTTTATAATGTGTAACAAACACCACGGTGCAAAGCTCAGCTCTCCGGCATTTGCTATAGGCTACCTCATGGGCATTCTTTCCAGTGTTGCAGATTTATTTCCTCTTTCAGGTGTATTTCTCAGTGAAATTCTGTGGGGAAATATGGAACCATAGGTATTTAAACAGTTACCATAGATTATTTCTTGAATAATCTGTGTTATATTAAGCGGAATCGAGGTTTATCCTGAATGGTGATGTGTACACTTTGTGGTGCCTTCTAAATAAAAGTTAGTAATAATAATATATATTATGTTGTATAAGCATTGCTACAATGGCGAATTAGCAGAACAGTTTTTTTAGCAGGTGCTGTAACAATTGTATGAATGTTAGTTACAATGTAATGCTTTAATTACCATACAAACATTTGTATTTTATGTGGAAATCTATTTAAATCAGGTCCATTTATTTAATGGAAATACAGTATAATGTACTGTTCAATCAATAACAGAAATTGCAAACTAGAGTGAAAGCTTTCTAGGAAACTACTTTGGTCAATATACTGTAAATGCAAACTGGGGACCAGGTAACAGTTAAAAAATATATATTGGAACCCATAGCAACCAATCAAATGCTATTATTTGTTGGATTGTTTAGAACATGATAAAAGATGTCTGGTCAATCTGGAAATAGAATATTTTCCTTTTGTCTATTGTTTTATTCATTTACAGTATACTTTATCAGTTTATCAGAATATGAGAGTATTTAAAAGTAATGATATGTAAAGTGCCAGGTCCCTAATAAGTGCCTGGCTTCTTGGAAGGACAATGTTGAAATAATTAACATTACATACATCTCATTAGTAATAATAAAACATTTGCAAGATAATAGGACGATGATCATTTTAGTATATACTGTATGTTCTCTTTACAGCCATTACAGTAATGAATACTACTAAATAATGATCGGTCGCTACCTGTACAATTACAGTAAGTCACAAAAGACAAAGTAACATGATAGTATTTTAAACATTACAATGTTAATAGTAGTATTAATAATGTTATAAATTATTAACTATGTTAGTTATGTCCAAGGAATGAAAACCGGAAAAAAACTACTAGAATACAAAGAATATGCAAATTAATTGGGTCACATTCTGTATACATTAAATAATACCCATAAAAAAGACTGTTGTATTTAATTTGGTTATTGAGCATACATGGTTTATCCTTTGTATCCAACCATTAAGATAATAGATAGAGAGGAGTTTAATAAAATTTCAAAAAATAACTGCTGCCGTGAGTATTTTGTTGTACATTTTCTTAGTGTGCGCTGACGTGATGGTATAGAAACTCTTGTTCTCAAATAATAAACCTCATTAACATAATTATATGTATAAATGTGTGCAGAATTATGTATGCATTGCCTTAAGTCAGGCATTCCCAACCTAGGCCCCCAAAGCACACTAAAGCTGGACACACACTATACAATTATCTGGCAGATTATTTGCCAGATCTGGCTGGTTGGAATGAAAATTTGGTAATGGATGAGAGCAAATGACAATCGACCATTTGCTCCCAAACACTGAAAAATAGACAAAAACTATTGTTAATGCAAATTGGTTAAAGCTGTGATTTAACCAATTTGTCTGAATGACAGGTTTTGTCCATTTTCCTTTTTTGTGTTAGCAAACGGTCGATTGTCATTTACTCTTATCCATTACCAGATATTCATTCCAACCAGCCAGTTCTTGCAGATAAGCTGCCAGATAATTGTTGAGTGTATGCCCAACTTAACAGTGCAGTTTTTAGTCATATCCAGGCTGCAGCACAATTGGTTAAATCTAAATAACAGGCAAGGACGTGCGCTGAGGTAATTAGCTCAGGTGGCACTGGCTAGTACCAGAACCAAATTTACACACAGCATATGAGCCAAAGGCAGTGCTGGAAGTATGGTGGTATGGGGTGGTACAGCGTAATGGTAAGTAATTGTCAGCCGGTACCCAGTACCACTGGCCCGACTGCCACACCCATTTTTTGGCAGTACCGCTAAGAAATTTTTTCAACTTGCACCACTGGCCAAAGGGTACATGTGGGTATTATACACAGGTGCAGCAGTATATACTGATGGAAATTTGGTGAATTTTGATTAGAAATGTGTGGAAAAGACAGTGCCTCCCCTGTCATAGACTATAAAAATTATTACAATAATACAAAGAAGATATTTCTAATAAATTCTTTGTATATTTCCTATACTTTATAAAGTCAAAACTCTGGCGTATACATTAGTATGACAGGAAAGGCTCTGCTTCACCTGCCTCACCCCACCGTACGTCACTGATAACAGGTACTAAATAAGTCACCTGTGCTTAAGCATGGCTATCACTAAAACATGGACTGTTCGTTCGTGTGCCTTGAGGACCGAGGTTGGGAAAGCCTGCCTTAAATTGTTTCATTATTCATTAGGATTAATGATTTATTATACTGACCATTATTACTCCTTGCTGCCATCACATAAGTTACAGAACTTTTATTTTCAGCTGTACTGTACATGGTATTAGGCACAGTCCAATCACATTAATGTAAATGATCTGTATAAACAGCACATTTTAAAGTGAGAACATGCAGCTCATACACTGAAGATGCTTCACTTACCTTTTCCCATTGAGAATATCGGTTGAAGTACTCCTGGCAGTCCCAGCAGCACACAAATCCAAGCATACAAGCTTTATTAAGAAACCTGAAGTCGCAACTTTGTGTAAGCTGCATCATTGGGCTCAGTTATTGCTAGGCAGGCTCAAAGACCAGTTCTTAGGCCATGGCAAGAACCACATAGAGCTCAAAAAGGTAACAGGAGGTGGCAGGAAATATTTCTGAAATAGGCTCAGTGACTTGATTTAAATATATTTTCTGATCTGTCCCTGCTCTCCGCCCACTTCTTGTCTCCACCCAATTCCGCGCATGAGGTGGGTATTTAAGGCAGAAAGTCAGCACTTTCGGTTATTAGCTGAGCTGTGTGATATTCTCAGCCTGTGCTTGAACCAGACTGTCGTGATGTTCTGTTTCCCTGACCTTGGCCTGATTTCTGGATTATCCTTTGTCTGCTGACTGCATCAAACCTGGACTGTGTATTGAATAGACCTTCTCCAATCTTTGACCGTTGATTATACCTCGACTACACTTTCTTGCTGCCCATCTAGACCCTGCTCCATCAGCTGCCTACTGACATTTCACCCAGCTCCTCCCATCACTTCTGTGCTTACCCAGTAGGCTGTGACCTGTTTTGTGTAGCAGCTAAGCCCATACCCAGGAGTCACTACATTAAACACTGTGCTAAACTGAGCTGATGAGTTTGATGAACTATGTACCATGTCAGTGATTTGTAGCAGTGTCATTGTAAGTCTGTGTGTTAATTTATGTTAAAATCAGTCTAATTGTGATAAGGAACATCATTTCTGCTGCGGGGTACACTGGACTCCACAAGGATAGACATTGGGGGTGCAGAGTAGGATCTTGATCTGAGAGCAATTGAACCATTCCTTGACTACTAAGAAGTCTAACCCTCACCCGCCTAAGACCAAAGGGTCCTCTAAGCAGGCCATTATTTCCTCACAATCCACTGCTGTCCCCGCCACCTCGTCTGATGAGGATGGTGTTTATACTGACCCCACAGATTCCGATCCTGATCTATCTGATGGGGAGGGTGTTTCACAGGTGGATGTTCCTGATTTATTGGAGGCTATACGGTCAATTTTTCAGATTACAGATGAATCGGAACCGTCAGTTCCTCCTAAGAAACCGGATAGGTTTAAGCGTCAGAGCAACACTCCCTTCAGGGTCGGTGGACCAAGGAGGAGTCTCGCCTCCCGATCAACATTCTGGAATTGCGGGCGGTGTTCAACTTATTGAACCTGGCCCAGCATTTAATACAGAACCGACCAGTTCAGGTACAGTCGGACAACGCCACCACAGTGGCTTACATAAATCATCAAGGCGGCACTCGAAGCCGCTTGGCAATGAAGGAAGTATCATGGATTCTTCAATGGGCGGAGCGCCATCTACCGGCCATATCAGCAATATTCATTCCGGGGGTCCTGAATTGGGAAGCGGACTTTCTCAGTCGTCAGGACGTACACGCCGGAGAGTGGGGCCTCCATCCAGAAGTGTTTCAACTCCTAGTGGAAAGGTGGGGCCTTCCAGACGTGGACCTGATGGCGTCTCGACACAATCACAAGGTTCCGGTCTTTGAAGCAAGGACAAGGGATCCTCAAGCAGCGTTCATGAATGCACTGGCGGTTCTGTGGAAATTTTGGCTGCCGTACGTGTTCCCTCCGGTGTCACTCCTGCCCAGGGTAATACGGAAGTTCAAGCAGGAAGGAGGACGTCTGCTTCTCGTAGCTCCAGCGTGGCCCAGACGGCACTGGTTCTCCAATCTACAGTGCCTCTCGCTAGATTATCCCATTCTACTTCCACGACCAGACCTTCTCGTTCAGGGCCCCTGTGTCCACCAGGACTTGGCCCGGCTGGTTTTGACGGCGTGGCTCTTGAAGCTTCCATCTTGAGGGCTAGAGGTTTTCCTGAGTCGGTCATTCAAACTATGCTGCGGGCCCGGAAACCGTCTTCTGCTCGGATTTACCATAGGGTCTGGCATTCTTACTTTGTTTGGTGCGCATCTAACAATTATGACGCTTCCAAGTTTAGTACGGCCAAGCTTTTAGCTTTTCTTCAGCAGGGCCTGGACCTTGACCTGCGCCTGGCTTCCATCAAGGTTCATATTTCTGCCTTGTCGGTTTGGTTTCAGAGAAAAATTGCAACCTTGCCTGATGTACATACCTTAACTCAGGGTGTGTTGCGAATCCAACCTCCCTATGTCCCGCCTGTGGCTCCTTGGGATTTGTTGGTGGTTTTGGAGGCGTTGCAAGAATCTCCGTTTTAACCTCTTGAATTAGCTGACCTTAAGTGGCTTTCCCTTAAGGTGGTGTTTCTGCTGGCTATTGCCTCTGTTAGAAGAGTGTCGGATTTGGGCGCCTTGTCTTGTAGTTCCCCATATCTAATTTTTCACCATGACCGGGTGGTTCTGCGGACTCGTCCCGGGTATTTACCTAAGGTGGTGTCTTCGTTCCACCTTAATCAGGAAATTGTGGTTCCGGCCCTTGTCTCTTCTGTTTTGTCTCCCAAAGAGCAATCTTTGGATGTGGTACGGGCTCTCCATATCTATGTGAAGAGGACTGCTTCCATCAGGAAGTCTGATTCTCTCTTTGTTCTGTTTGGTTTTCACAAACGTGGCTGGCCTGCTCACAAGCAGACCTTGGCCAGGTGGATTAGAATGGTGATTGCACATGCTTATGTGAGGGCTGTTCTGTCCGCTCCTGCTCACATTAAGGCCCATTCTACTCTGTCTGTTGGACCTTCTTGGGCGGCCCGCCGTGGTGCGACCCTTGAACAATTGTGCAAGGCGGCTACGTGGTCCTCAGTGAACACGTTCATAAGGTTCTATGCCTTCGATATTGCCCCTTCCCAGGATGCTTCCTTTGGACGCCGGGTTCTCATGCCCACTACAGTGCATCCCCTCCCATGAGGAACTGCTTTAGGACATCCCCAATGTCTATCCTTGTGGAGCCCAGTGTACCCCGCAGCAGAAAACAAGATTTATGGTAAGAACTTACCTTTGTTAAATCTCTTTCTGCGAGGTACACTGGGCTCCACAAAGCGCCCACCCTGACGCACTTAGCTTTTTTGAGTTGGTGTGGCATTAGCCGCTGACACTTTCTCCTGGGGTGAAATTGTGTTGTCTGTGGCTACTAACTGTTGTTGTCTCTTTTCCCTGCTACTGCATTGGGCTGGTTAACTAAAAACTGAGCTCCTGTGCAGGGAGGCGGGGTTATAGAGGAGGCAACGCTGTGCATTCTGGAAACTGTCAAACCGTTTGAGCCTATTGGTGCCTCTGACCAAGATCCTACTCTACACCCCCAATGTCTATCCTTGTGGAGCCCAGTGTACCTCGCAGAAAGAGATTTAACAAAGGTAAGTTCTTACCATAAATCTTGTTTTTTTACATTTAAACATTAGATGAAATAATATACCACCTATTTAATTTTACAGTTCACAGAATTTCCTCTGGAACTCTGAACGGTATACAATTACTTGACCTTTATCTTTGTGCTTTTTAAATGCTAACAAAACTCTTCTGTATCGTCTATATCTCTGCTGTTTCTTCTAATATCCTTATGTAAGCATCCAATGTTCCATATAACTACCACATGGGCCAGGTTGGGTATGAAATGCCGGTGGTTGGGATGCCGGCAGTCACATGACCGACCTTGTCATCCCGACAGTTAGAATCCCTACACCAGACAGTGGTACATTTTTTACCCCTCTCCCTTGCCCTACCCTAACTCTCTGGGGGTGTCGGCTACGGAAAACCCCCCAGGGGTGTTGGACACGCCTACCCCTTCCCCCTAGTGTATAACCCTAATCCTAAGAATGCACCTGAAGCTAAGAATGCAATCAGCTTATATTTTGGAACTCAGTGAACTGATGAAACCTGACAGAGAAGTCTCCGCTGAATCCCTAGCTGAATGTAAACCTTAACTTACATATTACAATTAAAACAGTGTCTTTATTTCTACATCTCAGGTACCATATATAAAGTATTTATTCTGCACACAAGGTAAATCAGGATTTGGAGAGTACATTGTACAGTACATCCTAATCACAATAAAACCTACATATCAGGAGGAGTAGTCTGAATTCTGGATTTGGCATACCATTGATTGAAACCCTTGTGTTTCCCACTTCCATGTTATTGAGGTTTCCTATTTCCATGCTGTTGCTAACTATTATACTTTCCAGTCATGTTTTCCACAACGACTCAGTTCTCGTCACTAACTACTGTACTGTACTATAATAACCTTGTGCTAGACCCACATTTTTTTCTCTTTATTAAGGCTCATTTACAACCCAGAAAAATTACTAACAAAGGCACACAATACTGGGATAGATTTACTAAAGCTTCTAAAAATGAAAAGTGGTGGTGTTGCCCATAGCAACCAATCAGATTCTAGCTATCATTTCTCTGTTACATTCTATAACATGACAGAATATGATTGGTTGCTATGGGCAACAAACCCATTTTATATTTGTAGCTTTAGTAAGTCTACCCCATTGTCTTCTGTATGATAGTACCCACGTACCCACTACTAACATACATATGAGTGAAGCCGATGCACTGTGGAACTTTACATCACCTGAGAGCACTGACTAATAGTTTGTTTGAACCACCTCCCTCACATTTTACAAGTCGTCCTTTGTTCTCTTTGTTTCTGTTAAGTTGTTACTTGCACTGGTACATACAGTATGTGAGTATTTTCTCCTGTGAATTGCACACAGATGGTACAAAAGACATTGCTGTGGAAGTTTGAAACAAGGTGGCTCAGTTACTGCTCAGTTTGCCGACTATGAAAGTCTGTCCCCTTTAAGTCATCAGTCTGTTATATACCATAATGCAATACATGTCCCTGTGCAGTGTGCCACTATACCTTATCACCCTCCTGTGAAAAGTCTGTTGTGCATAAAATATGTCTAACTAATATGATGTAAACTTGCCCACTCGTACGGAGATGCAGTAATCCTCTCAGATTATGGGCTCACATATGCCATGATTCCTGGTCAGTTTGGTCTAAGGCCATAAAATAGATGATGCTTGTGGTCATCTTAAAACTATCAGCCATGGGGATCTACCAATGAGCCCAGCAAAAGCTAGACTTCAAGCATGAAACATATGATACCTGTCTAAAGCATCATCGGACTTGAATCTGTTGTGTATGGGCTTGCTGTCGTCTTTATCATTGTCCCTGCAAAACAAATAAAATACAGTTCATGGTGAGATTTCAGTTAAGAAAATACAAGTGTATCATTTGTATTGACGCTGTTACAGTAGTTAGCCATGAGCAACATTTTATGAGACACTGTTTAAGCGTCTATCACTTAAACACTGTTCTACTAATATATCCAGTGCACAGGACAGTTAATCACTGTAGGCTCTGTTAATGTATCCAGTGCACAGGACAGTTAATCACTGCAGGCTCTGTTAATGTATCCAGTGTACAGGACAGTTGAACACTGTAGGCTTTGTTAATGTATCCAGCGCACAGAACAGGCTGTTATTGTATCCAGCACACAGAACAGTTGAATACTGCAGGTTGTTATTGTATCCAGTGCACAGGACAGTTGAACACTGCAGGTTGTTATTGTATCCAGTGCACAGGACAGTTGAATACTGCAGGTTGTTATTGTACCATGTGCAATGGACAGTTGAATACTGTAGGCTGTTATTGTATCCAGTACACAGGACAGTTGAACAATGTAGGCTCCATTAATGTGTCCAGTGCAATGGACAGTTGAATATTGTAGGCTGTTATTGTATCCAGTACACAGGACAGTTGAACAATGTAGGCTCTATTAATGTATCCAGTGCACAGGACAGTTGAACACTGCAGGCTGTTATTGTATCCAGTGTACAGGACAGTTGAACAATGTAGGCTCTATTAATGTATCCAGTGCACAGGACAGTTGAACACTGCAGGCTGTTATTGTATCCAGTGCAAAGGACAGTTGAACACTGCAGGCTGCTATTGTATCCAGTACACAGAACTGTTGAACAATGTAGGCTCTATTAATGTATCCAGTGCACAGGACAGTTGAACACTGCAGGCTGTTATTGTATCCAGTGCACAGGACAGTTGAACAATGTAGGCTCTATTAATGTATCCAGTGCACAGGACAGTTGAACACTGCAGGCTGTTATTGTATCCAGTGCACAGGACAGTTGAACACTGCAGGCTGTTATTGTATCCAGTACACAGAACTGTTGAACAATGTAGGCTCTATTAATGTATCCAGTGCACAGGACAGTTGAACACTGCAGGCTGTTATTGTATCCAGTGCACAGGACAGTTGAACAATGTAGGCTCTATTAATGTATCCAGTGCACAGGACAGTTGAACACTGCAGGCTGTTATTGTATCCAGTGCACAGGACAGTTGAACACTGCAGGCTGTTATTGTATCCAGTACACAGAACTGTTGAACAATGTAGGCTCTATTAATGTATCCAGTGCACAGGACAGTTGAACACTGTAGGCTGTTATTGTATCCAGTACACAGAACTGTTGAACAATGTAGGCTCTATTAATGTATCCAGTGCACAGGACAGTTGAACACTGCAGGCTGTTATTGTATCCAGTGCACAGGACAGTTGAACAATGTAGGCTCTATTAATGTATCCAGTGCACAGGACAGTTGAACACTGCAGGCTGTTATTGTATCCAGTGCACAGGACAGTTGAACAATGTAGGCTCTATTAATGTATCCAGTGCACAGGACAGTTGAACACTGCAGGCTGTTATTGTATCCAGTACACAGGACAGTTGAACAATGTAGGCTCTATTAATGTATCCAGTGCACAGGACAGTTGAACACTGCAGGCTGTTATTGTATCCAGTGCACAGGACAGTTGAACAATGTAGGCTCTATTAATGTATCCAGTGCACAGGACAGTTGAACACTGCGGGCTGTTATTGTATCCAGTGCACAGGACAGTTGAACAATGTAGGCTCTATTAATGTATCCAGTGCACAGGACAGTTGAACACTGCAGGCTGTTATTGTATCCAGTGCACAGGACAGTTGAACACTGCAGGCTCTGTTAATGTATTCAGTGCACAGGACAATTAATCACTGCAGGCTCTATTAATGTTTCCACTGAAGGGGACAGTGGACTTCCAGCAGCCTTGCGGTTCCTCTGCTGTGCGTAAATATAATTATAGTTTATTAAAAGTATAATTAGATGGGAGATATTTATTTATATTTGAGAAGTTGAGGAACACTTAGCGCTGGATGGTTTTTCTTAATTATCTGCAACTAAGCTGTTTTAGCTACAGCAAACATGGAAATCACCACTTCATGTGGAATCACCACTCTGTAGAGATAGCAGGGTTACCCTATTTGTACATTAAAAGGATGAGTCCAAACGCATGGAGTTTCTCATTTCACATTTAAACAGACATAACAGACTGAAAGGGTAAAGCTTTGTAAACACAAATCTCTTCCTAAATGTTCTCATTGATTAGCTACATTGTTAAACAGTGTGGACCTGATTTAGATTTGCACATAAGGCAGATGCAGTTGTGGCTGATTTACGTGTACAGAAATAAATACAGGTTTCTGTCTGTAGTTAGAGTCGTGCCTCATCTATGTGACTGCACTGCATACCTCCCAACATGACCCTCTCCAGGAGGGACAGATTGCTCTGCTCCTGGACTTCCTTTTTAATTTATGATTGCCATCACTAGTGATGAAATACCTTTCTTATCCATTAACTTGTTCAATACAGGTGACGGCAATCCTAAATTAAGAGAAAAGTCCAGAAGCAGAGCATTGTGTCCCTCCTGGAGAGGGTCATGTGGGGAGGTATGGCACTGCCTCATTCATCTGCAGGTGAAAGTAGTCATCATTAACATATCCTATCCTTGGTCCAGATGATGCACCAAGGAGTTTGGATCTCTTCATACACTCAACTCTGATGAGCTCTCAATTCCATCTACGACGTAAATATACTAAAGCTTCTAAAAATTAAAAGTGATGGTTTCCCATAGCAACCAATCAGATTCTGTCTATCATTTTCAAGGATGCAACAGAGAAATGACAGACAGAATCTGATTGGTTGCTTCTGGCAACATTACTACTTTTCATTTTTAGTAGCTTTAGTAAATATACCCCTACATGCCCACAACACACCAATTACTATGAACGCCTCATTGCCAGCCAGTAATACTCAGCTGCAAGTGGAGATGTGGCTGAGATACCTACAACTATGAATCCCCTGCTCTGAGTTGTGTATACATGCCCGACGCATGCAAAGTCTGCTAATACGTAAGTAGATGAAATTGCATGCAACTCCGAATCAGACTCAGTTTATCTACATATGTAGCCACACTCATCCATGCTGCTATGCATACGTACATGCCATTCATTCCTATGTGCGGCCACTAGTCGCAGCCTGGCGAATAATGCAGCTTGCCACGATGCGTATGCCCATGCAACAATGAGTGTGGCTACATCTGTAATGATATCAGCTAGAGGTTCTCTGTTCAGATTGTAGGGGGATCACCCCGCATATGTCTGTCCCTCACTATCATGTCATAAGGTTCTGTATTAGGGATTTCACAGTCTCAATCAAGGTAACTGAGGAAACATAGGAGGCCACTGGATATAATCCTCCAATTTTAAGTGACTAGCTGTATTAGGACAATTTATGATGGTTCATGAACAAAGACACAATATAGACTAAAGTATTCCTAACATACTATTATTAAGAATGCTTGGCATGGTGACATAGTGATTAGTATTATTGCCTCACATCACTGGGGTCATGAATTCAGTCGTCAATCCATCAGTGTGGAGTTTGCATGGTCTCCACATTTTTATGTGTGTTTCCTCTACATGCTCCAGCTTCTCCCGACACCCCAAAAACATACTGCTACGTTATTTGGATGCTGACAAATCTAGCCCTAGCTAGGGAACAGTGAGGTGGGGACTGATATAAATGACAAATATTGAAAAAGAAAAAGAAAATATAAGAAAGCGAAAAAAAGAAGAAAGAAGAAAGAAAAAGAAAAAAAATATGAAGAAAAATTACCTGTCCAGGTTATCTTGTGATTTGTATTTGCTTAGGACATTTTTCCCATAGTTTTCATCTTTACTGTAACAAATATGAATAAAGAAGGTTAATACAACTAAGCAAAAATCACCAAACATGAAGTATGGTAACAGCATGCTATATTCCCTGTGCCTGCTTACATCTTCACAGCTTCATCCTCAGGTTGTGTCTTTATCCAACTACTGTCCTTCAGCAAAGTTCTCTTCTTGTTTGTCTCCTGTATGACATTCTGCCTGTTTACCGATCCCAGGGTGTTACTTTTTGAGTCTGTTTGGGTGAACATAAGATAGATACAGCTTATACAGTCATTACTATATTCTTCAGGGAATACCTATGACCCTGCAAATTACTGATATCACCCAATGTTCGGTATCAGGCCCAGGGCTGCCGAGAGCTCTATCATGCCCATACATTTGGAGGAAAGGGTGTGGGAGTACTGCTCCTGAACATGCCTCCAGGCTGTAGTGTAGCTTTGCTCTCTCTGCACTCACATTTTACCAAGATCTACTGTATGAATTATAATCTTGTCCTGATCTTCTTGTACTTACAGTATATATACTTATACATATAATGGGCCTAATTTCGACTTGGGCGGAAAGCTTGCTTCTAAGAGTAAAATCTGCTTTTTGCATACTGTACATGTTCACAATAACATGTATATCCCTGCATCGATATTACTGTTTGTGTATCCCAGACTTGCTCCTCCATTTGTTTAGATATGCAATTTGTTTAGATACACAGAATAGGGGAAGGGAGAGGTGTGAAAGTGTAAGTGTGATAAAGGCATATTCATGTGATTGTTCTTGGCTTAGATATGCACACAACAGCAGTTACGACAGTCAGGGGGTGTATTTGTTGTGGGTGCTCTATAGGGATGACGGAGCACTGACCATGGCTGCTTAACAACGATCAATGTTTTGACACTGATGGCAATCTATTTGCCAACAATGGCAGAGAAGGCATCCATGTTTTCTTCCCCCTCCCCAGCGATTAGCTCTGCACCCACAAAGCCCCACCCTTTTCCCTGATTGGCCTACCAAATCCCATCTCCAGCCAATGCAGTGATTTCCCATCAATGGCCATCTCTAGTGATCTACTATCAGGGGACTTGTTAGATAGGACAGGCCAGTTATTCATGACCAGGCTCTGCACAGAGCAATATGCACCAACTATAGTATGTGTTTTTATTTTCCTACTTACTGTATGGATGAAAAACGTTAAGACAGAGGAGCACCTTCATTATGTTTTTAGGGGAATAATAAACTGGTAAAAGAGGGTATGGGAGAGTATTATTTTACATAAATACTTTAAGTCTCCTTGCATTGTTTTTGTAATAGCATTTTTATGTGGTGCTAGAGGTCCCAGAAGTCCCTGGTCACTGCAATCCCGAGTGCCAGCATGCTCTAGCAGCCATTGGTGTGTCAGCACTTGTAATTCCAAAACCACTAGCATACCCATGCACTTTACAGCTGATGGAGAGGGTTGGGACCAATAATTCCACATATAAAAATACAGTGACGTGCGGTGAGGTCAATGGCTGGGGAGTCACTGTCTTCTCCAGTACATCCCCATCAGCAAAATAATACAACCTCCAGGCCTACTAGCACCCTGAGCGAGATCTTTTGAAGCACCCTCCTCTTTCCCCAATGTGCTCACGTTCCTAGGAAAGTGAATGTGGCCTTGCAACTATATATTGTGTTATCAAATTACAAATATATATACCGTATTATCACCTCCCCTCCCCCTACACCCACACATTTGGCAGCCTTACACATAATGCTCACAATAGTGCTCCTTACACCTAATGCCTGCATTATGGTGCCAGATAAACGTAATGCCCCAGATATTGTGCCAGTTACACATAATGCCCCAGTATAGTGCCAGATACACGTATTGCTTTAGTATAGTTCAAGTTACACGTAATACTCCAGTATAGTGGCAGTTACACGTAATGCCCCAGAATAGTACCAGATACACGTAATGCCCCAGTATAGTCCCAGATACACGTAATGCCCCAGTATAGTGCCAGATAAACATAATGCCCCCAGTATAGTGCCAGATAAACATAATGCCCCCAGTATAGTGCCAGATAAACATAATGCCCCCAGTACAGTGGCAGTTACACTGAACACATACTAGTACAGTGCCAGTTACACTGAATGCCTTCCTGCATGCCAGTTACACTGAACGCCCCCTGTAGTGCCAGTTACACTGAATGCCCCCTGTAGTGCCAGTTACACTGAACTCCCCTCTGTAGTGCCAGTTACAATGAATGCCCCCTGTAGTGCCAGTTACACTGAACACCCCCTGTAGTGCCAGTTACATTGAATGCACCCTTGTAGTGCCAGTTACACTGAACGCCCCAACAATACTGCCACTTTCCTCTCCTAACCCCTCTCACCTGGGTCCTGCGTGCAGAGAGCCGCCGGCAGGAGAGTGCAACTGGCGCCGGCACTGCAGAGGCTGCTTCCAGAGAAGAGGAGGAGAAGAGCACCGACCGCTGCCGCACAGTGCACTCCAAGCTCCGGCTTACCACCGCTGCCACCTCTGCACTCCAAGCTCCGGCTTACCACCGCTGCTGCACATGGCTCTCTGGCCTCCCCGCCACTGCCAGCAGCCGGGTAATGTAGAGCTCCGGGTGCGGGCGGATCCCGTCAGGAAGGCAGCAGCTCACATCACCACCAGCAGGGGTGGAATCAGGGGGAATGAAGAGAGGGGAACCTTGCTCCGCCACCTCATTTGGGTGATTGGACCAGCTGATCCCGCACTGGATCCGCTGTCCAATCACATGTTCCTCGCTGGCAGAGGAAGCCCGTACCTGTCAACTAGGCACATGTAAAAGTGCCGCTTTCACTGTTTTTTTCAACGGCCTTTTACAGCCCAGTGCTTGGCCCCGCCCACCCGCTCTCTCATCATTACTGTTGTCAGCGGGAGGCACTGCTATCAGTGCCTCCCAAACTAAGTTAATGTCTTAAAATTATTAGAATAATATAAAGAAGATACTTATGACACAGAATATTTGTCATAAGTATCTTCTTTCTATTACTATAATCATTAATGACAGGGGAGAGACTGCCTCCCCTGACTGCACGTCCCTGTTTAAATAATGATTTATTGTATTTAGCTAATTATTACCACAACACTCGCCAGCTGGGGCGAATTCAATAGGTGCGAGCTATATCACATTACAACCAGGGTATCCTGTGCTGTGGTTTTCCCTGTTATAGGTCCTAATTCATAGATGCATGCAGCTGTTGTGTGTAAATCTGCTAATGCCGCAGGAGGCATCTTGTGCTAATAGACGCCTCCTGCGTGCTTGTGTAATCCGCTGCTGTCCAAGGACACAGCATCAGATAACTCAGCAAAACACTGTCCATCTGAGTATCCCTCAGGTAACGCCGAATGGCCATTGTTTTCACTCTGCAGGAGAAAACACAGGACAATGCACGCTTACAAAATGAAGGTTACACTCCTCCATTTTGTAGAAAGTTCCCTGCTGCTGCACTTGCTTCACCAACCAAAATGGGCACACTGCGAGCGACTATGCAGAACTCGTCCTGCACATGTGCAGAATGTGTCCTGCGCATACTCAATCCACCCACCATTGGAGTACCATGCAAACCATCATGTTTGCAAGTTACTCTGAATCAGGCCCATAGTGTGCATGTGACCAACACAGACCACTTTTGTGGGTGATTACTTTTTCTTTACATTTATTTATTTATTTGAATTATTCTGGAAAAAACACCAGGTTGATGATGATGGATGGCGTCTGAGTGTGCCGCTGCATCATGATATGCACAAAGTGCATCTCAAATCAATACACTTTAGACTCATTTTCATGCTGATCAATTTATTTCGAACTGCATATACTGTACTGTATATTACGCCTGCCCTATTGCTGCAAATGTGAACCATTATGTGTATGATTTATGAACACTATAGCCTAGGTTATATTCATTTTTTTTTTAATTAATACACAGCCCATGTAAAAATTACCATTTCCAGAGTTATTATAGCTGAAGGTAGACATCTTGTTCAGTAGTTTCTTGGGAACTTAAAAAAAAAAGAAAAAAAGAACGAGATTAACTATTGGAAACAGATACATCTGCTGGTTGTAATTAACACACAGTTATAGCCAATCCAGAATTACATACATTTTACCTCTGCTGTAAATAGTACTTCAGGCATTAATGACAAATGTAGGACTATGCAATATGTGCTAAAACATAAGGAGTTAGAACTCAAACCCAATGGTGTTTGGACAGCAAAAGTCTAACAGCCGCTGACAACGTATGTGAAACGTAAACAAATTTACCATGTGGTAGAAAATAGGGTTTTCACAATCCCTCCCCAACATGACCCTTCCAGGAGGGACCAAATTGTTACTGGACTTCCCTCTTAATTTATGATTGCCATCACCTGTGTTGAACTAGTTTTTTGATAATAAAGGTGTTTCACCACAGAGGATTGCAATCATAGATTAAGAGGGAAGACAGGGAACAGAGCATTTTGTCCTTCATAGAATGGGTCATGTTAGCAGGTATGGTTCCAGTCGAAGGGTGTGTACACACAGTGAGATTTTTTCTTCCGATTCTGACTATATAGTCAGAATCGGAAGAAAAGTTAGTGCAGATCGCAAGATGACAGTCACCTTGCGATCCCGATTCGATACTGATGCGCGGTCCCGCGCGGTCGGCATCGAAAGAAAAAATAGACTGTGCAGGCAAGTAAATTTTGTCTATCTCTATAGAAGAGATTATCAAAATCGGGACTTAGCCAAAATCGCACATAGCAAGTATCGCAAGCACACTCATTATGTGCTTGCGATACTGGCTAAGTGCCGACCCGGCCCCTGTCGCATGGTGAGAATCGGGCATAGCCCGAATCTCACCGTGTGTACACACCCTTACCCTTATTTACAGTACACGCATTGCACTGGCCTTAAAGGCCTTTATTCTTCTTGGGGTGTATTTACTGCCAATATTTTTATTTGTTGCTGTTGCATTGAGGTCTGGATTTAAAATGGTAAGAGTATACATGCAAAATCAGGCTTTATTTTGCATGCACTACTATTATGGGCACTACACATTGGCCGATCCGCCGCCGAGCTACCCGACGGCGGGGACGGCCGACGGGCGACCCGGCGGGGGGGGGGGGGGGCAGTGACGGGGGGAGTTAAGTTACTTCACTCCCCCCCGTCACACGGCTCCATAGAACTGCAGGCAAATATGGACGAGATCGTCCATATTGGCCTGCATGCACAGCCGACGGGGCACCAGCGATGAATGAGTGCGGGGCCGCGCGTCGTTCATCGCTGGTGCCTCCACACTGTACGATATGAACGTTATCTTGTTCATTAATGAACAAGATCGTTCATATCGTGCAGTAATGTCGGCCAGTGTGTAGGGCCCATCACTCATTTAAATGCAGCTCATAAAACCACAGAAAATTGAAAATGATCTTTAGTAAATATAACCCTTTGTGTATAAACCGTAAAAATATACTTTGTGAAACTATTCAGCTTTCCAAATTATTTTGACATCTAGGTTTCAGTCAGTTGTCTTTCACACATGTACCAAGATCTGTACAAGATCTGTAGAGGGAAACACATGAGGCGAAAAACTGATGACGGAATCCCGGCACCCGTTGAAAATGCTGGCGGTTGGAATCCCGACCGCCACCCGGAATCCCCACTTGGGTGGTGGTCCACACCACCACCTGTGGGTGAATAGATTTTCGCCACCAGGGCTGAAACGTGGCGAGTGCAGTGAGCTGCACTCGAGGTCGGGGATTCCGACTGTCGAGATTTCGGCGTCTGTATTTCAACCACTGGGATCCCAACAGTCGGGATTTTATACCGAATCCATTTGGAATTAAAAGTATTAGTTTAAACTTTTCATATATTTCCCTCATTGCCACCAAAGTGTTTCCCCTAATATAATCACAAATGACATAAGTGTAGTGTCACTGTGCGAGCTTGCCTGCATTCCCAGATTAAGGGCTAAGGGCTACTTGGGCCTGGAGCGGAAACATTTAGGGGGTGATTCAGAGATAGTTGCTATAGCGGCTGCGACTTTTCTTCAATTGAGACTCCCCATCGCCTGGGGAGCAGATCTGCTGATGTGCGTACAAAGACGCACTATCGATACACCATTGGCAGCACCATTTGACATTGCACCTGCCCTATGGCGTAGAACTGCAAGTGCACATGACTGCCGCTGTCAATGCAACTGCGTCATTAGATGCAATCGCTTAAACCAGCACACCCACAACACAACCTCCTCTTCTAGCCTGTCCCCTACCCCCAGTTACCACACTGAAATGACCACTGAAATTGCATGGATCGCCAAGTTATTTCAATCTACGCCTCTGTGCGATATCCATTGTGACACAAGTGTGGTATGGCCCGGACACGTGCAGAAAGACAATCAGCTATTTGCCCCAAATGGTTTTCCCTGGATCCATCTTTGTATCACTTCCCTAATGTGCCTCATGCTAGCAGTAATGTGGTGCCAGGGTTCAAATAAAGGAGGAACACGGATTGGCCAAGTAAGATACAAGAATGGAAAAGTAACTTTATTGTACTCCAATATCACAATACCAAAGACTAAATATTGAGTATTTATGGTATAAAACAGTAGTTCCCAAACTCTGGGGGTTATGCAGGATGAATTGCATAAGCGATCCCCTGCACAGTGTCCTGATTATCTGGAAACTGAGCAGGAGCAGGACCCATTCTGTGCATGTGTAATTGCATCGCAGGATTGTGAACGCCTCTGCCTGATTAACAGGCAGAGGCATTCGGGGGAAAGGGGGGGGAGCAGCCGACAGTGCCGGTAACGGGGCGTGATGCCCCCGTTTTCCAGGAGTGATGAGGCCAAGGACCACAAAGGACTGCAAATGCCCATTAACCCTGTCCCTATTACCCTTACCTATCTCTATTGCTGTAGGTGAAAGTTGCTGACTTAATATTGAGCTAATTCCTCCCCAGGATGGCTTTGGAGACTATGTGGATACGCTCTCAGTTGGGTGACGCTATAAGAACTGTGCATGGGTCCGAGCCCACTGCGTATACATCGTAATGGTTACTGTGGGGAGACACAGAAAGATGCAGGGAGTGTGGATTACAGTGATCACTCCTGAAAGGTAGCTGGTGGGTGGCTAGGCAGAGGCAAGTGTGCTGCAGGTGTGTTGCTGACAGTGGCTGTGGCTAAAGATGCACAAACACATGCACAGTATCACATAGCATGAGATGTACTAAAGGAAAAATACAGCCAAAAACATCCTGTATGTACCAAGCACCTATAGAGGCCTATGGTGCTTCTTTCAGCAATGTCCTCTGAGAGGGATCCAATTAGATCCCTCCCAGCACCCCCCTTCACATGCGCAGAGGGATTACAGGGACTGAAACCCGGAAGTACACTGATCACAAAGGGCAGCTCTTTGTAAGGACATATGCAATTAGTATGTCCGCGGTAAGTGATGGGATGTACCGCATCATGGATGCAATGCTTAGTACATCCCACCCATTGGGGGACGTGTACTAAGCAGTGATAAAAGTGGAGAAGTGAGCCAGTGGAGAATTTGCCCATGACAACCAATCAGCTGCTCTGTATAATTTTGTAGTATGCAAATTATAAATGTTACGTCAATGCTGATTGGTTGCCATGGGCAACGTCTCCACTGGCTCACTTCTCCACTTTTATCACTGCTTAGTACATGTCCCCCAGATGCAGGAACTGCGCCTGGCATATGGCTGGGACAGGTTCCGATGGTGCACTGACACACAGAGATGGATTTGCACCATCACAAGACACTGCAAGTGGATGTCTCAGTTTTGTAGAAATCAGGTGTAACATTAGCATAAAGACACTGACATGTCTGCATGTGACTCGGACGCATGGAGAGTACTTAAATCACCATTGCATATGGTTAGTGTCCAACTCAGACTCAGGCCCACAGGGAGAGCTGTATTATTGGTGGAGTAGTTGCCCATAGTGACCATCTTCTAATGGTCATTTCATAGACTGTGCTAGAAAAGTAAAAGCTGATCAGTTGCTATGGAAAACTTCTCTACTTTATCTCCCCTTTAATAAAGTCAAATGTTTGATGTAGGAGAATGTAAATAAATAAAATATCACTTGCGCTGATACAACAGTGGTTCCCAATCTGGGTGCTGTGGCACCCTGGCATGCATCGGGGCACATGCAGGGGTGCCATGGATTGGAGGTCTGGACCAAATCAAATTATTTAATGTTAATGTAATAGACAAGGCCAGTGCTGGTCACTGCCAATCATTATATAAGTGCACAGCTGCCAATCATTCTATATGTGGACAAACAGAAGTGAATCCAATCCATCACCACATACTGTAACTGAGCCTGAGGACACAGCTAAGCACAACTCGCTTACTCTTAATATTTTTTTCTGAATTTCTCATTAAGAAACTGTTGGCCTGGGGTGCTGGGAAATACATGCTGATACTCTAGCCGTAACGCAAGACAGTTTTGGAACCACTGAGAGAACCACTGTGTTGAGCATTAAGCAATAAATATTTTTCTGTTAATTCTGGAAATTAAAATAATCTAAAATGACTATCTTGCAAGAGTGTGTTCTAGAGCTGTACGTAGCAATCTATGGCATTGCTGTGGGGGCCGCCATAACAGGATATAGTTAGGTTATGTGCAGGGCCGGTGACATGGGGGGTTGTCAAAGGGGACATCTGCATCGGGCTCCAAGGATCATAGGGGCCCAATGGATACACCGCTTAGTGCCCAGCAGAAATGTGGGATAGGGTGGGGGAGCT
The DNA here is from genome assembly GCF_028390025.1 of Pseudophryne corroboree. Lineage (NCBI taxonomy): Eukaryota > Metazoa > Chordata > Amphibia > Anura > Myobatrachidae > Pseudophryne > Pseudophryne corroboree. The sequence continues at coordinate 320,873,272 of NC_086445.1, read as the reverse complement.
GGGAACGCAGCATGTGGTCATTGGGGAAAGACAGACTCTGGGATGTGTTGGAGGAAGGAGAGAGGGAGACACAGACTGTGGTGTGTATGAGGGAGGAAGGAGAGATATATACATATTTATATATGTGTATAAACAAACAAATATGTATTTATTAACAGTTTCTTATACAGCGCAGCAAATTCTGGTTTATATATATATACAGGTTGAGTATCCCTTATCCAAAATGCTTGGGACCAGAGGTATGTTGGATATCGGATTTTTCCGTATTTTGGAATAATTGCCTACCATAATGAGATATCATGGTGATGGGACCTAAATCTAAGCACAGAATACATTTATGTTACATATACACCTTATACACACAGCCTGAAGGTCATTTTAGCCAATATTTTTTATAACTTTGTGCATTAAACAAAGTGTGTGTACATTCACACAATTCATTTATGTTTCATATACACCTTATACACACAGCCTGAAGGTCATTTAATACAATATTTTTAATAACTTTGTGTATTAAACAAAGTTTGTGTACATTGAGACATCAAAAAACAAAGGTTTCACTATCTCACTCTCACTCAAAAAAGTCCGTATTTCGGAATATTCCGTATTTCGGAATATATGGATATGGGATACTTAACCTGTATGTATGTATATATATATATATATATATATACATATATATATATATATATATATACACACACACATCCCAAGGACAGGCACTCCCGAGTTTCCATAGATATACACTGGTGCCCTCACGTATACCGCAGCATGTCAATACACATTTGTTGATGCGGCACTCAGTTCAAGATGTAGTCAGCAGACAAAATTCAGTTTAGCAATGTTTCAGTGCTTTATTGCACTATCATCAGGTTATCAAATATAAAATATATAAATAATTTGAGTTTGCCCCATAGATATCACTGTACCGGACCCCAAGATTTATGTTGCCGGCCCTGGTTATGTGGACTTTGCCTTTAATGTGTGTCATATTCAGATGGGCCATTTAATACAAAAATTTGTTTTGAATTTATTTGAAAACAATAATAGCTATAATAATATTTAAGGTTAAGTACTCTATTAAGAAATTAGCAACAATTTCCTTAAATGTAACATGGGGTTATAATGCTCTTAGTATTATATAGTAAATGAATTGTTAAATGACTGTACTTAGTAGATCATTAAGCATGGAAGTGGCTTAGGGGAGGTGACTCAGAACCACACCTCTGTAACACATGCAGATGCATAGTGAAACTGGCGGGTCTTGCAGTCACTCCTGCACAGCACTCTGCCAAATGTTTCTCTTGTCTGATCAGGTCATTTGAAATCAGGAAATACTGCATACTTGTATGTATTGATGGCAATGCATGAGTAATCCACGCAGTACAACAGCACTACAGTACTAGTCTAATCTACATAGGAACAATAACGAGACAGCAGCTAATTTCAACAGAAACTTTCATGTATGGCTGAAGAATATGACGAGTAATGCTAGCTGATAAACAAATACAAATCAAATAGCCCCACTTCAGGGATAAATAAAAAAACACAACACCAAGTACGTAATTCCCACATAACATAACATAATTGTGCTTTGGTCAGGACTGGCGCCAATGTTCCCTGTCTATGTCGCACCACTGTGCTCAGTAGCTGTGGACACCAGGATCACCGGGAACAATTTCCCCTTAGTTCTATGAAATGCAGACTGCTGCTAGTTTTATATATATGATATTTAATATACATTTTATTTATGTAATTTATTACACACATAAAATGTATTTTAAATATTGCATATTTACTGAAATTTATACATTACACCACACAGTAGTGTCCGTTAGTCACATTACACCGCACAGTAGTGCCCGTTAGTCACATTACACCGCACAGTAGTGTCCGTTAGTCACATTACACCGCACAGTAGTGTCCATTAGTCACATTACACCGCACAGTAGTGTCTGTTAGTCACATTACACCGCACAGTAGTGTCCATTAGTCACATTACACCGCACAGTAGTGTCCGTTAGTCACATTACACCGCACAGTAGTGTCCGTTAGTCACATTACACCACACAGTAGTGTCCGTTACTCACATTACACCGCACAGTAGTGTTTGTTAGTCACATTACACCGCACAGTAGTGTCCATTAGTCACATTACACCGCACAGTAGTGTCCGTTAGTCACATTACACCGCACAGTAGTGTCCATTAGTCACATTACACTGCACAGTAGTGTCCGTTAGTCACATTACACCGCACAGTAGTGTCCGTTAGTCACATTACACCACACAGTAGTGTCCGTTACTCACATTACACCGCACAGTAGTGTTTGTTAGTCACATTACACCGCACAGCAGTGTCCGCTAGTCACATTACACTGCACAGTAGTGTCCGTTAGTCACATTACACTGCACAGTAGTGTCCGGCTGGGCGGTCTTGAGCAAGTGCAGAGGTGAACGCAGATCCGGCTGCGTATGCAGCGATCTGCATTCATCTCTGAATGACCCCTATGTCAGGTACAGCCTTCATTCCCTCCACAGTGCGGCCCCGGTACCTGCAGGAGGTCCCGGTTCAGGCGCTGCTCCTCCTCTCCCTTCTTCTCCGGTTTCTCGCAGGCTCCGTTACTCCACTGGCTCTGTAGGATGTTGTCTGTGACCCCGAGAGGGGGCGGGAGCGGGTGCTAATTACCCGGGCCTGGGACTGATGAAGGGGCCCGGGGGGGCCCTGGTCCCCTGCACTCCCAACCCCCTACCACCTTACTGGGCAGCAGCAGCTCTCATCTTGGCAGCACAGCACATGCTGCAGTGTGCTGTGCTGCAGTGGGGCTGAGAGGCTGCTACTAATGTTATTGTTCCTGTATGGGTGGATGGGGGTATTGTGATCACAGTGATCACAGTCCCTCCTTGAATTGACCCTGGCTGAAGGGCTCAGGGGCTGAGTGCTGGGGTCTCAGGGAGCAGAGACTACACCTACCCTGCTCTGAACAGCAAACACTTTTTTAAAAAACGATTTTGTTTTCATAAAGGGGCGTGGCCACGGCTCCAGCGATTAGGCCACGCCCCGAACCCTCTAGGCAGCTGGGGCCGGGATGGCAGCGGCAGCGGCGCTGTGTGTAGGCTGTGGGTGGCCACACACTGCGTGCACACTTTCTGGGGAGGAGGAGGGGGAGCCGCGCTGCAAGCTGCCAGCTGCCAGCTCCGCTTCCTGTCATCCAGGGTGACAGGTGCAGCGGCAGCTGGCAGCAGCAAGGGATGCAGAGCAGGGAGAGGCTGAGCGCCTCTTCAGTTTGGCGCCTCCCTGCACTGCATCCCTTTGCTGAGCGGCTAGCGCCGGCTCTGATCAAAGTATTTCAAATTAGAAGTGGAAGTGTACTCCACAGGTGCAAAAGTGATGGGGCTGGGGTGGGCTGCAACCCTCCCTCCTTGTGGGAGAAGACAGTGGGACAGGTCTGTGAATTCGGGAAAAGGTAAGCCTGCAGATGGCATTTCCATTTGGGTAGAAGCTCCGGAAAGTTATGCACACACACTCACAAACACATACAGTATTGTGCAATAGTTTTAGGAAGGTATGAAAAAAATGCTGCAAAGTAAGAATGCTTTTAAAAATAGAAGTGTTAATAGTTTATTTTTATCAGTTAACAAAATTCAAAGTGCATGAACAGACGAGAAATCTAAATGAAATCAATATTTGGTGTGACCATCCTTTGCCTTCACAACAGCATTAATTCTTATAGGTATACTTGCATAAAGTTTTTGAAGAGCGAGGTTGTTCCAAATATCTTGGAGAACTAACCACAGATCTTCTGTGGATGTAGATTTGCTTGAATCCTTCTGCCTCTTTGTGTATTCCCAGACAGACTCGATGATGTTGAGATAGGGGCTCTGTGGGGGCCATATCATCACTTCCAGGGCTTCACGTTCTTCTTTACACTGAAGATAATTCTTAATGACACTGGCTGTATGTTTGAGGTCATTCTTTTGCTGCAGAATAAATTTGGAGCCAATCAGACGCCTTCCTGATGGTACTGCATGATGGATAAGTACCTGCCTCTATTTCTCAGAATTGCAGACACCATTTATCCTGACTAAATCCGCAACTCCATTTGGAGTGGTTGACAAGGTCAACTGCCCTGGCCATGTTAAAGAAGAATGTCTCTTTCAGATAATTTTTTTTTTTTTTTTGCTATGGGAACTCAGCAGCACCCTCAAGAAGCTGGCGCTCTGGGCAATGGCTCTGTCAGTCCTCCCACTGAGCCACCCATCTGATGGTCTCTGTATTATATGAAGTTCACAGATGGTCTCTGTATTATATGGCAATCACTGATCCTCTTCATGTTATATTTGTCATGGATGCTCTCTGCATTGCATGTTGGTCACAAATACTCTCCATATTGAATGTTGGTCACTGCAGTGCTCCTTGTATAATATGGTGGTACCACAAAATACTGTAAATGCAGCATGTGCTGACAATTTAATATAGTGGGTTTTGCAGTCACCATACAAACATTTACTTCTTTACAATGTTGATGTCTGTATTCAAGCAAACTGTGGGTGATTACTACCTACTAGGGAATGGGTTGGGGCTTCACCCCTGACTTTAGGACACTTTTCTATGCTATCCTCCTTGTGGCACCGTTTCTATGGGTTTAAATGGACCACCCTCCATACAGCCCAACTGTATATAATAAATTAATGATTATATTCTATCATTGTATCATCAAATATTACTATGTATGTTGTATGCTGATATTCATGTGTGTTCAAAATACTTGTTCCTGCCCCCCCAACAGAAACAGAAATTTGGCACATAAAGTGAAGAAAAAGGGGCAGCATTTATGCCACCCTAGGACCAGGCTTATCAATCATCTGTTCTGATGGGTTCTCCTAAGCTGCTCTTTGCTAGTTACCCACTGATAACATAGGCCTGTCACACTGTAAGATCAGATGAGGTAAGAAAACATTGGCCATAGGCTGCTACGGAATAGTAGCTCTAACTGACTAAAGTCTCATGGGAAGAAGCAGAATAAAAGAAATGTGCAATTACTGTTTTATTCAACAAGAAGAAACTTGTGCAACAAAAAAGATATATTTCCGCATACCAGTGCTTTAAGAGAGTGTTTATACCGGTATCTATCAACAGAGGACATGAACAATTGCACATTTGCTGTGTTAAGAAATCCCAATTCTGAAAGTTATGTGAATAGATCTAGTGATGCAGACATTATTAATGAACTTAAACCAGTATTCAAGAGAAATATGCAGACCCCGAATGATGACAAAAGAATTGTACTGTATGTAGCAGGAGTTCTGAAGATGGATTTATAGGTTGGCATTAAATGAAGAAAGGAAACATATCCCTATGAAATGTTCGACATTAAAGATAAATAGATTTGTGTGACATGTTTATCCATAGCTGTCACTGTACATGTACTCTCCCATATGTAAATGTCTCCTCCTCACTGTCTGCTGTTTCCCAGAACAGGACTGCTAGGCCCTTGCTCTTATGGTGAACCCAATATCATCTAATTACTCTCTGCACTCCTGTAATCCACCCTGATTTGCGCAAGAGAGTTTACTTAATTAAGATCTATCAGAAAGAAGAGATATTTTTATCTATGAAATAATCCTCCACCCCAGCCACCTTCAAGCACATTGCAAGGTTTCCATAAATCAGGAAGAAATTTATAGATAATAAAAGCAAAAGTTTGCGGGTGTGGCCTAGAGGCAAGTGATATGTGTAACATCATTGGAGACGGGGTATCGCTGGGGCGCATGACCATGTCTAGAACATACAGCAAAATGCTGTGGGATACAAACGCCTATTTCTGTTCAGGCTTACCCTGACAACAAACTGTCTAGTATACAGTATGTAGTTTCTTCTGTATATCACATTTAGCCACATTGTTAAGGGTATAGGGAGAGATTTATCAAGACTCGGAGAGAGATAAAGTAGGGTATGGGTCATTGGGTCGACAAAACTTAGGTCGACTGTCATTAGGTCAACCACTGTTGGTCGACATGCATTAGGTCAACAGTGTTACTAGGTCGACATGGTCATTAGGTCGAAATGTACTAGATCGACAAAAGGTCAACATAAGTTTTTTTTACTGTTTTTGGTGTCGTTTTCTTTGTAAAGTGACGGGGAACCCCAATTAGTGCACCGTGTCCCCTTGCATGGCCCGCTTCGCTCGCCATGCTTAGGGCAAGGTGCCTTGCTCTGCTACCGCTGCGCTCGGCACAGGTTTCCGTTCCCAATTGTAGTCCACGTGGATCGTAAAGTATGAAAAAGTCCAAAAATTGAAAAAAAAAAAATTAAAAACGCATGTCGACCTTTTAACCTGTTGACCTAGTACATGTTGACCTAATGACCCTGTCGACCTAGTGACCCAGTGGACCTAATGCATGTCGACCTATAGTGGTCAACCTAATGACTGTCGACCTAAGTGGTGTCGACCTAATGACCGTATCCCATAAAGTACCAGCCAATCACCTCCTGTCATGTTACAGGCTGTGTCTGAAAATTGACAGGAGCAGATTGATTGGTAGTTTCTCTATCTCCACTTTATCGCTTGTCAAGCTTTGATAAATCTCTCACTTAAACTTTAAACAAATTTTAAAAAAATGTGTTTTCCAGCAGACACAAGGTTTTTCCTGTTAAACTGAAGGAGAGAATATCTATAGAAATTAATGCAGTCTCTAATGCAGCTACAAAGCAAATTACATTTTTAATGAAATCATTATTTTAAGGAAAAGTTGTCAGGACATGTTTCAGAGGGTGGTCTTCAGTATGCCGACTGATGGGATCCCGGCGCACAGTATACCGGCGCCGGGATCCCGACAGCCGGCATACCGACACTTATTCTCCCTTGTGGGGGTCCACGACCCCCTGGAGGGAGAATAAAATAGCGAGGCGTGCGTAGCGCGCCACCGTGCCTGTAGCGTGGCGAGCGCAGCGAGCCCACATGGGGCTCATTTGCGCTCGCCACACTGTCGGTAAGCCGGTGGTCGGGCTCCCGGCGCCGGTATGCTGGTTGCCGGAAGCCCGACCGCAGGCATATCGTAGTGAACCCGTTTCAGAACCCCATGGACACCCCCCCCCCTCAATTTCCTGGCTCCACATATGACTAATTAGACAATTGTAAATTTGAAAACAGCATAATAATTATGACAATGTAGTTAAAAATATTGTTACTGCCTAATCCTGCATGCAATGTCCAGGTGACAGGAGATTACAACAGAGATTTTGGAGAACATAACAGACCCAAATGCCATCAACTCCTTGGGCACGATTGCGATTCATGTACAGGATGAGGGCTGAGGGTCCAAGTGATTTATCAATAGGGAGAGAAGGAGGCTGAGAGAAGAATGAACAAGAGAGAGAAAGAGAGAGAGACAACGGAGATCTTGAGAATGGACACTTGTGAGACAAAGCTCCCTATCTATCTCTCCTGCAGCTCATTCAGATGTTTCTTCTTATGAGTTCCACAGGTATCTTTCATTACCCACTCAGTCCAGAGGATCCAGTCCCCCCTCCATCCCAACCACAACCACTGGCTGCAAGCACCTCTCTTATCTTCCTCTCACCCCTAACATTCACACTCATCAACTCCAACATGACGGACGATGAGTGATACCCCTTTTACATCTCCAATGCTGGATCCCACCCAACAATTGGAAACGGGTCCTTCCCGGGTGGGATCCGGCATTGGAGCCTCTCTGCTGGCTTCCCGACCCGGCAATATGCTAGGTCGGTTGTCATAGTGGCGAAGGGCAGAGCCGGATGCGGGATGGGGGGTGGAGGCGATGCTGGGAGATGAGCTCATCTCTGTGACACCTTTCCCTATGTAGTAAACGGGTCCCGGATTGCATCGACCCGAGAATCCATTTACGCTGCCACTGACCCGGTATTCAACTCGGGAATAACCTTCCTATTACCCAGGGTGAATTACCGGGTCAATTCTCCAAGACCCCTTTCACATTGCACACTGACCAGTGTCGACCCGGCAATATGCCGGGTCGATACCGGGTTATTTTTGCGCTGTGAAATGGGTATTAAGCTGATTAAGCAGGTGCAGGGATTCACAGGCGGCTGATCACAAGAGGCAGCAGTTCCTGTTGGCAGATCCCTTATATGGGTTGTTTTACATTTAAAAAAAAAAAAAATTACCCGCAGTTATTGCAGTACAAATATTGTGAGCTAATTTTTTTTCAACTGAATACTGCAGGTATTGGCAGCACGCATACCCACTCTAATGAAAAATTGGTCACACTGTCCACGATAATTTATTGCAAAAATCACACTCCCAACTGAATATGCCCCCAAGAATTCCTTTACTCATTTGTTGCATGTTTTCGTTTTTTTATTCTACAAACACTCTGAACGTTAGGAATCGCGGGCTTTTTAACAGAGGAGAGGGCCCACGTGCAGCCTTCGTTGCGGGCTCCCTCCCCCTCTCTGTCAGCGAGTAGATTCTGGTATTATGCCATAGTCTACTGTGCATGTGCAGGTGTTCAGGAACATGGCGCCCACTCCTTGTCCCCAGGGACATCTCCAGTGTGCTTGGGCAAATCACTCGGAAATGGACGCAGCAGACATTTTCCAAGTAATTTGTGATTGTAGTGTGTGGCCAGTAGCGGCTCTTGCCACGGGCAAGCAGGCTTTTTGCCCGGGTCGCCGCTACCCTGAGGGCGCCGCCGTGGCAAGAGCCGCTACTATTATCCTCCCTCCCCGCTCCCTGGCCCCCGGCTGCAGTGAGCGCCGTGTGCGCCCGCTACAGGCGGCGTCGCTGACTCTGGCTAGAGGTCAATATTGACCTCTAGTGTCAGTGCGGCGCTGCTATGGGAGAGACGTCATGACGTCTCTCCCATAGAGAGGAGCCGGCGCCCGGAGACAGCAGAAGCAGCAGAAGCATCGGTCCGGAAGCAGGAGCAAGGCTGGTAAGCATTGTGATTTTTCTTTTAGGTTTCAAAGCGGCTACAGGGGGCACATATTGGGGGCACATCTACAGGGGGCACATCTACAGAGGGCACAACTACTGAGGGCACTGCTACAAGGGGCACATACTGGGGGCAAATCAATTGGGGGCAAATCAACTGGGGGCACAGCTACTGGGGGCACTACTACAGGGGGCACTACTACAAGGGCACTGCTACAAGGGGCACATACTGGGGGCAAATCAACTGGGGGCACAGCTACTGGGGGCACTACTACAGGGGGCACTACTACAGGGGCACTGCTACAAGGGGCACATACTGGGGGCAAATCAATTGGGGGCAAATCAACTGGGGGCACAGCTACTGGGGACACTACTACAGGGGGCACTACTACAAGGGCACTGCTACAAGGGGCACAGCTACAGGGGGCACAACTACTAGGGGAACAACTACAGGAGCACTGCTACAGGGGAAACAGCTACTGGGGGCACAACTACTGGGGGCAAATCTACAGGGGAACAACTACTAGGGGAAACAGCTACTGGGGGCACAACTACTTGGGGGGAAATCTACAGGGGCACAACTACTAGGGGAAACAGCTACTGGGGGCACAACTACTGGGGGCAAATCTACAGGGGCACAACTACTAGGGGAACAACTACAGGGGGCACTGCTACAGGGAAAACAACTACTGGGGGGCAAGTTAACTGGGGGCACAGCTGCTGGGGGCACAACTACTGGGGGCAAATCTACAGGGGGCAAAACTACTGGGGGGCACAGCTACAGGGGGCAAATAAACTGGGGGCACAGCTACTGGGGGCACTACTATATGGGGCACTACTACAGGGGCACTGCTACAAGGGGCACAACTACTAGGGGAACAACTACAGGGGGCACTGCTACAGGGGAGCAGCTACTGGGGGCAAATTAACTGGGGGCACAGCTGCTGGAGGCACAGCTACTGGGGGCACAGCTGCTGGGAGCACAACTACTGGGGGCACAGCTACTGGGGGCACAGCTGCTGGGCGCACAACTACTGGGGGCAAATCTACAGGGGGGCACAACAACTCTCGACCCCCCCCCTTATGAAGCCACACCTCTGTATTGCCGCGGGGGAGCGCCAGTGGAAACTTTCGCACTGGGCGCCGCAAGGTGTAGAACCGGCCCTGTGTGTGGCCACCACCACAGGACTCTGTAGGGATAAGTATAATATATGGATATATGGGTTAAGTATAATATATGTCCCCTGGGCACCGCACACCTTGCTACCCATTATAGAAACAACTATGGTTAGGACTATGGTGGTCATTCCGAGTTGTTCGCTCGTTGCCGATTTTCTCTATATTGCGATTAGTCGCTTACTGCGCATGCGCAATGTTCGCAGAGCGCATGCGCTTAGTTATTTTACTCAAAAGTTAGGTATTTTACTCACGGCATTACAAGGTTTTTTCTTCGTTCTGCTGATCGTAGTGTGATTGACAGGAAGTGGGTGTTTCTGGGCGGAAACTGGCCATTTTATGGGAGTGTGTGAAAAAACGCTGCCGTTTCTGGGGAAAACGCGGGCGTGGCTGGAGAAACGGGGGAGTGTCTGGGCGAACGCTGGGTGTGTTTGTGACGTCAAACCAGGAACGACAAGCACTGAACTGATCGCACTGGAAGAATAAGTCTCGAGCTACTCAGAAACTGCAAAGAAAAATCTTTTCGCAATATTGCGAATACTTCGTTCGCAATTCTGCTAAGCTAAGATTCACTCCCAGAGGGCGGCGGCTTAGCGTGTGCACTGCTGCGAAAAGCGGCTAGCGAGCGAACAACTCGGAATGAGGGCCTATGTACATTAAAAGAAACCCCCCAAACATAAAAATAATATGATTAGCTCATCTCCACCCTGGATATTTATATCAGTACATTACTGACTAGGGACAAAAGAACAAAAACTTAAGCTGGGTCGGACCGAAGTATCGTGCACATCATCTAGTGTGTACCCACGGTATCCGGACTCCAGGTCGACAACAAAAAGGTCGACACACCTTAAGTTGATGCCAATTGGTCGACACACCTTAGGTCGACATGGACAAAAGGTCGACATGGACAAAAGGTCGACAGGAACAAGGTCGACATGGAAAAGGTCGACATGAGTTTTTCACAATTTTTTTCTTTTTTGGAACGTTTTCATACTTAACGATCCACGTGGACTACGATTGGAACAGTAATCTGTGCCGAGCGAAGCGGAGCGGAGCGCAGGCACCATGCCCGAAGCATGGCGAGCGAAGCGAGCCATGCGAGGGGACGCGGTGCACTAATTGGGGTTCCCGGTCACTCTACAAAGAAAACGACACCAAAAAAACATAAAAAATTTATGTCGACCTTTTTCCATGTCGACCTTGTTCCTGTTGACCTTTTGTCCATGTCGACCTAAGGTGTGTCGACCAATTGGCATCGACCTAAGGTGTGTAGACCTTTTTGTTGTCGACCTGAAGTCCCAGACCCGTACCCACCATGTCGCTGATGATGTTGAATGCAGCATGACCCCCAAACTTGCAGATGCTGGCCCCCCTGCAGGGTCATGTCGCCTGCGATGTTGTGCTAGGTACACATCGTTAAGTGTATACACAGCTTTAGGGGACTATATACTAAGCCTTAGAGAGAGATAAACTACCAACCAACACGCTTCTGTCGTTTTACAAGCACAGCCTGTGACATGACAGGAGCTGATTGGCTGGTACTTTATCTCTCTCCAAGGCTTAGTACATCTCCCCCTTATTCCATATTGTCACTGTAGATGGTTTCTTTTCTGTAATATATGAAAAGAAACCACTGGTTTGATGCACTCCTCTCGGTACACAGCAAATTGTGGTGTAGTGTGTTATGCCAGCGCTTGGGATCACGGCGCCCAGCATACCGGCGCGGGGATCCCAACTGCCGGCATGCAGGGTGAGCGCAAAAGAGCCCCTGCAGGCTCAATCCGCTCACCACGCTGCGGGCACAGTGGCGCACTACGCACACCACGCTATTTAATTTCCCTCCAGGGTTGTCGTGGACACCCCAAGAGGGAGAATAGTTGTCGGTATGCCGGCTGTCGGGATTCCGGTGTTGGTATGGTGAGCGCCGGGATCCCGACAGGCGTCATATCAAATGCCTCCCGCAAATTGATCCGCAAGCTCACAGAGAGCAATAACACCCCTGTGGCATGAGAAGTAAATGCCTGTCATAGTGTACATACATCATTCTTTGTTACGTATTTCTAGTGAATTTAGGAATTAAATGGGAAAGGATACTGTAGATCACTTCAATACTATTTCTGTATAGTTAGATATTTTGTTTCAGTTTAGATGGTCAGAAACATGATTTATGTTTAAAAAAACAATCCCAATTGCTGAGGGAGATTGTAAGTTTTGCTGGGTCCTTGGTCTATGATCAATGTGGGGCTTGTTGGACACAGCGGCAGAGGTCATTCAGGCTAAAGTGTCAGATGGCTATTACTGATTAATGCGTCTTCAGGTATGGAGCATCCTCTACTGTAACAGACCTGCCAGCAAATGTTCTTGCTTTATCTTGTAAATGTTGTTGGATAATCTTTGAAATTCAAACAATATAAGTATTGAAAACAAACTAAAGGCGTTTATGACAGGCATCCATAATATTGGTATATATTATAGTCTCTGGAAAGCATTAGTTTTGCAATGGAAAGCATGGCTTTCTTATAGACAAACCACTGTGAACCTTTCTGCAGAATTGCTGGATACAGTAACCAGGTTCAGCCTACTTTGTAAAAGTTAAAAACATCCAGCATAGCTTAAACAGACAATGCATAAACCAATTATTCCATCCGCTCCATAAGCTGAATGTGGCTTTCAGCTAGAGATTAGCTGTTCTGTTTTGTTGAAAACAGTTTGCCTGAACTTTGGGGTTTCAAGTAGAACTAAGTCCTGGTTCGCATCACTATGGGGGTTGGCTCCTGGGTCTAAAAAACTAATCTTGTGTGTTTATAATAACATGTCACTCCCTTGTGTTTAAAGGTGCCATTTCACAATGGAAATTACTGGAAATGAATTGTACTAATGATAATAATACTGTAGGAACAACAACAGGTCCAAAAATTACATGGGAACAACAGGAGTCCAAAACCGAGACAAAACACTTGAGGGTGGATTTACCAAAAACAAAAAAGGGGGTCTCGCTACTTTATGCAGTGATGCTACAGATGCTATGTAAAGCTTCTGTTGCCAGATGGAGCAAAGAAACGCAGGAAGTCTTTTCCTACATGTAGGTATCCAAAGACCAAATGAACCAAAAAAAAACAAAACTGAGGCTAGACCTTGGTGCGCCTCTTTTTTTTTCTTTGCATCATGTGCTGTTTGGGGACTATTTTTTTAAGTGCCATCCTGTCTGACACTGCAGTGCCACTCCTAGATGGCCACATGGGTGCAGATAATGGTCAGACATGCCTTGCCATATACTGTATTATACCCAGTATCTGTCAGCACTACCTTTGTTAGGAGTTTTAGAGTTTTTTGTTCAATATTTGTGTTAGCCTTATGCAGCTGAATATTATATTCAACAACAAGGGTTTCTAGGTGTTTCCTCTACACCCAAAGCCAACATCCAGCAATGAGTCCTTGTCATCTTCACCTGTCTAACCAGTCATGCTGGCAAAATATATTTTCCTTGCATTTGTTCTATCTTGAAGTATCTTTTGTCTTAGTGAAAGCCTACCTTAGAGATGGGCAAAGTGAATGTTTCAATCAACCATTTATGACCAATGCACTCATTTGTAATGAAAGGGATGAACACTGCCAACATGTTCATATTTAGAAGCCCCATTTTGCTCACTGTCTGCTGAGAGACGGCATGAGACTAATATTACTGAGAATGTGCTGAGATAGTTATTATTACAATCATTCTGTCTGCTCATACATACTGTCATTACATCAATAAAATCCACACATTAGCCCTAGAAGTTAACCAGCCAATAAGCGATGAGATATCATTTCCGTCAGCCGCGTATACTTTTTATAGTCTTAAGAGTGAAATGCTGCTGAGTGTGTAATTACAGCAGAAACACTTCTAATAAAACCTGTCTATAAAACACTAATGTAACTGTTTAACAATAGATCAACCCAGTGTGAAGACAGCATGAATCCACTTGTACTGGCGTGCCCCCAATATGCTTTGATGCTGCAGCAATGTCTAGCTGAGTATGCTGAACAAGACCTTTCATTAAGGATGGATTTTATGATGTTACACACCACCTACAACACAGCTTCCTAATAATAAACTATGGAACTTATTTTCATATGTACTAAACTGCCATGTTGTACTTCCCTTTAGATAGAGGATAAAATATTATACAGTATTACTGCTTTTTACAAAAACAGAACGTAGAATAATAATCCAGGATTCAACATCATGGCGCATTAAATAATTATTAGCCTGTTTGCAAATCTTGCAAGCCCAGCTGATGCTTACAGTATCCAATCTACTGTAACTTGACAAAGTTACCAAATATCATCAGGCAGATAGAGTAGAGATAGGTCTAAAAAATGCAGTCTCTGTCTATTCATGACAATGGAAACTAACCAAACGAGTTTGTCCAGAATAGGGTGGGTAAACTTGTCTTTTATAAGTTGTCTGTGCAGATTGAAGGAGAGAACATTATGCTGTAATGTGTCACTGCTGAGGAACTCAGAACATTCCCAACAGAGCTGTCACGACTTCTGACATTTGTGTAAAAATATACATACACAGTTCTGTAGCTTTATGTAAAATGTATTTATTTACTCATTCTTCTTCTCCACTGTTATATCATTTACCAGGATACAGTATGTTCTGTGTTTCTAAATGGTGCCAGTCAGCTCAATCACAGTTACATACATTATAAAGTATATCAGTGTCAAATATTTACAATGGTTAATAGTTCATAAATGATAGCTCATTAAACACCTTTAATCTAATTAAGTTTGCAAAAAAGATGTCATTTACATGTATATATTTATATTGACAAGCAAGTCTGACAAACAAATGCACACATATCATTATAACAACACACCAGTGCACATGAAGTATACATCAGTTTGCTAATATTTTAGATGACATAAATGTAACATTGTAGCAGTACATAGTAGCTGCATTCAAGATTAAGCACATTTTGCTAAAGAATATAAACAGTTCTACTTTTCATTTTAACACATACTTTATTTCTAGGAAAAATATCTGTGATTTTATCAAGGTTTTTAACATCGGTGGTGTTGTCGCTATCACAGTCTATTAGAGACCTATACACCTTAACACATACAGAAGATATTTCCCATTTAAATCTGACAAATACAATTGAAGTAAATAAGTAACAACACTTATACAGGCAGAGATATAAGTATGCAATCAGTTCAGACTAACTTGCAGAACATAACATTACATATTTTTGGAAATGCAAGGATATGGGGGAATGGGGAAAAGATACTCACAGTGAACAGGAAAGGTGTACTGTTCGGCTGGGTACAGTAGTCACCTGCTGTGTGGGTACAGGCAGACTTCAGTGACTGAAGGAAAGGGAGAAGAGACTTCTCCCTCACAGATTGTGACTCACTCCCCTGAGAGGCGGAGGTGTGGAAAAGGGAGTAACCTGCAAATTCCTTAAACTTTTTAAGAGTTTACGTGGGTCAAAACACTTACATTTTTGTCATATCTCCAATAAGTGAACAGTCACAGGCCAATAGTGGTCACCAATCATTTTAGAAGAATTAAACAATTCTCACTTTACTATAAGGCAGTGACGTGCGGTGGGTAAGGTATTGCTGAAATCACAAACCACTGTCCTGCTTCATGGGTGCATTGCTGGAGGGAAGTTCATGAAATACAGTACCTGAAGAATGTGGATCATCATGTTACAAGCAATAGAGCTGCAAGACTTTTTTTTCCCCCTCAATATATGTTTTATATAATGGAACATAAGTTTTGTACAGAGTGTGACACAAATCTATTATACTTATAACATAAGTAATACAGTACCATCCTTATGTACTCAGTGCCCTCAGACCTTGCCTCAAGTGTCATTATGCCAATTCCTGAGAATAGGTAAGATCAAATGCATGCAAATCCCCCAATATATAAACCCATTCATTTGTGCTGGACTACCCAGTTCAGCGCTTATTATTGTATTGCAGTCACCTGGCCTGAATTCATTAAATAATGAGCTGGGTATTTTAAAACATTAAAAGGCCTATTCATGAAGCAGTAAAAAGAGTGGAGAAGTGAGCCAGTGAAGAAGTTGCCTATGGCAACCAATCAGTGTTGCAGTAACATTTATAAACTGCATTCTATAAAATTATATGTAGCAGCTGATTGGTTGCCATGGACAACTTCTCCACTGGCTCACTTCTCCACACTTTTCACTGTTTCATGAATAGACCCTTAGTTCATGAATTCTGCACTTTTTACTACAATGATAAAGAGGCCATGTTGGAGGGTCCGCATAGCCATTGCTTTACAACTATGCACAATAAAGAAATTTGAGGCCAATTATTAGTACTGGTATAGGTTTCTGAAAAATAGCCATAAACACTTTTATAGCTTTAAATATTTAGTTGGTACTTATTTTATCTACTGCAGAATCAGTTCAATAGGAGGCACATTTTCATCTAAAGACAATCTCATACAATAGGTTAAATTGGGTTACGTTCTCCAATGTCTTAGCCTCAGATTGCTGGGCTATGGTGGTAAGTCACATTTCCTCCTGCCATTGCCCCAGATGACTGCTCTTTTCAGAGTGGTACTGTAGGTTAAAAAAAATATTTTTTAGTATTTTATTTAAAAAGTTGTTTGAAAATCTGCAAGTGCCCCTGGTTCTTCTTTCTTGGATACCCACTAGAGCAGGGGTCTTCAACCTTTAAGACAGTGTGGGCCACATAAAAAAATGAAACGAAGCCGAGGGCCACTAAGCTATACTGCGGTATTTAGAATCTAAATTTTAATTTATGATTGTAATGAGACCTTTTCTAGACTCATAAGACCATAAAAAAGACTTCAAAAGATAATTATTGTAATTTAATGAATGAAACATGGTCTACTTTACCTTTGTTATTATAATAAGTTCATATCAGTGGGAAACTTGGCATTGTTTTTGCTTGGCCAGCTTGTCGATGTTGGCATCAATGTTAGAAGTCGCTATGCGCAGAGTATTCTCAAGATGTTGGTCTGTAAGCTGAGTTCTTGTCTTGGACTTTGCGTTCTTCATCCTTGAGAAGAATTGCTCACATAAGTATGTGCTTCCTAACAAAGCACACATCTTCAAAGCGTGCTGCCAGAGATAAGGGAATGTGTCCTGAGAAATGTAGTCTTTGTAAAACGTAAACAAGGGCACATTGAAGAATTTTTCTCGCAAAGATGAGTTGTTTTGGAGATCAAGCAGCTCCATTTGTACTGAGCCTGGCATATTGGCAGCATTGACAGTAAAAGGCATAGAAAATAAATCGAAAAAAGACTGTTGATTACGGAAATCACTAAATCTGTCTTCAAACTCACTTCGCATCATGCTTAATTTTGTAGCGTAATCACCAGGAGACAAACAGTTGGACTCACCGAGAAGCTTAAAATGTGTAAAGTCTTTTTTCGTGAGTTGTGCCTCCCAAAGTTTGAGCTTTTCTACAAAAGTTTTAATGTGATCAAACAGAGTGTGCACCAGCTGATCCTTGGATTGTAGCCGCGTATATAGGTCATTCATATGCAAGGAGATGTCGGTCACAAAGGCAAAATCTGAAATCCACTTTGGATCATTAAATTCTGCAATCGGCTTCCCCTTGGTTTGCATGAACTCTTCTATTTCACTTCTTAAGTCAAAGACTCTCTTAAGTACCTTCCCTCTGCTCAACCAACGCACCTCACTATAATAAACCACGTCGCCGTGATCCGCTTGGCACTCTTGTGTCAAAAATTCTTGGAATTGACGATGATTCAATCCTCGTGCCCTAATAAAGTTGACTACAGACACAATAACTTTCATTACATTCTCAAATCCAATCGTTTTCGCACACAAATTCTCCTGGTGGATTAAACAGTGGTACTGGATGAGATCTTTTCCTTCTAGTTCCGGTTCTTTTTTTAAAAGTGCAACAAACCCTTCATTCCTTCCCACCATAGCAGGGGCACCATCAGTTACCACTCCCACAAGGTTGGATAAGCTGAAGTCGAAACGCTGGAGTGTTTTCTTGGTGGCTTCCAGAATATCAGTGCCTTTCGTCGTTCCCTTCATAGGTACAAGCGCTAGCAGCTCTTCTGTCACATTGAAGTGTTGATCAATGCCACGGACAAAGATAGCCAGTTGTGCTGTATCCTTCACATCTGTGCTCTCATCTAAAGCAAGTGAATATGACTTAAATGCGTACAGCCGTTTTTTTAAAGTTCCTTCAATGTCATTGGCAAGTTCTTCGACACGTCGTGCTACAGTTACACCAGACAAACTCAATTTTTTAAACAGTTCGTTATTCTTTGGATAGAGAATTTCCCCAGCAGCGATGAGACACTCTTTTACGAACTCACCGTCCAAGAAGGCTTTTGTTTTTTTAGCAATTGTTTCAGCTATTACATAACTTGCTTTGACGCACACTTCACTCTCTTCCATATGCCTTTTAAAAGTACCCTGCTGGCGTTTTAGATCTTTTTGGAGATCGTTCACTTTATCCACACGAGGTTGCCCTTGAAGGTGATTGAACTTGGACGCATGTTTTGTCTCATAGTGTCGCTTTATATTGTATTCTTTTAATACTGACAATGACTCACGACAAACTAAACACACTGGCTTATCGTCAATCTCCACAAAAAAGTACAAATTGGTCCACCTTTGATTAAAAAGCCGGGAACATTCACTTGTTTTATGCTTTTTACTTGTAGACGCCATGGCAAAGCAGATGAACCTAAACAATGATCCCACTGTTCACGACTGAGTGACTGTAGAATAAAATCTGCTTCTATTTATAGCTGACTATAGAAAAAATAAGTAATAAAGACTCAATGAAGTATACACTCCAGCCCGTGTGTGCTTGTAGGACAGATTTGTATGAGAAGTACTCCTCAGATCCCTGTGAGCTTGCCTTTAAAATTCCCCTGTCACCAGCTCACAATGGAAGCTGCCATTTTGAAGCATGAAACAAAATCCAACTCAACACTAGTTCTTTGGTATGGAGGCTTCTGGCGTGTAGCTTTATGTCAAGCTAAAAACAATCAATAAAGAAATGTAAGCATATATAAAATAATCCTGATAGGTTACTGGGGCATATAGCATGGGTACAGCCACAGAATACATTCTATAGATGGGACAATATATATATATATATATATATATATATATATCTCCAAAATGAGGCACTCAAGGAGACATGCAGCAGATAAAAACGCTGTATTTCAAGATGTAGGTCTAACCTAACGTTTTCAGGGTCTCCCCCTTCCTCAGGACCTCAATACAGACCACAACAGACACACACACAAATCCAATTTAAATACCCCCCGCACACTGACTTACCCGCCACCTTGATTCCTGCTTGCGTCACCTGCCTGTACAGCTGGAAACATCACGTGTCTCTGTCATTACAGAGCTGGTAACCAGGGAAAACGCATAGCATGCGTTCCACCAGGGATCCAACTTCCGCGTTCGAGAGACCAGCCACGGAGTTCCGCTCTGAAGGCTGACAATCGCTGGGGACAATATAGGTGGGGGCTATAATATAAACAAAACACCAATGAAAATAGTTACAGAAATAATAAAAAGAGCATAGATAGCAGTAGTTAATACAGAGAAATACCAACCGAGATTAACTGAACACTTTTTGCCAGACTGATAACATTGTCAATATTCACCAGACCCATCGATGGTGTTACTCCTACACCTTAGTCATGGGTGAGTGAGTAAGTAAGGTGTAGGAGTAACACCGAAACAGCTGTCGGGTGTGCTGTGAATCTGTTTGGCATTATGATCGGACCTTTCTTATGATGACACTTGTGGCTAAGTACCCCTTCTACATTTTGAATATTCTATCTACCGGTCTATGCCTGTTTTTATGCACATATAAATGTACTTTTGTGCTACTAAAATACTTTTGCATGATAAATGGATGTTTGCTGGCCTTTTTTTAAATATATATATACACACACACAATGTATCATAGGTGGTAGAAACACATCTCAGAAATCACAGCCCCCATTATTCCCATCCCCACCCCCATACACAGACATTACATCTGCCATTGTCATTCCCACCCCAGCACCCACCACATATACAGGAATCACAGCCCCCATTATTCCCAACCCCACCCCCATACAGACATTAAATCTGCCATTATCATTCTCTCCCCAGCTCCACCACCACATAGGGCCTATAATCCATATATAGTCCAGAATAGGACTGGACTTATATGGCTGTACCACTGGACTTATTCGGCTATATCACTGGACTGGACTTATACGGCAGTACCACTGGACTTATACGGCAGTACCACTGAACTTATACGGCTGTATCAATGGACTGGACTTATACGGCAGTACCACTGGACTTATATGGCACTACCACTGGACTTATACGGCTGTATCACTGAACTGGACTCATACGGCAGTATCACTGGACTGGTGGGTATAATGTGGGCATGCTTTCACAATATTGCTGCTGTCTGTCTGTGATGGGGGGAGGGAGGGTATGATAGCGCCTATGTCAAGACATAGGTGCTATCATACCCTCCCTCCTCCCCATCACAGACAGACAGCAGCATTGTCAAAGCATGCTCCCTGCCATCTCTGCTCTTAATACTTAATACACCCCCTGCTGGGTCCCCCGCCACGCCCCCTGCCCTCAATACTAATTTATTCACTGCCATGCTCAGGCTGCCGCACCCCCGTCCCCGCCGCTCCCGCACGCCGGGTTCCTGCACTGCCCCCTGCCCTCAACACTTATACACTTTTATTCTCCTGCCGCAGCCCCCCCCCCCCCCCGCACCGGGTCCCCGCCGCACACAGCCATGCTCGGGCTGCATACATGCTGCCGCACCCCCTCCGCTCCCGCCCGCCGGGTTCCCGCACTGCCCCCTGCTCTCAATGGTAACTTGCCGCACCCCCCCCAGCCGGGTCCCCGCCGCTCTCACCCACCTATTCAACACTGCAGGCGGAGGGAGACACAGGGAGGGAGACACAGTAAGGGTGACCAGACCACTGACCAGCCTAAGAGGAGCTACTCCCCTTCTTCACAGGCAACCAGTGACAGTGCGGGGGAGTCACATGACTCCGGGAAAGGGAAAAACATTTTTTTTTTTTTTTTTGTGTTCATATGTGCGCTGCGGGCGGGCGCGTCGGCGGGCCATGGAAACCATAGCAGCGGGCCACCTGTGGCCCGCGGGCCACGGGTTGAAGACCCCTGCACTAGAGGGTCTAGACAGGCCTGGCCAACTTGTGGCTCTCCAGATGTTGTGAAGCCACACACCCCAGCATGCCCTGCCACAGTTTTAGCATTCCCTAATAGCAAAACTGTGGCAAGGCATGATGGGACTTGTAGTTTTACAACAGCTGGAGAGCCACAGGATGGCCAGGCCTGGTCTAGACAAATACTCGGATAAGCTTCTGAAAGGATTTGCCCTTATATTCTTTAACCCTCGATGTGATGGCCTCTTAGACGTCTGGAGTATGAACTTTTAGCCACAAGGTACATGCACAACACAAGCAGTAAAAATTCACACTGTTTATTATGAAGTTAACAAAAGTATATAAGACAATGCATATGGGTGTAACTGACATGTCGTTACACTCCCATTGGCTCGTTAATAGTTACCAGGCAGAACAGAAAAGGCGGATGTCCATATATGGGTTTTCTACAAGTTTCTCAAACATTTAACAAAGTTTTTGTAACACAGTATATTTGGGTAGAAAGAACAAGTTTCATCTGGTATGGAACTGACCTTGGATGCCAGACCCACACAGGCCTGGTATCTGTATGAGAGACAAAGGCACCTAGCACAGGGCAGCACGCATCCATGCAAACACATAAGAGTTCATATAGCATGTTTTAACCCTTCACTAGGGAAATAGAAATATTCACTTTTACACTGTAACTATTATAAGGAAATTGATCATATAAAAAGTAATATTTACAAAGACAGAAGAGCTAACCCTTCAATCCCCTCTTAGAATCATGATTATTATATGACATGATTCTTGAGTGAGGCTCCTTTCTTGTTCCTCCAGTTCTTGAGATATTGGACATAATCGTCGGGTCCCTTACTATCAGAGGAGGTGACAGGACTGGTGGTTATATCATAGTACATCAGGGCCTTATCAATGCCTTTGGAGGTAAGTTTCTTTCCACAGGGAATTACACAATAAACTATAATGCCTACAAGAATTAAAGTTACAAGTATGAATATGCTTATTTGCACAAGAGCCTGTTTCCAATTTTCAAACCATCCAAAATATTGGCTCCATGGGTTATCAATACCTGAATTTTCTTAAGTTCTATGGATAAGGTTTCTAACTCGTTTATGGCTAAAGTAACCTTACCATTGGGACCAGTGTTGTCAGGAATATATGTACAACAGCCTTCCACCTTACTAATGTAAACACATGTACCGCCTTTTTCTGCTAGGATCATGTCAAGGGCCATTCTATTTTGGAATGTCATTTGGGAAGTGGCTTCTAGCTGTTCAGCTATACCTTTAAGAGCATCTTTGGTATCATTAACAAATCTTTGTTGATTATAATATATATAATTAATCCAGGCTACGTTTTTATTTACAGTTACTATAGGAAACAATGACTCAAAACCCGCAGCCACCTCATCTCTAGCTTTGAACTCATTTGGAACACCTCTTGGGACCCCTATAGCATCAATGTATACGTGGGGGTCAAAGCTACCTCCTGGGAGTGCTCTTTTCTTTCGATTAGCAGGAGTATTAGAGGGAGGAGTGGGGTCATCGGTGATCATTAAAAAGGCTGAAAAAACAATTTTCCTGTTCTAGGGGTATATTAAGGGGCACTGTACCTAGGTGGGGCCTAGATTTGCCACAGACATAACAGTTGCTTTTATTGTGTTTGTTAGCACTATACTTCATCCATTCCAACCAAAAATTAATGTCAGAGAAACCAGTTTCAATAGCTAGGGTGTCTTCAAAGGTAGGGTTAGTAATAGCCACCATATCTTTAGAAGTGGCAATATGGGGCTTTAAAGGTTTGTTTTGGGGAGCAATTTTAGGCTGGTATTTTGGGTTTTTTATACATATCCCATAAATAAAACCTTTGTCTTGCACTATAGTATCCTGCTTGCCACCCCACAGCTTCCCAGGAATTACAATTAGATCCATAATATCTAATGTCATAGTACCATTCGTCAGTAACACAAATATATACTGTCTCAGACATTCCTGATTTCCTCCTGTGTTGTATATAATATTTGTCATCAGCAATTTTGGGGAACATAAAATAGTCAAGGATATATGTGGCTACGTGTGTGTTAGAGGAATTATACCACAAGGTGGGGATCCCATTTGTTTGTGTGATGTCGACTTCACATATTGTGAGGTGAATGAGGGCCAGTAGGGCTATCGAGATAGTCCCCAGGATAGAGATAGGGGACAGGTTCCTCATCTTCTTCTGTTCTTCTTTCTTCGCTAGGTGGGAGGTCAGGGCTGTCTGCCCCGGTTCGTACCTCACTGGAATCACTTGCTTCCCTCTCTAGGTCTGGTCTAGGAACCTTTTTTACTCGGGATGCATGGATCCAGGTAGGACTTTCCTCTGTCAGGACTGCTGTTCGGGTAACTGCTACGACCTCTGTCTCTGGACCATAGGTGAAGTCTCCTGGGCTCTTGTTCCTGGGGAGCACCTTCACCACGACTCTGTCTCCGACTTTAAAGGGGTGTGTAGGTTCCTGTGGATTCAAAGGGTTTTTACAAACAACCTCATGTTCAATTTCATTCAGTTTTGTTATCAGGGACCTGACATACTCTTCCCTGATGAGTTCTAGATCTCCTTCCTGTATTACTAGTGGTTTCTTAGCCCAGGGTGTAGGAAAAGGGTCTACCCATTAGTATTTCAAAGGGTGAGTATCCTAGAGTTTTCTGTGGGGTATTCAAGATGCTGGTGTTTAGCTTTATTAGGGTTGTTCCTGAGGCAAGTGATGCATCTGCTAACATAAAAATCATTGGTTAGTAGGAGGAGTGTTGTGGCTTCACCACGGTGACCAACACCACGGCACTGGGCAACGAGCAAAGGGGCACTGGACTGGGGTATACAGGGTTTCCCCTCTTTGCAGATTAATCCTGATTTAGGATTTTTTCTGCAGAATTGGGTAAGTTCAGTCGGAGAGATCAGTATTAGTCGCAGCAGCTTGAAGTTGAGTGAGCAGATGGACGTTGTCAAGGGAGGGACATGCTCTAGTGAGTGCAATGAGTTCTGCAGCTTGCGCGGACTGATAAGGTATTGGTAGGGTTTCCAACACAGTGTCAGGGAGGGTGACAATGGCATAGCCAGCCTGGTATGCATTGTCATTGGGCCTACTACAGGAGCCGTCAACAAAAACTATGTCTGCGCCTGGTATGGGAACGGGAGACATGTCAAGTCTGGGAGAAGTTTCAGCTTTAATGGAAGCAGCACAGTCATGTAGGTCGGGTGGTTCATCCTCAGGACCTTTCAAGCCTAAAAGGGCATTGAGAATGGGTGCAGGGCCAGAAGAACTAGCAGTGTACTTAATGGTAAGGGTAGGGTTACTCAAAAGGAGTACTTCATATCCACTAAGGCGTTGTGCTGACATGTGCTGTGTGTGTAAGCTTTTAAGTATTGCCAGGACATCATGTGTGGTGTGGAGTACTGTGATGTGGCCCAAAGTGAGGGTAGTGGCCATTTCTGCAACCATTGCACAGGCTGCCAAAGCCCTGAGGCAGGCAGGCATACCTTGCACAGACACTGGCATGACTTTGGAAAAAAAATGCCACGGGGCGCAACTTCCCTCCATGAAACTGTGTGAGCACCCCCGCCATGGTTTTACAATTGTCCCTTGCATATAGATGGAAAGGTAGTACATAATTGGGGAGGCCAAGTGCCGGACTTTTCATCAACATACATTTTAAACTTTCATATGCAGTTAACATTTCTTGTGACCATTGTACAGTTTTAGGTTTGTCCTTCAGTGTGGCTTGTCTCAAAATGTTATCATAATAAGAGCAATCAGATATCCACTGTCTGCAGTAATTTACCATACCCAGGAAGGACAGTAGTTCCTTCTGGGTAGTTGGGGTGACCAGGCCCAATACAGACTGTATGCGTTGTGGACTGACTTTCCTCTCTCCCTGAGTGAGCACAAAACCTAAGTAATCAACATGCTTTTTACACCATTGCATTTTTATTTTGGACACCTTGTGTCCACATTCACAAAGCCAGTTTAGTAATGAAACACCATCCTCTCGGCAGGCCTCCTCAGTTTTACTACAGAGCAGCAGATCATCTGCATACTGTAGCAGGACTGAACCATGGTGAGGTTGCCAGGGCCTCAATGTGGCCTGGAGACAACAGGTGCGTCAATAATCTGCACCAGGTAAGTTGTTTACCCTCAAAAGAAAAGGCAAAAAGTAATTGTGTCTGTGAATCTACAGGTATGCTGAAAAAAAAGGCATTCTTCAAATCAATTACAGAGAAGAACGCAGCATCTGCAGGGATTGCAGAAATGAGTGAGTTTACATCTGGAACAATTGGTGCAATTGGGACAATTAACTGATTGATCGCTCTGAGATTCTGTACAAATCTTATACTGCCATCAGCTTTGGCAACAGGGTTCACAGGAGTACAGTATGGTGATACAATATGTCTGAGAATACCCTGTTGTAAGAATTGCTGTATCATGGGGCGGAGACCTTCTATCTTTTCTGGTGAGAGGGGATACTGCATAGGTCAGAACACAAAACACTGGTTGTTGCACCGCTGTCCACTAAAAAGGGAATTTTACTTCCATTTATAATAAGTGGCAGCAGAGGTGAATCTTTACTATGACGGGAGAGTTGAATAAAGGCTGGGATACCCTCCTCCGGGCCCCGTCAGTGCGCGGGGTCTTTGGAATCTTCCCTGACTGCGGGGTTGGTTCTGTCTGTCAAAGCGTCTGGAGTTCTATTAGTTATGAGTGAGTGCAGGTTTCTTTTTACATCAAAACACCCTGCAGCCTCTTTCTCATATAAATGTATAGCTGCGTCCTTTGCAAGCTTTGCGCAAATAAGATATACAGCCATCGAGGGTAATAGTGGGCTTGGGACAGTGTTTTACTATTATCTAAACTCTGGGTTATTGGTGCTAGGGATAGAGCTAGTGGACGCACCCTCCAGCAGTGGAGCTGGAGGCAATCCCATCTAGTGTGAAAGGGTTACTGCTGCCAAGAGATTTGTGTCTCTGAGCGCAGGATACATTGGAATGCAAGGGGGAGGAGGGAGAGGGTTTTCAAAGATTTACAGTTTCTCTGCAGCTTCGCTTCTGTGCTATTGGAAACTGACATTTTTCTTAAATCTCCATATAGAAAGGGTAATTACTGCCTTCCCGTAGGAATGGGTCCTGTCCTGCTTTCTCTGTCCATCCCGCTAAATTATCCACCCATGGGTTAACTAAGTAATACTCTGAGGTAGAGTTGCGGGCGACATACATCTTGCATGTCTCACCAGGGAGGGGCGGGGAATATGCAGGTTTTTTTACTCTGACTAGAGCCCATTGTCAGACAGTAATATAAATCAACAGTACAACTTTAAAGGAAAATATCTAAAATTTACAACTCTACTATACATGCATCAGCTAACCAGTTAATTAGTCATTGACAATATCACAATATTATCTGTATAGTGAGAACATGAAATCTTTTGACGGTACGATACTTACCATTCGTACAAGATGTCAGAAAAATACAGCGTTTTAGACAGGAAGCAAGAAAAGTGTTTGAGTAAAGATATCTGGCAGACGAAAACTTACCAGCCGTCTGGACCAAATATAAGAACTTATCTCACTACAAACATACAAGAATATAGACGATCAAATCGAGGTATTCTCTACGTTACGTATAGACCCCAGGTCTATTTTTTTTAAGTATCCCAGATACTGACGTCTTTGGAGAATTGCGCTTGGACCCCGGGTCCTTTCTCAGACGTATCTTTAAGTCCCAGACATTAAAGATTCTATGGTATCCCTGATACCTGTTTTATGCTTTTACATAAAACTTCGTAATATTAAGTCCCGGACTTAAATATTACCTTGTCACGTGTTCCCGGAACACTGACACGGATTCAGCTTCAGTGTATGACCGCAATCCTGTATGGCAAAGACAGACAATAAATTCTCTATCTTACCATTCAGGGACGATCACTGAATTCCGGACATAGCCCCCAGCTGAAAGGATTTGCCCTTATATTCTTTAACCCTCGATGTGATGGCCTCTTAGACGTCTGGAGTATGAACTTTTAGCCACAAGGTACATGCACAACACAAGCAGTAAAAATTCACACTGTTTATTATGAAGTTAACAAAAGTATATAAGACAATGCATATGGGTGTAACTGACATGTCGTTACACTCCCATTGGCTCGTTAATAGTTACCAGGCAGAACAGAAAAGGCGGATGTCCATATATGGGTTTTCTACAAGTTTCTCAAACATTTAACAAAGTTTTTGTAACACAGTATATTTGGGTAGAAAGAACAAGTTTCATCTGGTATGGAACTGACCTTGGATGCCAGACCCACACAGGCCTGGTATCTGTATGAGAGACAAAGGCACCTAGCACAGGGCAGCACGCATCCATGCAAACACATAAGAGTTCATATAGCATGTTTTAACCCTTCACTAGGGAAATAGAAATATTCACTTTTACACTGTAACTATTATAAGGAAATTGATCATATAAAAAGTAATATTTACAAAGACAGAAGAGCTAACCCTTCAGCTTCCATACAAATTCTCAGTGCAGCCATGTGCCTGGTAACCAATCACTGGACCTTTCTGACAACAACTAAGTATTAGTATTTGGCTACAATTGAGAAAATCTCTGCATATTTTTAATTAATAAATCTCAGAATTTGAAAAACCATCTGCCAGGTGGGAATGGCTGATCAAAATGTGTATGCTAAGAGTATCTGGAGTGGATTTTCTGTTTGCTGTTGTTTGGATGCCTGTGTCCAGGACTGGACTGTCCCACAGGGGTACACCTCCTCTTCTAGGGATCAGGCTCCAGACTGTGCACTTAAATTATACATATGATGGCTACCACACCCCCTATGGAGACTGGCCACACCAATAAACATGAGCCCTTACCACTTCATTAACCCAGTGGGCCATTATTACTCCAGTCTGACACTGCCTGTGTCTGCAGCCATTTTCTTAGAATCCTGGGTGTTAACCATCCAGAAATATATATAGGCTTTTAAGTCATATGAGTCTGTTTGGCAGCCAGTATGAGCAATTAAATAAGGTACCGTCTTTTAAAAAAGTGTGTTGTGTGGCCTGCTCACTTATTTATACATATGTAGCCTGCTCAGTCTTTGGCAATTGGGATTATGGTGTCTTTGAAAAGATAAATAAAGTTCTTAAAATAAACTGTTCAAATATGTATCTTGAAGCTAAAATATTATCACAGTAGTTTGTTACATATTTAATTTTACCATTTTAGGCACTTTGAGACCATTTTATAAAAGTTTGTTTTTAAAGTATACTAAATCCATGGACAATTACCACAATTACATGCTCAATAGGATTTTGTGCCTCTAAAGTAGAGATAATAGTGACAATATCTTTTTTATAGTAGTACATGATTTTACTAAATTTCTGCCATTGGTGGATACTGTTGTTCTCGTGAGTTCTGTATACATGATCAATGTATTTTGGAAGCATAGTGGAGGTGGTTTGCTGCCATTAAAAAGGCAAAAATTGAAAGCCGGGTCTCAGTCTGCCCAGCAGCAGCAGAGTGCTAAACTGATAGTAATTTGAGTGACCAGATGATCATAAACAAGTTGTAATCTCCAGTCTCCATTCCACAGAACTAAGAGGCACAACCAACAGTTTGTGAGACTGACCACACCTTACGCACTTTATCATGAATATGTGCTTTTTTCAAAGGTATGCTGGGAAAGGCATCTGGCTAATCTTATGTTGAGCTTTCACAGGTGTAACATAGTATCAAAAATTAAAAGATGTTTCTGGCGCCAATCAAATTACATTACAGTTATGTTAATTGATAATAATTTAATTTCTATAGCACTTTTCTCCAGAAGAACTCAAGGACCTTTATGGGAATCATGGACATAATACAGAGGTTTGGATATGCAGGAAATACGGAAAACAATGAACATAAAACAGGGCTGATGCAGCCATTTTGGTTCATAAATTCCAAGGATTATTTATCCTGTGCACAAAAATACCAGGCATGGCAACCATATTGGGCACACTATATATATGGGCAGAATAGACAATACCTGGCGGATATGACACATAATGGAGAAGCTACAATACTAAAACGAGATGCAGAATCCTTGTAAAAAAAAATATATATCCTTATCAGATCCATGTATTGTTCATTCAATACACAAGAGTACTGGGTAATGCAGCTATCTTGGGCAGACTCATAGGTTACAATGTGTGAGATATACATGGCAGTAAAACATGTATTGCTTATCTCTGCCAGCTGCTTATAGGAAAAATTAGTAATGTTTAGAGTAAAAACCATTAGACTAGCTCGCCCTATAAAACAAAGGGGTCTATTTACTAAGCCTTAGATGGAGATAAAATGCACGGAGATAAAGTACCAGCCAATCAGCTCCTGACATTTTTCAGACATAGCCTGTTACATAGCATATAGCAGCTAATTGGCTGGTACTTTATCTCCGTCCACTTTATCTCCATCCAAGGCTTAGTAAATAAACCCTTTAGTCTTTATAGCAACTGGGAACTGAATCAGCTGGAAAGATAGTTCAGCCTCTTACCTCAACCTGAACTCCTTTCATTAAAATAAAAAATATATTCTCTCTCACAGGGGAAAAAACACTTGGGAGAGAGGTTTAGTGAGGTATAAAAACCTTACATACCTTGTGGCCAATTCTGGATTACCGCGGGTATGCACGCTCCTGATACTTGTAGTATCCAATTTAAAAGAAAAATAGTTCACAGGGTTTTTAGTGCTGGTAACCTTGCTACACGAGTAAAAAAATATAAAACTGATCTTATCTGTCCGGGGGTTTCGCTGCTCCCGGTGATCTCCCCTCCATCCTTACAGTGGGGAGAGGACTGTTGAGAGGCTTTGGGGCTGCTGAGAGATGTAGGTCTCCCAGCAGCCGGCTACAGAGCGGAGGGGTCACACGCACACCAGGGGTCACACACACACAGTACATACTCACTGCTGATGCAGAAGACCTGACTCCCAATTTTGGATGCAGAAGACACTGCTTCGGAAGGTGAGTAATTACAATCTTCCAATTCCTTTATTAGTCCTCAGGGGGTGCTGCAAAGGTGTCAGAGTGTAAATGCTGATTTACTTACAGGACTAAAAGCAATACTTAAAACCACACTTAATACACTTTAAAATCGAGCCACTGCGGCCGCTGTATGCAATCCTTAATCTACGTACTTATTACTCAGTTTGCGTACAAAGTCCCGTACCGTGTAAGCACTTTGCAACTAACGCCGCGACGGACGTACTGAGTACACGCGGTGCATACACACACACAACGACATGCTTTGAGCACTATGCAGCTTCACGTGTGTATAGAATACACTTACAAATCTAGCAGGGAAAGGAGACACGACACCAATTGTATTTAGGAAGTTGGGATCCGACCCGCCAACATATAATTGATAAAAGGGGATTACAACAAAGATACAATTGCAATAACAGAAAACAGGCTACAGTCAATGGTGCATATGTTTGGTTTCGCCTGCGCTTACCGGTCCGGTCCTCAGTCATCAAGGTAGATGACCTTCAGAGATTGAGAGAGTGACCTGGCCTGCAGCTGGCTATTTATACATTTGTCCAAAACCTAACACAATGGAAACTGTAATCTCTTTGTCCATTGGACACATGGATGGTCATTTACAGTACAGGAGAGGTCATAGGTCAGTTTGAATAGGTGGGCGATGTCTGGTCCAGGTGCAATTGCAGATGTTCTCCTCTGGGTTCCCACCGCATATAAAGAGTACAGTAAATACAGTTAATATTAATATTCTGCTCCTGCGCATAACTATTCGCAGGAGCGTGGGATCTTCTGCAAACCAACACTGGAATATTGCTCTTAAAATACCCTAAAGCTGGATACAAAACACCACTTTATAAGCTAGTTCTGTCCCCTCCTATCCTGTAAAGGTGAATCCCTTTGTTGCTGTACCATTTAAACAAGTATAAATCGCTGGTGCGGTGCATGTGGGCTATGTGTACATTGTGCACTATTTTGATTAAATATGTAATGTGTTTTTATGGCTTTTCCATGCAATTACAAACACTACCGTAATTACTCATACCACGCGCTAATACGCAGGACCGCCGGAGCGATCATACTCAAATTGCGAATATGTGCACGCACGGCAGAACAAGTACGCGCACGGAGGCCATTTGTGTGTAGTTTGTACGTGATGTGTGTACTGAAATATTTTCGACTTCGACAGTCCACCCTTTGGCAGTCGACAATAACTGGCACGCTTTACTACTAAACAGAAAATATTATCTACACAATATATACAAGTTTGGATGATCGGGGGAGAGTAGTAGTTGGGAAATGTGTAATCTAGTGGGATAGTAAAAAGCATGTATGTATGAATCAGTGTCTGAGGGGCATGTATGATCATGCCATATATGTTCTAAATAAGCTTCGAGGTATTGCGAAGTATACATTAAATCCTTCTCATCCCATATTAAGGGTCTGTAAATGGGCAAACAAACACTATTGAGCTCTTTTCGGCTTCTTATTCCAACAAATGGGGAGCACATTTAGTTGATGATACATGGAGGGGGAACATATGTAAATGCTGCTATATGTGTATAACACCTGTCGACTATGTGTGCCATTAACTGAGGGTTGCAGAGATGAAGAGAAGACACATATATATATATATATATATATATAAAAATACATTCACATAAACATTTGCGTAAGGTTGACGTCTTTTCCGGTTGGATGTTTCTGGGTAAGGGGGAAACAGAGAAAAATGGTGAAAGAAACAGGCCATGAAATTAATTTGCAATCCTTATCATAACACTGTCTCTATGGATGGATCATAAATCAAATCTGCTGCTGTAACAGCGCCCTCGCTCCTTAGACTCATCAAATTTGTGCTGTGCTTGCGCCGCGTTACAATTCGAACGCACCTGAATATTAGGCCAATAATTATGATGACTCCCAGGATACAAAGGATAAACTTCCCCACACTCATAATAACATTCTGTGCCCACTCTCCTAACCCTGAGAACCATTGCGTGGGTTCAACCATGAGACCCAGCCAGTCAGTTCATTACCCACAGTCGCTAAGGTAAAATTGTGTTTCCTCCTGAACTCCCACTTCAACTGCAAGATCTCGTCCATCTTCTGATCGATGATCTCCGTGGGGTCGTCAGTGCTGTTCGTAATATATGTACAGCACTTCACACCATATTGAGTTGCCAGAGTAACACAGTACCCACCTGTCACGGCTGTGACATAATTAAGGACCATCCTGTGCTGGATCATTTCTTTCTTGTAGGCTTGTAACTCCCTTCCCGTATACCTGAAGGTGTCATCATACATCTCGGTGATATTGTCTATCAAGTTCGCTAGCGCATGGATGTACCTATAATTTATAGTTCCTCTGGCAGTACGGGTGATATCTAATGCGAGAAGGAACTGAATCCAGGTGGATTCATGGATCAAATCAGAGGCTGCGTGCTCTGCCCTATCTATGAGGTGTCTCTTGATGATGTGTTCATAGTGGGTATGAGTATAAGGAGTCTGAGCGCTGCGGTGAACGTCTTTCATTTTGTCGTGGGTTATGGTCATGTCCTCTGGTAGTACTCTCCCAATATAACACAATCCCTCAGAACTCGGAGTTAGCCACTTGTACGCCATATTGCAAACTTTCCATGTAAAGAAACCAATCCCTAGTTCTCTCATTTGCTCATTACAAGTATGGGGCTGGATGATATGGGCACAATACCCTGATGATACTTTTCCAACCCACATGGTCTTGCTTCCACGTGTATACCGGTACCGAAAATACTTTCCACTGTTGGCTATCTTGCGTACAAATTCAGAGTCGATAGGAATCCTATCAGCTCTGTGTGAAAAAGTCATTGTCTGGTTGTTCCACGTCACTTCCCAATTTCCTGGTTTTCGGTAATTGGAAATATTAAAACACAACAGGGACCTATCTACATTGTACTGGTGGAGCTTCAAGCTAGGGGGCCTAGATATATTGAATTTCTTGTCTTGCTAAAGGATATGGTACTAATCCTGACTTACTCTGCACTTGAGGTACTTGTGAGCACACCCAACATTCTGTCGGGTTTAAGACCTTACCCACTAATGCGTGGTAATCACTCAACGGATGTCGGTCCATGTCGATATTAATATTGGACTGACATCTCTGGATGCACCAGTCTTCGACTATGTTCTCACAATTCCTAAAATACAATATTCATCAGACAATAACCCTTCACATTGCCTCCGAGCTCCATGACTACCAGAGCGCTTACTGATACCAGCCTTTACTCGAGTGATGTGCTGCTTCTGAGATCCTACAAATTCGTACTCGCCATCAGAACCCATTCCAGATCCTTGCTCAACTTCTCTTGGACCCTCAACAAAACAAATTGTCCTGATCAAAAACAGAATTACTAGCATAACCCGAAACACAGTCTCTTGTGATAGATCCATTTCGTTAGGGGAAAGAAGGAAAATAAGGAGGAGAAAAGAAAGGCAAATGCAGGGGGGAAGGTGAAAAAAGAAAATGGTGCGACAACCATCCTTGATCTTGTTGCTCTCCGTGCTCAGGTGCCTTTCAACAGTCCTGCCTCTCAACTTTCCCGGAACAAACACTCTAGTGATACGAGGTTCTCTTCACCTTGCTCTTTGTCACGAGTTTTCTCCGGGTCAGCGACCTTCTTGCAGTGGGACGAGTGGACCCAAGTCTCTCTTTCGGCGACCTTTAATGCTGTAGTGCTGGTTAACAAGACTTGGACTTCCCACCTGTCTATGAGGCAACCTGAGCGTAAGAAATTTCTAATCATTACATAATCCCCAGGCTCAATGTCATGACACTTACTGTTCGGTAGGTCAGGAATCACCAGCTTTAGATTTCTTTGTTGATTTCTCAGCTGCCGGCTCATCCCAACCAAATATTCCACAGTTATTTCATTATTGCATTTCAAATCATCCTGGAGGTCTATCATTACATGAGGTTGTCAACCAAAAAGAATTTCAAAGGGTGATAAGTTAAGCGGAGACCTGGGAGTGGTTCTGATGCTGTACAACACTAATGGCAAAGCTTCTGGCCACAGTAATCCAGTTTCAGCCATCACTTTGCTCAGCTTGTTCTTAATAGTGCTGTTTACTCTCTCTACCTTCGCACTCGCCTGTGGTCGGTACAGAGTATGTAGCTTGCTATTAATTCCCATCAGTTTGCACATGACCTGAAAGACTTCACCTGAAAAATGGGTACCCCTATCACTTTCAATCACTCTAGGGATACTATATCTACACACAAATTCCTGCACAATTTTCTTTGCAGTGAACGTGGCAGTATTTGTGGCAGCAGGGAACACTTCTACCCAGTTGGAAAACACATCGATACATACTAACACATATTTCAAATTCCTACAGGCTGGTAACTGTATGAAGTCGATTTGTATTACCTGAAAAGGTCCGTCTGTAGGAGGGATATGGGATGGCTCTGTTGGTATTGTCTTACCAATATTCTTCCTCAAGCAAGTAAAACATGTAATTGCTCTCTTACCTTCATGAGAAGAGAATCCTGGCGCACACCAGTAGGCTCTTACCAGCGTGCACATACCCTCTTTGCCCAGATGAGTCAGACCGTGTGCCGCCTCATCTAGACTTGGAAGATATGCTCTGGGGGCCACTGGCTTACCGTGTCCACCTGTCCAAAGTCCTGAGGACTCCTGACCATACCCCTTCGACTTCCAGACCGCTTTTTCCTGTAGGGAACACAAATTTTGCATTTCAATTAGCTGTTGTGTGTTGACCAAGTTAAATGTCATCAGTGGTGTGATGTTCGTCTGTATGGTGGTGCTTGCTGCTGATTTAGCTGCTTCGTCTGCCCAGCTGTTACCAAGTGAAATTGGGTCTTGGTTGTGTGTGCTTTGCACTTGATAACAGCCCCTCTGTCTGGTTCCTGTATTGCTGTCAGAAGCCTTTTGATGTGGGATGCATGTGCTACAGGTTTGCCAGCTGCCGTCATGAAATTTCTGAGGCGCCACGGGGCCCCAAAATCATGCACCACTCCAAAGGCGTACCTAGAGACTGTGTATATATTAGCTGACTTACCTTTGGCCAATTCACATGCTCTGGTTAGGGCGACCAGCTCAGCAACTTGTGCTGAGTGCAGTGGGCCAAGGGGTTCAGCTTCTATGATACCTTCATCATCTACAATTGCATATCCGGTGCACAAATCTCCTGATTCCGTCTGTCTGTGGCAACTACCGTCAGTGTAGAAGGTAAAGTCTACTCCTTCCAGTGGGTTATCACTGATGTCAGGTCTCGCTGTAAAAGTTTGATTCAGGTATTCCATACAATCATGCGTATCAGTATCTGCACTAAATCCTCCTTCACCATCATTCTCATCCTCCACCCTTTGTGCATGACCATGCACACTTGGCAAGTAAGTTGCAGGATTTAGTGAGCTGCATCTTTTAATGGTGATGTTTACAGGGCCATCAGTGATAATTCCCACTTTGTAAACCGAGCAGATGAGACATGTCTGGTTTGGGCAGAGTTTAGTAAGGCTGATACTGCATGTGGTGTATGGATTGTCAGGTCGTGTCCTAACGCTACGTCCTCGCTTTTACTTACCAGCAAAGCTATCGCTGCAACACTTCGCAAGCAAGTGGGGAGAGACCGCGCTACAGTGTCCAACTGTGCACTGTAGTAAGCTACCGGTCTGCTGGCATCACCATGTCTCTGTGTTAAGACTCCTGCCGCGAACCCAGCACTTTCAGTACCGTACAATTCGAAGGGCTTCTCATAATCTGGCATACCTAATGCAGGTGCTTGTGATAGACACTGTTTGAGTCTCTCAAACGCCAGTTCAGACTCATCTGTGTGAGAGATCTGTTCCGGTTTGTTCGAAGAAACCATTTCTTGCAAAGGTAAAGCCAGTATAGAGAAACCTGGAATCCAGTTATGACAGTACCCACACATTCCAAGGAAAGTGCGGATCTGTTGTTGAGTTTGTGGCAGAGTCATGTCGCAAATTGCCTGTATTCTATCAGCGGTGAGGTGTCTAAGTCCTTGTGTCAAGCAGTGTCCGAAATATTTGACCCTGGTCTGGCACAACTGCAACTTATCCTTTGAAACCTTGTGTCCTGTATGTGAAAGATGAAACAGAAGCTGTTTTGTATCTTTCAAGGACGATTCGAGTGAGTCAGAACACAACAAGAAGTAATCAACATACTGTGTTAGCACTGATCCACTCTCAGGTTGAACGGATTGTAAACAGTCATGCAAGGCCTGGGAGAAAATATCGAGCTGTCAATGAAACCTTGGGGGAGACGAGTCCAGGTGTACTGTACTCCCCTGTACGTAAAAGCAAAGAGGTATTGGCTGTCAGGGTGAAGAGGGACAGAAAAGAAAGCAGAACAGAGGTCAATGACAGTGAAGAATTTTGCAGTAGAGGGGATTTGCATGAGGATGACGGCTGGATTGGGCAATACGGGGAATTGGCTCTCAACTATTTTGTTTATCCCCCTTAAATCCTGCACTAGCCTGTAACCCCTCCCCCCATTCTTTTTCACAGGGAAGATGGGACTATTGGTGGTGCTGGACGTCCTGACTAGGATGCCCTGCTGTAGCAGCCGCTCTTTGACAGGGTACACTCCTAATTCTACCTCTGGCTTCAGAGGATATTGAGGAATTTTTGGAGCTATCCTACCATCTTTTACTTGTACTGCTACTGGAGCTACATTCGCCATCAATCCAGTGTCCTGTCCATCTTTGGTCCAAAGGGAACCCGGTATTTGCGAGATCATTTCCACTACCTTTGATGGACACTTGTCTATAACAGTAGAATGCAACATTAGCCTTTGAGGGGTGTCTAGTATATCTTGCACTTCTTGAGTGTGGTTCTCAGGTATATCCAAGAAGACACCCTCAGGAGTACAGTATATGACACACCGCATTTTACACAATAAGTCTCTGCCGAGTAGATTAGTCGGAGCCGATGCAGCCAACAGAAAAGAATGTTTGGTTTGCAAGGGCCCTATCGTAATCTATGCAGGTCTACTCAAAGGGTATTGTTGCACCGTTCCTGTTACTCCCATTGCTGAAATCGTTTTACCTATGGTTTTTACACCTGATGTGGAATTTAACACTGATCTGGCTGCCCCTGTATCTACAAGGAAAGGTAATAGTACACCAGCTACATCAACCATGACCTCAGGTTCACTACCAAGGCTAGCAATCAACTTCACTGGCTGCAGACTGCAGGTGTGGCCCAACCCCTATTGTGTAGTGGGACCCTCCCGCAGCGCATTGGCAGCTACAATATGTGAGGGGGGTAGCTGTGAGTTTTAGGAGGCCTACTAGTCTCTCCTTGATGGGTACCTCCTTGTTTCCCCTCTATGTGGCTCATAATCTCTTCTATATGGTCCCTGATCCCAATTATGTGATTTGTAGTATGGCTTATATTCAGGTCTAGGGGGTCTGTATACGTTATGTGTCCCTTTATTCCTGCAGTCCCTTGCAAAATGTCCTTCCTTATTACAATAGAACATACTATTGATCTTGACTTACCATCAGGGGTCTGGGGTTTTGGCTGATGTGGCTTTGCTGTAAGAGCCTGTATACTTACCGTCATCAGCTTATCCCCTTGTGACTCACTGTGCTTACTGATGTTCTGATCGTGCTTGACAGCGGACTCTCTCAGTGCAGCCACCAAGACACCTCTCCAATTAGGTAGAGAGGTTTGCACCCTTGTCCTCAGTGCCTCCTTTAACCCATCCATTAATATAGAGACAGCTATGATGTGCATTATCCTTAATACCCTCGATCCCAGTGTATCTAGCTATTTCCTGCAGTGCCCGATGGAAATATTCAGATGCCATTTCACCTTCATTTTGTCTTATGGAGAAGATTTTATTCCATTTAACAACAGTAGGGAAATACACTCCTAATTGCAGGTGGATTTGCCGTACATTCTCCTGATTGTATTCATCAGTGAGAGGTACCGCTGCATCTAACTTACAATCCATTATGAATTTCGTCATGTCAATATTTGAGGGTAAACACACCCATAGCACTGTTCGCCAATCTTTATTTGTGGGCTCATGGGCGTTACCTAACTCTTTAATGAACCTCTGGAATCCGACTAGATCTTTTCTGGGATCGGGGAATTCTGACATAATTGACCTTAACTCTGCTCGGGACAAGGGACAATGCATGGCAATGTTCCTGATGGGAGTTACTCCCTGAGTGTCAGTCTTCCCATTGGGGACTGCAATCACCCTGACAGGATTTAATTCAACTACATCATTCTGGCTTGACTCTATAATGCGGAGAGCTATTGTCTCTGCATAGTGTATGGTGCCGTACTTACCTGTGGACACAACCTCACTCACCCCTCTGCTGGGGGGCCTCGCTACTACTCTTGGTGGTTGGGCCGTGCCCACCTGGGTGTCCTGTATGGTGGTTGCTAGAGAGAGTGCCGATATCGTGCTGGGCTCATCTTCCTGCTCACAATCCTGAGGAAAATTTAAGATGGGATACAACTGGCAAGGGTTAAGGTTAACACATTTATCTATGACTTTCCTATCTTTTACTGATGCACCATTGCTTGTAGCCAATTTCTCCCCATCAATATATGGTGGTGGTGGTGCGCTCGCAATCGCTTTCCCGCTAGATTTGGAACTTGCTGTGCAAGCCAGTTCCTTCTGCACCTCCCCCTCTTGCTGCCACAGGTTTAAACAATTTGTATGTCTGACCCTTTGTTTTCTGGATTTAATCAGACATACTTTAATCCTTATGTTCTGTAACACCTCTGATTCAAAGCTGCCCACCTTTGGGAATGGGGCCCTATCTTCCGCAGTCATACGTACCCACTCATTGCAAAAAGCCTCCGTGTGTGAACCATAATTTTCACACATAATAAACCTTGCAGACCCTCTCGGCCGCAATTCTGACCTTCTCGGCCCCAACTCTTCAGCCTGAACCCTAGCTACCAAACGCCCACTGCTTGTGCAATTGGATCCCATCGCGGACATTTTGCCTATAAACGCAATCCCCAAATGCACAACACAAATAGACAGTGAAAGACACCTAGCGCTTTCACTCGCTCCTTCTCCTCTGATGTACCACGACTCACTCCAATAGTGACAACCGCGTACCCAGTGAGGCCCTAACTGGCTTCTATTCACTGGAAGTTTTAGGAATAACTTACCTTTTCCAGTGAATATCCACTGTTGAAGATTTTCCTGAGAGAGACCAGCGAAAACTTCCCTTTTTGACTTACACAAATCACGCTTGCGTATGCTCTACACAGCGCCAATGATACCGCGATTTTACGCAAAAGCTCGTAAAGGGGTATCAAGTTGCGCTATGTATCGCACCAACAAACATGCGGTCCAATCGCACAGCGTATAGGTACTTGTTACCTATCCGCCCTACGACCACTGGAATCGAATCACAAGCTGCGAAACCTCAGCCGGAGCGTAATACAAAACCTTTAAACTTCAATTCACAATTTCTATACTTCTGCACAATGCACAATTCTATATCATGCTCCTCTACAAATCACCTCACGATTTGCATACTATCTCTACCTTTATGTGAGTCAGCCGCCTCACGCCACCAAATCTCTGCTTACTTGGTTTACCCACGGGACCCGAATTTCCGGGGTTCAAATCCTCTCACTCCACTTTTACTCACTCAAATACACCTTGTTTTTCTTTTCTGTACAGAAATTTTTTATTCCCTTAGGTCGGTCACTTTACCCTAGAGGTACTTACAGTTTTTAAACTAAATTTTTTAAGGTAACCTATTTTTGGAAATCGGATAGTTATGTGCCATTGTATTAAATGTATACTATCCTGCCTTTAATTGAACAACTATCGTGTGCTTTGTACTTAGTGTCCGTATTCCTACGCAACCTTGCGTAAACACGCGACCAGCGTGCCTTTTACATCAGGAGCACTCTCCTGTACTTTGTCCGGACCTTGTGTACAAACGTGCATCCGCAATAAAACAAATCAAACAATCTCTATGAACGTGAGCGATACAAACTATAATCGGCCACAAACACAACCCACACTTGTTCTGTATAACCCTTTATGCCTGGGCCAGAACTGCGTTTAGTTTTTTTATAATTTCTCCCTTAAATACATTTTTTTCAAATTTATCTATATAGCAAACAAATGTATCAGATTTCACACAGGTTTTGAAATGACTAATAACCTATGCAACACTATGTGGGGGGAGAATGCAAAATATTGGTATGCTTTGTTACGCTTTTGGCACCAAAAAAAAATTTCACAGATTTTTAAATAGCTTTTTTCCTGTTTACCTACGGGTTCTATCAACAACTCTGCAGACCAGACAGAGCAGACGCAATCTAACAGCACACAAATAGGGTTTCAAAACATCCAGCAACCAGAAAAAGGTTTAACGTAGATATATTTCCACCCTTTGCTGATAGATTAAAGTCTGCTATGACCTGCTAGCCTTTGAGTGTGTGAAAAACCGGATTGAGCCCCCAATTGTAAATGCTGATTTACTTACTGGACTAAAAGCAATACTTAAAACCACACTTAATACACTTTAAAATTAAAACACTGCGGCCGCTGTATGCAATCCTTAATCTACGTACTTATTACTCAGTTTGCGTACAAAGTCCCGTACCGTGTAAGCACTTTGCGTACTAACGCCGCGACGGACGTACTGAGCACACGCGGTGCATACACACACAACGACACGCTGTGAGCACTATGCAGCTTCACGTGTGTCTAAAATACACTTCCAAATCTAGCAGGGAAAGGAGACACGACACCAATTGTATTTAGGAAGTTGGGATCCGACCCGCCAACATATAATTGATAAAAGGGGATTACAACAAAGATACAATTGCAATAACAGAGAACAGGCTACAGTCAATGGTGCATATGTTTGGTTTCGCCTGCGCTTCCCTGTCCGATCCTCAGTCATCAAGGTAGATGACCTTCAGAGATTGAGAGAGTGACCTGGCCTGCAGCTGGCTATTTATACATTTGTCCAAAACCTAACACAATGGAAACTGTAATCTCTCTGTCCATTGGACACAGGGATGGTCATTTACAGTACAGGAGAGGTCATAGGTCAGTTTGAATAGGTGGGCGATGTCTAGTCCAGGTGCAATTGCAGATGTTCTCCTCTGGGTTCCCGCTGCATATCAAGAGTACAGTAAATAGTTAATATTAATATTCTGCTCCTGCGCATAACTATACGCAGGAGCATGCGATCTTCTGCAAACCAACACCGGAATATTGCTCTTAAAATACCCTACAGCTGGATACCAAACACCACCTTATAACCTAGTTATGTCCCCTCCTATCCTGTAAAGGTGAATCCCTTTGTTGCTGTACCATTTA
Organism: Pseudophryne corroboree; assembly: GCF_028390025.1. NCBI lineage: Eukaryota > Metazoa > Chordata > Amphibia > Anura > Myobatrachidae > Pseudophryne > Pseudophryne corroboree. Next base: position 320,831,556 of record NC_086445.1, on the reverse strand, counting down.
AACAAGTATAAATCGCTGGTGCGGTGCATGTGGGCTATGTGTACATTGTGCACTATATGTAATGTGTTTTTATGGCTTTTCCATGCGATTACAAACACTACCGTAATTACTCATACCACGCGCTAATACGCAGGACCGCGGGAGCGATCATACGCAAATTGTGAATATGTGCACGCACGGCAGAACAAGTACGCGCACGGAGGCCATTTGTGTGTAGTTTGTACGTGATGTGTGTACTGAAATATTTTCGACTTCGACAAGAGCAATTTCCAGTGATTTTTCCTAAAATAAACAATTTTAGGAAATATCATACTTGCTCTGGTAGTGCTATAGAAATCACTGTGTCCCATTTTCTGTCCTGTAATTGAATAGCAAAATCCCTTAATTCATGAGTTCTGCACTTTTTACTACAATTATAAACAGGCAAAGTTGGAGGGTCTGTATCGCCATTGCTTTACAACTATGCAAAATAAAGAAATTTGAGGCCAGTAATTAGTACTGGTATTGGTTTCTGAAAAATAGCCATAAACACTTTTATAGCTTTAAATATTTAGTTGGTACTTATTTTATCTACTGCTGAATCAGTTCAATAGGAGGCACATTTTCATCTAAAGACAATCTCATACAATAGGTCAAATTGGGTTACGTTCTCCAATGTCTTATGGTGTCCATACACTTGTGAGATTATCGGTACTAGCCTTCGATTTCGACCACATCTGTGAGAGAAATTGGGGGATTGTATGCACATTTAAGGTACCTTTCAACGAGATGCACAGGCACGCCGGTCGAATCTCGCGTCTCAAGATATTATATGCTGCACTTAATATTTATCGAATCGGGGCGTGATTGCATGCTGTTTTTTACCACTTTCGATTTATCACATCGTGATGTGCGATATGTGAAGACAGGAGATGACTTCCTGGCCACTCCTCTTCCCCTCACTGCGCACATGACTGGAGAGGAGGTTGGAAGCACAATGTTATGAGCCATGGTAGTGGCTCATTCCTGTTTTGCATTTTGGTTGTGTATTTTATGTTATTCTTCTGTTTCTGTTCCCTTGGCTTTTGTGGGGTGTCCGGTGTCCACCCTTAAGGAGAGGGTACTGTTATGAATCACAAGCAGTGGTTCATTCCTGTTCATGTATTTTATGTTATAGTTCTCTTGCAGGCCAGGATTTCCTTTGCTCTGGTTTGGAAGACTCTTGTTGGCCGCCGGTGGTGAGTCTGTGTAATTGCAGCCTGTTTCCATGTGTTTAGCCTCACCTGTCTCTTAATTGCACCTGTCAGTTTGGAGTCGTGCAGCATATAATTAATTAGAGTCCCTGCTGTGATTGGAAGAAATCCTTGTTATATTCTGTCTCAGTGCATTACACAGACGCCGGTGATAGCTTCTGTCTAGCTGCTTCCTGCCATGAAGCATTCCTGTCCAGGAGTCCTGTGGCTTTGCCTGTGTCTGATCCAGTATTCTGCCTTGAAACATTCCTGTCCAGGAGTCCTGTGGCTTTGCCTGTGTCTGATCCAGTATCCTGCCTTGAAGCATTGCTGTCCAGGAGTCCTGTGGCTTTGCCTGTGTCTGATCCAGTATCTAGCTTCCTGGTGTCCACTGGTCTGTCGTTTGGAATTCTGCCTGGCCTCCGGTCCTGAGAGCCTGTGTCAGCTACTTTGGGTGTTCCTGTCCTTTTGCCAGTATTCGTACTGGTTTCGTGAGTAGCAGCTTTGCCGCGTCCCTCGTCCTAGGCCGTAGCTACCTGTTGCTTTTGCTTTGGATTTTCTGCAGAAGGTGCTGCGTATGCTGTCACCGCCGGTACACAACAGTATTGTGTTGGCGTGTGGACAGCATTTCCTTTGTTGTTGTTTATCCTGGCGGCTGTGCCGCACAAACTTTTATTTAAGTTCTGTAGCACTTCTAACTGGGTACTTCCTTCTCTAGTTAGAGGTTCCCCTTGTCATCACCCCGTCTCAGTCTATGCCTTGTCTCCAACTAAGACTGGAGGGCATCGGAGTTGGGCAGACATAATCTGCCCTTCAAACGCGGCTCCCATGGGCCCAAGAAACCATAGTCACGCAGGCGTAGGCTGACAACGAGGGTGAGACAACGGAGTTAGGGATCCTTGGGGGTGCTGCCGAGCTCCGTATCTATTGCAGCTTTACGTTCCTGTACTTGGGGCTCATCCGCCCAGTTCCAGGAGTACCAAGTACAGTGAACGTAACAACGCTGCAGAGCTCCGCACAAAAACACCGCACAAGGTAGGCTATACCACTGGCCACCAATGATTATTCCTTTTTGCCAACACTGCCCACCCTCTCTGCTGCTCTACCCACATTTATATAGGCCCCTGCCCAAAATGCTGCGCCACTGCAAGCCCCAGCCATCCGCGCCCTAAACGCCATTATACAGTATACTGTGCCACTGACCACCAATGATTATTATTCTTTTTTAACACCACTGCCCACTGTTTCTGCTGCTCTACCCATGATTATACAGGCCCTCTGCCCAAAAGCCCCAGCCAGCCGCGCCCTAAACACCATTATACTGCACCACTGCAACCCACATCCCACCGTTATGCTGCTGCACCCTGCACACCAATGTATTTTCACTACATATTTCAGATAACTCACACCAGTAACTGGAAAACAAACTTTATTTAACCGGAATAGTTTACTTTTTTCATGATTTTTTATTTTCCTTTTTTTGCATTCTGCAGATGTCCTATGAGAACCGTGACTTTATTTCTGGCTTCATCAGCCTGTACCGCGAGGTCTGTGGCTGACGTCCTCACCGGACTACAGCAACAAGCAGAAGAGGGAGGCTGCTTACACACGGATGGTGGACTACTCCAAGCCCACCTTTTCTGCAGCCTCGGTGGCCTGGGTCCGTAAGATCACCAATCTTCAAACAGTATTTGTTAAAGAAAATCGCAAGGTGGAGGAGTCCAAGAGGTCAGGGGCTGGTGCAGACAAGGTCTATGTGCCGCAGCTGTGGTACTTTAAGGATCTCAACTTCCTCCTTGAGAAAAGGTCTGCTAAGGAGTCCATGGTAATGATGGCCGAGTTCGAGGAGGGAAGTCTGGACGTGGACGAGGATGAAGGCGTAAGTTGCCTTTTAAATAGTCTTACCTAATACATTCCTCCTGCCAGTTTGGGTAATTCCAGCGCCTCTCAAAGTCCTCTACAATAGCTTGCCATTCTGCCACGCTTGTAGGGAACTGTAAAAGAAAAAAAATTAGACTATCCACTAAATATGTTTCTCTTTACCCTGCAGACACCTGAAGAAGACCTCATCCAGACCTCTGCCCTCATCAACACCTCCCCTGAGGAACCTACCTCTCCGCCGCAACCTACTGGGAAGAGGAAGCCATGGAAAACAAAATTTGTAGAGGACCCTCTCTTAGCAGAGGCACGTTCACAGCTGCTGCGCAAACCAGTTGAGTTTGACGACTTTGCTGCATGTCAGCAAAACAATGCGGAAGGTTTCTGCGCAGCAGCAGGTAGAGTGCCAGCGCCTGGTGTCGCAGATGTTGTACGAAACACTATCAGGGCATCTGACACCAGAGTGGAGCGTCCATGGCCCAGAACCTAAAGCACCTGCTCCTCATCTCCCATTGTCCTTTTGTTCACCACCACCCACCTACCCTACATCTACTACTCCCCATCCCAGCTAACATTCCGGTTACCCGCACCCGCAGGCCCAATCCAACTACCCTTCCTCCACTTTCCATCCTCCTCAAACCCCTCCTCATCAAACCATCCACCCTTTCCGTTTTCGTCAATCCCCAACCCCATGCACGCACCCTTCCCCCACTTTCCAATCTCCTCCTCAAACCAGCTAGTCTCTTTCAAATGTAGGGTGATTCTTAATTACTGGTGCCCTTGTTATACATACCAACAGATGTGGTGCAGTCTGATACTACGGTGAGTGTCAACGCTTTCAGGCGGAAAATGCAGTCATGCTGCTAGGGACTGGTGGATGGTACCGGGGACCATCTTCCTGCCCCTAGCTGCATGTGTGTATTGAGCCCCAGGCTGCGGTGCCACTTAACACCGCAGTATCAGAATGCACCACATCTGTTGGTATATATAACATTCCTGCTGCCCTGGTATATACTGTGATAGATCTGTTGCACTATGATATACAGCGTTTTAGTGGCGCCGTTTCAGGTGGACAATGCACACATGCAGCTTGGGTCCGGTTGATGGTGCCGGGGAGCCTGAAGCTGGTCCTACCTGCATGTGTGCATTATGCCCCTGAAAGCGCTGCCACTCAAAAACAATGTATATCATACTGCACCGTATATCATACAGCACTTATATATTGCAACAGATGTGGTGCATTGTGATACTACAACGTTGAGTGGCACCGCAGGCAGGAGCACAATGCACACATGCAACTTGGTGCAGGTTGATGGAACCGGGGACCCATCTTCCTACACCAAATTGCATGTGTGCATTGTGCCCCTGCCTGCGGTGCCAATCAACGTTGTAGTATCAAAATGCACCACATCTGTTGCAATATATATAGCATTTTTTTTTCCATTTAAAACATGTAATGATGCACATGTGGTGCATCATGAAAACGTAATATTTCATGACATCTAGCCATGTCGGCCACATATGTCTTGAAATAAAAAGAACATATTTTTTCATAGCAATTTCATGTGCTTCATCATGAAAACTTTATACTGTTTGCAAAAGTTCAGCCATGTTGGCTACATATTTAAAAAAGGTATAGGCATTTTTATACTTTTCTCAAATGGGAATGCTGACCTTGATATATATAGCAACAGATGTGGTGCATTTTGATACTACAACGTTGAGTGGCACCGCAGGCAGGGGCACAATGCACACATGCAACTTGTTGCAGGTTGATGGAACCGGGGACCCATCTTCCTACCCCAAGTTGCATGTGTGCATTGTGCCCCTCCCTGCGGTGCCACTCAACGTTGTAGTATCAAAATATACCACATTAGTTGGTTATATACTTATATATAGCATTTTTTTTTCTTTTAATACATGTAATGGTGCACATGTGGTGCATCATGAAAACGTTATAATATTTGCCGACGTTGGCATGTTGACCACATACAATTATGTCTTCAAATAAAAAGAACATATTTATTCAAAGCAATTTCATGTGCTTCATCATGAAAACTTTATACTGTTTGCAAAAGTTCAGCCATGTTGGCTACATATTTAAAAAAAGGTATAGGCATTTTTATACGTTTCTCAAATGGGAATGCTGAGCTTGATATATATAGCAACAGATGTGGTGCATTTTGATACTACACTGTTGAGTGGCACCGCAGGCAGGGGCACAATGCACACATGCAACTTGGTGCAGGTTGAGGGAACCGGGGACCCATCTTCCTACCCCAAGTTGCATGTGTGCATTGTGCCCCTGCCTGCGGTGCCACTCAACAGTGTAGTATCACAATGCACCACATCTATTGCTATATATAGCATTTTGTTATCATGTCCGAATGCATGATGCATAATGAAACCTTTATTTTGTTGTTAAAAAGTTCAGCCATGTTGGCTGCATATACAATTATGTCTGGAAATAAAAAGCATATATTTTTTAGAGATGTGCACCGGACATTTTTCGGGTTTTCTGTTTTGGTTTTGGATTTGATTCCGCGGCCGTGTTTTGGATTTGGACGCGTTTTGGCAAAACCTCTCTGAAAATTTTTTGTCGTATTCGGGTGTGTTTTGGATTCAGGTGTTTTTTTTACAAAAAACCCTCAAAAACAGCTTAAATCATAGAATTTGGGGGTCATTTTGATGCCATAGTATTATTAACCTCAATAACCATAATTTCCACTCATTTCCAGTCTATTCAGAACACCTCACACCTCACAATATTATTTTTAGTCCTAAAATTTGCACCGAGGTCGCTGGATGACTAAGCTAAGCGACCCAAGTGGCCGACACAAACACCTGGCCCATCTAGGAGTGGCACTGCAGTGTCAGACAGGATGGCACTTCAAAAAATAGTCCCCAAACAGCACATGATGCAAAGAAAAAAAGAGGTGCACCAAGGTCGCTGTGTGACTAAGCTAAGCGACCCAAGTGGCCGACACAAACACCTGGCCCATCTAGGAGTGGCACTGCAGTGTCAGACAGGATGGCAGATTTAAAAAATAGTCCCCAAACAGCACATGATGCAAAGAAAAAAAGAGGTGCACCAAGGTCGCTGGATGGTTAAGCTAAGCGACCCAAGTGGCCGACACAAACAACTGGCCCATCTAGGAGTGGCACTGCAGTGTCAGACAGGATGGCACTTCAAAAAATAGTCCCCAAACAGCACATGATGCAAAGATAAATTAAAGAAAAAAAGAGGTGCAAGATGGAATTGTCCTTGGGCCCTGCAACCCGCCCTTATGTTGTATAAACAGGACATGCACACTTTAACAAACCCATCATTACAGCGACAGGGTCTGCCACACGATTGTGACTGAAATGACTGGTTGGTTTGGGCCCCCACCAAAAAAGAAGCAATCAATCTCTCCTTGCACAAACTGGCTCTACAGAGGCAAGATGTCCACCTCCTCCTCATCGTCCGATTCCTCACCCCTTTCACTGTGTACATCCCCCTCCTCACAGATTATTAATTCGTCCCCACTGGAATCCACCATCTCAGGTCCCTGTGTACTTTCTGGAGGCAATTGCTGGTGAATGTCTCCACGGAGGAATTGATTATAATTCATTTTGATGAACATCATCTTCTCCACATTTTCTGGAAGTAACCTCGTACGCCGATTGCTGACAAGGTGAGCGGCTGCACTAAACACTCTTTCGGAGTACACACTGGAGGGGGGGCAATTTAGGTAAAATAAAGCCAGTTTGTGCAAGGGCCTCCAAATTGCCTCTTTTTCCTGCCAGTATACGTGCAGACTGTCTGACGTGCCTACTTGGATGCGGGCACTCATATAATCCTCCACCATTCTTTCAATGGTGACAGAGTCATATGCAGTGACAGTAGACGACATGTCAGTAATCGTTGGCAGGTCCTTCAGTCCGGACCAGATGTCAGCACTCGCTCCAGACTGCCCTGCATCACCGCCAGCGGGTGGGCTCGGAATTCTTAGCCTTTTCCTCGCAGCCCCAGTTGCGGGAGAATGTGAAGGAAGAGCTGTTGACGGGTCACGTTCCGCTTGACTTGACAATTTTCTCACCAGCAGGTCTTTGAACCTCTGCAGACTTGTTTCTGCCGGAAAGAGAGATCCAACGTAGGTTTTAAATCTAGGATCGAGCACGGTGGCCAAAATGTAGTGCTCTGATTTCAACAGATTGACCACCCGTGAATCCTGGATAAGCGAATTAAGGGCTCCATCCACAAGTCCCACATGCCTAGCGGAATCGCTCTGTTTTAGCTCCTCCTTCAATCTCTCCAGCTTCTTCTGCAAAAGCCTGATGAGGGGAATGACCTGACTCAGGCTGGCAGTGTCTGAACTGACTTCACGTGTGGCAAGTTCAAAGGGTTGCAGAACCTTGCACAACGTTGAAATCATTCTCCACTGCGCTTGAGTCAGGTGCATTCCCCCTCCTTTGCCTATATCGTAGGTAGCTGTATAGGCTTGAATGGCCTTTTGCTGCTCCTCCATCCTCTGAAGAATATAGAGGGTTGAATTCCACCTCGTTACCACCTCTTGCTTCAGATGATGGCGGGGCAGGTTCAGGAGTGTTTGCTGGTGCTCCAGTCTTCGGCACGCGGTGGCTGAATGCCGAAAGTGGCCCGCAATTCTTCGGGCCACCGACAGCATCTCTTGCACGCCCCTGTCGTTTTTTAAATAATTCTGCACCACCAAATTCAATGTATGTGCAAAACATGGGACATGCTGAAATTTGCCCACATGTAATGCACGCACAATATTGGTGGTGTTGTCCGATGTCACAAATCCCCAGGAGAGTCCAATTGGGGTAAGCCATTCTGCGATGATGTTCCTCAGTTTCCGTAAGAGGTTGTCAGCTGTGTGCCTCTTATGGAAAGCGGTGATACAAAGTGTAGCCTGCCTAGGAACGAGTTGGCGTTTGCGAGATGCTGCTACTGGTGCCGCCGCTGCTGTTCTTGATGCGGGAGGCAATACATCTACCCAGTGGGCTGTCACAGTCATATAGTCCTTAGTCTGCCCTGCTCCACTTGTCCACATGTCCGTGGTTAAGTGGACATTGGGTACAACTGCATTTTTTAGGACACTGGTGACTCTTTTTCTGAGGTCTGTGTATATTCTCGGTATCGCCTGCCTAGAGAAATGGAACCTAGATGGTATTTGGTACCGGGGACACAGTACCTCAAGCAAATCTCTAGTTTCCTGTGAATTAACGGTGGATACCGGAAACACGTTTAACACCACCCAGGCTGCCAAGGCCTGAGTTATCCGCTTTGCAGCAGGATGAATGCTGTGATATTTCATCTTCCTCGCAAAGGACTGTTGGACAGTCAATTGCTTACTGGAAGTAGTACAAGTGGTCTTCCGACTTCCCCTCTGGGATGACGATCGACTCCCAGCAGCAACAACAGCAGCGCCAGCAGCAGTAGGTGTTACACTCAAGGATGCATCGGAGGAATCCCAGGCAGGAGAGGACTCGTCAGACTTGACAGTGACATGGCCTGCAGGACTATTGGCTTTCCTGTCTAAGGAGGAAATTGACACTGAGGGAGTTGGTGGTGTGGTTTGCAGGAGCTTGGTTACAAGAGGAAGGTATTTAGTTGGCAGCGGACTGCTTCCGCTGTCACCCAAAGTTTTTGAACTTGTCAATGACTTCTGATGAATGCGCTCCAGGTGACGTATAAGGGAGGATGTTCCTAGGTGGTTAATGTCCTTACCCCTACTTATTACAGCTTGACAAAGGCAACACACGGCTTGACACCAGTTGTCCGCATTTCTGTTTAAATAATTCCACACCGAAGAGGTGATTTTTTTTGTAATTTGACCAGGCATTACAATGGCCATATTCGTCCCACGGACAACAGGTGTCTCCCCGGGTGCCTGACTTAAACAAACCACCTCACCATCAGAATCCTTCTTGTCAATTTCCTCCTCAGCGCCAGCAACACCCATATCCTAATCCTGGTGTACTTCAACAGGGACATCTTCAATTTGACTATCAGGAACTGGACTACGGGTGCTCGCTCCAGCACTTGCAGGGGGCGTGCAAATGGTGGAAGGCGCCACCTCTTCCCGTCCAGTATTGGGAAGGTCAGGCATCGCAACCGACACAATTGGACTTTCCTTGGGGATTTGTGATTTATAAGAATGCACAGTTTTTTGTTGTGCTTTTGCCAGCTTAAGTCTTTTCATTTTTCTAGCGAGAGGATGAGTGCTTCCATCCTCATGTGAATCTGAACTACTAGCCATGAACATAGGCCAGGGTCTCAGCCGTTCCTTGCCACTCCGTGTCGTAAATGGCATATTGGCAAGTTTACGCTTCTCCTCAGACGCTTTTAATTTAGATTTTTGGATCATTTTACGGAACTTTTGTTTTTTGGATTTTACATGCTCTCTACTATGACTGACATTGGGCATCGGCCTTGGCAGACGACGTTGATGGCATTTCATCGTCTCGGCCATGACTAGTGGCAGCAGCTTCAGCATGAGGTGGAAGTGGATCTTGATCTTTCCCTATTTTACCCTCCACATTTTTGTTCTCCATTTTTTAATGTGTGGAATTATATGCCAGTAATATATCAATAGCAATGGCCTACTGTACCGTACTGCTATATATTATATACTGGTGGTCAGCAAAATTATGCACTGTCCTCCTACTATATATACTGCGCACAACAACTAAAATGCACCACAGGTATGGATGGATAGTATACTTGATGACACAGAGGTAGGTAGAGCAGTGGACTACTGTACCGTACTGCTATATATTATATACTGGTGGTCTGCAAAATTATGCACTGTCCTCCTACTACTACACAAAACTTAAATGCACCACAGGTATGGATGGATAGTATACTTGACGACACAGAGGTAGGTAGAGCAGTGGACTACTGTACCGTACTGCTATATATTATATACTGGTGGTCAGCAAAATTCTGCACTGTCCTCCTACTACTGCGCAAAACTTAAATGCACCACAGGTATGGATGGATGGTATACTTGACAACACAGAGGTAGGTAGGGCAGTGTACTACTGTACCGTACTGCTATATATTATATACTGGTGGTCAGCAAAATTCTGCACTGTCCTCCTACTATATATACTGCGCAAAACTTAAATGCACCACAGGTATGGATGGATAGTATACTTGGCGACACAGAGGTAGGTAGAGCAGTGGACTACTGTACCGTACTGCTATATATTATATACTGGTGGTCAGCAAAATTATGCACTGTCCTCCTACTATATATACTGTGCACAACAACTAAAATGCACCACAGGTATGGATGGATGGTATACTTGACGACACAGAGGTAGGTAGAGCAGTGGACTACTGTACCGTACTGCTATATATTATATACTGGTGGTCTCAAAATTATGCACTGTCCTCCTACTATATATACTGCGCACAACAACTAAAATGCACCACAGGTATGGATGGATAGTATACTTGACGACACAGAGGTAGGTAGAGCAGTGGAGTACTGTACTGTACTGCTATATATTATATACTGGTGGTCAGCAAAATTATGCACTGTCCTCCTACTACTGCGCAAAACTTAAATGCACCACAGGTATGGATGGATGGTATACTTGACGACACAGAGGTAGGTAGAGCAGTGGACTACTGTACCGTACTGCTATATATTATATACTGGTGGTCTCAAAATTATGCACTGTCCTCCTACTATATATACTGTGCACAACAACTAAAATGCACCACAGGTATGGATGGATGGTATACTTGACGACACAGAGGTAGGTAGAGCAGTGGACTACTGTACCGTACTGCTATATATTATATACTGGTGGTCTCAAAATTATGCACTGTCCTCCTACTATATATACTGCGCACAACAACTAAAATGCACCACAGGTATGGATGGATAGTATACTTGACGACACAGAGGTAGGTAGAGCAGTGGAGTACTGTACCGTACTGCTATATATTATATACTGGTGGTCAGCAAAATTATGCACTGTCCTCCTACTACTGCGCAAAACTTAAATGCACCACAGGTATGGATGGATAGTATACTTGATGACACAGAGGTAGGTAGAGCAGTGGACTACTGTACCGTACTGATATAATACTGGTGGTCACTGGTCAGCAAAATTCTGCACTGTCCTCCTACTATATACTACAATGCTGCACAGATATGGAGCTTTTTTCAGGCAGAGAACGTAGATATTTTCAGCACACTGAGCACAGATATTTGCAGCACACTGAGCACAGATATTTGCAGCACACTGAACACAACTGAGAGAATGCTGCACACGTCCTCTCCCTATCATCTCCAATGCACGAGTGAAAATGGCGGCGACGCGCGGCTCCTTATATAGAATACGAATCTCGCGAGAATCCGACAGCGGGATGATGACGTTCTGGTGCGCTCGGGTTAACCGAGCAAGGCGGGAAGATTCAAGTCCGCCTCGGAACCGTGTAAAATGGGTGAAGTTCGGGGGGGTTCGGATTCCAAGGAACCGAACCCGCTCATCACTAATATTTTTCTACGCAAATTCAGTTTGCCAAATAAAATATTTTGTTATACGACAAGCAATGTGTGGTGTAATTTTCTTACCTTGCAGTACTTTGATAATAGCCTTGCAGGTTTCAGGCATGATGTGTCCCAAAGCCTGCGCAGAGATACGGGTCCCATACTTCAGGTCCTCAAAGGTTTATATATCCCCCATATAGGCCAGCCCACTATTTAAATTTTTCTTAATCTGGCAGATAAATCTGGTGTGCTTTTGGGCAGCATGAGATGAGCTCGAATTCGATCATTCGATACCAGTCGATTTCCGGTCGTAAGGGGCATGAGATAAATCTCAGGATTGTATGCGCATCGAATGCACTATAAATGCACTTTCAATGAGATTTGTCTCAAGGTGAGCTTCAAGGGAAATCGGGCCCGATCTCGCGTCGAAAGCAATCGCACAAGTGTATGGCCAGTATTAGCCTAGGATTGCTGGGCTATGGTGGTAAGTCACATTTCCTCCTGCTGTTGACTGTGATGACTGCTCTTTTCAGAGTGGTACTGTAGGTTAAAAAATACTTTTTAGTATTTTGTTTTGTTTAAAAAGTTGTTTGAAAATCTCCAAGTGTCCCTGGTCCTTTTTTCTTGGACACCCACTAGAGCAGGGGTCTTCAACCCGTGAGGAGGCGTCACACACACACCAGGGGTCACGCACACAGTACAGTACTGCTGCTGCAGAAGACCTGACTCCCAGTTTTGGATGCAGAAGACACTGCTTCGGAAGGTGAGTAATTACAATCTTCCAATTCTTGTATTAGTCCTCAGGGGTCCACCAGGGTGTCAGAGCAATTCCTGGTGATTTTTCCTAAAATTAACGGTTTTAGGAAAAATCATACTTGCTCTGGGAGTGCTATAGAAATCATAGTGTCCAATTTTCTGTCCTGTAATTGAATAGCAAAATCCCAAGGCTCTTGAATTTCCTGACCTCAATTGAATTCCACCTATAGTGTCACAAATCTTGGATGGATTGTGTGGGTGATGACAGTACTCTTGGAGCTGGCGTATACCCAGAACTGAGGAGGTGTGGCAACCATATTGGGCGCACTACATATATAAGCGGAATAGACAATACCTGGCAGATATGACACATAATGGGGAAGCTGCAGAATACTAAAACGAGATGCAGAATTCTTGTAAAAAAAATTGCAATATCCCAAGGCTTTTGAATTTCCTGACCTCAATTGAATTATCCCTATAGTGTCATAAATCTCGGATAGATTTTGTGGGTGATGACAGCACTTTTGTAGCTGGCATATACTCAAACTGAGGACGGAGTCTAACATGTTGTGGCCTTCAACAGGAACTCCCAAAGGGGATGTAGACTTTGCTGTGCCTGACATGCAGGTTGCAGCCTCCAGTCTGGGTTCCAATGTATGGATTGGTGGTATGAAGGAATGGTGACAAGCTGGTCGACAGAGTGAAGACAAGCACAGTCATTAGGAATGCGGTACCAGGGAACTAGCCAAGAGCATGTCAGGAGATAGCCTAAGTCAATACCAGAAATCACTGGTATCAGGTGTAAAGCAAAGTCAGGAAACAGAATAGCCAAGACAGGAATGGGTAATTGCTAGAAATCTTGCACAGGTAAATTGCAGGAACAAACGCTGGAGCCAGGTATGAAGCCTAATACTCCAGCACTTGTTAGTGTCCAGAGACTTCCTTTTAGGGCGGAAGTTTGAAACGGTCATCATGTTTGGCACACCTGGCCTTTTAAATCTAAGATAAAGCAGTTAGCGCATCGCTATGGCTGCCTCAGCAGCCAGGAGGAGAACTGCTGGCCAAAAACTTCACTGCATCATATGCTGTCGGGCACCTGCCTGCTGTGGAGATGCCACAGCACCAGGAGACGTGTGCCTTGACATACAGTCTTTTCTATATATAGTACAGTGCATAGGATATCTGTGTGTGAGTGAATCCGAATACGTAGTACAACAGAACTTGGCAAAAATAGCTACAGCTGCTACATCGTAGCACTTCGTATACAGATTCAGACTCAGTCGCACACTGATATACAAATGTTGCATATCAAATAGTGCAGTCTTGTGAAATGGTTTAGTCACATCCCATTGTGACTAAAACGCAAATACAGCGGAAAAATAAATTTGTCGCAAGCCAAGTCGCATGGGAAACCAAGAAGGACTGTCTGCGGCGACTGTGGCAATAGTGTATGAAGACATATCTGTAATAAAAAGCAGTACAAACAATATTTGTGGTTTCTCTCTTCATTTTGATTGATTACCTGTAGAGGTTCTTCTATACATATACTATATTGCCCCCTGTACAGCGAAAGCTCTGAAGAGAAAAGCTTATATGCAGCAAATATGTACATATCAGGATTTTTGGTGAAGGTGCCCAATGACCTTTCATAGAGGTCAGTTTTATTGCCGCGTTGAGTACTCATTGCTTACTAAGGCCTATCCCTTGTACATAAGCCATACTGAAGATGTGTGGACGACATCAGAAATTTTAATCTTGATGGTTTTGTTTTGTTTACCTTTGATGGAATTTAAGATTTTTTTTTTAACAGAGGTATGTTAACTATTACTGTCAGTGTGGTATTCTCTTGGCAATACTCCAATACAGCGGCCTGCCAATATATATATTATCAGAAAAATAAACTTGTCATCTTACTAAATGCTTTTACTAAGCATATCATCACAGAGGGGTTATAGTACTGTGCTTTTGAGCTAAACTCTAAACTCACCCCATTTATTAAGTAGCACTGCTCAAAAAATGTCCAATGCTTAGGCAGAGAGGCTCAATATCAGCCCTAGCCATAGAAGTCTGTGGTATGACACAGGAAAATAGATAGCCCACAGCCCAGTGCTTCATATTCCAATGCTGTGTCTTGATGCAGTGGGCACCCAGAAATTGCGTTCAGCCTTTCCCAGGTATAATGAATGGATGGCACCAGGGCCGGTGCTAGGGTGTTCGGCGCCCCCCTGCAAACGATAAATTTGCGCCCTCCCATATTCCTTTGGCGCGAGTCGGGAAAAGGGGTGTGGTCTCACAAGTAAGGGGCATGGCCACACAATAGTACCCCCATTTAAAATTACGCCACAATGTAGCACAATCTTATTAATCTTTTACGTAATGCCCCACCCGTAGTAGTAGCGTCCTTATATGTAATGCACCCCAGTAATAGTAGCATCCTTATACATAATGCCCCCCAGTAGTAGTAGTGTCCTTATACATAATGCCCCCCCAGTAGTAGTAGCATCCTTATACATAATGCCCCCCAGTAGTAGTAGCATCCTTATACATAATGCCCCCCAGTAGTAGTAGTGTCCTTATACATAATGCCACCCCAGTAGTAGTAGCATCCTTACACATAATCCCCCCCAGTAGTAGTAGCATCCTTATACATAATGCCCCCCCCCGTAGTAGTAGCGTCCTTATACATAATGCCCCCCCAGTAGTAGTAGCATCCTTATACATAATGCCCCCCAGTAGTAGTAGCGTCCTTATACGTAGTGCACCCCCAGTAGTAGACGCGTCCTTATACATAATACCCCCCAGTAGTAGTAGCGTCCTTATACGTAGTGCACCCCCAGTAGTAGAAGCGTCCTTATACGTAATTCCCCCCTAGAAGTAGTAGCGTCCTTATACGTAATGCCCCCCAGTAGTAGTAGCGTCCTTATACGTAGTGCACCCCCAGTAGTAGTAGCGTTCTTATACGTAATGCCCTCCCAGTAGTAGTAGCGTTCTTATACGTAATGCGCCCCCAGTAGTGGTACCGTCCTTATACATAATGCTCTGCGCAATAGTAGCATCCTTATACGTAATGCCCTCCCCCCAGTAGTAGCATTGTTATACGTAATGCCCTCCCAGTAATAGTAGCGTCCTTATACATAATGCCCCCAAGTAGTAGTATCGTCCTTATACGTAATCCCCCCCCCCCAGTAGTAGTAGCGTCCTTATACGTAGTGCACCCCAGTAGTAGTATCGTCCTTATACGTAATGCCCCCCCCAGTAGTAGTAGCGTCCTTATACGTAGTGCACCCCAGTAGTAGTAGCGTCCTTATACGTAATGCCCCCCCAGTAGTAGTAGCGTCCTTATACGTAGTGCACCCCAGTAGTAGTATCGTCCTTATACGTAATGCCCCCAGCCCCAGTAGTAGTAGCGTCCTTACACGTAATGGCCCACCCAGTAGTAGCGTTGCTACACGTAATGCCCCCCCTGTAGTAATAGCGTCCTTATACGTAATGCCCCCCCCAGTAGTAGTAGCGTCTTTATACGTAATGCCCCCCCAGTAGTAGTAGCGTCCTTATACGTAATGCCCCCCAGTAGTAGTAGCGTCCTTATACGTAATGCCCCCAGTAGTAGTATCGTCCTTATACGTAATGCCCCCACCCCCAGTAGTAGTATCGTCCTTATACGTAATGCCCCCCAGTAGTAGTAGTAGCGTCCTTATACGTAGTGCACCCCAGTAGTAGTATCGTCCTTATACGTAATGCCCCCCCCAGTAGTAGTAGCGTCCTTATACGTAATGCCCCCCCCCAGTAGTAGTAGCGTTCTTACATGTAATGCCCCCCCCAGTAGTAGTAGCGTCCTTATACGTAATGACCCCCCCAGTAGTAGTAGCGTTCTTACATGTAATGCCCCCCCCCCAGTAGTAGCGTCGTTATACGTAATGGCCCCCCAGTAGTAGCGTCCATAAAGCGCGCGCACAGACATACCTCACACACATACACACCCACCATATACACACACACACCTCTCTCACCCTCCACTTACCTAAGACATCTCCCTCTGTACATGAGCAGCCTGGTCCGTGTAGCCCCGCCCATTCTGACCCGTTTAGCCACGCCCCTTCCGTCCCGTGTAGCTCCGCCCCCTTCCGTGCCGTACTCGTCGCTGTCACACAGCACAGGTGAGGGGAGGGAGGAGGCTTTTCATGCTGCAGGTGCCCGCTGCCAGTACCTGTCATACAGTGACAGACACAGCACTGGCAGCTGCACCAGCAGCAGGGGGGACAGGACGGCGCAGCAGGGAAGGAATGCAGAGCAGGGGGAGCGCCTATCCGTTCCAGCGCCTCCCTGCACTGCATCCCTTCGCTGAGCGGGTAGCGCCGGGCCTGGATGGCACATATACCGGTTTTCAGAACATTTTGAACACTTTGTTCTCAGGTAACATGATTCAAAGTTTTATGCATTATTGCACAGCCACAAACAAGTGGCTGTGCAATACCGTACAGCTCATATGCAAATGCAGCAGGAGGCATCTGGTGTAAATATACACCTCATAACTACTTCCATGATCCGCTGGTGCATCTCAGGGGGATCCTGTCAGCATCCTGATGATTGGGATCCCGAGTGTTAAAATTCCAATGCGGGGATCCCGACACATCTAAGAAGACCTGCGCTGGAATCCCAAATGGGATCAGCATCATTGCGCCGGAATCCCGATCGTTTCACTCCCAGCATGCAGGACAGGTAAGCCGCAGGGGGGTGGGGATAGGGAGGAGGTTAGGTTTAGGCTGCGGGGGGAGGGTAAGGGTTAGGCTGCAAATTGCATCATCACGGCTGCAGGGGGCAGGGCGGTATGTGGATGGCCGCGGGGGTATGCGGACAGTAAGAGGCTGGCTACGGGAGGCTTGCCCTCTTTTCTGTGAGGCCAGGAGTGCCACCTGATTTTCTGAGCCTCCCGGCTGTTCCAGCGGAGTAGGAAAGTATGTTATGAAGTATCAGCATCTGAACATCTTATTGTAATGTACAGTAACTGTCCTGTAGTGTATTCCCTACGCTCCCTACCCCTGGAAATTGGTTTCCCCTACCTCTCACAGCCACCCGACTGCCAATGTCCATTATCATCTATTCAATTTTTTCTCATAATATACTGTATGATATAGATCAGCCATTGTAATCCTGTATTATTTATTAATATAGAACCTTACTGTAAGAAAGTAGCTGTTGTTTTCCTACAGAAAAAGTTAAATGATCATATCAGCTATCACTTCACTTCTAACACAATGACACAGAGCCCCTGTACCTGCATGTGTATAATGATACAACTGGGCGATCCATAATTTCTTATTGCCGTGATAAGTACAGATAAAATATTATAATTATGGGACATAGAACTCAATAATTGATAAAAACACCCCATAATAAATAGTATACTTACTCTGATATATCAAATAGGCAGTTAATTGGCTAAGAGACCGACCACTCATGGCTAGAGATGTGCGGCGGGCACTTTTCGTGTTTTGTGTTTTGGTTTTGGTTCTGGTTCCATGCTCGTGTTTTGGATAGAGATGAGCGGCGGAAATTTTTCGGGTTTTGTGTTTTGGTTTTGGGTTCGGTTCCGCGGCCGTGTTTTGGGTTCGACCGCGTTTTGGCAAAACCTCACCGAATTTTTTTTGTCGGATTCGGGTGTTTTTTTCCAAAAAACCTAAAAAACAGCTTAAATCATAGAATTTGGGGGTCATTTTGATCCCAAAGTATTATTAACCTCAAAAACCATAATTTCCACTCATTTTCAGTCTATTCTGAATACCTCACACCTCACAATATTATTTTTAGTCCTAAAATTTGCACCGAGGTCGCTGGATGACTAAGCTAAGCGACCCTAGTGGCCGACACAAACACCTGGCCCATCTAGGAGTGGCACTGCAGTGTCACGCAGGATGGCCCTTCCAAAAAACACTCCCCAAACAGCACATGACGCAAAGAAAAAAAGAGGCGCAATGAGGTAGCTGTGTGAGTAAGATAAGCGACCCTAGTGGCCGACACAAACACCGGGCCCATCTAGGAGTGGCACTGCAGTGTCACGCAGGATGGCCCTTCCAAAAAACACTCCCCAAACAGCACATGACGCAAAGAAAAAAAGAGGCGCAATGAGGTAGCTGTGTGAGTAAGATAAGCGACCCTAGTGGCCGACACAAACACCGGGCCCATCTAGGAGTGGCACTGCAGTGTCACGCAGGATGGCCCTTCCAAAAAACACTCCACAAACAGCACATGACGCAAAGAAAAAAAGAGGCGCAATGAGGTAGCTGTGTGAGTAAGATAAGCGACCCTAGTGGCCGACACAAACACCGGGCCCATCTAGGAGTGGCACTGCAGTGTCACGCAGGATGGCCCTTCCAAAAAACACTCCCCAAACAGCACATGACGCAAAGAAAAAAAGAGGCGCAATGAGGTAGCTGTGTGAGTAAGATAAGCGACCCTAGTGGCCGACACAAACACCGGGCCCATCTAGGAGTGGCACTGCAGTGTCACGCAGGATGGCCCTTCCAAAAAACACTCCCCAAACAGCACATGACGCAAAGAAAAAAAGAGGCGCAATGAGGTAGCTGTGTGAGTAAGATAAGCGACCCTAGTGGCCGACACAAACACCGGGCCCATCTAGGAGTGGCACTGCAGTGTCACGCAGGATGGCCCTTCCAAAAAACACTCCACAAACAGCACATGACGCAAAGAAAAAAAGAGGCGCAATGAGGTAGCTGTGTGAGTAAGATAAGCGACCCTAGTGGCCGACACAAACACCGGGCCCATCTAGGAGTGGCACTGCAGTGTCACGCAGGATGGCCCTTCCAAAAAACACTCCACAAACAGCACATGACGCAAAGAAAAAAAGAGGCACAATGAGGTAGCTGTGTGAGTAAGATAAGCGACCCTAGTGGCCGACACAAACACCGGGCCCATCTAGGAGTGGCACAGCAGTGTCACGCAGGATGGCCCTTCCAAAAAACACTCCCCAAACAGCACATGACGCAAAGAAAAAAAGAGGCGCAATGAGGTAGCTGTGTGAGTAAGATAAGCGACCCTAGTGGCCGACACAAACACCGGGCCCATCTAGGAGTGGCACTGCAGTGTCACGCAGGATGGCCCTTCCAAAAAACACTCCCCAAACAGCACATGACGCAAAGAAAAAAAGAGGCGCAATGAGGTAGCTGTGTGAGTAAGATAAGCGACCCTAGTGGCCGACACAAACACCGGGCCCATCTAGGAGTGGCACTGCAGTGTCACGCAGGATGGCCCTTCCAAAAAACACTCCCCAAACAGCACATGACGCAAAGAAAAAAAGAGGCGCAATGAGGTAGCTGTGTGAGTAAGATAAGCGACCCTAGTGGCCGACACAAACACCGGGCCCATCTAGGAGTGGCACTGCAGTGTCACGCAGGATGGCCCTTCCAAAAAACACTCCCCAAACAGCACATGACGCAAAGAAAAAAAGAGGCGCAATGAGGTAGCTGTGTGAGTAAGATAAGCGACCCTAGTGGCCGACACAAACACCGGGCCCATCTAGGAGTGGCACTGCAGTGTCACGCAGGATGGCCCTTCCAAAAAACACTCCACAAACAGCACATGATGCAAAGAAAAAAAGAGGCGCAATGAGGTAGCTGTGTGAGTAAGATAAGCGACCCTAGTGGCCGACACAAACACCGGGCCCATCTAGGAGTGGCACTGCAGTGTCACGCAGGATGGCCCTTCCAAAAAACACTCCACAAACAGCACATGACGCAAAGAAAAAAAGAGGCGCAATGAGGTAGCTGTGTGAGTAAGATAAGCGACCCTAGTGGCCGACACAAACACCGGGCCCATCTAGGAGTGGCACTGCAGTGTCACGCAGGATGGCCCTTCCAAAAAACACTCCACAAACAGCACATGACGCAAAGAAAAAAAGAGGCACAATGAGGTAGCTGTGTGAGTAAGATAAGCGACCCTAGTGGCCGACACAAACACCGGGCCCATCTAGGAGTGGCACAGCAGTGTCACGCAGGATGGCCCTTCCAAAAAACACTCCCCAAACAGCACATGACGCAAAGAAAAAAAGAGGCGCAATGAGGTAGCTGTGTGAGTAAGATAAGCGACCCTAGTGGCCAACACAAACACCGGGCCCATCTAGGAGTGGCACTGCAGTGTCACGCAGGATGGCCCTTCCAAAAAACACTCCCCAAACAGCACATGACGCAAAGAAAAAAAGAGGCGCAATGAGGTAGCTGTGTGAGTAAGATAAGCGACCCTAGTGGCCGACACAAACACCGGGCCCATCTAGGAGTGGCACTGCAGTGTCACGCAGGATGGCCCTTCCAAAAAACACTCCCCAAACAGCACATGACGCAAAGAAAAAAAGAGGCGCAATGAGGTAGCTGTGTGAGTAAGATAAGCGACCCTAGTGGCCGACACAAACACCGGGCCCATCTAGGAGTGGCACTGCAGTGTCACGCAGGATGGCCCTTCCAAAAAACACTCCCCAAACAGCACATGACGCAAAGAAAAAAAGAGGCGCAATGAGGTAGCTGTGTGAGTAAGATAAGCGACCCTAGTGGCCGACACAAACACCGGGCCCATCTAGGAGTGGCACTGCAGTGTCACGCAGGATGGCCCTTCCAAAAAACACTCCACAAACAGCACATGATGCAAAGAAAAAAAGAGGCGCAATGAGGTAGCTGTGTGAGTAAGATAATCGACCCTAGTGGCCGACACAAACACCGGGCCCATCTAGGAGTGGCACTGCAGTGTCACGCAGGATGGCCCTTCCAAAAAACACTCCCCAAACAGCACATGACGCAAAGAAAAAAAGAGGCGCAATGAGGTAGCTGTGTGAGTAAGATAAGCGACCCTAGTGGCCGACACAAACACCGGGCCCATCTAGGAGTGGCACTGCAGTGTCACGCAGGATGGCCCTTCCAAAAAACACTCCCCAAACAGCACATGACGCAAAGAAAAAAAGAGGCGCAATGAGGTAGCTGTGTGAGTAAGATAAGCGACCCTAGTGGCCGACACAAACACCGGGCCCATCTAGGAGTGGCACTGCAGTGTCACGCAGGATGGCCCTTCCAAAAAACACTCCCCAAACAGCACATGACGCAAAGAAAAAAAGAGGCGCAATGAGGTAGCTGTGTGAGTAAGATAAGCGACCCTAGTGGCCGACACAAACACCGGGCCCATCTAGGAGTGGCACTGCAGTGTCACGCAGGATGGCCCTTCCAAAAAACACTCCACAAACAGCACATGACGCAAAGAAAAATTAAAGAAAAAAGAGGTGCAAGATGGAATTGTCCTTGGGCCCTCCCACCCACCCTTATGTTGTATAAACAGGACATGCACACTTTAACCAACCCATCATTTCAGTGACAGGGTCTGCCACACGACTGTGACTGAAATGACGGGATGGTTTGGACCCCCACCAAAAAAGAAGCAATTAATCTCTCCTTGCACAAACTGGCTCTACAGAGGCAAGATGTCCACCTCATCATCATCCTCCGATATATCACCGTGTACATCCCCCTCCTCACAGATTATCAATTCGTCCCCACTGGAATCCACCATCTCAGCTCCCTGTGTACTTTGTGGAGGCAATTGCTGCTGGTCAATGTCTCCACGGAGGAATTGATTATAATTCATTTTAATGAACATCATCTTCTCCACATTTTCTGGATGTAACCTCGTACGCCGATTGCTGACAAGGTGAGCGGCTGCACTAAACACTCTTTCGGAGTACACACTTGTGGGAGGGCAACTTAGGTAGAATAAAGCCAGTTTGTGCAAGGGCCTCCAAATTGCCTCTTTTTCCTGCCAGTATAAGTACGGACTGTGTGACGTGCCTACTTGGATGCGGTCACTTATATAATCCTCCACCATTCTTTCAATGGTGAGAGAATCATATGCAGTGACAGTAGACGACATGTCCGTAATCGTTGTCAGGTCCTTCAGTCCGGACCAGATGTCAGCATCAGCAGTCGCTCCAGACTGCCCTGCATCACCGCCAGCGGGTGGGCTCGGAATTTTGAGCCTTTTCCTCGCACCCCCAGTTGCGGGAGAATGTGAAGGAGGAGATGTTGACAGGTCGCGTTCCGCTTGACTTGACAATTTTGTCACCAGCAGGTCTTTCAACCCCAGCAGACTTGTGTCTGCCGGAAAGAGAGATCCAAGGTAGGCTTTAAATCTAGGATCGAGCACGGTGGCCAAAATGTAGTGCTCTGATTTCAACAGATTGACCACCCGTGAATCCTTGTTAAGCGAATTAAGGGCTCCATCCACAAGTCCCACATGCCTAGCGGAATCGCTCCGTGTTAGCTCCTCCTTCAATGTCTCCAGCTTCTTCTGCAAAAGCCTGATGAGGGGAATGACCTGACTCAGGCTGGCAGTGTCTGAACTGACTTCACGTGTGGCAAGTTCAAAGGGCAGCAGAACCTTGCACAACGTTGAAATCATTCTCCACTGCGCTTGAGACAGGTGCATTCCACCTCCTATATCGTGCTCAATTGTATAGGCTTGAATGGCCTTTTGCTGCTCCTCCAACCTCTGAAGCATATAGAGGGTTGAATTCCACCTCGTTACCACTTCTTGCTTCAGATGATGGCAGGGCAGGTTCAGTTGTTTTTGGTGGTGCTCCAGTCTTCTGTACGTGGTGCCTGGATGCCGAAAGTGTCCCGCAATTCTTCTGGCCACCGACAGCATATCTTGCACGCCCCTGTCGTTTTTTAAAAAATTCTGCACCACCAAATTCAAGGTATGTGCAAAACATGGGACGTGCTGGAATTTGCCCATATTTAATGCACACACAATATTGCTGGCGTTGTCCGATGCCACAAATCCACAGGAGAGTCCAATTGGGGTAAGCCATTCCGCGATGATCTTCCTCAGTTGCCGTAAGAGGTTTTCAGCTGTGTGCGTATTCTGGAAACCGGTGATACAAAGCGTAGCCTGCCTAGGAAAGAGTTGGCGTTTGCGAGATGCTGCTACTGGTGCCGCCGCTGCTGTTCTTGCGGCGGGAGTCCATACATCTACCCAGTGGGCTGTCACAGTCATATAGTCCTGACCCTGCCCTGCTCCACTTGTCCACATGTCCGTGGTTAAGTGGACATTGGGTACAGCTGCATTTTTTAGGACACTGGTGACTCTTTTTCTGAGGTCTGTGTACATTTTCGGTATCGCCTGCCTAGAGAAATGGAACCTAGATGGTATTTGGTACCGGGGACACAGTACCTCCAACAAGTCTCTAGTTGGCTCTGCAGTAATGATGGATACCGGAACCACGTTTCTCACCACCCAGGATGCCAAGGCCTCAGTTATCCGCTTTGCAGTAGGATGACTGCTGTGATATTTCATCTTCCTCGCAAAGGACTGTTGGACAGTCAATTGCTTGGTGGAAGTAGTAAAAGTGGTCTTACGACTTCCCCTCTGGGATGACCATCGACTCCCAGCAGCAACAACAGCAGCGCCAGCAGCAGTAGGCGTTACACGCAAGGATGCATCGGAGGAATCCCAGGCAGGAGAGGAATCGTCAGAATTGCCAGTGACATGGCCTGCAGGACTATTGGCATTCTTAGGGAAGGAGGAAATTGACACTGAGGGAGTTGGTGGGGTGGTTTGCGTGAGCTTGGTTACAAGAGGAAGGTATTTACTGGTCAGTAGACTGCTTCCGCTGTCACCCAAAGTTTTTGAACTTGTCACTGACTTATTATGAATGCGCTGCAGGTGACGTATAAGGGAGGATGTTCCGAGGTGGTTAACGTCCTTACCCCTACTTATTACAGCTTGACAAAGGCAACACACGGCTTGACACCTGTTGTCCGCATTTCTGTTGAAATACTTCCACACCGAAGAGCTGATTTTTTTGGTATTTTCACCAGGCATGTCAGTGGCCATATTCCTCCCACGGACAACAGGTGTCTCCCCGGGTGCCTGACTTAAACAAACCACCTCACCATCAGAATCCTCCTGGTCAATTTTCTCCCCAGCGCCAGCAACACCCATATCCTCCTCATCCTGGTGTACTTCAACACTGACATCTTCAATCTGACTATCAGGAACTGGACTGCGGGTGCTCCTTCCAGCACTTGCAGGGGGCGTGCAAATGGTGGAAGGCGCATGCTCTTCACGTCCAGTGTTGGGAAGGTCAGGCATCGCAACCGACACAATTGGAGTCGGACTCTCCTTGTGGATTTGGGATTTCGAAGAACGCACAGTTCTTTGCGGTGCTACTGCTTTTGCCAGCTTGAGTCTTTTCATTTTTCTAGCGAGAGGCTGAGTGCTTCCATCCTCATGTGAAGCTGAACCACTAGCCATGAACATAGGCCAGGGCCTCAGCCGTTCCTTGCCACTCCGTGTGGTAAATGGCATATTGGCAAGTTTACGCTTCTCCTCCGACAATTTTATTTTAGGTTTTGGAGTCCTTTTTTTACTGATATTTGGTGTTTTGGATTTGACATGCTCTGTACTATGACATTGGGCATCGGCCTTGGCAGACGACGTTGCTGGCATTTCATCGTCTCGGCCATGACTAGTGGCAGCAGCTTCAGCACGAGGTGGAAGTGGATCTTGATCTTTCCCTAATTTTGGAACCTCAACATTTTTGTTCTCCATATTTTAATAGGCACAACTAAAAGGCACCTCAGGTAAACAATGGAGATGGATGGATACTAGTATACTTATGGATGGACTGCCGAGTGCCGACACAGAGGTAGCTACAGCCGTGGACTACCGTACTGTGTCTGCTACTAATATAGACTGGATGATAATGATATGAAATCAATATATATATATGTATATATAATATCACTAGTACTGCAGCCGGACAGGTAGATATATATTTATTAGGTAATGATGACTGATGACGGACCTGCTGGACACTGTCAGCTCAGCAGCACCGCAGACTGCTACAGTAAGCTACTATAGTAGTATGTATCAAGAAGAAAGAAAAAAAAAACCACGGGTAGGTGGTATACAATTATGGATGGACTGCCGAGTGCCGACACAGAGGTAGCTACAGCCGTGGACTACCGTACTGTGTCTGCTGCTAATATAGACTGGATGATAATGATATGAAATCAATATATATATATGTATATATAATATCACTAGTACTGCAGCCGGACAGGTAGATATATATTTATTAGGTAATGATGACTGATGACGGACCTGCTGGACACTGTCAGCTCAGAGCACCGCAGACTGCTACAGTAAGCTACTATAGTAGTATGTATCAAGAAGAAAGAAAAAAAAAAACCACGGGTAGGTGGTATACAATTATGGATGGACTGCCGAGTGCCGACACAGAGGTAGCTACAGCCGTGGACTACCGTACTGTGTCTGCTGCTAATATAGACTGGATGATAATGATATGAAATCAATATATATATGTATATATAATATCACTAGTACTGCAGCCGGACAGGTAGATATATATTTATTAGGTAATGATGACTGATGACGGACCTGCTGGACACTGTCATCTCAGCAGCACCGCAGACTGCTACAGTAAGCTACTATAGTAGTATGTATCAAGAAGAAAGAAAAAAAAAAACCACAGGTAGGTGGTATACAATTATGGATGGACTGCCGAGTGCCGACACAGAGGTAGCTACAGCCGTGGACTACCATACTGTGTCTGCTGCTAATATAGACTGGATGATAATGATATGAAATCAATATATATATGTATATATAATATCACTAGTACTGCAGCCGGACAGGTAGATATATATTTATTAGGTAATGATGACTGATGACGGACCTGCTGGACACTGTCAGCTCAGCAGCACCGCAGACTGCTACAGTAAGCTACTATAGTAGTATGTATCAAGAAGAAGAAAAAAAACCACGGGTAGGTGGTATACAATTATGGATGGACTGCCGAGTGCCGACACAGAGGTAGCTACAGCCGTGGACTACCGTACTGAGTTTGCTGCTAATATAGACTGGATGATAATGATATGAAATCAATATATATATGTATATATAATATCACTAGTACTGCAGCCGGACAGGTAGATATATATTTATTAGGTAATGATGACTGATGACGGACCTGCTGGACACTGTCAGCTCAGCAGCACCGCAGACTGCTACAGTAAGCTACTATAGTAGTATGTATCAAGAAGAAAGAAAAAAAAAAACGGGTAGGTGGTATACAATTATGGATGGACTGCCGAGTGCCGACACAGAGGTAGCTACAGCCGTGGACTAACGTACTGTGTCTGCTGCTAATATAGACTGGATGATAATGATATGAAATCAATATATATATATGTATATATAATATCACTAGTACTGCAGCCGGACAGGTAGATATATATTTATTAGGTAATGATGACTGATGACGGACCTGCTGGACACTGTCAGCTCAGCAGCACCGCAGACTGCTACAGTAAGCTACTATAGTAGTATGTATCAAGAAGAAAGAAAAGAAAAAAACCACAGGTAGGTGGTATACAATTATGGATGGACTGCCGAGTGCCGACACAGAGGTAGCTACAGCCGTGGACTAACGTACTGTGTCTGCTGCTAATATAGACTGGATGATAATGATATGAAATCAATATATATATGTATATATAATATCACTAGTACTGCAGCCGGACAGGTATATATATTTATTATGTAATGACTGATGACGGACCTGCTGGACACTGTCAGCTCAGCAGCACCGCAGACTGCTACAGTAAGCTACTATAGTAGTATGTATAAAGAAGAAAGAAAAAAAAAAAAACACGGGTAGGTGGTATACAATTATAATATTATATATATATTAATTATATACAATTATATATATATATATATATATTAATTAAACTGGTGGTGATTATTAAACTGGAGGTCAGGTCACTGGTCACACTATCAGCAACTTGCAAGTAGTACTCCTAAGCATACAATCACAATATATATTATACTGGTGTGGCACTCTGGCAGCAAAAGTGTGCACTGTACGTTATATGTAGTATGTACTCCTGAGTCCTGAGTCCTGCTCTCAGACTCTAACTGCTCCCCACTGTCAGTGTCTCCCCCACAAGTCAGATAATACAATACAGTCACACTATCTATCACTTCACTTCAGCAAGTACTAGTAGTAGTAGTACTCCTCCTAATGCTCCCCAAAATTACTACTGTGTCTCTCTCTAGTGAGACTGTCTCGCTCTCTTCTCGAATCTCTATAAACGGAGAGGACGCCAGCCACGTCCTCTCCCTATGAATCTCAATGCACGTGTGAAAAATGGCGGCGACGCGCGGCTCCTTATATAGAATCCGAGCCTCGCGAGAATCCGACAGCGTGATGATGACGTTCGGGCGCGCTCGGGTTAACCGAGCAAGGCGGGAAGATCCGAGTCGCTCGGACCCGTGTAAAAAAACATGAAGTTCGGGCGGGTTCGGATTCCGAGGAACCGAACCCGCTCATCTCTAGTTTTGGATCTGGATTGGTTTTGCCAAAAACACCCTTTCGTGTTTTGGTTTTGGATTTGGATGATTTAAAAACACACACATAAAAACAGCTAAAATCACATCATTTGGGGGTAATTTTGATCCTACAGTATTATTAAGATTAATAACATTCATTTCCACTCATTTCCAGTCTATTCTGAACACCTCACACCTCACAATATTATTTTTAGGCCAAGAGGTTGCACCGTGGAGCCCGGATGACTAAGCTAAGTGACACAACTGTGCGGCACAAACAGCTGGCCCATCTAGGAGGGGCTCTGCAGTGGCAGACAGGATGGCAGATTTAAAAAATAGGCCCCACACCGCACATGATGCAAAGAAAAAAGGAGGTGCAATTAGGTAGCTGGATGGCTAAGCTAAGTGACACAAGTGTGCGGCACAAACACCTGGCCCATCTAATAGTGGCACTGCAATGGCAGACAGAATGGCACTTAAAAAAACTAGGCCCCAAACAGCACATCATGCAAAGAAGAAAAAGAGGTGCAATGAGGTAGCTGTATGACTAAGCTAAGCGACACGAGTGTATGGCACAAACACCTGGCCCATCTAGGAGTGGCACTGCAGTTGCAGATAGGATGGCACTTAAAAACTAGGCCCCAAACAGCACATCATGTAAAGAAGAAAAAGAGGTGCAATGAGGTAGCTGTATGACTAAGCTAAGCGACACAAGTGTGCGGCACAAACAACATGGGACGTGCTAGAATTTGCCCAGATGTAATACACGCACAATATTGGAGGCACAGGAGAGCATACCGCTAAACCACGCACACACACACGGCAAAGCCTGTAAAATTAATTTGAATAATAATGACCCTTTTATTTGGAGCTATTATAATAATATGCAGCACAGGCGAGCATACCCCTACACCACACAGGGCAAACCCTGTTAAAATTATTTTGACAATAATATAAGTAATGTATATAAGCCTTTTATTTGGAGTGAATAAAATACAGCACAGGACACCACCACTGGACTTATGGCAGCACAAGACACCACCACTGGACTAATGCAGCACAAGATAGCACAACTGGACTGGACTTATACAGCAGTACCCCTGGATTTATACGGCAGTACCCCTGGAGTTGTACGGCAGTGTCAGACAGAATGACACTTTAAAAAGCTAGTCCCCAAACAGCACATGATGCAAAGAAGAAAAAGAGGTGCAAGATGGAATTGTCCTTGGGCCCTCCCACCCATTCTAATGTTGTATAAACAGGACATGTACACATTAACAAACCAATAATTTCAGCGACAGGTTCTGCCACACGACTGTGGCTGAAATGACTGGTTTGTTTGGGCCCCCACCATAAAAGAAGCAATCAATCTCTCTCTACAGAGGCAAGATGTCGACCTCATCCTCACCCCTTTTAGTGTGTACATCCTCCTCCTCACAGATTATTAATTCATCCCCACTGGAATCCACAATCACAGGTCCCTCTGTACTTTCTGGAGGCAATTGCTGGTAAAGGTCTTCCCGGAGGAATTTATAATTAATTTTGATGAACATCATCTTCTCCACATTTTGTGGAAGTAACCTCTTACACCGATCACTGACAAGGTTACCGGCTGCACTAAACACTCTTTCGGAGAACACAATGGAGGGGGGCAACTTAGGTAAAATAAAGCCAGTTTGTGCAAGGGCCTCCAAATTGCCTCTTTTTCCTGCCAGTATACGTACGGACTGTCTGACATGCCTACTTGGATGCTGTCACTCATATAATCCTCCACCATTCTTTCAATGGTGACAAAATCATATGCAGTGACAGTAGACATGTCAGTAATCGTTAACTTCGCAGGTCCTTCAGTCCAGACCAGATGTCAGCACTCGCTCCTGACTGCCCTGCATCCCCGCCAGCGGATGGGCTAGGCAACCTTATCCTTTTCCTTGCAGCCCCAGTTGCAGGAGAAAATGAAGGAGGAGCTGTTGACGGGTCACGTTCCACTTGACTTAACCATTTTCTCTCCAGCAGGTCTTTGAACCTCTGCAGACTTGTGTCTGCCGAAAAGAGAGATACAACGTAGGCTTTAAACCTAGGATCGAGCACAGTGGCCAAAATGTAGTGCTCTTATTTCAACAGATGACCACCCTTGAATCCTGGCAAAGCGAATGAAGGGCTCCATCCACAAGTCCCACATACTTTGCGGAATCAATCCGTCTTAGCTCCTCCTTCAATTTCGCCAGCTGCTTCTACAAAAGCCTGATGAAGGGAATGACCTGACTCAAGGTGGCAGTGTCTGAACTGACTTCACGTGTGGCAAGTTCGAAGGGTTGGGGAACCTTGCACAAGACGGAAATCATTCTCCACTGCACTTGAGTCAGGTGCATTCCCCCTCCTTTGCCTATATCATAGGTGGATGTATAGGCTTAAATGGCCTTTTGCTGCTCCTCCATCCTCTGAAGCATATAGAGTGTTTACTTCCACCTCGTTACCACCTCTTGCTTCAGGTGATGGCAGGGCAGGTTCAGGAGTGTTTGCTGTCGCTCCAGTCTTCGGCACGCGGTGGCTGAATGTTGAAAGTGGCCCGCAATTTTTCGGGTCACCAACAGCATCTCCTGCACACCCCTGTCATTTTTCATAAAATTCTGCACCACCAAATTAATTGTATGTGCAAAACATGGGATGTGCTGGAATTTGCCCAGATGTAATGCGCACAAAATTGGCGGAGTTGTCCGATATCACAAATCCCCAGGAGAGTCTAATTGGGGAAGTCATTGTGCAATGATGTCCCTCAGTTTCCGTAAGACGTTGTCAGCGGTGTGCCTCTTACGGAAAGTGGTGATACATAGCGTAGCCTTAATGTGTGTTGTGTATATGTACCTGCAAAGTCAATTGGTTACAACAATAAAAGGAAGGTAGGAGAGGGACAGTTAGTTAGGGACTCCACCTCCCACCCGCAAGGATACGGAAACTCGGACATTAGCAAACCTCAATGCCGGCAACCCGGTCCCAAAACACAAATACTCTGGAAAGAGCGTAAACATTTCTGCAGTTGCAGCAGTGTCATATTTTATTGTTTTAACAAATTGACTTTGCAGGTACATACACACAACACACATTAGCGCTCTCATACCTTACCCAATATTTTATTCAGTTTGGAGCAGCTTCTTCATTAGAGCGCGGTACGAACACATATTTATCTGTACATAGTGTAGCCTGCCTAGGAACGAGTTGGCGTTAGCGAGATGCTGCTACTGGTGCCGCTGCTAGTGTTGCTGCTGGAGGCAATACATCTACCAAGTGGGCTGTCACAGTCATATAGTCTATAGTCTGCCCTGTTCCACTTGTCAACATGTACGCGGTTAAGTGGACAGTGGGTACAACTGCATTTTTTAGGACACTGAGGACACTTTTTCTGACGTCTCTGTACATTCTCGGTATTGCCTGTCTAGTGAAGTGGAACCTAAATGGTATTTGGTACCGGGGGGACACTACCTCCATCAATTCTCTAAGTCTCACTGAACTAATGGAGGATACCGGATGCACATCTAACACCAACATAGCTGTCAAGGCCTCAGTTATCCACTTTGCAACAGGATGACTGCTATCATATTTCATCTTCCTTACAAAGTACTGTTGGACAGTCAATTGCGTACTGGAAGTAGTACAAGTGGTCTTTCGACTTCACCTCTGGGATGACGATCGACTCCCAGTAGCAACAACAGCAGCGGCAGCAACAGCAGCAGCAGCAGGCGTACCACCTCAAGGATCCTCCGGAGGAATCCCGGTTAGGAGAGGACTCCTCAGTCTTGCCAGTGACATGGCCTGCAGGACTACTGATGTTCCTGACTGAGGAGGAAGTTGACGTTGAGGGAGGTGGTGGTGTGGTTTGCAGGAGCTTGGGTACAGGAGGACGAAGGGATTTAGGTGGGGACTGCTTACGCTCTTACCCAAAGTTTTACAACTTGACAATGACTTCTGATGAATGCGCAGCAGGTGACTTATAAGGGAGGATGTTCCTAGGTGGTTAACGTTCTTACCCCTACTTATTACAGATTGACAGAGGCAACACACAGCTTGACACCTGTTGTCCGGATTTGTTGAGAAATAATTCCAAATCAAAGAGGTGTCTTTTTTGGTATTTTGCCCAGGCATCACAATGGGCTTATTCATCCCACGGACAACAGGTGTCTCCCCGGTGCCTGATTTAAACAAACCACATCACCATTAGAATCCTCATCGTCAACTTCCTCCTCAGCGCCAGCAACACCCATATCCTCATCCTGGTGTACTTCAACCGTGACATCTTGAATTTGAATATCAGAAACTGGACTGTGGGTGCTCCTTCCAGCACTTGCAGAGGGCGTGCAAATGGTGGAAGGAGCCACCTCTACCCGTCCAGTGTTGTGAAGGTCAGGCATCGCAACCGCCGACACACTTGGACTCTCCTTGGGGATTTGTGATACCATCTTAGAACGCACAGTTCTTTGCTGTGCTTTTGCCAGCTTAACTCTTATCATTTTTCTAGCGGGAGGTTGAGGGCTTCCATCATCATATGAATCTGAACCACTAGTCATGAACATAGGCCAGGGCCTTAGCCGTTCCTTGCCACTCCGTGTCGTAAATGGCATATTGGCAAGTTTACGTTTCTCCTCAGACCATTGAAATTTCTTTTTTTGGGTCTTTTTACTGAACTTTGGCTTTTTGGATTTTACATTGCCTCTACTATCACATTGGGCATCGGCCTTGGTAGATAACGTTGATGGCATTTCATCATCTATGTCATGACTAGTGGCAGCAGCTTCAGCACTAGGAGGAGGTGGTTCTTGATTTTTTCCTATTTTATCCTCCAAATTTTTGTTGTCCATTATTTTTCTGGAGTTATATAACAATATGCGGTACAGGAGACCATACCTCTACACCACACAGGACAAACCCTGTGAAAATTATTTGCATTAAATATTAACACAGGACAGCATCACTGAACTTATATGGCAGCACCACTGGATTGGACTTATACGGCAGTACCATTGTAATTATACGGTAGTATCACTGGAATTATACGGCAGTACCTCTGAAATTATACGGCAGTACCACTGGACTTATACGGCAGTATCACTGGACTTATACGGCAGTACCACTGGACTGGATTTATACGGCAGTATCACTGGACTTACACACCAGTACCACTGGAAATATATGGCAGTATCTCTGGAATTATACAGCAGTACCACTGGATTTATACGACAGTACCACTGGACTGGATATATACGGCAGTATCACTGGATTTATATGCCAGTACCACCGGATTTATACGGCAGTATCACTGGAATTATATTGCAGTATCACTGGTCTTTTACACCAGTACCATTGGACTTATACGGCATTACCACTGGACTGGATTTATATGACAGTATAACTGGAATTATACGCCAGGACCACTGGAATTATATGGCAGTATCACTGGAATTATACGTCAGTATCACTGGAATTATACAGAGTACCACTGGATTTTTACGGCAGTACCACTGGACTGGAGTTATACTGCAGTGTCACTGGATTTATACGCCAGTACTATTGGAATCATACGGCAGTATCACTGGAATTATACGGCAGTACCACTGGACATATATACGCCAGTATCACTGGACTGGATTTATAAGTCAGTACGACTGGACATATACGGCAGTATCACTGGATTTATACAGCAGTACCACTGGACATATATGGCAGTATCACTGGACTGGATTTATACGCCAGTACCACTGGATTTATATGGCAGTTCTACTGGACATATATGGCAGTATCACTGGATTTTTATGGCAGTACCACTGGACTGGATATATACGGCAGTATCACTGGATTTATATGCCAGTACCACCGGATTTATATGGCAGTTCTACTGGACATATATGGCAGTATCACTGGATTTTTATGGCAGTACCACTGGACATATACGACAGTATCACTGGACTGGTTTTATATGCCAGTACCACTGGATTTATACAGAAGTACCTGTGGACATATACAGCAGTATCACTAGACATATACGGCAGCATCACTGGACATATACAGCAGTATCGCTGGATTTATATGGCAGTACCACTGGACATATACGGCAGTATCACTGGACTGGTTTTATATGCCAGTACCACTGGATTTATACAGAAGTACCTGTGGACATATACAGCAGTATCACTAGACATATACGGCAGCATCACTGGACTGGTTTTATATGCCAGTACCACTGGATTTATACGGAAGTACCTGTGGACATATACAGCAGTATCACTAGACATATATGGCAGCATCACTGGACATATACAGCAGTATTGCTGGATTTATACGGCAGTACCACTGGACATATATGGCAGTATCACTGGACTGGTTTTATATGCCAGTACCACTGGATTTATACGGAAGTACCTGTGGACATATACAGCAGTATCACTAAACATATACGGCAGCATCACTGGACATATACAGCAGTATCGCTGGATTTATATGGCAGTACCACTGGACATATACGGCGGTATCACTGGACATACAGATGGGTCCTCCGATATCTTGGCTGGCTGAGGTGTTAGTCGCGATCGGGCATACGCAGCGTGCCTGGGCACAGGGAGGCGTGCTTAGTCACAGGTAGGCACGCCTAGTAGGAGGATGGCGTACCTAGTCATAGGGAGGCGCACAGAGCATTTGTCGTTACCTTTAAGTGTAATACCTGTGATTATCCACAAGATGTTGCTTTTTACAATCACCACTGTGCATGTGTGTGGTCTCCCGTAAAATACAATACTGAAATACATAGTAAGAACTACTTTACTAGTGCGTCTCATTACGCTACAGTATTTCATAAAGTATATAACAGTATATACAGTACAGATGCAAATAGTACATCATATACAGATGCAAACGAACATGATAAAGCTACAGTATGGTCAATTTACAGTACTTTAGGAACATGTGAGCATCCAAGTCCCTCAGACAAATCAACATATTTAAAACCAGTAGTGTACACAGACGCAAATGGGCGTGATACAAGTACATTGTTGCCTATTGATGTTAGGGATACTGTACTGTATGTTAGCATCCTAATCCCGTAGCCATTACGGCATAATCAAAACCAATGGGCTTATTCATCTGTCGGTGGTGAAGTGTCTGAGTGGTGAAGTGTTCCGCTTCCCATGCTTAGAGTCCCGGGTTCAATTCCAAAAATACGAATGCATGTTAGTTTCTACCAGACACTTTTATTATTTTTGTATCTATCGTACTGTAGTATACTTTCGCATTCAATAGAAGTGTGCACACAAGTTTTACATTAAGCACGGCAAAACTGCAGGAGCGTTTCTACTGTTAAGGTTCTATGCACCGTACGATACAAGTTTTGCAGGCTATGGGCCAATGCTGAAGGAGCGTCACAATCCCCTAGCTAAAATACACTGGGGTGATAGGGATAAGCGATCTCTATGTACATAGCGATACACCGGACTCGATCGCACAGCAAACTAACAAAATGGCCACTGCCTGGGAACCCCTGCCTTGTGGCAGCGCTCGGGCAATGCTGAAGGAGAGTCACAATCCCACTGTCAGGTCTGTAGTTTTGTCTGTCCCTGGAGGGGGCACTAGTGGGTCAGTGTAGGTGTGATAGATGAAACGAGGAGGCTGAAGGAAAGTCCTGCGCATGTGCACTTGATATTTATTATCACACAGGGGTCACACAGCAACTGAACAAACAGATGAATGAAAACAATTGATGATGGACTTGGGAGTCAGCAACAACAGGAATGGAGTATGAATGGTAACTGGTATAATTGATGACAGGAATAATGAATGATAGCTTAATCCGATGAAATGAATATTCAAAAAGTCACTGATAACAAAAGAGTAATGAAAGTAAACTTTGAGCTTGATATAAATGGTAATGGCAGTAATGAAACCAGATGAAGCAAACAGAACTCCGGTATATAATGGATAGCAATAAAAGCACACAGTCTCTGTAGAAGCACACGTTCTTTAACCAAGGCAAGGTCCAAGCAGGAGACAGCTCTAACACAGCAAATTGTTAAGTGCTGAATGCAATGCACAGTGTTGAATGCTGGTAATTAGGTGCACAGACTGAGAAATGAGAAAACACCTGGAGAAAGTCACTTACTGCAAGTTGTTGTGGCAGACTGTGGCTGGAGTTCGTAGCAAGCTGGAAGACTGAAGACTGAAGATGAAATAACAGAATAATAACAGGGAAACCGCTGGAAACAGGAAAACAGGAACCGGGAGAACTTGTACACTGAGTGTGACTCGTTGTCCGAGGTGCTGAGACTGAGCCACATATTGGAACTTATACCCCTTGCTCTGCGGTGATTGGTTGCTGGGCTCTGTGTGCAAACACCTCGCAGTATTGGATGTCTGGATCAGCTGAGTGCAGGTGTCATGGCGGCGCCCATGCTAGACAGACGCCGGCACACAGCGGGGCACACACTAGATGAGGTTCAGGGGTGCATAGTGACACTGAACATGACGCTCGCGGACAGTGCATTCATGCAGCCGCGACTGGGGCCGTGACCTCGGGAGGCCTGCACTCCAGCGCGCTGGTAAGTGAGATGCTGCTGAACGCCGATTACTAACACCCCTAGCTAAAATACACAGGGGCAATAGGGATAAGCGATCTCTATGTACATAGCGATACACCGGACTCGATCACACAGCAAACTGACAAAATGGCCGCACCTGTAAACCCCCACCTCGTGGCATCGCTCGGGTATGGAGCAAGCAACGGCATAGGTTTTGCAGGCTACCGGGCAATGCTGAAGGAGCGTCACAATCCCCTAGCTAAAATACACGAAAAAAATATATAGATTGTCAATTTGGGAATCGAACCCGGGACTCTCAGCGTGGGAAGCGGGATCCTTCATCGCTTGCCCACGACGCTGCATGGAGATTCACAAGTTCATGTGTAAAAGTATTGCAAACAGCGATTCCTTCCCATTGGTGTTCGTTTATGCAATTAGGGGATGCAGATGCTCATTTTGCAAAAGCACGGTATTTAGTGCACTGTACATACTTTAAAGTCAATGAGCTACATTATTCCTTTCACACATTAGTTGCGTCTGCATACACAATCTTTCATACATTAGTTGCGTCTGCATACACAAGTGTTTTAACATGTTCGTTTGTGTCTATATAAACTATTTATTTTTTAAACTCTCTCCGTCTGACCATTGGTCACCATCTGTGTGTAACATTACAGTCGTCACTGACCATTTGCCACAGCTTGTAGATCAGTCCACCACTATTCGATCTAAAGTACTGGATTAGTGGAGCATTAGCCACCCAGTGGTGGAGATGTGTATTGCATGCTGAGTATCTAGCACCTGCGCCTGTCCGTGATTAAACTCAGCAACCTAAGCTATCGCCTAGGTGTGACTAAACCTCCGTCTAGGCGCAGAAAGATTGAAGATAACAGAGGACCCATCTGCATACGGCAGTATCACTGGACTGGATTTATACAGCAGTACCACTGGACATATACAGCAGCACCATTGGACATATATGGCAGTATCACTGGAATTATATGGCAGTACCACTGGACATATAAGGCAGTATCACTGGACTGGATTTATATGCCAGTACCACTGGACTTATACGCCAGTACCACTGGAATTATTCGGCAGTATCACTGGAATTATACGGCAGTACCACTGGACATATACGGCAGTATCACTGTACTGGATTTATACGACAGTACCACTCAATTTATACGGCAGTACCACTGGACATATACGGCAGTATCACTGAATTTATATGGCAGTACCACTGGACATATATGGCAGTATCACTGGAATTATATGGCAGTACCACTGGATTTATACGGCATAACCACTGGACATGAATGGCAGTATCACTGGAATTATATGGCAGTACCACTGAACATATACGGCAGTATCACTGGACTGGATTTATACGCCAGTACCATTGGAATTATATGCCAGTACCACTGGAATTATATGGCAGTATCACTGGAATTATAAGGCAGTACCACTGGACATATACGGCAATATCACTGGACATATACAGCAGTATCACTGGACATATACAGCAGTATCACTGGACTGGATTTATACGCCAATACCACTGGAATTATATGGCAGTAACACTTGACATATACGCCAGTATCATTGGATTTATATGGCAGTACCGCTGGACATACAGTATATGGCAGTATCACTGGACATATACGGCAGTATCACTGGACATATATGGCAGTACCACTGGACATATACAGCAGCACAGGGACAACACAACTGCAGGATAACACAGCACCATTGCAATGGACTGGACTTACACAGCAGCACTGGACATATGGCAGCAGAGAAAACCACCACTGTGACTGGACTGATGCAGCACAAGACACTATCGCTGTACTGATGCAGGACAACATAGCACCACTGCAATGGACTAGACTTATACAGCAGAACTGGACAGCAGAGGACACCACCACTGTGACTGGACTGATGCAGCACAATACACCACCACTGAACTGATGCAGCACAACACAGCACCACTGGACTGGACTTATACAGCAGCAGTGGACATATGGCAGCAGAAGACACCACCACTGTGACTGGACTGATGCAGCACAAAACACCACCACTGGACTGATGCAGCACAACACAGCACCACTGGACTGGATTTATACAGCAGCACTGGACATATAGCAGCAGAGGACACCACCACTGTGACTGGACTGATGCAGCACAAGACACTACCACTGAACTGATGCAGGACACTGAGGACGGAGACACGTCCTCTCTCTACACTCTTCAATGCAGGAGTGAAAATGGCGGCGACGCACGGCTCCTTACATGGAATCCAAAACCCGCGAGAATCCAACAGCGGGATGATGACGTTTTGCCTCGTTCTGGTTTCCGAGTCAGGCGGGAAAACCCGATCCTGACCCGGATCCAGGTTCGGGTAGTGAAGTTCAGGGGGGTTTGGTACACAGGGAACCGAACTCGCTCATCTCTACTCACAGCCAATATACTGGAGAGGGGGGACTCATTTATTGCGGGAGGGCGTTCCCACTTCCTGAGGAATCCCTGGCCTGGGCTGACTAGTTGGGGGGGTTAATCCTTTGGCTGGGGTGACCCCCGTCAACTGTGTCCCCTGGCTGTGGCATTACCCCACTGCTGGAGGAGCCTGGTGCTAGTTCTTTAAATACAGAGAAATCATAAACAATTTTTCCCCTGTATTTTTAGGAAAAAGGATGGCTCTTTGGCCCGGTGCTGGTTATACTTTTGTGGGAGTGGACAGTATACAATTTTTTTATTTTTTTATTATTAACTCTTTCTTTAATTTTACACACACAGAAGCACTGCACAGATCACACTGCCCTGTGCAGGGTTCTCCAAACACACTGCTGAGGAGGACGTCTATTTGAAAAGTGTAAAAGTTTGCTCCATGTTTATACAGATGAGTCTTAGAAAATTTGTTGTAATCTTTTCTATAGAAAGTACTTTTGAGTTGGTTCGATGGTGTATTGACTTCTTTTTGCAGATTTGGCTGTGTTTTGCAGTTCGATGTCGTGATTTTACACCCGTGTTTAGCTTTAGCAAATCTCCTAGTTTCAGAAAAATGGCAAAACACGCCCGAGAATGCAATTTTGGACAAAAACGATTCTTAGTAAATTTACCACAAGCGACCAATGATTGAATATACAGATGTGTCCTCATTCAGTTATCATCTATATGCAATATTGTAAAACTTGTATATATGTGTGTGACTGAGTCTTAATCTGCAACAGCCACAGCTTTTTCCATGTCAAGTTCCAATGTGCTATGTATACAAACTCAGTTGTTCACAGATATATAAATGTTGCATATCAAATCAATTAACTCCCTGAGTGTCCTATTCACATTGCGACTAAGACACATTTTCAACAAAATAATGCAGAAAAGACACCCTGCCCTAGTAGAGTTGCACAAACATGAGGCTCACTTGCACAAAGCGTCTCATGTCACATGGCGTATTGAGGCTATTTGTAGGAGGACACATCTGTATCATGGTCCCCTGAATGCTCATTGCTAAACAGGATCGTCAAGAACAGCTACGGGCTTGGGTACTGGGAGGGGACCTTTTGCTGCTCTGTGATAGGAGTCTCCTCTATCTCCCTGCCCGATGTGCTACTGACCCGGGTCCACACCAAACCCCTCCAGCCGACCCAGGTCTGAGCAAATAGTACCCGATCCCACTGGCGTGCGCAGCACATTTTATTAGGGGGTGCACCGTCGGAGGGGTGTGTCTGTCACTGCCTTTTGGGCGTGTCTAGCACCATCTATTGATGGTCAACGCATATAAAATATCCACCCTTGTACCAATCCTAATAAAGCAGATACATTGTCAGATGTTGTGGTGTGCATCAAACAAACACCCCTGATGGCACTGACTGCAATTACACTGCTCCTCCTCAGCCTGGTCTGGCTCCCCCACTCCCCTGCAAGCTGCATTAGCTTACTTACAAGTCAGTCACTCACTGACACTGACAGTCGCAGACTAGTACTGCTGCTGCTGCTGGAAAAACGAGTGACGTGTCAATGCTGCTGCTGACCACCTGCCAGTATTGAATTTGTCTTCCTAAGAGGAACGCTGGCTGCATGCTGATCCTTATCAGTGGCTGGCGTTGGCATAGCATAGAAGGAGCGAGGTGGGCGTGTGGCGGGTGGGCGTGCGAGCAGCATGACGTAATCACGTCACATCACACTGTTTTTGTACATGGAGATGGAGCTGGGAATTTGAAAGCCGGTGTCAATGGCACCCTTGATTAACCCAGGCGTCCGGTCAGTAATGCAGTCCTGACAGGGTGCAGCGCAGAGGGGACAGTAATCAGCCTGCTCGGCGATTGCTGCATCAGGCATGTGAGATCGGGGTGCCAGACATTAGGGGGTGCCTGTGCGCACCAGGCACCCCTCCTGCGCACACCTATGCCCAATCCCCTCACCTTTTGGCGCCCCTGGCGCTAAGTAGTATGTTGGCACTTAATAGATAAAGTACAGTATAATAATAAGTCCACTACAGCGGGTACATTCATTTATACCCCTGCATTCACACATCCATAATGTGATTTAGTGGATACTGAGTAACTTCTTTAGACATGGCATTTTAGAACAAATAATGCAGTCAGTGTTTACACCCAGCAGTCTTGTGGTAGAACCAGTTTGTCTTCTCCACCCTTTTCAAAGAATGTGGACAAAGTCATCTTCTGCTGCAGCTAGACACAAGGCTTTGCTAGACACACAGAGACTGATGCTGAGTGAGTACTGCGCCAGTCTGCGTAGAATTTCTTGCATGATTTTGCTCTGCACATACCTAGGAAGGGAATATACATATATATGCGTCTATACACAGGGTGGTCTTCAGTATGCCGAATGTCGGGATCCCGGCGCACAGTATACCGGCGCCAGGATCCCGACACCCGGCATACCGACAGCTATTCTCCCTCGTGGGGGTCCACGACCCCCCTGGAGGGAGAATAAAATAGTGTGTCGCGCGTCGCGCGCCACCGTGCCCGCAGCGTGGTGAGCGCAGCGAGCCCGCAAGGGGCTCCTTTGCGCTCGCCACACTGTCGGTATGCCGGCGGTCGGGCTCCCGGCGCCGGTTTGCTGGTCGCCGGGAGCCCGGCCGCCGGCATACCATACTACACCCCTATACACACGTACGCAGTTCTGCCACATTTTGTATCGTGCGAGCTTATGCTATGGAGAGGGAAGTAGTTGTAAGTGCAAAAACATGCCATTACTATAGGCAGAGTATAGAAAAGGCATGTTTATCCAAGTGCAGCTCCTACTGATATAATGAAACATACATATATACGTCAGGTAGGAGGCATATAATTTACAGATGCAATATGGCAAATGCAAATACACAATTATAAGGATTATGATTTGTCATAAACCAATAAATGGGAACTTTTCTATTTATCAACTATATATTGCAATTGTATTCGGTACAGGGCAATTATCACACTCAATTTTTATTCTATACAGATATGTCCTCATACATCTTTGCTACAGTCACACCAAAAAGCCCCTCTTGGCAGTCCAGGTCGCATGAGTATGTTCTAGCGTCGATTGACTTTTATGCTTCAAAAATGTGTCTTAGGCAAACACAATGTGACTAGGATGGACTAGGAAATAGTGCTGATTATGTGATATATGACACTTGTATATCAGTGCGAGACTGAGTGTCTGGATGTATACATTGTGCTTCAAAGTAGCAGCCGCACCTTTATTCCAATATAAGTTCTGTCCTGCTCCGTATACAGACTCAGCCTCATACAATATACAAGTGTCATATTAAATTGATACATGCTGACCAGGTGGGCTTCATCCCTGGCCGACAAGCTAGAGATAACACCCGGAGAACTATTAATCTGGTTCATATGATTAATACATCTAAATCAGCACAGTCTCCTCGTGCGTCCCAATCACACTGTGTTGCGACTGAGACATTTTCAGCAAAAAAAAGACACCTGACATTAGCCAAGTTGCATTGGACTCACAATAGGCATCTCTCGCTTTAAAGAGTATTGAGGCTAGATGTATGAGAAGAACCTAGAAACATAGAATTTGACGACAGATAAGAACCACTTGGCCCATCAAGTCTGACCCTTTTGTTTTATCCTTTAGGTAATCTCAACCCTTTTTGAACCTTAATTCTTTGGAAGGATATTCATATATATATATATATATATATATATATATATATATATTCATATGCCTATCCCAAGCATGTTTAAATTGCTCTACAGTCTTAGCCTCTACCACCTCTGATGGGAGGCTATTCCACTTGTCCACTACCCTTTCTGTGAAGTCATTTATCCTTAAATTTCCCCTGAACCTGCCTCCCTCCAGTTTCAGTGTATGCCCTCGAGTTCTAATACTCCTCTTCCATTGAAGAATGTTTCCCTCCTGAACTTTGTTAAAACCCTTGATATATTTGAAAGTTTACAGTATATCATGTCCCCCCTTTCTCTTTCAAACTATACATGTTAAGCTCTTTTAGCCTTTCTGGGTAAGTTTTGTGATGTAGGCCGTGCACCATTTTAGTTGCCCTTCTTTGTACACTCTTTAATGTATTTATATCCTTCTGGAGATATGGTCTCCAGAATTGGACACAGTATTCCAAATAAGGCCGTACCACTGACCTACACAGTGGCATTAATACTTCTTATTTCCTGCTACTGATTCCTCTTGCTATGCAACCAAGCATCTGACTTGACTTGCTTTGTTGCATTGCTTTCCTGCCTTTAAGCCACTTGAAATAGTGACTCCTAAATCCCTTTTCTCCTCAATAGTTTCCATTATAGTACCCTTGATACCATATTTAGATAGCGTTCACTCTAGGCTGTTTTAGCAGGGCGCCGCGCCCTGCCCGTTTTCAAGCAGGCAAAACCCGCCCTGCCCCATTTGCGGCGCCCTGCTAGAACAGCCGTCCGCTTCCTGCCCTCCCAGCGTGTAAAGATGCAGTGCGCATGCAAGTGGCATCCATTCACGCATTGGGAGAGAGCTGGGGGAAGCCCAGCACCGACGGAGGTGCTGGGCACGCCCCCAAAAGTGACATTGCCGGCCACAGACGCCCTCTATAGTAGCGTCTGTGGGCCGCACCGCCCACCAAAATGCTGTATGCGTGGTCACGCCCCCTATTTTGCGTGACCGCCCCCAGTTTCACCGCGCGCGCGCACATATGCCCCCGGAGTCCGGCACCATGCCCCATTTCACTTCTAGAGTGAACACTATTTAGACTTTGGGTTTTTGAGACCCAAGTGCATGATTTTGCATTTTTTTTAGAAGGAAACTGTAGTTGCCACGTTCTTGACCAATTCTCAAGTCTAGCTAGATCAGCAATCATTTGTTTTAACCCTTCCCGGTGTGTCTACCCTGTTGCAAATTTTTTTATCATCTGCAAAAAGGCATACTTTCCCTTCAATACCATTTGCAATGTCACCAACAAAGATATTAAAGAGAATTGGTCCAAGTACAGATCCCTGGGGTACTCCACTGGTAACATTTCCCTCCATAGATTGCACTCCCTTTACTACAACTGTCTGTTTCCTATCCTGCAACCAGGTTCTTATCCATTTAACTATTTTATAATCCAACCCACGCTTTCAAGTTTATTCAGCAGTCTGTGAAGTGGGACAGTGTCAAATGCCTTACTAAAGTCTAGATATGCTACATCTACAGCTCCCCCTTGATCTATTATTTTCATCACAGAGTAAAAAAAAGTCAATAAGATTTGTTTGGCATGATCTCCCACTAAATCCATGCAGTTTTGGATCCTATAAGTTGTTTGATTTAAGATATTCCACAACTCTTTCTTTTAATCATTTTTCCATTACTTTCCCTACTACTGATGTAAGGCTTATTGGTCTGTAGTTACTTGCTTCTTCCTTGCTTCCACTTTTGTACAGTGGAACTACATTCGCTCTTTAAGAGTCCTTTGAAATGGCACCTGTATTTAGAGACTGGTTAAATAATTCTGTTAATGGTGCCACCAGCACATCTTTTAGCTCTTTTAATATCCTTGGCTGTATCCCATCTGGCCCCATTGATTTATCCACTTTTAGTTTTGAAAGTTCTATTAGGACCTTCTCCTCTGTAAATGTAGTTTCATCTACCTTATTTTTATGAATGTGCTTGCAACTTAACTGTGGCCCCTTCCCTTCTCCTTCTGTAGTAAATACTGAGCAAAAATAATTATTTAGGTAATCTGCTATTGCCTTGTCTTCCTCCACCAAATTCTTACTCTCTGTCTTAAGTCTTATTATTCCTCCATTTGATTTTCTACTTTCATTTATATACTTAAAAAAAGTGTTGCCCCCTTTATCTACTGACTGGGCCATTTTCTCCTCAGCTTCTGCCTTTGCACATCTGATCACTTTCTTAGCATCCTTCCGGCTTTCAAGATATATCTCTTTGTGGTTATTATTTTGAGTCTGTTTGTATTTCCTAAAAGCCATCTTTTTTGCTTTCACACTAGTTGATACT
This sequence comes from Pseudophryne corroboree, assembly GCF_028390025.1. NCBI lineage: Eukaryota > Metazoa > Chordata > Amphibia > Anura > Myobatrachidae > Pseudophryne > Pseudophryne corroboree. Next base: position 320,786,757 of record NC_086445.1, on the reverse strand, counting down.
TCTTTTGTGAACCACACTGGCTTCCTTTTCCTGGTGCTTTTCCTAACCCTTTTGATACAAAGGTCTGTTGCCCTTAGTATTGCACTTTTCAGTTTTTCCCACCTCTCCTGCACCCCTTCCAAGTTCCTCCAGTCCGCCAATGAATCACTTAAACATCTCCCCATTTTTGCAAAGTCAGCATTTCTAAAATCCAACACCTTCGTTTTTGTGTGACAGGAGTTGGATCCTGCTTGATGATCACTGGATCACAGGTGCTTACTCACATATATCTCTGAAATCCAGTCACCATTTGTAAGAATTAAATCTAATATTGAGTCTTTGTAAGTGAGCTCCCTCACATCTGTAGGTTTTGATAGAGCAATTAAAAAAATAATAAAGTTTATTCTATATCACACTTCGTATTTTTGAAGCTGATCCGAGCCAGGACCCTAGGGTATGCTTGAGGCTGAAGGGAGCTGAGACTTAACAAACTAAACAGGCCTGGAACCTGCAACATGAAACAGATCTGGCACTGGCACCTGAACGCAGTATTAGCTGTCAGTACCAGATACCCACAGAAAGGAGACCAGGCACCCACTACTGTTGACTTTGATAATAAGAACAAGCTGCTATTTACACTGAGAGTAGGTATAACAAAAGACTTGAGAGTCCCAGATGAGTGAGCTAGAAGCAGGGTAGAGCGGAGGCCATCTGGCACTCAGGAACTAGTGCAGAAGGACTTGAAGCAGAAGAGTCGACCTTGTGTTGGTACTAGTGGATACAGCAGAACTATTGTAGCAAAAACCCAGATCCAGGAATGTTGTTAATTGTGGGATAAACATGAAAACTGATGCAGCAGGAGACTGAGCCCTAGTGTACTGCAGGTGAACTGATGTAGCAGGAGATTGAGCAGTTGCAGTTACAGCAGGTAATCTTGATGTACTGTAGTAGGAACCCAGATCCAGCACATAGGGGTGTAATTACTAAGCTTGGAGAGAGCTAAAGTGGAGAGAGATAAACAACCAACCAACCAACCAGCTCCTATCGTTTTTCAAACACAGCCTGTAACATGGCATTTCGGAGCTGATTGGCTGGTTCTTTATCTATCTCCACTTTATCTTTCTCCAATGCTTAGTAAATAGACCTCTTAGTAAGAATAGCAGAAGTACTGACACTTTTAGATGCAGATGCAGGAGGACCCAGAGCAAGAGTATACCTCTACTAGGAAGAGAGCTGTTCTGGCAATGCTCTGTAGTCCAGAGCAGGTTTAAATAGGTCACTCCTGGCTGTTATTGGATGCAGAGAGGTCATGTGAGCACAGCATACAGAATCTGACAGGATGGATCAGTTACCTGACTGCATCCATGTAGTCCAGGAAATGAAACAAACAGAAGATCAGGAATGCTGCATGTGACTGCAATATGTGAGCAGTGGAGAGGTATGTAAGGCTAAGGCCCTGATGTGTGACAATCTGGGTCCTAAACATTTGTGGCCAAACCAAAGGTGAATATATGCCTATTTGTAATGCGTTTTACATGAATTTGCACTGGGAACGCTCAGAAAATAAGCGCACCCAACTACTAGAATGAAGAGTGAAATGCTATTGCATTCATTTACACTAGCAGATGGAGAGGAAATGCGCTGGTATAAAGAAGCGTGCTCATGTAGATGAAGTTCAGTAATACTGGGTTCACACAAATGGAAGCAAACATATGCATCTTAGAAGCCATATTGTATCATATGCCCTAGTACAAGGCAGGTGTAAGTATACGACTATGATGACTTATAGAAAATAAAGCATATATGCAGCCACTGCAGGCAAGATGTGTACCGCTCTGCATATGTGGGAAAAAACTTTTCATATGAGTAATGCATGCCCATTTTACTTACAAATCTGCAACAGTCACTTCATGTCTCTTTTCAGTATCACAAATTTATAAATTATGTTTAATGAGTGTTAAGGCAATTATCATTATTAAAATCTGTACCAATCATATCAGCTCCTTCACACAGGTTCTTTTTGTTTCAGTACAGGTAAGCAAATAACCGCTTCATTAATTTAATATACTGTACTTGGTTATATTTTCTGGGCTGGGCTGTAAACGTGTTTCAGCTGATATTGTTTATTAGGGATTCCTATATAAACAGCTTGAAACAAAAAGTATTCCAAAAACACCTCTCTGTGAGCCACAGTGCACGGAAAATGTAGAAGAAAGGTATAAAATCTGCTCTTTCAGGTTTTAGAATAAAGAACAATAATACGCACATTAATTTCTGACTATACTGTAAATTATAACTACTGTAATGTATAGTGTCGAAGTCGAAAATATTTCAGTACACACATCACGTACAAACTACACACAGATGGCCTCCGTGCGCGTACTTCTTCTGCCGTGCATGCACATATTCGCAAGTTGCGTATGATCGCTCCCGCGGTTCTGCGTATTAGCACATGGTATGGGTAATTATGGTAGTATTTGTAATCGCATGGAAAAGCCATAAAAACACATTACATATTTAATCCATATAGTGCACAATGTACACATAGTCTACCTGCACCACACCAGCGAGTTACACTTGCTAAAAGGGTATAAGAACAAAGGGATTTACCTTTACAGGATAGGAGGGGACAGAATTAGGTTAAGAGGTGGTGTTTGGTATCCAGCTATAGGGTATTTTAAGAGCAATATTCCGGTGTTTGTTTGCAGAAGATTGCACGCTCCTGCGAACAGTTATGCGCAGGAGCAGAATATTAATATTAACTGTATTTACTGTACTCTTGATATGTGGCGGGAACCCAGAGGAGAACATCAGCAAGTGTACCTGGACCAGACATCGCCCACCTATTCAAACCGACCTATGACCTCTCCTGTACTGTAAATGACCATCCCTGTGTCCAATGGACAAAGAGATTGCAGTTTCCATTGTGTTAGGTTTTGGACAAATGTATAAAAAGCCAGCTGCAGGCCAGGTCACTCTCCCGATCTCTGCAGGTCATCTACCTTGATGACCGAGGACCGGACCGGGAAGCGCAAGCCAAACCAAACGTATGTACCATTGACTGTAGCCTCTTTTTCTGTTATTGCAATTGTATCTTTGTTGTAATCCCCTTTTATCAATTATATGTTGGCGGGTCGGATCCCAACTTCCTAAATATAATTGGTGTCATGTCTCTTTCTCTGCTAGATTTGTAAGTGTATTACAGACACATGTGAAGCTGCATAGTGCTCACGGCGTGTCGTTGTGTGTGTATGCACCACGTGTACTCAGTACGTCCGTCGCGGTGTTAGTACGCAAAGTGCGTACACGGTATGGGACTTTGTACGCAAACTGAGTAATAAGTACATAGGCTAAGGATTGCATATAGCAGCCGCAGCGGCTCGATAATAAAGTGTATTAAGTGTGGTTTTAAGTATTGTTTTTAGTCCTGTAAGTAAATCAACATTTACAATTGGGGACTCGATCCGGTTTTTCACACACTCAAAGGCTAGCAGGTCATAGCAGACTTTAATCTATCAGCAAAGGGTGGAAAGATATCTACGTTAAACCTTTTCCTGGTTGCTGGATGTTTTAAAAACCCTATTTGTGTGCTGTTAGATTGCTTCTGCTCTGTCTGGTCTGCAGAGGTGCGGATAGAACCCATAGGTAAACAGGAAAAAAGCTATTTAAAAATCTGTATAATTTTTTTGGCGCTAAAAGTGTACACAAAGGGTACCGATACTTTGCATACCCTCTCACATATTGTTGCCACAAGGTATAGATTGCTAGACCAGTTTAGATCTGTGTGAAATCGGATACATTTGTTGCTATATAGATAAATTTGAATTAGTGTGTTTAGGGAATACTTATAAAAACACAAAACACAGATCTGGCCCAGTAATAAAGGGTTACACAGAACAAGTGTGGGTTGTGCTTGTGAGCGATTATAGTTTGTATTGCTCACATTTATAGAGGTTGTGTGATTTATTTTATTGCGGACGCACGTTTTGTACACGTGGCTCAGACAAAGTACAGGACTGCGCACGCAGCGTAAAAGGCACGCACGGTCGCGTGTTTACGCAAAGTGTGTAAGAGTGCGGACGCTAAGTACAAATTACACGATAGTTCGTTCAATTAAAAGGTGGGGTAGTATACCTTAAATACAATAGCACATAACTATCCGGTTTCAAAAGCAGATTAGTGTAAGACTTTTGTTTAAACTGTAAGTGCCTCTGGGGTAAAGCTGCCGATCAGAAAGAGTGGAAATTTTCTGTACAGAAAAACGCTGTGTATTTGTGTGAGTTGGAAGTAAGGGTGAGTGGATTTGAATCCGGGAATTCGGGATCCCGTCGTTGGTACACCAAGTGAGTGGAGGCTTGGCGGCGTGAGGTGGCTGACTCACGTTAGTATAGATAGAAAAGTACGCAAGTCGTGAGGAGACTTGCACAGGAGCGTGGTAGGGAATTGTGAATTGTGACCCCACATAGTTTTTTTTTACGCTCCGGCTGAGGTTTTGCAGCTTGTGATTCGACTCCAGTGATCGTAGAGCTGATAGGTAACAAGTAACTATACGCTGTGCGATTGGACCACACGTTTGTGGGTGTGATACATGATGCAACTTGATACCCTTGTGCGAACTTTTTGCACAAAACCGCGGTATCATTAGCGCCATGTAGAGCATACGCAAGCGTGATTTGTGTATAAGTGCATAGGGAGTTTTTGCTGGTCTCCAATGGTAGATATTCACTGGAAAAGGTAAGTCACTCCTAAAAAAACTTCCAGTGAATAGAAACCCTAGTTTGGGTACATCGCGATCCACTATCAACAGTGTATCGTAATACTGGTCAACGTGGGCGAGAGCGGGTGAAGAGCGCTCAGAGAACTTTCACCGGCTGCTTGCATTGAGTATTTTGGTGTTTGTGGGAAAAGGCCCACAATTATGTGAGCCAGTTGCTCAAGTGATAGACATTTGATAGCTAGGGTTCAGGCTGAAGAGTTGGGACGAGAAAGTCAGAATTGCGGCAGAGGGGGTCAGCAAGGTTTATTATATGTGAGAAATATGGTTCACACACGGAGGCTTTTTGCAATGAATGTGTACGTATGACTGCGGAAGATAGGGTATCATTCCCTAGGATGGGCAGCTTTGAACCAGAGGTACTGCAGAATGTAGGTAGTAAAATATCCAGAAAACAAAGGATCAGACATAATGATTGTTTAAACCTGTGGCAATAAGAGGGGGAAGTGCAAAGGGAACAAACTCGCAAAGCAAGTTCCAAACCTAGCAGAAATGAGGGCACGAACACACCATTACCGACACAGGTCGAAGGGGAAAAGATGGCTACAGTCAATGGTATATCTGTAAATGATAGAAAGATGCAGGATCAATGTGTTAACCTTAACCCTTGCAAGTTGTACCCTGTTTTGAACTCTCTCCAAGGTCATAGGTCAGAGGAAAATGATGCATCCATCCCACTCTCAGCCCTCATCCAGGCAATCGCCTTACAGGAAATTCAGGTGGGGCCTGTCCAACCAGTACGAGCAGTAACAGTATCCCCCACTGAAAGGACTGGTGAGATCACAGACATGGGTAAGTGTGAGACTGTTCATTACACAGAGACATTAACACCTCACAGTGAGCAGATTAGGAATGGAATGGTAGGATTACATCCTGTCTTGGAAATAGTAACTCCCAATGGGGGAACCGATAGTCAGGGAGAAATCCTCACCAGGAATAATGCAATGTATTGCCCATGGTCCAGATCAGAGCTGCGGTCAATCATTTCAGAATTCCCCGATCCCCGAAAGCATTTAGCCAGATGTCAGAAGTTTGTAAAGGATCTGTGTAATGCATATGAACCGGCAAACAAAGATTAGCGGATATTCCTGAAAGCGTGCCTACCCCCTAATATTGACACCCAAAAATGTATTACGGATTGTAAATTAGAGTCGGATGGTCCTATGACTGTTTAACACAATCAGGAGAACGTGGAACGAATTAACATGCAACTGGAGTTGTATTTCCCCACTACTGTTAAGTGGAGAAAAAATTTCTCCATAAAACAGAGAGAAAAAGAAATGGCATCTGAATATTTCCATCGGGCTCTGCAAATAATGGATAGATACATTGGGGTATCGGATATAGGGAACGATGCGAATTACAGGGAGGTGGCTGTCTCTGTGCTAATGGACGGGCTCAATAAGGCATTAAGGGACAGGGTGCAAACATCTTTGCATAATTGGAGAGGGGTCACAGTAGCTTGTCTTAGAGAGTGCGCTATTGAACAACTCAAGAATATGGGCCCTCATTCCGAGTTGTTCGCTTGCTAGCTGCTTTTAGCAGCATTGCACATGCTAGGCCGCCGCCCTCTGGGAGTGTATCTTAGTTTAGTAGAATAGCGAACGAAAGATTAGCAGAATTGCTACTAAATAATTCCTTGCAGTTTCTGAGTAGCTCCAGACCTACTCACAGATTGCGATCAGCTCAGTCCGTTTAGTTCCTGGTTTGACGTCACAAACACGCCCTGCGTTCGGCCAGCCACTCCCCCATTTCTCCAGACACTCCCGCGATTTTTTCCTGACATGCCTGCGTTTTTTAGCACACTCCCGGAAAACGCTCAGTTACCACCCAGAAATGCCCCTTTCCTGTTAATCACTCACCGATCAGCATTGCGACTGAAAAGCGCTGCAGAATCCACTGCAAATCTACTAAGTTTTTAGTTAAATAACTAAGCGCATGCGCCCTGCGTGCCTTGCGCATGCGCATTTTGCAACAAATCGCAGCATAGCGAAAATCGGCAACGAGCGAACAAATCGGAATGACCCCTATTGCTAGGAGCAGAGAACAACAGGAGGAGAGGTTGAAGACGGTAAGTATACAGGCTCTGACAGGAAAGACTCATCAGCTCAAACCCCAGACCCCTGCTGTTTGGAAAAGACCGAGAATATGTTACATTTGTAAAAAAAGGAAGGGCATTTTCCCAGAGATTGTAGGAGTAGTAGGACACATAGTTAATATAGACCCCCTAGACAGAAAACACAAGCCACATTATTAAACACATAGACGGGACCAAGGGACATATAGTAAGGAATCACGAGCCATATAGAAAACACAGATTCGGCTAATGGGAAGAACAAAATAAACGCAACATTACCCTTTGAAAAAACTTGCTGGGGTTAAGATGGGACCTCTAAACTTTTGCTTCTTTTTCTAGCAGAAATGGCCCCTGATTACCTTAACAGGAGCTTTGTTAGATATGGAATACATATAATGTGCTCCCGCTCAGGAAGTACAAAGTATGTCAGACACCCACGAAGACTAATGTTGCCTTAAACTGTTCTAGATTCATGTCCATCACAGGTAGAGGAAATTATCTCACAGATACCAGGTTCCCTATGAACTTAGGATGGACAGGACACTGAATTGATGGCTGGGATAGTCCCAGTAGAGATACAACACACATAGAATTTTTTTAAGGGGAATAGACCAAGTAGAGAATTTATTCCCCATAGGGCCCAATCCAGTTGTCAAATTTTATAAAATCCTCTTTGCCTCTACAAACTTATCCGTTACTAACCTCTACGTGATTTTTCTTCAAAGTTTCCTCCTCATCTCTTACGTTCACCGACAGGAGGGTACAATACATAGACTTGATTACAGTTCAAACGCCACATGCCTACTCGGTCCTTCAGAGTTCTGCCCAAACCCAGTATATCTCACCAGCACAATGACACCAGTATTACTGCAGTGTGCCTGGTCATGCACAAAGGGTGGAGAATGAGAATACTGGTGAAAGGAGACTGTGTGCAGACACCGATATGCATGATGGTGTGACAGCCTGTTGGTGAATGCCAAATCTGATATTTTCTTTTTTTATTATTCCCCTCTCTTCTCTCATCCAGAGACGGTTTACTTCACACAACTGATAACACACGACAGTAAATTGAAATGAAAAATTTGTGTTCCCTACAGGAAAAGGCGAAGGGGTTTCCTTTAAAGCGTTTTGATTACACATTACTACTGGTGGCATGGTTTTGAAACTTGGCTGCCTCGGCTCTAGGACATGCGTGCACGTCCACTGACTGCCCTGGACGCACTATGAACATATACTGAGTGTATCACTTGTGGACATAAATTCTCGCTCTGAGAGCTGTTGATGCCCATATAACAGGACTTTATATTGCATTGCTAGGTCAGATAATTGTCCGTTAATAAATATGTACCCAGTTGTGGGCACGCATGATCGCTCTGAGAGCCTCGTTATGCCCACTTAACAGGACCTCATATTGCACTTGTTTATGCCTGGTTAATGGTTTATTATTATTAATATTTAGGTGACTGTACATCTAATATTGTTTCTATATTTATAACTCTGCCGCAGTGGTTTAGAACGCGTGTTCACCACTGTATATATGGATACTATTATTTATGCATTTTCTGTGTATCATCCATTTAATGTTCTTATGTGTGTGTTATGTACTACTCCCGGGTTCCCATTATACCACTTTTCTTCCCATAGAACCAGTGCACTAGCCGTGTTATGACTAATACACCTTGTGTCCTTAAATCTGCTCAGGTCCCGCCTCCACATATTCAGTTTAGCCCCGGTAACCCAGGCAACTACTCTGCCATGACTACCGCACGACTTCCGGTCTGGACCGGAAGTGAGGTAGCGGCAACAAACTGTGGCCATAGCAACCCACGAATCGCCGCCTCCGCTACCGCTGCACAGCGATCGGCGGACGTTGGGACACGGCAGACCTCTGGTGACTAAGCTAAGTACCGGTGCACGCACTCTGTGCGCAAGCACTTGTTTTAGACATCACGGGCCGGGCGCAATGTGACTTCCGGTCTAGACCGGAAGTGACGCGCTCGGCCACAGCTGACTTGTACTCAGTAACCTAATCTTATGAAGGTATAAATAGGGGACCTGGGAGGCAGTTTACAGACTTCTGGTTCCTATTGTGCGCTGCTGATGATGTCACTGCTGTATTGTATTCTGTATTGACTGGCAACGACCTTGAGAAAGGTCCCATTATGGGGCCGAAACGTTGGTGAGCCCTTTCCATTTTTTCTGACATGAATTTGTATGGAACCAAAAAACACTTTGGTGCTTATACTGATTACGCAAGTCTGGAGAGTGCTATCTTTCTCCACTGTATGTGGAGAAACACTGTATTATAAATATATATATATATATATATATATATATATATATACACACACATGCACACATAAATAGACATAAATATATATATATATATATATTAACACTACACACATATATGCATTATTCCTTCACATTAACTAGAGGCAAATGCATCACACACACTTTCAGTTACTGTACACTTTGTAGGCACTGCAGCACGAGCTGAGATTGTTCAGTGGAGCCAGCCACCTAATATAATTAGGCTTCGCCCCCTCCCCACAGGCCCGCAAATAGCGACAAAATGCCGCGGGGGGGGGGGGGGGGTCTAATTTAGAATTCTATAAAACTTGCATCACAGAGTTACAGTGCCTCTGCCATCTCCCCACGGACCCGCGAATCGAGGCAAAATGCAGCGATTGCGATTCGCGGCAAAATGCCGCGATCGCGATTCATGGGACTGTGGACATTAAAAAAACATGTGCTCCATGGGAAGGGGGGGTTTCTGGGTACTCAGAAACCCCCCCTGCATGCGCCATTGAGGACTGTTGAAAGGCACCTGAGCACGGAGAGTAACAAGATCAAGGACAGTTGTCGCACCATTTTCTTTTTTTCACCCCCCCCCTTGCATTTTCCTTTCTTTTCTCCTCCTTATTTTCCTTCTTTCCCCTAACGAAATGGATCTATCACAAGAGACTGCGTTTTGGGTTCTGCTAGTAATATTGTTTTTGATCAGGACAATTTGTTTTGGTGAGGGTCCCAGAGAGGTCGAGCAAGGATCTGGAATGGTTTCTGAAGGCGAGTACGAATTAGTAGGATCTCAGGAGCAGCACATCACTCAAGTAAAGGCTGGTATCATTAAGCGCTCTGGTAGTCATGGAGCTCGGAGGCAATGTGAAGGGTTATTGTCTGATGAATATTGTATTTGTAGGAATTGTGAGAACATAGTCGAAGACGGGTGCATCCAGAGATGTCAGTCCAACCTTAATATCAACATGGACCGACATCCGTTGAGTGATTACCACGTATTAGTGGGTAAGGTCTTAAACCAGACAGAATGCTGGGTGTGCTCACAGGTACCTGAAGGACAGAGTAAGTCAGGATTAGTACCATACCCTTTAGCAATAGGTGAGGTACTCGAATTATGGGGTGGGAGACCGGTGGATAAGAAATTCAATATATCTAGGCCCCCTAGCTTGAAGCTCAACCAGTACAACTTAGATAGGTCCCTGTTGTGTTTTAATATTTCCAATTACCGAAAACCAGGAAATTGGGAAGTGACGTGGAATAACCAGACAATGACTTTCTCACACAGAGCTGATAGGATTCCTATCGACTCTGAACTTTTACGCAAGATAGCCAACAGTGGGAGGTATTTTCGGTATCGGTATACACATGGAAGCAAGACCATGTGGGTTGGAAAAGTATCACAGGGGTATTGTGCCCACATCATCCAGCCCGATACTTGTACTGAGCAAATGAGAGAACTAGGGATTGGTTTCTTTACATGGAAAGTTTGCAATATGGTGATGTTACATTTTGTCCCCTATGTTCTCCCAGATGATGCCTATTTCATATGTGGGAGGAAAGCATACAAGTGGCTTACTCCGAGCTCTGAGGGATTGTGTTACATTGGAAGGGTACTACCAGAGGTCATGACCATAACCCACGACGAAATGAAAGACGTTCACCGCAGTGCTCAGACTCCTTATACTCATACCCACTATGAACACATCATCAAGAGACACCTCATAGATAGGGCAGAGCACGCAGCCTCTGATTTGATCCATGAATCCACCGGGATTCAGTTCCTTCTCGTGTTAGATATCACCCGTACTGCCAGAGGAACTATAAATTATAGGTACATCCATGCGCTAGCGAACTTGATCGACAATATCACCAAGATGTATGATGACAACTTCAGGTATACGGGAAGGGCGTTACAAGCCTACAAGAAGGAACTGATCCAGCACAGGATGGTCCTTAATTATGTTACAGCCGTGACAGGTGGGTACTGTGTTACCCTGGCAACTCAATATGGCGTGAAGTGTTGTACGTATATCACGAATAGCACTGACAGCCCCACAGAAATCATCGATCCCAAGATGGATGAGATCTTACAGTTGAAGTGGGAGTTTAGGAGGAAGCACAACCTTACCTTAGCAACTGTGGGTAATGAACTGACCGGCTGGGTCTCATGGTTGAACCCACACAAATGGTTCTCAGGGTTAGAAGAGTGGGCTCAAAATGTCATTATGAGTGTGGGGAAGTTTCTCCTTTGTATCCTGGGAGTCATCATAATTATTGGTCTGATATTCAGGTGTGTTCGAATTCTAACACGGCGCAAGCACAGAACAAATTTGATGAGTCTAAGGAGCAAGAGCGCTGTTACAGCAGCAGATTTAATTTATGACCCCTCAATAGAAACTGTGATATGATAAGGATTGTAAAAATTAATTTCATGGCCTGTTTCTTTCACCCGTTTTTCTCTGTCTCCCCCTCTGACCAGAAACATCCAACCGGAAAAGACGTCAGCCCTACCCAAATGTTTATGTGAATGTATTTATATTTATATATATATGTGTCTTATCTTCATCTCTGCAACCCTCAGTTAATGGCACACATAGTCGACAGGTGTTATACACATATAGTAGCACTCACATATGTTCTCCCTCCATGTATCATCAACTAAATGTGCTCCCCATTTGTTGGTACTAGAAGCCGAAGAAGCAAGGGACTAAAAGCCCTTGCCCGAACGAAGCTCGGTAGTGTTTGTTTGCCCAAGTACAGACCCTTAATACGGGATGAGAAGGATTTAATGTATACTTTGCAATACCTCAAAGCTTATTTAGAACATATACAGCACGATGATACATGCCCCTCAGACATTGATTCATACATACATGCTTTTTACTATCCCACTAGGTTACACATTTCCCACCTACCACTCTCCTCCGATCATCCAAACTTGTATATATTGTGTATATAATATTTTCTGTTTAGTAGTAAAGTGTGGCAGTTATTGATTACTGCCAAAGGGTGGACTGTCGAAGTTGAAAATATTTCAGTACACAGATCACGTTCAAACTACACACAGATGGCCTCCGTGCACGTACTTGTTCTGCCATGCATGCATATATTCGCAAGTTGCGTATGATCGCTCCCGCGGTTCTGCGTATTAGCACGTGGTATGGGTAATTATGGTAGTATTTGTAATCGCATGGAAAAGCCATAAAAACACATTACATATTTAATCCATATAGTGCACAATGTACACATAGTCTACCTGCACCACACCAGCGAGTTACACTTGCTTAAAGGGTATAAGAACAAACGGATTTAACTTTACAGGATAGGAGGGGACGGAATTAGGTTAAGAGGTGGTGTTTGGTATCCAGCTATAGGGTATTTTAAGAGCAATATTCCGGTGTTGGTTTGCAGAAGATCGCACGCTCCTGCGAATAGTTATGCGCAGGAGCAGAATATTAATATTAACTTATGTACTGTACTCTTGATATGTGGCGGGAACCCAGAAGAGAACATCAGCAAGTGCACTTGGACCAGACATCGCCCACCTATTCAAACCGACCTATGACCTCTCCTGTACTGTAAATGACCATCCCTGTGTCCAACGGACAAAGAGATTACAGTTTCCATTGTGTTAGGTTTTGGACAAATGTATAAAAAGCCAGCTGCAGGCCAGGTCACTCTCTCAATCTCTGAAGGTCATCTACCTTGATGACTGAGGACCGGACCAGGAAGCGCAGGCCAAACCAAACGTATGTACCATTGACTGTAGCCTCTTTTTCTGTTATTGTAATTGTATCTTTGTTGTAATCCCCTTTTATCAATTATATGTTGGCGGGTCGGATCCCAACTTCCTAAATACAATTGGTGTCGTGTCTCTTTCTCTGCTAGATTTGTAAGTGTATTACAGACATACGTGTAGCTGCATAGTGCTCACAACGTGTCGTTGTGTGTGTATGCAACGCGTGTACTTTGTACGCCCGTCACGGCATTAGTACGCAAAGTGCGTACACGGTACGGGACTTTGTACGCAAACTGAGTAATAAGTATGTAGGCTAAGGATTGCATATAGCGGCCGCAGCGGCTCGATAATAAAGTGTATTAAGTGTGGTTTTAAGTATTGCTTTTAGTCCTGTAAGTAAATCAACATTTACAATAGGTTACATTCTATTACCTAAACACACTCCCTTGTATAGGTGTGTGCAGGGGGGGTGCCTGGTCTGCACAGGCACCCCCTAATGTCTGGCACTCCGATCTCACATGCCCGATGCAGCGATCGCCAAGCAAGCTGATTACTGTCCCCTCTGCGCTGCACCCTGTCAGGACTGTATTACTGACCGGACGCCTGGGTTAATCAAGGGTGCCACTGCCACTGGCTTTCAAACTCCCGGCTCCACCTCCATGTACAAAAACAGCGTGATGTGATTACATCATGCTGCTCGCGTGCCCACCTGCCACATGCCCACCTCTCTCCTTCTATGCTATGCCAACGCCAGCCACTGATGAGGATCAGCATGCAGCCAGCGTTCCTCTTAGGAAGACAAACTCAATACTGGCAGGCGGTCAGCAGCAACATTGACACGTCACTCATTTTTCCAGCAGCAGCAGTACTAGTCTGCGACTGTCAGTGTCAGTGAGTGACTGACTTGTAAGCAAGCTTCTGCAGCTTTCAGAGGAAAGAGAGGGGGATCCAGACCAGGCTGAGGAGGAGCATGTAATTGGAGTGAGTGCCATCAGGGGTGTTTGTTTGGTGCACACAACAACATCTGACAATGTATCTGCTTTATTAGGATTGGTACAAGGGTGGAAATTTTATACTGCGTTGACTATCAATAGATGGTGCTAGACATGCCCAAAAGGCGGTGCTAGACACACCTCTCCGACGGTGCACCCCCTAATAAAATGTGCTGCGCACGCCTATTCTCCCTTGTGGTACAAGACCTAGATCTATACTCTTGTCATAAATACTGTTGATTGTACTGTAGATATAAGTTGGGGGCCTAGAATTCAACCATTACCACATTAGTTTTACTTCCAGATAGACAGACATTGAGAGGGAAGGGGGCTAGGGTCTGCTGCCTCCCTTTCTTACATGTCAGCTACAGCAGCCTCTATCCCTGGGGTGCGGTGGGACCAGGGAAGCTACTGCTGCTGCTGAACAAGGGCAGTCTCCTCTGCCTCTTGGGGGAATGGGGTGCAGAGGGGTGGGGGGGGGGATGATTGTACTAAATGCAGCCCCCCTGGATCTTCCCCTGGTTGAGGGGCACGTGGCACCTCCCTGTGCAGCTTTGTGGTGCAGAAAACACTATTTTTTCATAGATTTATTTTAGGAGACCTAGCCATGCCTCCCACAATTAGGTCACACCACCTATAGTGCCCCAGCCCTGACACTTACCTCAGTGTGCTTGGAAGGGTACTGGTGATAATTTTCACAGTTAGATTAGGCCCGGCAGTTCTTAAACGCTCTCCACCCGAATTGTGTTTTCTCTTTGGGGTTGGCTCGGGAATGCCAGCTGTGTCTATCAGGGTCATGGCTCAGGCTTACACACTAGGTAAAAAGGGAAAATCCATTTGGCATGTTTATTACATGGAATGGTAACCAGAATACCAGTAATGTAGTAAATAAGGAGTTATAAAAGAGGACTTTGCCCTTGGCACAGATAAAAGAACAGAGATAACTGTAAATATGAAATGTACGCAGCATGTGACAAGACAGTAATGTATCTTCTGTACAAAAGAGTAGCAGAACAATAACACAATCATATAGAAGTCAGTAATGGCATTATGGCATTTACAGTAATAACATTCAATAATGGAGGGAAAAGACCAACGTGCCCTTGCCCCCCATGATCCTGCACTCCCCATCAGTCAGCACCTGGTTCCACCACGAGTTGTGCCCGAACTACATCACTGTTTGCTGTGATCTGGATGATAGGTCGACAGTCAATAGGTCTACACCATATGGTCAACGTACATATGGGCGACATGTTCAAATGGTTGACATGGCAATGGTCGACACAGCATATGGTTGACATGAGGTTTTTTTAATGTTTTTTCATTTTTAGGACTTTTTCATACTTTACCATCCACGTGGACTACAATTCAGAATGTTAACATGTGCCAAGTGAAGCTAAGCGAGGCACCTTGCCTGAAGCATGGCAACAAAGTGAAGTGCTACTCTAATTGGGGGCTCATGTGCTCAAATCTACAAATTGACACCAAAAAATCCCAAAAAAACCTATGTCGACATTTTCCCCATGTTGACATTTTGTGTCTACCCTTTTCACATGTGGACCTTGTGCGTGCCGACATTTTTGTGGTCGACCTTCTAACTGTCGATCTACTATACCACACCCCTGTTTGCTGTATTTACTGTTCCCTGCTTTTTACCATGTATTTCTGTTCCACTGTTTGCACACCCTGACGCAGTGCACCCCGGATGTCTTTGATGGTTCCTCTGTGGTCAGGATGTAATTCACATGGATCTATATTCATACAGGGTATACCACGTGTTACTGTTCCCATATATACCTTGGGTCCTTATATGGCTTATCTCCCAAAGTGTACAAATTGTAGTGTGCCCAACATTGTTGCCTCACCTGGTGCGCTCATGGACGGGATGAAAACTACATGGACCTGACAGTTATGTTAGACCCTACTCCTGTTAGATTGCTGCAACCATCCATTTTGTGTCATTTCTTATAGGTGTGACCTATTCCACCTAGGGTAATCCTATGTATCATGCCTATCATGGCTGTCTCACCTTCTACCTTTCGTGGGGGAATATATAACCCGTGGAGGTTATTTCTCAAAATGTCTGCACCAACTCTGTAATATGGTTATTGTGCTCTGTAGGTTTTGTTGTATTCAGTTATTGCTGTGTAGCTTTCTACTTGCTGTAGTTACAAATCCTTGTACTATGACTGTTTCTGATGTCTGTAAAGTGACTTTGGGCCTAATTCAGACCTGATCGCTGCTTTGCGTTTTCGCACAGCAGCCGATCAGGTCTGAACTGCGCATGCGCCGGCGCCGCAGTGCTCTGGCGCATGCCAGACAACCGATGGCCATCTCAGCCCAGTGATCGCCTCTGCCTGATTGACAGGTTGCACCGAGGTAGCTGGATGACTAAGCTAAGCGACAGAGGGGGGTGGAACAAACACATGGCACTGGATTGGCAGACAGGATGGCAGTTTTATAAACTATGGCCAAAAAATGCTCCAAAGAGCACATAACGCAAATAAATAAGGTGCAAGATGGAATTGTCCTTGGTCCCTCCTACCCACATTTCCCACCCAACCTTATGATGTATATATTAAATAAGACATTCACAGTTTTACAAACCAATCATTTCAGCGACAGGGATCATCACTTGTGGCTAAAATGATTGGGTTGTTTGGGCCCCCACAAAACCATTTTTTAAAAGGATTTCCTCTATTAAGTAATGTTGATTATGAGGTGTTAATTACATTGTAATCTTGTACAATAAATTTAATGTCTTAGCCGCAAATGATATAACATGGAGGAGGTGCCTAGACGGCTAAAGTTCCTACCTCTACTAAATTTGACCTTACCGATGGGGCAGATGCTTTCATAAACATTGTCAGAATTGGGATTAAAATAATACCACACCCAAGAGGTGGCTTTTTTGGTCTTATGCCCAGGCATTGCAGTGGCTTTCTTTTTATCCCGGTCACGGGTGGCTGACTTACATAAACAACATTATCATCAACATCCTCACTGTCAGATAGTACACACATATCTCCCTCATCCTGTCCCACTTTCACACACAAATAATCAATTTATGTTATGTCTTCCTCATCAGATTCATCACCCTCCTCATCAGATTTATCACCATCTTTACTTGTAATGTTCCCAACATGTTCAGATGTTTAAGAATTGGTGGAAGGAGGTGAAAGAGGCTTCTCTATGATGATAGTGTGAGAAATGTCAGCTGACGTGGACACCCCTAAATGTTCCTCAAGAATGTCTGATGGTTCTGAATGCGCAGTTTGTTTTATTGCCTCTGCAGCTAACTTTCCTTTTGATTTTTTTTTCTTAACCACTGAATTGGGCCTAATTCAGACCTGATCGCTGCTTTGCGTTTTCGCACAGCAGCCGATCAGGTCTGAACTGCGCATGCGCCGGCGCCGCAGTGCTCTGGCGCATGCCAGACAACCGATGGCCATCTCAGCCCAGTGATCGCCTCTGCCTGATTGACAGGCAGAGGCAGTCACTGGGTGGGAGGAGGCGGGCCAGCGGAGTTTGGCTGCCGTTTTTGGGGCGCGGTCCGGGCATCGCAGTCATGTCTGGACCGTGCGGGGGGGTTGGCCGTGGCAGCTGCGTGACATCACATGCAGCCGCTGCGACCCAGACAGCGACGGGTAGCTCCCTGCCAGCACGCAGAAGCTGCACAGGTAGGGGGCTACTCATCAAGTACAAAGGCATCACCGCCGTGCAATGCTTTTATACTTGTGCGGGGAAGGGGTAGGGTCTACATGCGGGGTGGACTAGCCCTGTGCTGGGCGTCCCCCCGCATGTCTGAGTAACTGATCGTAGCCGTGCAAAATTTTGCATGGCTACGATCAGGTCTGAATTAGGCCCTTGAATCCTGCTGGAGAAAAGTGCAACAGAAATAAAATTATTATTATTATTATTATTATTATTATTATTAATAATAATTCTAGGAGTCTGAAACCATATTAGTGAGAATAGTGTAATAAGCAGAGATGTGCGCATGGCCAGTTTTGGTTTTTCGTGTTTTGGTTTTGGATTGGTTTTTCCAAAACCTCCCTTGTGTGTTGGTTTTGGCTCTCATTTTTTTTTTAAATCATTAAAACAGCTAAAATCACAGAATTTGGGGTTGTTTTTGTTCCTATAGTATTATTAATCGCAATAACAATAATTTCCACTAATTTCCACTCTATTTTGAACACCTCACAATATTGTTTTTATCCAGTTTAGGCCAAAAGGTTGCACCGAGGTAGCTGGATGACTAAGCTAAGCGACAGAGGGGGGTGGAACAAACACATGGCACTGGATTGGCAGACAGGATGGCAGTTTTATAAACTATGGCCAAAAAATGCTCCAAAGAGCACATAACGCAAATAAATAAGGTGCAAGATGGAATTGTCCTTGGTCCCTCCTACCCACACTTCCCACCCAACCTTATGATGTATATATTAAATAAGACATTCACAGTTTTACAAACCAATCATTTCAGCGACAGGGATCATCACTTGTGGCTAAAATGATTGGGTTGTTTGGACCCCCACAAAACCATTTTTTAAAAGGATTTCCTCTATTAAGTAATGTTGATTATGAGGTGTTAATTACATTGTAATCTTGTACAATAAATTTCATGTCTTAGCCGCAAATGATATAACATGGAGGAGGTGCCTAGACGGCTAACGTTCCTACCTCTACTAAATTTGACCTCACCGATGGGGCAGATGCTTTCATAAACATTGTCAGAATTGGGATTAAAATAATACCACACCCAAGAGGTGGCTTTTTTGGTCTTATGCCCAGGCATTGCAGTGGCTTTCTTTTTATCCCGGTCACCGGTGGCTGACTTACATAAACAACATTATCATCAACATCCTCACTGTCAGATAGTACACACATATCTCCCTCATCCTGTCCCACTTTCACACACAAATAATCAATTTATGTTATGTCTTCCTCATTAGATTCATCACCCTCCTCATCAGATTTATCACCATCTTTACTTGTAATGTTCCCAACATGTTCAGATGTTTAAGAATTGGTGGAAGGAGGTGAAAGAGGCTTCTCTATGATGATAGTGTGAGAAATGTCAGCTGACGTGGACACCCCTAAATGTTCCTCAAGAATGTCTGATGGTTCTGAATGCGCAGTTTGTTTTATTGCCTCTGCAGCTAACTTTCCTTTTGATTTTTTTTTCTTAACCACTCTAAAAATAAATAATTTTACATACCCTGACTTAAGCCCTCTATGCCCCTGGGCATCTGCCTTAGTTGATGACATTGACGGACTTGCATTATTAATGTCATGACTAGTGGCAGCAGCTTTAGCACTAGTAGTAGCCTCCATTTCTATCAACACAAAGTGGGGTTGACCTTCACTGACAGCGTCACACAAATGAGTCAGAAATGTATATAATAATTACACACTGTGGTTGACTTCACAGACAACATTGCACAAATGAGTCAGAAATGTATATAATAATAATTACACAATGCGGTTGACTTCACCAACAGTGTTGCGCAAATTAGTCAGATATGTATATAATAATAAGTACACACTTCATCGCACAATACGTGTATAAGTAGAAAATAATATACTGTAGTCTGACCAGCAGTGTCACAGCACTTATGAAAATAAAATAAAAATTGTATAGTACACTGGGTTATAGCACAAACAAAAAATATATATTTTTTTATAGTTTTAGGCTTTTTGTTTTTAGCTTTTATTTTATTTTTTTTACACTGGGGCAGAGCCCCTGGATGAAAGGACAGAGCAAACCTTTTTCAGATACAGCAGATAGAGAGAGCACACCTTTTTCAGATGCAGCAGACAGAGAGAGCACCCATTTTTCAGATGCAGCAGACAGAGAGCACCCCTCTTTCAGATACAGCAGACAGAGAGAGCACCCCTTTTTCAGATACAGCAGACAGAGATAGCACCCATTTTTCAGATACATAACACAGGGCTCCCCCCACCTGCCGCACACTAGTCACAGCACCCAGTACTGAGACGGACACATCCGTCCAGTATAGTGGGGATCGAAAGTTTGGGCACCCCAGGCAAAAACTCATTTTAAAGTGCAAAAAGAAGCTAAGGAAAGATGGAAAAATCTCCAAAAGGCATCAAATTACAGAAAAGACATTCTTATGTGATGTCAAAAAAAATTGATTTTATTTCCATCATTCACACTTTCAAAAGTACAGAAAACAAAAAATGGCGTCTGCAAAAGTTTGGGCACTCTGCAGAGTTAATACCTTGTACTGCCCCCTTTGGCAAGTATCACAGCTTGTAAACGCTTTTTGTAGCCAGCCAAGAGTCTTTCAATTCTTGTTTGAGGTATCTTCGCCCATTCTTCCTTACAAAAGTCTTCCAGTTCTTTGAGATTCCTGGGCTGTCTGTGACACACTGCTCTTTTAAGGTCTATCCATAAATTTTCAATAATGTTGAGGTCAGGAGATTGTGAAGGCCATGGCAAAACCTTCAGTTTACGCCTCTTGATGTAATCCACCGTGGATTTTGAGGTGTGTTTATGATCATTATCCATTTGTAGAAGCCAGCCTCTCTTTTACTTCAGCTTTTCCACAGATGGCATCAAGTTAGCGTCCAAAATTTGCTGGAATCTTATTGAATCCATTTTTCCTTCTACTCGTGAAATGTTCCCTGTGCCACTGGCTGCAATACAACCCCAAAGCATGATTGATCCACCCCCATGCTTAACAGTTGGACAGAGGTTCTTTTCATTAAATTCTGTGCCCTTCCTTCTCCAAACGTACCTTTGCTCATTCCGGCCAAAAAGTTCTATTTTAACCTCATCGGTCCACAGAACTTTATTCCAAAATGCATCAGGCTTGTCTATATGTTCATTTGCAAACTTCAAACGCTAATTTTTGTGGTGAGGACGTAGAAGAGGTTTTCTTCTGATGACTCTTCCATGAAGACCATATTTGTACAAGTATCTCTTTATAGTGGAATAGTGTACCACAACTCCAGTGTCTGGCAGATCTTCCTGGAGGGATCGTGCAGTCAAACGTGGATTTTGACTTGCTTTTCTCATAATCCTGCGAACTGTACTGTCTGATATTTTCTTGGTCTTTCAGATCTTGCTTTAACTTCCACTGTTCATGATGACTGCCATTTCTTAATTACATTCCGAACAGAGGATATGGGCATCTGATAACGCTTTGCTATCTTCTTATAGCCTTCTCCTGCTTTGTGAGCATCAACTATTCTCAGTTTCAGTGTTCTACACAACTGCTTAAAGGAACCCATGGTACTGATTGTTGGAGCAAGGTCAGATGAGTCTGGGCTTTTAAAACCTTTGAGATTGACATCACCTGGTCTTTCCAGACGATGATTGAGAACAATCCATGACACTGCCAGCTGTCCAAAGGGGGCATTACAAGGTATTAACTCTGCAGGGTGCCCAACCTTTTGCAGACGCCATTTTTTGTTTTCTGTTCTTTTGATAGTGTAAATGATGGAAATAAAATCAAACTTTTTTTGACATGTTATAAGAATGTCTAATCTGTAATTTGATGCCTTTTGGAGATTTATCCATCTTTCCTTGGCTTCTCTTTGCACTTTAAAATTAATTTTTGCAGGGGATGCCCAAACTTTCGATCCCCACTGTACACTCTCCAATGCCGGAGTGAAGATGGCGCCGATGCACGGGGACTTATATAGAAAGCATTTTCCCAATTCCCCGATGGCCGCATTGGGCAATAAGCAATATTAAACAGATGCTCCACTGTACTAATGATCTTCCTGTAAGTTCCATAATTATTGAAAGAACGAGATCTGGAACATAGACATCCACGTTATTAAAAGACCTGCTGATTACAATTTAAACTAGTGATATGCACCGGAAATTTTTCGTGTTTTGTGTTTTGGTTTTGGATTCGGTTCCGCGGCCGTGTTTTGGATTCGGACGCGTTTTGGCAAAACCTCCCTGAACATTTTTTGTCGGATTCGGGTGTGTTTTGGATTCGGGTGTTTTTTTTACAAAAAACCCTCAACTAAGCTAAGTGACCCAAGTGGCCGACACAAACACCTGGCCCATCTAGGAGTGGCACTGCAGTGTCAGATAGGATGGCAGATTTAAAAAAGAGTCCCCAAACAGCACATGATGCAAAGAAAAAAAGAGGTGCACCAAGGTCGCTGGATGGCTAAGCTAAGCGACCCAAGTGGCCGACACAAACACCTGGCCCATCTAGGAGTGGCACTGCAGTGTCAGACAGGATGGCAGATTTAAAAAATAATCCCCAAACAGCACATGATGCAAAGAAAAAAAGAGGTGCACCAAGGTCGCTGGATGGCTAAGCTAAGCGAAACAAGTGGCCGACACAAACACCTGGCCCATCTAGGAGTGGCACTGCAGTGTCAGACAGGATGGCACTTCAAAAGAATAGTCCCCAAACAGCACATGATGCAAAGAAAAAAAGAGGCGCAATGAGGTAGCTGTGTGACTAAGCTAAGCGACCCAAGTGGCTGACGCAAACACCTGGCCCATCTAGGAGTGGCACTGCAGTGTCAGACAGGATGGCACTTCAAAAAAATAGTCCCCAAACAGCACATGATGCAAAGAAAAAAAGAGGCGCAATGAGGTAGCTGTGTGACTAAGCTAAGTGACCCAAGTGGCCGACACAAACACCTGGCCCATCTAGGAGTGGCACTGCAGTGTCAGACAGGATGGCACTTCCAAAAATAGTCCCCAAACAGCACATGATGCAAAAAAAAGAAAGAAAAAAGAGGTGCAATAGGGAATTGTCCTTGGGCCCTCCCACCCACCCTTATGTTGTATAAACAGGTCATGCACACTTTAACAAACCCATAATTTCAGCGACAGGGTCTGCCACATGACTGTAACTGAAATGACTGGTTTGTTTGGGCCCCAACCAAAAAAGAAGCAATCAATCTCTCCTTGCACAAACTGGCTCTACAGAGGCAAGATGTCCAACTCCTCCTCCGATTCCTCACCCCTTTCACTGTGTACATCCCCCTCCTCACAGATTATTAATTCGTCCCCACTGGAACCCACCATCTCAGGTCCCTGTGTACTTTCAGGAGGCAATTGCTGGTGAATGTCTCCACGGAGGAGTTGATTATAATTTATTTTGATGAACATCATCTTCTCCACATTTTCTGGAAGTAACCTCGTACGCCGATTGCTGACAAGGTGAGCAGCTGCACTAAACACTCTTTCGGAGTACACACTGGAAGGGGGGCAACTTAGGTAAAATAAAGCCAGTTTGTGCAAGGGCCTCCAAATTGCCTCTTTTTCCTGCCAGTATACGTACGGACTGTCTGACGTGCCTACTTGGATGCGGTCACTCATATAATCCTCCACCATTCTTTCAATGGTGACAGAATCATATGCAGTGAAAGTAGATGACATGTCAGTAATCGTTGGCAGGTCCTTCAGTCCGGACCAGATGTCAGTACTCGCTCCAGACTACCCTGCATCACCGCCAGCGGGTGGGTTCGGAATTCTTAGCTTTTTCCTCGCACCCCCAGTTGCGGGAGAATGTGAAGAAGGAGCTGTTGACGGGTCACGTTCCGCTTGACTTGACAATTTTCTCACCAGCAGGTCTTTGAACCTTTGCAGACTGCCGGAAAGAGAGATACAACATAGGTTTTAAATCTAGGATCGAGCACGGTGGCCAAAATGTAGTGCTCTGATTTCAACAGATTGACCACCCGTCAGTGGCGTGCCCTTGTTACACATTACAGCAGACAGCGTCCCCCTTTTTACACATTGCGGCAGACAGATTCCCCCTTTTTACACATTGCGGCAGGCAGATTCCCCATTTTTACACATAGCGGCAGGCAGATTCCCCATTTTTACAAATTGCGGCAGGCAGATTCCCCATTTTTACACATTGCGGCAGGCAGATTCCCCATTTTTACACATAGCGGCAGGCAGATTCCCCCTTTTTACACATTGCGGCAGGCAGTCCCAACAAAGACAGAAAGAAAGACAGAAAGAAAGAAAGACAGAAAGAAAGAAAGAAAGAAAGAAAGAAAGAAAGAAAGAGACAGAAAGAAAGAAAGAAAGAAAGAGACAGAAAGAAAGAAGAAGAATACTTACCCTCTCCGCTGGCTCAGGCTCCTCGGTGCAGCTTGACGATTCTTGGAAGACAGCCTATAGTGAAGCAGAGGGGCAGCAGCAGCAGCGCCTCCACCAGTAACAAAGCGCTGCTGCGGCTCCCTCCTCCACCTCCCTCCTCCTCCTTCCCCCGTACCGCTGCTACTCTCCTCTCCAGGTGGCTGTGCGCTGCGGGCAGCGGTTGCCCGCAGCACACAGCGGCATGTAATGAGTCAGTTTGACTCATTACATGCTTTGGGCCCCTGGACAGAGGCGGGCCCCAGTGCAACACACTGGTTGCACTGGCGGTAGTTCCGCCTCTGCCACCCGTAAATCCTGGATAAGCGAATTAAGGGCTCCATCCACAAGTCCCACATGCCTAGCGGAATCGCTCTGTTTTAGCTCCTCCTTCAATGTCTCCAGCTTCTTCTGCAAAAGCCTGATGAGGGGAATAACCTGACTCAGGCTGGCAATGTCTGAACTGACTTCACGTGTGGCAAGTTCAAAGGGTTGCAGAAACTTGCACAACGTTGAAATCATTCTCCACTGTGCTTGAGTTAGGTGCATTCCCCCTCCTTTGCCTATATCGTAGGCAGATGTATAGGCTTGAATGGCCTTTTGCTGCTACTCCATCCTCTGAAGCATATAGAGGGTTGAATTCCACCTCGTTACCACCTCTTGCTTCAGATGATGGCAGGGCAGGTTCAGGACTGTTTGCTGGTGCTCCAGTCTTCGGCACGCGGTGGCTGAATGCCGAAAGTGGCCCGCAATTCTTCGGGCCACCGACAGCATCTCTTGCACGCCCCTGTCGTTTTTTAAATAATTCTGCACCACCAAACTCAATATATGTGCAAAACATGGGACGTGCTGGAATTTGCCCACATGTAATGCACGCACAATATTGCTGGCGTTGTCCGATGTCACAAATCCCCAAGAGAGTCCAATTGGGGTAAGCCATTCTGCGATGATGTTCCTCAGTTTCCGTAAGAGGTTGTCAGCTGTGTGCCTCTTCTGGAAAGCGGTGATACAAAGCGTAGCCTGCCTAGGAACGAGTTGGCGTTTGCGAGATGCTGCTACTGGTGCCGTTGCTGCTGTTCTTGCTGTGGGAAGCAATACAACTACCCAGTGGGCTGTCACAGTCATATAGTCCTGAGTCTGCCCTGCTCCACTTGTCCACATGTCCGTGGTTAAGTGGACATTGGGTACCACTGCATTTTTTAGGACACTGGTGACTCTTTTTCTGATGTCTGTGTACATTTTCGGTATCGCCTGCCTAGAGAAATGGAACCTAGATGGTATTTGGTACCGGGGACACAGTACCTCAATCAATTCTCTAGTTCCCTGTGAATTAACGGTGGATACTGGAAACACGTTTTTCACCACCCAGGCTGCCAAGGCCTGAGTTATCCGCTTTGCAGCAAGATGACTGCTGTGATATTTCATCTTCCTCGCAAAGGACTGTTGGACAGTCAATTGCTTACTGGAAGTAGTATAAGTGGTCTTCCGACTTCCCCTCTGGGATGACGATCGACTCCCAGCAGCAACAACAGCAGCACCAGCAGCAGTAGGCGTTACACTCAAGGATGCATCGGAGGAATCCCAGTTAGGAGAGGACTCGTCAGACTTGCCAGTGACATGGCCTGCAGGACTATTGGCGTTCCTGTCTAAGGAGGAAATTGACACTGAGGGAGTTGGTGGTGTGGTTTGCAGGAGCTTGGTTACAAGAGGAAGGGATTTAGTGGTCAGTGGACTGCTTCCGCTGTCACCCAAGGTTTTTGAACTTGTCACTGACTTCTGACGAATGCGCTCCAGGTGACGTATAAGGGAGGATGTTCCTAGGTGGTTAACGTCCTTACTAGAGATGTGCACTTGAAATTTTTCGGGTTTTGTGTTTTGGTTTTGGGTTCGGTTCCGCGGCCGTGTTTTGGGTTCGACCGCGTTTTGGCAAAACCTCACCGAATTTTTTTTGTCGGATTCGGGTGTGTTTTGGATTCGGGTGTTTTTTTCAAAAAACCCTAAAAAACAGCTTAAATCATAGAATTTGGGGGTCATTTTGATCCCAAAGTATTATTAACCTCAAAAACCATAATTTCCACTCATTTTCAGTCTATTCTGAACACCTCACACCTCACAATATTATTTTTAGTCCTAAAATTTGCACCGAGGTCGCTGGATGACTAAGCTAAGCGACCCAAGTGGCCGACACAAACACCTGGCCCATCTAGGAGTGGCACTGCAGTGTCACGCAGGATGGCCCTTCAAAAAAATACTCCCCAAACAGCAGCACATGACGCAAAGAAAAAAAGAGGCGCAATGAGGTAGCTGTGTGAGTAAGCTAAGCGACCCTAGTGGCCGACACAAACACCTGGCCCATCTAGGAGTGGCACTGCAGTGTCACGCAGGATGGCCCTTCCAAAAAACACTCCCCAAACAGCACATGACGCAAAGAAAAAAAGAGGCGCAATGAGGTAGCTGTGTGAGTAAGCTAAGCGACCCTAGTGGCCGACACAAACACCTGGCCCATCTAGGAGTGGCACTGCAGTGTCACGCAGGATGGCCCTTCCAAAAAACACTCCCCAAACAGCACATGACGCAAAGAAAAAAAGAGGCGCAATGAGGTAGCTGTGTGAGTAAGCTAAGCGACCCTAGTGGCCGACACAAACACCGGGCCCATCTAGGAGTGGCACTGCAGTGTCACGCAGGATGGCCCTTCCAAAAAACACTCCCCAAACAGCACATGACGCAAAGAAAAAAAGAGGCGCAATGAGGTAGCTGTGTGAGTAAGCTAAGCGACCCTAGTGGCCGACACAAACACCTGGCCCATCTAGGAGTGGCACTGCAGTGTCACGCAGGATGGCCCTTCCAAAAAACACTCCCCAAACAGCACATGACGCAAAGAAAAAAAGAGGCGCAATGAGGTAGCTGTGTGAGTAAGATAAGCGACCCTAATGGCCGACACAAACACCTGGCCCATCTAGGAGTGGCACTGCAGTGTCACGCAGGATGGCCCTTCCAAAAAACACTCCCCAAACAGCACATGACGCAAAGAAAAAAAGAGGCGCAATGAGGTAGCTGTGTGAGTAAGATAAGCGACCCTAGTGGCCGACACAAACACCTGGCCCATCTAGGAGTGGCACTGCAGTGTCACGCAGGATGGCCCTTCCAAAAAACACTCCCCAAACAGCACATGACGCAAAGAAAAAAAGAGGCGCAATGAGGTAGCTGTGTGAGTAAGCTAAGCGACCCTAGTGGCCGACACAAACACCTGGCCCATCTAGGAGTGGCACTGCAGTGTCACGCAGGATGGCCCTTCCAAAAAACACTCCCCAAACAGCACATGACGCAAAGAAAAAAAGAGGCGCAATGAGGTAGCTGTGTGAGTAAGATAAGCGACCCTAGTGGCCGACACAAACACCTGGCCCATCTAGGAGTGGCACTGCAGTGTCACGCAGGATGGCCCTTCCAAAAAACACTCCCCAAACAGCACATGCCGCAAAGAAAAAAAGAGGCGCAATGAGGTAGCTGTGTGAGTAAGATAAGCGACCCTAGTGGCCGACACAAACACCTGGCCCATCTAGGAGTGGCACTGCAGTGTCACGCAGGATGGCCCTTCCAAAAAACACTCCCCAAACAGCACATGACGCAAAGAAATAAAGAGGCGCAATGAGGTAGCTGTGTGCGTAAGCTAAGCGACCCTAGTGGCCGACACAAACATCTGGCCCATCTAGGAGTGGCACTGCAGTGTCACGCAGGATGGCCCTTCAAAAAAATACTCCCCAAACAGCACATGACGCAAAGAAAAATTAAAGAAAAAAGAGGTGCAAGATGGAATTGTCCTTGGGCCCTCCCACCCACCCTTATGTTGTATAAACAGGACATGCACACTTTAACCAACCCATCATTTCAGTGACAGGGTCTGCCACACGACTGTGACTGAAATGACGGGTTGGTTTGGACCCCCACCAAAAAAGAAGCAATTAATCTCTACTTGCACAAACTGGCTCTACAGAGGCAAGATGTCCACCTCATCATCATCCTCCGATATATCACCGTGTACATCCCCCTCCTCACAGATTATCAATTCGTCCCCACTGGAATCCACCATCTCAGCTCCCTGTGTACTTTGTGGAGGCAATTGCTGCTGGTCAATGTCTCCACGGAGGAATTGATTATAATTCATTTTAATGAACATCATCTTCTCCACATTTTCTGGAAGTAGCCTCGTACGCCGATTGCTGACAAGGTGAGCGGCGGCACTAAACACTCTTTCGGAGTACACACTTGTGGGAGGGCAACTTAGGTAGAATAAAGCCAGTTTGTGCAAGGGCCTCCAAATTGCCTCTTTTTCCTGCCAGTATAAGTACGGACTGTCTGACGTGCCTACTTGGATGCGGTCACTCATATAATCCTCCACCATTCTTTCAATGGGGAGAGAATCATATGCAGTGCCAGTAGACGACATGTCCGTAATCGTTGGCAGGTCCTTCAGTCCGGACCAGATGTCAGCATCAGCAGTCGCTCCAGACTGCCCTGCATCACCGCCAGCGGGTGGGCTCGGAATTCTGAGCCTTTTCCTCGCACCCCCAGTTGCGGGAGAATGTGAAGGAGGAGATGTTGACAGGTCGCGTTCCGCTTGACTTGACAATTTTCTCACCAGCAGGTCTTTGAACCCCAGCAGACTTGTGTCTGCCGGAAAGAGAGATCCAAGGTAGGTTTTAAATCTAGGATCGAGCACGGTGGCCAAAATGTAGTGCTCTGATTTCAACAGATTGACCACCCGTGAATCCTTGTTAAGCGAATTAAGGGCTCCATCCACAAGTCCCACATGCCTAGCGGAATCGCTCCGTGTTAGCTCCTCCTTCAATGTCTCCAGCTTCTTCTGCAAAAGCCTGATGAGGGGAATGACCTGACTCAGGCTGGCAGTGTCTGAACTGACTTCACGTGTGGCAAGTTCAAAAGGTTGCAGAACCTTGCACAACGTTGAAATCATTCTCCACTGCGCTTGAGACAGGTGCATTCCACCTCCTATATCGTGCTCAATTGTATAGGCTTGAATGGCCTTTTGCTGCTCCTCCAACCTCTGAAGCATATATAGGGTTGAATTCCACCTCGTTACCATTTCTTGCTTCAGATGATGGCAGGGCAGGTTCAGGCGTTTTTGGTGGTGCTCCAGTCTTCTGTACGTGGTGCCTGTACGCCGAAAGTGTCCCGCAATTATTCTGGCCACCGACAGCATCTCTTGCACGCCCCTCTCGTTTTTTAAATAATTCTGCACCACCAAATTCAAGGTATGTGCAAAACATGGGACGTGCTGGAATTTGCCCATATTTAATGCACACACAATATTGCTGGCGTTGTCCGATGCCACAAATCCACAGGAGAGTCCAATTGGGGTAAGCCATTCCGCGATGATCTTCCTCAGTTGCCGTAAGAGGTTTTCAGCTGTGTGCGTATTCTGGAAACCGGTGATACAAAGCGTAGCCTGCCTAGGAAAGAGTTGGCGTTTGCGAGATGCTGCTACTGGTGCCGCCGCTGCTGTTCTTGCGGCGGGAGTCCATACATCTACCCAGTGGGCTGTCACAGTCATATAGTCCTGACCCTGCCCTGCTCCACTTGTCCACATGTCCGTGGTTAAGTGGACATTGGGTACAGCTGCATTTTTTAGGACACTGGTGACTCTTTTTCTGAGGTCTGTGTACATTTTCGGTATCGCCTGCCTAGAGAAATGGAACCTAGATGGTATTTGGTACCGGAGACACAGTACCTCCAACAAGTCTCTAGTTGCCTCTGCAGTAATGATGGATACCGGAACCACGTTTCTCACCACCCAGGATGCCAAGGCCTCAGTTATCCGCTTTGCAGCAGGATGACTGCTGTGATATTTCATCTTCCTCGCAAAGGACTGTTGGACAGTCAATTGCTTGGTGGAAGTAGTAAAAGTGGTCTTACGACTTCCCCTCTGGGATGACCATCGACTCCCAGCAGCAACAACAGCAGCGCCAGCAGCAGTAGGCGTTACACGCAAGGATGCATCGGAGGAATCCCAGGCAGGAGAGGACTCGTCAGAATTGCCAGTGACATGGCCTGCAGGACTATTGGCATTCCTGGGGAAGGAGGAAATTGACACTGAGGGAGTTGGTGGGGTGGTTTGTGTGAGCTTGGTTACAAGAGGAAGGGATTTACTGGTCAGTGGACTGCTTCCGCTGTCGCCCAAAGTTTTTGAACTTGTCACTGACTTATTATGAATGCGCTGCAGGTGACGTATAAGGGAGGATGTTCCGAGGTGGTTAACGTCCTTACCCCTACTTATTACAGCTTGACAAAGGCAACACACGGCTTGACAAATGTTGTCCGCATTTCTGTTGAAATACTTCCACACCGAAGAGCTGATTTTTTTGGTATTTTCACCAGGCATGTCAATGGCCTTATTCCTCCCACGGACAACAGGTGTCTCCCCGGGTGCCTGACTTAAACAAACCACCTCACCATCAGAATCCTCCTTGTCAATTTCCTCCCCAGCGCCAGCAACACCCATATCCTCCTCATCCTGGTGTACTTCAACACTGACATCTTCAATCTGACTATCAGGAACTGGACTGCGGGTGCTCCTTCCAGCACTTGCAGGGGGCGTGCAAATGGTGGAAGGCGCATGCTCTTCACGTCCAGTGTTGGGAAGGTCAGGCATCGCAACCGACACAATTGGACTCTCCTTGTGGATTTGGGATTTCGAAGAACTCACAGTTCTTTGCTGTGCTTTTGCCAGCTTGAGTCTTTTCTTTTTTCTAGCGAGAGGCTGAGTGCTTCCATCCTCATGTGAAGCTGAACCACTAGCCATGAACATAGGCCAGGGCCTCAGCCGTTCCTTGCCACTCCGTGTGGTAAATGGCATATTGGCAAGTTTACGCTTCTCCTCCGACAATTTTATTTTAGATTTTTGAGTACTTTTTTTACTGATATTTGGTGTTTTGGATTTTACATGCTCTGTACTATGACATTGGGCATCGGCCTTGGCAGACGACGTTGCTGGCATTTCATCGTCTCGGCCATGACTAGTGGCAGCAGCTTCAGCACGAGGTGGAGGTCGATCTTGATCTTTCCCTATTTTTGGAACCTCAACATTTTTGTTCTCCATATTTTAATAGGCACAACTAAAAGGCACCTCAGGTAAACAATGGAGATGGATGGATACTAGTATACTTATGGATGGACGAGCGACTGCCGACACAGAAGTAGCTACAGCCGTGGACTACCGTACTGTGTCTGCTGCTAATATAGACTGGATGATAATGAGATAAAAATAAAATATATATATATATCACACTAGTACTGCAGCCGGACAGGTATATATATATTATGTAATGACGGACCTGCTGGACACTGTCTGTCAGCACTGCAGACTCCTAAAGTAAGCTACTAGTATCAAGAAGATAGAGAAAAAAAACACGGGTAGGTGGTATACAATTATGGATGGACCAGCGACTGCCGACACAGAGGTAGCTACAACCGTGGACTACCGTACTGTGTCTGCTGCTAATATAGACTGGATGATAATGAGATAAAAATAAAATATATATATATATCACATTAGTACTGCAGCCGGACAGGTATATATATATTATGTAATGACGGACCTGCTGGACACTGTCTGTCAGCACTGCAGACTCCTAAAGTAAGCTACTAGTATCAGGAAGATAGAAAAAAAAACACGGGTAGGTGGTATACAATTATGGATGGACCAGCGACTGCCGACACAGAGGTAGCTACAGCCGTGGACTACCGTACTGTGTCTGCTGCTAATATAGACTGGATGATAATGAGATAAAAATAAAATATATATATATATCACACTAGTACTGCAGCCGGACAGGAATATATATATTATGTAATGACGGACCTGCTGGACACTGTCTGTCAGCACTGCAGACTCCTAAAGTAAGCTACTAGTATCAAGAAGATCGAAAAAAAAAACACGGGTAGGTGGTATACAATTATGGATGGACCAGCGACTGCCGACACAGAGGTAGCTACAGCCGTGGACTACCGTACTGTGTCTGCTGCTAATATAGACTGGATGATAATGAGATAAAATTAAAATATATATATATATATATATATATATATATCACACTAGTACTGCAGCCGGACAGGTATATATATTATGTAATGACGGACCTGCTGGACACTGTCTGCAGAATGCGTTTATAAAAACACCACACGACGAGTGTTTAACTTTTTCAGGCAGACAATCACAATATACTGGTGGTCAGCAGACAATCACAATATACTGGTGGTCAGTGGTCAGTCACACTGGCAGTGGCACTCTGGCAGCAAAAGTGTGCACTGTACTTAAAATATGTACTCCTGCTATAACTGCTCCCCAGTCTCCCCCACAATTAAGCTGTGTGAGCAGTGAGCACTCAGCACAGTCAGATAATGATATACAGTATTACATATGATGCAGCACACTGGGCTGAGCACAGATATGGTATGTGACTGTGTCACACTGTGTATCGTTTTTTTTTCAGGCAGAGAACGGATTAATTAAACTGGTGGTGGTCACTGGTCCCTGGTCACACTATCAGCAAGTAGTACTCCGTCCTAAGCAGACAATCACAATATACTGGTGGTCAGTGTGGTCACTGGTCAGTCACACTGGCAGTGTGGCACTCTGGCAGCAAAAGTGTGCACTGTACTTAAAATATATTATTTATTTATGTACTCCTGCTCTAACTGCTCCCCAGTCTCCCCCACAATTAAGCTGTGTGAGCAGTGAGTACTCAGCACAGTCAGATATACAGTATTACATATGATGATGCAGCACACTGAGGCTGAGCACAGATATGGTATGTGACTGTGTCACACTGTGTATCGTTTTTTTTCAGGCAGAGAACGGATTAATTAAACTGGTGGTCAATGGTCACACTATCAGCAAGTAGTAGTACTCCAGTCCTAATATGCTCCCCAAAATTAGTAAATACCAAATAGTGTCTCTAACTCTCTACTCTCTTCTCTATAAACGGAGAGGACGCCAGCCACGTCCTCTCCCTATCAATCTCAATGCACGTGTGAAAATGGCGGCGACGCGCGGCTCCTTATATAGAATCCGAGTCTCGCGATAGAATCCGAGCCTCGCGAGAATCCGACAGCGGGATGATGACGTTCAGGCGCGCTCGGGTTAGCCGAGCAAGGCGGGAAGGTTCGAACCTGCCTCGGACCCGTGTAAAAAGGCTGAAGTCCGGGGGGGTTCGGTTTCCGAGAAACCGAACCCGCTCATCACTAGTCCTTACCCCTACTTATTACAGCTTGACAAAGTTTAAATAATTCCACACTGAAGAGGTGATTTTTTTTTGTATTTTGACCAGGCATGTCAATGGCCATATTCGTCCCACTGACAACAGGTGTCTCCCCGGGTGCCTGACTTAAACAAACCACCTCACCATCAGAATCCTCCCTGTCAATTTCCTCCCCAGCGCCAGCAACACCCTTTTCCTCATCCTAGTGTACTTCAACAGTGACATCTTCAATTTGACTATCAGGAACTGGACTGCGGGTGCTCCTTCCAGCACTTGCAGGGGGCGTGCAAATGGTGGAAGGCGCCACCTCTTCCCGTCCAGTGTTGGGAAGGTCAGGCATCGCAACCAACACAATTGGACTCTCCTTGGGGATTTGTGATTTAGAAGAACCCACAGTTCTTTGCTGTGCTTTTGCCATCTTAACTCTTAGCAGGAGGATGAGTGCTTCCATCCTCATGTGAATCTGAACCACTAGCCATGAACATAGGCCAGGCCCTCAGCCGTTCCTTGCCACTCCGTGTCGTAAATGGCACATTGGCAAGTTTACGCTTCTCCTCAAAACGATTTTGATTTAGATTTTTGGGTAATTTTACTGAGCTTTATTTTTTTGGATTTTACATGCTCTCTACTATGACATTGGGCATCGGCCTTGGCAGACGACGTTGATGGCATTTCATCATCTCGGCCATGACTAGTGGCAGCAGCTTCAGCACGAGGTGGAAGTGGATCTTGATCTTTCCCTATTTTACCCTCCACATTTTTGTTCTCTATTTTTTAATGTGTGGAATTATATGCCAGTAATATATCAATAGCAATGGCCTACTACTATATATACTGCGCACAACTGAAATGCACCACAGGTATGGATGGGATAGTATACTTGACGACACAGAGGTAGGTAGAGCAGTGGCCTACTGTACCGTACTGCTATATATTATATACTGGTGGTCAGCAAACTGTGCAAAACTGAAATGCACCACAGGTATGGATGGATAGTATACTTGACGACACAGAGGTAGGTAGAGCAGTGGCCTACTGTACCGTACTGCTATATATTATATACTGGTGGTCAGCAAACTGTGCAAAACTGAAATGCACAACAGGTATGGATGGATAGTATACTTGATGACACAGAGGTAGGTAGAGCAGTGGCCTACTGTACCGTACTGCTATATATTATATACTGGTGGTCAGCAAACTGTGCAAAACTGAAATGCACCACAGGTATGGATGGATAGTATACTTGACGATACAGAGGTAGGTAGAGCAGTGGCCTACTGTACCGTACTGCTATATATTATATACTGGTGGTCAGCAAACTGTGCAAAACTGAAATGCACCACAGGTATGGATGGATAGTATACTTGACGACACAGAGGTAGGTAGAGCAGTGGCCTACTGTACCGTACTGCTATATATTATATACCAGTAGTCAGCAAACTGTGCAAAACTGAAATGCACCACAGGTATGGATGGATAGTATACTTGACGACACAGATATAGGTAGAGCAGTGGCCTACTGTACCATACTGCTATATATTATATACTGGTGGTCAGCAAACTGTGCAAAACTCAAATGCACCACAGGTATGGATGGATAGTATACTTGACGACACAGAGGTAGGTAGACCAGTGGCCTACTGTACCGTACTGCTATATATTACATACTGGTAGTCAGCAAACTGTGCAAAACTGAAATGCACCACAGGTATGGATGGATAGTATACTTGACTACACAGAGGTAGGTAGAGCAGTGGCCTACTGTACCGTACTGCTATATATTATATACTGGTGGTCAGCAAACTGTGCAAAACTGAAATGCACCACAGGTATGGATGGATAGTAAACTTGACGACACAGAGGTAGGTAGAGCAGTGGCCTACTGTACCGTACTGCTATATATTATATACTGGTGGTCAGCAAACTGTGCAAAACTGAAATGCACCACAGGTATGGATGGGATAGTATACTTGACGACACAGAGGTAGAGCAGTCGACTACTGTACCGTACTGCTATATATTATATACTGGTGGTCAGCAAACTGTGCAAAACTGAAATGCACCACAGGTATGGATGAATAGTATACTTGACGACACAGAGGTAGGTAGAGCAGTGGCCTACTGTACCGTACTGCTATATATTATATACTGGTGGTCAGCAAAATTCTGCACTGTCCTACTATATACTAAAATGCAGCACAGATATGGAGCGTTTTTCAGGCAGAGAACGTATAATACTGGTGGTCACTGGTCAGCAAACTCTGCACTGTCCTCCTACTATATAATACTGCTGGTCCCCAGTACCCACAATAAAGCAATTAGCACACTGAGCACAGATATTTGCAGCACACTGAGCACAGATATGGAGCGTTTTTCAGGCAGAGAACGTAGATATTTGCACTTGCAGCACACTGAGCACAGATATTTGCAGCACACTGAGCACAGATATTTGCAGCACACTGAACATAGAAACTGAGAGGACGCCAGCCACGTCCTCTCACGATCATCTCCAATGCACGAGTGAAAAATGGCGGCGACGCGCGGCTCCTTATATAGAATACGAATCTCGCGAGAATCCGACCACGGGATGATGACGTTCGGGCGCGCTCGGGTTAACCGAGCAAGGCGGGAGGACCGTGTAAAAAAGGAACCGTGTAAAAAAGGTGAAGTTCGGGGGGGTTCGGATCCCGACGAACCGAACCCGCTCATCACTAATTTAAACCAATAAACAGTTTGTCACTTAAAGGTAAACAGGTGACACCTGACTTCATCATTTGGCTTGTGTTGGTGGCCTAAGGCTCATTTCTCTGTTTATTTCTTCTTGAATGTGTGAGTGGTCACTTTAAGTGTAACACATGTTTCTTGTTGCAATGTACCTATCTTTCCTGGTTGGTCAATTTAGAATGATCACAACTGGCTACACAAAATCTTAACTTTTATGGTGAAAAAGGGAATGCCTTAAGTGCCTAAACAGGACTGTTTCTTGTATAAAATAACAAGAAATACTGGCTGCAATCAGAGGATATCTACTACAGGATGTGGTCAATTTACCTACAATAAAAATCCTGACGGTCAAAATACCAGCAACCACTGACGGACGGTCAAACTAAGTCAATGGTTTCCAAACTGTGTGCCGTGGCACCCTGGAGTGCCACAGGACACTTGCAAGGGTGCCCTGGATTGGGGGTCCAGAACCAATTCAAATTATTTATGGTCAATAAAATAGGTAAAAACAGTGCTGGTGGCTGCCAATCATAATAACATATGTAGTCAAACAGAAGTGAATCCTTCCTGTCTCTCAACACATAACTGAACCTAAGGATGACATATAAACACAATTTACTTATTTTTATATTTATTTCTAAATTTCTCAATAAGAAACTTTTGGCCTAGGGGTGCCATGAAAAAAATCCTGATATTGTAGGAAGCCGTGATTTAAAAAAGCTTGTGAACCACTGGTCTAATTACATTTTGAGGGTCTAGTGAGGCGGTTGGGTTTAGTTGGTAATAGGAGAGCTGAGTCTGGAGAGCAGTATGGGGAATTCTATAGCGATTTCTGAAAGTCGTCTTGTCTTTTTGTGAGTAGTCTTATCTTGGTTAAAAGTTTATTTTTTTCATCTACTGTGTATTTTTTTCTGTCTTGTCAGTGTTTATTTGTGTGTGCCTGTGGTGTGTTTGTGAGGAGTGTAGTGTTAGTGTACATCTCCATCAAGCACCTATTCTGTATCAGGTTGCTGTATTTCTTAGTTTTGGGCATGGTCTCTGCCGAGTGGGAATGGCCTTGCCACACAGACCCGTTTTCCATCATTTTGGGAGCTGCCCAGCTGCTCGGGGAGCCCGAGCAGCTGGGCAGCCCCCAACTCACATCCCTGTACTGTACACATCTCTGCCTATTCAGAGATCACTCTCTGCTTTGCAGAGAAGACTACACCCCAGCTTGTGGGGCACTGTGGTCTGAGGGTGGCATAGCAGGACAGAG
This sequence comes from Pseudophryne corroboree, assembly GCF_028390025.1. Lineage (NCBI taxonomy): Eukaryota > Metazoa > Chordata > Amphibia > Anura > Myobatrachidae > Pseudophryne > Pseudophryne corroboree. The sequence continues at coordinate 320,749,548 of NC_086445.1, read as the reverse complement.
TCCGAATAGCGGGACTGTCCCGCTGGAATCGGGACAGTTGGGAGGTGTGCAGTGGAAACGTTTCTATGCACTAGTATGTGCCCAGGAGAGTACTAAAATACAGAGGGTCCATGCATGGCCTGTGTCCAGGGAGTAGTGCTCTCCCTGCTCATGGATACAGAGGGTAGTAGCAGGGGTGGTACCTGTCCGATTGATAGGGCCCTAGGCAAGATATCAGTTTGGGGCCACTCTCCCTCAAACAATCTATAGAACTAAAGAAGGAAGTAATGGATGGCCTATAGCGCTGTACTCAGCAGCAGAACACTGTAGAATAGGTCACCAACCTACATGATACAATCAAGGGATACACAGAAACAGTCTTACAGGTGCTGGGAGTCGTTTCAACAATAGTAATAGCAGTCCAAAAATCGCTTCTCAGTCCTTCAATTTTACTCTGGAAATTACATGTAAGACCAGAGAGAAACAAAAACCCAATGGTATGGTATTGTATGATCACAACACCCAAACGTGAAACACTGATAGGGCAGTGTGAAGTCCAATCCGGAGTATTACAATTCCCGACTTCTTCTTTAATTAACACCCCACACGTGATGAATAAACAAGATGCTCACATGTATGCTTACTTTTAACAAGCAGTTTACATTCACATAAAGGTATCTTTGCTGTTTCACACAGTTGTGCCGATGTGTCCAATCCACTTGTGTACTCCAAACAGCCAGGACAGTTAAAATCTTTATTAAAAGCCAAATGAGGCGTAGATACAATGCAGTCCAACACATACACAGAACACTATTATAGATGGAACCCGCGTGTATAACAGTGAAACTATGCATGTGAACACACAGTGCAGTACATCAAATAAAATAGACACTGTATCGGTTTGGGGCCACCCTCCCTCAAACAATCCAAAGCACTATATTTTTGTTTCTGATTCCTGCCCCTCACAATATTTGTTTTTTTTCCTCCTTATATTTAAAGCTTTAAACATTACAGACATATCAAACATGGTGTAATGGTTAGCATTACTGCCTCACAGCACTGATGTATTGGGTTTGATTTTCCCTAACTGTGTGGAGTATGTAAATTGTCCGCATGCTTGCGTGCGTTTCGTCTGGGTACTCCAGTTTCCTACTTAAGCCATCCTGACGAAGCCTATCACAGGTGAAACTTGTAGATCGCAGAGGAGTCAATCCCACATTGCACAGCATCCAGAAATACTGAACAACGGACCCACGGCGAACGTAATATCCTCTAAACATATTACTCCAGTTTCCTCCCACATATACTGGTACACAGAACCGGCCCTAACCAATATGATGCCCTAGGCAAGATTTTGGCTGGTGCCCCCTAGCACCACTGCTGGTTCCGCCTCTGACCTTGCACCTCTTTCCCAGCACCATCACCCCTCACCCATAGAAGTCCTTATTTTGGTGTTTGTACCCCCTATATTTTAAATAGGAACAGTTTGCACATTTGGCACACAGCCCAAAAAGGGGTGTGTTTATGCTGGCAAGGGGCATGGCCACACAATAGTAACCACAAATCCAATTACGCCACCCAGTACTGCCACTTTATTCAGATTTGATCATGTGATAGTGTCCATAATTCATATTACATCCCACAATAGTATCACATTACCTTATAAACGTTACTCCTCACAATAGAGCCCCTTATTCACATTACATCACACTGAATTGCTCCTTATTCACATTACACCACACCTTATTGCTCTTTATTCACATTAGACGACACAGTAGTGCCCTTTTTATATGCAACGCCACATAGTAGAGCACTTTATACACATAATGCCACACATTAGTAATGCATTTATACACCTAATTCCACACAGTAATGCCCCTTACACATATGAGACATCTTATTAATGTCCTTATAAACATAATGCGCCTTACACATTATGACAACCTTTATTAATGCCCTTTTACACATAATGTCCCTTACACATATGCCGCACATTATTAATGCCCTTATACACATAATGACACACATAGTGCCCCCTACACATTTGCTGCACATTATTAGTGCCCCTATACACATAATAACACACATACAGTAGTACCCTGTTACATATATGCTGCACATTATTAATGCCCTTATACACATAATGACACACATAGTGCCCAATACACATATGTTGCACATTATTAATGCATTTTTACATGACACAAAATGCTCCTTACACATATTCTGAACACTACTGCACAACCAACCCACTCACATGCGCACAGCACTCACACTGCCACTAACACTGTGACCTCTGCCTCTGCCTGGATACAGATGTGTCCTCAAATCTTGCCTCAATGCTAACGCTGGTTATACCTTTTTTTTATGAAAATGCATATTATTTGCATTGCTATGTTGCTAGGATGCACAAGCAGCTTCTGCTGATTAAAATGATATGCAGCATGCCTATATACTGTGTGAGACTGTGGCTGTATCTGCATATGAAATGCTACACACAGAATATAGGCATGCCGCATATCATTTTAATCAGCAGAAGTTGCTGATGCCCCTGGGCATATCAAATGCCCTAGGCAATTGCCTAGTTTGCCTATGCCTATGGCCGGCTCTGCTGGTACAGTATTAAATGACTCTGTTAAAGGTAGCCCCAGGACAGGGCACCCCTCGCTGATCCAAGTTCAAGCACGCACTCAGTCAGTCAGCATCAGGTTCATTCACGGCTGCAGCCAGTGACCAGAAAACAAAGTAACCTTTGTAATAACTAGCCACGTGTGATTAGTAAAAGTAATAGCACAGATTTTATTTCCTGAAAGCATTATGTTATAAAGAAATACACATTTGCATACAGTGTCCTAATTTCCTTACACAAAGATTAATCCTATTGGTTAATGATCGCTTTAATTCTATTGGTTAACATACTTTCTAATCCTATTGGTTAATAAACTCCTATCTTATACGTAATATGTTTAGTAACGTCTAAAATTCCTATATGTGCTCTTAAGTGGAATAACTGGGGATTTTTGCTAAGTTCGTAACCTACATATGTCTGGTTATGTTTTCACACCTGCTATACCGCAAACTGATAAATACCCTTTGAAGCTTATATGTCTAGCTGCTGACATTATATTTCTGCTAGGAAATTACCTTAAAATATATCTTAGCTAAAGGTCATAATTTCACAATATGGGTTCAAACAAAGTACAATGTCTTGTACTTTTTCCTGTATCAGCACTAAGATAAAACAATTAGAAACAGATTATCAGATGTCAATTAAAAATGGAGTCCATGAACAAATATGGCTTCCATCTTTATCAACTTCCCCTCTTTGTTTCTAATTTTTACCTCTAATCTACCCTTCCTTTACCTGGTCATTGATTCTATAGGGACACCTACTTTTACGTCTAATGTACCATAAGGGTACTCAAGACATGGGCTAGTCCATTCAACACCCCTATGCTCAGGCAGAACCAATGTTCCCTATTCTTTTAACCCTAACCACAAGAGAAAGTTCATAAAGGAGAAGCATTTTTTGATGATGAAATCGTGATAATGTTCATAGTTCTTGAAAGTGTTTATAACTTCATATTGTGACAGCAATGTTTCTTTAGATCACATCATCATAGCAATAGGGACAGCTGGAAGCTTCTGTGTATCTGGTATGGCAGGTCTCATAGTAGAAGAATGTGGAATTGTATATGGCGATGTTTCCCATAAGTTCCAGATAAATTGGTTGTGATTTTCCAGTTTCAGGAACACCTCTAACAGAAAAAGATCTTTGTGTCAGTATCTTTTGTATTATCCACATGATAACCTTTACAACAATATATATTACTAATAGCAAAGCAAGCATCTTGGCAACAATAGACAATATTCCTGCTATCCATCCTCCTATGCCCTTGAACCAATTATTTGGATTTAACCAAGAGAGCCAAGAAAAGTATGAATCTGGAATTACACTGGTGTAATTATGGTTAGTAGCGAACTGATTTTTCAACTGTATTACTTCATTCATCTTTTCATCAATAATATCCTCTGGGTCAGTATCATTAGTTATATAAGTACAACACTTAACTCCATATACAGTGTGCAGTGTGACACAATACCCTGCAGTAGCTGCGGTAAGATAATCAAGAACCATGCGGTGCTGAATAAGCTCCGTTTGGATCGCTAGGAGTTCATGTCCAATATACCTAAAGGTACTATCCTATATTTCAGTGATATTGTCAATTATATCCTCTAAAGCCTGGAACATTTTCTGATTTGCAGTAGTTCCCCAAGTACCAAATGTAATTATGTTTCAAAAACCTAATCCCAGTTTGCATCCTGTACTTAGGGTAAAGAGATGCTTATATTGTTATAATGCTTATTTATTGTTTTGACATCATGTTTGGTCAGTATTTGGCCTGGGGTGGCACTTTAGGTGTGAACTGTTCTTTCATATCCTCATGATCTAATGTAACTACATCAGGAATGAGTGTACCTAGAAAACATATTCCAAAAGCATTGTATGATAACCATTTATAAGCCCGTCTACCACAAATGTAATAGATTCCACTAGGCAAAGTGTATGGCTCATCCCACAATGCATATAATATTGCTTCATCTAAAAGTTCACAAGGATATACCTCTCCTGGTTTTCTGCCATATAATCGGTCAAGTGATGCAGAGGTATTTAACCCTACCATTTTTGTTAATATGGCCCAAAAGTGTTTTGGGTCATCTATATGTAATATATGTGTACAGCCTTTGGTGGCCCCCAAAAATTTGATTCCAGTAAGATCAGTCCCTTCATCAGGTTCCCAACCTGCCCATCGTTTGGCTGTTTCTTCTCCTACAGATTTATTTATACACTCTACTTGTTGTTCCTCAGTAAAATTATAACTTTTTACTATTAAAGCTGGAGATTTTTTCATATCATAGGGGGGTGGAGTGTGATGTCCACAACCACGATTTTTGACCATGTCATATGAGATGGGCACTGGGACAAATCCTACATTTCCTTGTCCTCTTGGGACTTGGCTGCAAATCCAACAGTCTGAAAGGTTTGCACCTTTCCCCAGTAATGTATGGTAGGTATTGAGAGCAGTGGCGTAACTAGAAGTTTTTCTCCCCCAGGCCAAAAAATTATTTGGCGGCCCCCCCCCCCATCCCCCATAATTGGCACTATTAAAGGGACAAACATGCGCGCGCTGCAAAAAAGGGGGCCTGGCTTCGTTGGGATGGGCGTGGCTTTGCATAAAGGGCGTGGCATTGCAGGAAGAGACTTCCTTATACCCCAGTTTTGCAACCTGCACGCCCAGACATTAGCCACCACAGGAAAGAAAAATAATCCTGATTCATGCCCCTTACATTATTTGTCATTTTTCCTCCTTATAGTAATGCCCAGTATACATTATGCCACATACTGCAATGGCCCTTAGACATTATTCCACACACAATAATGCACATGACACAATATGCACACACCATAAAGCCCCCGAAACATTATGCCACACACCGTAATGTCTGTGACACATTATGCCACACACCGTAATGCCTGTGACACATGACGACAGGAACCGCAATGCCCGTTATACATTATGCTACACACTGCAATGCCCCTGATACATTATAGCACATACAATGTCTGTGACACATTATGCCACACACCGTAATGCCTGTGACACATTATGCCATACACCGTAATGCCTGTGACACATGACGACAGGAATCGCAATGCCCGTTATACATTATGCTACACACTGCAATGCCCCTGATAGATTATAGCACATACAATGCCTGTGACACATTATGACACACACTGCAATAACCCTGAGACAGTATACCACATACCACAATGCCCGTGATATAGTATACAACACACAGTAATGCCTGACACATACCGCAATGCCCGTTATACATTATGCCACACTGCAATGACCATGAGACATTATACCACATATCACAATGCCCGTGATATAGTATACAACACACCGTAATGCCTGACACATTATGACACACACCACAATGTCCGTGATACATTATGCCACACACTGCAATGACCCTGAGACATTATACCACATATCACAAACCCGTGATATAGTATACCATACACCGTAATGCCTGTGACACATACCGCAATGCCCGTTTTACATTATGCCACACTGCAATGCCCCTGAGACATTATACCACATACCACAATGCCCGTGATATAGTATAGTGTGACACATTATGACACACACTGCAATGTCCGTGATACATTATGCCACACACCGTAATGCCCATTACACATTAAGTCCTACAGTACTGCTTCTAATTACTTTTAAATTACTTGCTTGTTGCCAGGGGTTTCATGCTCTTGGTTCCATGCACGGTCCCAGGGGTTTTCATGCTCAGGGTGTCATGCTCGTTGCCAGGTGTTTCATGCACTGGGTGTCATGCTCGTTGCCAGGGGTTTCATGCACTGGGTGTCATGCTCATTGCTAGGGGGTAGTGCTTGTTGCTAGGGCTGTGCTCCCAGTGCCACATATGTCCCCAGTGCCAGATATTCCCCCACGGTGCCAGGTACTCACATGCCCCCAGTGCCAAATATAGCCCCCCCCCAGTGCCACATATGCCCCCAGTGCCAGATATTCCCCCACAGTGCCAGGTGCTCACATGCCCCCAGTGCCAAATATAGCCCGCCCCCATGTGCCAGGTACACATACAGTGCCATATATGCCCCCTCAGTGCCCCCCAGTGCCATATATGCCCCCTCAGTGCCATATATGCCCCCTCCGTGTCCCCCCGTGCCATATATGCCCCCTCAGTGCCCCCCCAGTGCCATATATGCCCCCTCAGTGCCCCCCCAGTGCCATATATGTCCCCTCTGTGCCCCCCCCCCCCCGCGCTCCCCCGCTGCTGTAAGGAGGGACAAGGAGGGCACAGCACGCGCCTCTACCGTGTCCCTCCTGCATCCCCGTCGGGTCTAATAAAGGAAGTGCTGGTTCATGAGCCAATCAGAGCTCACGAACGGCACTTCCTTTATTAGACCCGATGGAGATGCAGGAGTGGCGCGCGCTGTGCCCTCCGTGTCCCTCCTTACAGCAGGGAGGGTTAGTGACAACAGATTGACATGCGAACACTCGTCCGCATGTCAATCTGCTCTAAATCAGTGGCGGCGCCCCCGCAGCCCCTCGCCCCCAAGCCACCGCGAGGGCTGCGGGGGCAGTAGTTACGCCACTGATTGAGAGGATGTATATGTACCGCGTGCGAGGGGTCACCGTTGCACCACTCCTCACATGTTGCCTCTGGTTTAGGCCCACAATACCTACAAATACATTCTGCTACTGCTGTCATTTGCTTACAGTTGTCCTTTGCTTTACCTAGAGATCTGCATCTTCTAGGTTTATGTACATATACTGGAGTGTTTGGTGAAGTCATAACGGTAGACATTTCTGATGGGACAGGGATGATTAATGATTAATTTATATTTCCCTTTGTTTCATTGCTCTTGGTATGGTTACCAATCATGGCCCTTTCACGTGACTCCTCATAATAGTATGGATCGAGTATTAGTGACCATATAAAGATAACCATGCCAACAATAAGAACTGAATAACACATTATACATGCCCACAGACCCATGTCTGGTCTGGGGCTTATGAGATGATATCTGTACATTCTGATTGTGCATCGTGATTGGATAATACTTCCTTTGTCATTTTCTTGCAATGTGATGCATGTACCCACAAATCCTTTCCACACAATTTGACCGACGTGGCTGTCATCAGCAGGACTTGGAATGGACCTTCAAATCTGGGTTCTAGAGACTTTCTCACGTGTTTCTTAGTGACCACCTGAAGGGTTAAACATGCTATATGAATTGTTATGTGTTTGAATAGACATGTACGCACTCTCTACAAGATGCCCTTGTCTGTTCATATAATATAAGGCTTGTTTGTGTCTTATCTTCAAGGACAATTACATACCAGATCAAAACTGTTACTTCTGTGTGTTACTAAAAATCCTGCATGTAATGTCGTATGCTACTTCTATTTATCCAATCATATGCTTGCACATATTGTATACACCCATGTTTCTTATCTATATAGTACGCTGTAATTTTTTAAATAAACAGAGTGACTCTTAACCCTCAACTGTGTGTTTTCTGTGTGGGATTAAGAGCTGCTTTCACTGGTACCAGAGATGATTACATCGAGGAGGCACAAAAAGGGTTAAATCCTTTCAGCTGGGGGCTCAAAGTCCGGAATCTAGGCGATCGTCCCCTGCCCGGTAAGATAGAGAATTTTATTGTCTGTCTTTTCCGTTCAGGGATTGCGATTGCTACTAGATCTGAACTCATTCCGTGTTCCGGGAACACGTGACCAAAAATACAATCCAAGTCCGGGACTTGGCAGAAAAGAAACTTGTTTTCTTAAAGGCGCCGGGCGCCACGTAAAGGTATCAGGGATACCAATCTTTAAAGGCAAAGGTATCAGGGATACCAATAAAGAGGACCAGGGGTCCACGAAATCTTTAAAAGGCACAGGTATCCGGGATACCATAGATGGACCAGAAATCCAAATAACAACGCCTCCTCGATTTGATCACCTAAATGTTTGTATGTTTGTCTTATAAGTACTCATATTGTAATTTTTTCTATTAAGGACACTCAGTGAACGGGTGGTAAGTGCACGGGCGCTGAGTCTCAGAGGACATTGTTGTTTACAGTGATTTTAAGTACATTTGAAAGTTGATTTGTAACAAATAACATTGTCCACGATTGCAGAGATATTAATTGTACGGGTAGTAAGTGTACGTACATTTGGTATCACAAGTTGTGCTGTTATTCCTTATCTTCTCTGTTCTGTCTCTGGTAGTTTGTGTAGGGAATGTGTAATCCCACATGTTACCAATGATTTATGATCAGATCAGCTGAATGCATACATAGACTATTGTTTCCCTTCCCTGTTATTTGTAAATTCTTTTAGAAATATGTTGCGTGGGTGGTAAGTGTACACGCATTATATGACAGTGTGTTCGGAACAGTCTATGTTTTTATGATAGGATTGTTGTTGCTTTACCTTAAAATACGTTAGTTACTTGTTGATAATATGGGATTCAGACCAGAGTAAAGAGAGACTGAATACCCCCCTCCCCTCCCCTCCCCTCCCGGGGGAGACCTGCAAGGAATGTGCTGCTCGTCCCTCCCAGCAGCAGCAGTAGCTTGCAAACAGAAACCTAGTGAGAATGTGACTGAATTCTGGAAGTGATTAAAAGTGTTGGTCTGAAGAAGCAGGGCTCAGCCTAGTGAATTGCCATAATCTTCTTATTTCTAAATTTGTTAACAATCTGCTGCCCTCTACTGGTCTCACAGTAAAACAGAGTGTTTCCAGTTCGACCTCTGATAATTTTAAAGATTTTGAAAAACATTTATATGAAGAGAAGCAGCAGGTTGTTTTGAAATGAGGAAATCTGTCAGTACTATACCTTCACATAACTACCAGAACCCCCCGGGAAAGCCAAATAGGTCTTTCCGCCCACCCCAAGACAATAGGTTCCAGAAGGGCCCTATGGGACCTCCACCTATTTCTAGGAGACAGACCAATACATGTTACAATTGCGGGAAAGATGGCCACTGGGCCAGGGATTGTCCATATCCCCCCAGCAGACCCCGACAGGCTCGGGACCCTATGCACAACGATGCACCACCCCGCAGCCAACCCAGAGACCAGACTAAAGACTTTCCCCGTTTTCGAGTTGACTGGCAGGAACAGACCCATTGACGGGGCCCGGAGGAGAGTGTCCCGACTTTCATGCAGCTCACTGGTTACTGGAAGGACAGTGGAGCCACCACCAGTGTCCTGTGTAGGGACCAGTACCATGAATCCTTAAAAAAATCCGCTCCTTCAATGGGAATTAATGGGATACCCACAAAAGCCTATATTACCGACGCCATCAGTATAGAAACTTTGAAGGGCGTTTATATGGGAAGACACAACTTTACTGTAATACCTGAATGCCCAATAAACCTACTGGGAAGGGATCTTCTCAGCCGTCTCGAAATCACAATCAGTCCCTCTGCCTCAAGTAGCGGCATGGATGTTGTATCACCTCATTTACCTGTGTGGGTAAACCTTAACACACCACCTGAGTTAGAGACTGTAAACCCCCAGGTATGGTCAGAGGGGCCCTATGACACTGGCCTAATATCTTGTACCCCCTACAAGGCCACACTGAAACCTGATGTACACCCCTTTACCAGAAACAATATCCATTGTCTAAAAGAAAAAATAGAAGGTCTTAGACCTATGGTACAGCAATTTTTAGAGCAAGGCATTCTTAGACATGTAGTATCCCCATACTGCACACCAGTTAACCCTGTAGCAAAAGTAGATGGGACTATAAGGTTTGTGCAAGATCTTAGAGCAATTAATCAGCTAATTGTTCCCATTGCACCAATTGTACCTGATGTAAACTCACTCCTCTCAGCCATCCCTGTAGATGCTGCATTTTTTTCAGTGATTAATTTAAAAAAATGCATTTTTCAGCATACCAGTGGACCCCCAAACACAGTTACTTTTTGCTTTTTCTTTTGAGGGCAAGCAGTTAACATGGTGCAGATTACCACAGGTATGTTTATTCACCTGTTGTGTATAGCATTGTACTCCAAGCCACATTGGCTCCCTGGCACCCCCCCTATGGTTCTGTCCTGCTACAGTATGCAGATGATCTGCTTCTCTGTAGTCAAACGGAGGAGGCCTGCCGACAGGATGGTATATCACTGTTAAACTGGCTCTGTGAATGTGGACACAAGGTGTCTAAAAACTAAAATGCAATTGTGTAAAAAGCATGTCGATTATTTGGGTTTTGTACTCACAGAGGGAGAAAGGAAAATCAGTCCACAACGCATTCAGTCTGTATTGGGCCTGGTCACCCCAACTACTCAGAAGGAAATGCTATCCTTTCTGGGCATGATTAATTATTGCAGACAGTGGATATCTGATTGTTCCTACTATGACAATATCTTGAGACAAGCCACTCTCAATAACAAACCTAAACAGATTCAATGGTCACAAGAAATGTTAACTGCATATGAAAGTCTAAAATGTATGTTGGTAAAAAGTCCGGCATTGAGCCTCCCAAACTGTACTGCCGTTTCATTTATATGCAAGGGACAACTGTAAAACCATGGCGGGGGTACTAACTCACATGGAGGCAAACTGCGCCCTGTGGCATTCCTGTGTCGGTCCAAGGTATGCCTGCCTGCCTCAGAGCACTGGCAGCTTGTGCAATGGTGGCTGAGATGGCAACTACACTCACCTTAGGTCACACAACAATTCTACACACAACACATGATGTCGTAGCAATACTTAACGGCTTGCATACACAGCATATGTCGGCCCAACGCCTTAGTGGGTATGAAGTCCTATTGCAAAGCAGCCCATCCCTCATCATCAAATATGCAAACACGTCATCAGGCCCAGCACCCATTCTTAATGCACTCCTAGGACTAAAGGGTCCCCAAGATGACATACCTGACAACCATGACTGCTCAGCATCAATAGAATCAGAGACCTCCCCGAGATTAGACATGTCCCCTGTACCCATACCCGGTTCGGACAATGTCTTTGTTGATGGCTCCTGTAGCAGACCAAATGACTCCACATACCAAGCAGGTTATGCCGTTGTGCGCCTGACCAATGACATTCTTGAAGCAAAGCCCATACCTTACCAATCGGCACAGGCTGCAGAGCTCATAGTCCTTATCAGAGCCTGCCACATGTACCAAAACAAACCCGTTACAATTTACACAGACTCCAAATATGCCCATGGCGTTGTCCACGACCATGAAGTTATTTGGGCAAGAAGAGGCTTTGTAGGAGCCGATGGAAAAGGCATTTCCCATGCACAACTTATCACAAACCTCCTCCATGCCATCACACTGCCCTCTGACATTGCAATTTTGCACTGTAGGGCCCATACTAGTGGCAAGGACGACATATCAGAAGGAAATGCCCTTGCTGACAGAACTGAAAGAAGCAGCTCTACAACCCATTGCCCAGTCCCATATGACTGTCATGACCCCCCCTGCCATTAATGATCAATATCTTATCACGGAACTACAGGCCACAACCTCCAACAAGGATTTGGATGATTGGGTATATCCTGTATTGCAGAAAAATCCCAAATCAGGATTAATCTGCAAAGAGGGGAAACCTTGTATACCCCAAACAAGTGCCCCTTTGTTCATTGCTCACTACCATGGGGTAGGACAAACTTAGGAAGGCCACAGGAGGTACCTTCCACAAATGGAAACAGGTCCTTCCCATTATCTTAGCAGAAATCAGAATGACCCCACAAAAGACCCTAGGTTATTCACCCTTTGAAATACTTATGGGTAGGCCTTTCCCACACCTTGGGCTAAGTAGAATTGATAAAGGAAGAATATGTGAGGTCCCTCATCAGCAAATTAGATGAAATTGAACACAAGGTTGTTTGTAAAAATCCTTTTAATCCACAGGAACCGACACATCCTTTTCAAGTCGGAGACAAAGTCGTTGTAAAAGTGCTCCCGAGGAATAAAGGTCCAGGAGATTTCACCTATGGTCCAGAGACGGAAGTCGTGGCAGTGACCAGGACGGCTGTCCTTACTGAAGACGGGCCCACGTGGATACACGCATCCCGAGTAAAGAAGATACCCAGCCCAAACCGCGAAGCAAGTCGAGGAGATTCCAGCGAGGTACTAACCGGGGCAGACAGCCCTGACCTCCAACATGGAGAAGCAGACGATGCAGAAAAAGAACAAGATGCCTACCTATGGCCAGGGGACTATGTTGACAATCCTAATGGTCCTCACTTGCCAAGCTACAGCTGAAGTAGACATTACACAAAACTCTGGCATTTACACATTCTGGTACAACTCCTCCAACACTGAGGTTGCTACTTATAAAATAGGCTTTTGCAATTTTGGCCCATGCCTCAGAAAACATTATGAATGGGGATGTGACCAGTATGGAACACGTAATACCCCCAATGAAGCTTATATTTGTGTTACTAGTAAATATTGGGGTGATAAATGTGCGTATTGGGGATCAGTGGGATGGAATTCTGGTCATAGTTATGGATACCAGCCCAAGGAGGCTCTCTCAAGTAAAGACAAATATGGTGAGTCCCTGCTTACCCGTCTTACCCTTTATAGACAAAACAGATGTGATAGTAAATTCATATTAAGCATAAGACATCCCCAGTCTACTGATGCAGGCACCTATGTCCTGGGTGAATCCTTTTTTTATAAATCCATCCCTTACACAATTCTTGTTACAGGATATGTTTAACAATGAAAAGTATGCCCAGCTCAAGTCCCCTAAACCACGCCCCAACCTCTTGAGACCTCATATAACCACCTTCCAGTTAATGATTGCTATAGACAACCCCACTTTTGAAGACACCCTAGCTATTGAAACTGGGTTTTCAGATATTAATCTTTGGGTAGAATGGATGAGATATAATGCCAAGAAACATAATATGACTAATTGTTATGTATGTGGTAAATCTAGACCCCATCTGGGAACAGTCCCTCTAAATATCCCCTTAGACCAAGAAAGCTGTTTCTTTAGTTTATACAATGACACAGAAACTAATGAAGGTTCCCCTACCTCAAACACTGCTCCCACACATAGAAGAAAAAGGGAAACTCCAGTAGGTAGCTTCGATCCACATGTTTATATTGACACAATTGGGGTCACAAGAGGGGTGCCAGACGAATTCAAAGCTAGAGATGAAGTAGCTGCAGGATTTGAATCCTTAATCCCTATAATAACTGTCAATAAAAATGTTGCATGGATCAATTATATCTACTATAATCAGCAGAGATTTGTAAATGACACAAAAGATGCTCTTAAGGGTCTTTCTGAGCAACTAGAAGCCACTTCCCAGATGACATTCCAAAACCGTATGGCCTTAGACATGATACTAGCAAAAAAGGTGGTACTTGTGTTTACATTAGTAAGGTAGAAGGGTGTTGTACCTATATACCTGACAATACTGGCCCTAATGGTAAAGTTACCTTAGCCATAAAAAAACTAGATGATTTATCCATAGAGCTAAAAAAGAATTCAGGTATTGATAACCCATGGAGCCAATACTTTGGTTGGTTTGAAAATTGTAAACAGGGTCTTGTTCAACTAGGAATCTACATATTGATTGTGATAGCAATTTTTTTGTGTTGTTTTCTTTTGCATTATACCCTGCTGCAGAAAACTCGCCACAAAAGGTATTGAAAACTCGCTTATGTATGAAGCCGTCCTTACAATCCCTCCTAACTCCCCTGCAGCCTATAAGCAATACCTAACTGAATGTAGAAATAAAAAGCTCTATGAAAAGAATCATGTTATATAAATATATGATTCTAAGAGGGGATTGAAGGGTTAAACATGCTATATGAATTGTTATGTGTTTGAATAGACACGTACGCACTCTCTACAAGATGCCCTTGTCTGTTCATATAATATAAGGCTTGTTTGTGTCTTATCTTCAAGGACAATTACATACCAGATCAAAACTGTTACTTCTGTGTGTTACTAAAAATCCTGCATGTAATGTCGTATGCTACTTCTATTTATCCAATCATATGCTTGCACATATTGTATACACCCATGTTTCTTATCTATATAGTACGCTGTAATTTTTTAAATAAACAGAGTGACTCTTAACCCTCAACTGTGTGTTTTCTGTGTGGGATTAAGAGCTGCTTTCACTGGTACCAGAGATGATTACATCGAGGAGGCACAAAAAGGGTTAAATCCCTTCACCACCCAATCACCTGGCTTCAGTTCATGTGCTTCTTGTGACCTGTTAGGATCTGGAATAGAACCAATAACTTTGTCGTGCACTTTGGTTATGTTACGTTCACTGTACTTGGTACTCCTGAAACTGGGCGGATGAGCCCCAAGTACAGGAACGTAATGCTGCGACTAGGAACGGAGCTCGGCAGCACCCCCAAGGATCCCTAACTCCGTTATCTCACCCTCATTGTCAGCCTACGCCTGCGTGACTATGGTTTCTTGGGCCCACGGCAGCCGCGTTTGAAGGGTGGATTATGTCTGCCCAACTCCAATGCCCCCCGGTCTTAGTTGGAGACAAGGCATAGACTGAGATGGGGCAATGACAAGGGAAACCTCTAACTAGAGAAGGAAGTACCCAGTTAGGGGTGCTATGAACTAAATGAAAGTATGCGCGGCTCAGCCGCCAAGACTAACAACAAAGGCAATGCTGTCCACATGCCTACACGACACTGTCGTACACCGGCGAGGACAGCCAACGTAGAACCTCTGCAGAAACTCTAAAACAAATATTAACAAGACGCTGCGGCCTAGGCCGAGGAATGCGGCAGAGACGCTACTCACGAAACCGGTACGAATACTGGCAAAAGGACAGGAACCCCCAAAATAGCTGACACAGGCTCTCAGGACCAGAGGACAGGCAGAATTCCAAACGACAGACCAGTGGACACCAAGAAGCCGGATACTGGATCAGACACAGGCAAAGCCACAGGACTCCTGGACAGGAATGCTTCAAGGCAGGATACTGGATCAGACACAGGCAAAGCCACAGGACTCCTGGACAGGAATGTTTCAAGGCAGGATACAGCTATACAGAAGCTATCACCAGCGTCTGTGTAATGCACTGAGACAGAATATAACAAGGTTTTCTTCCAATCACAGCAGGGACCTAATTAATTATGTTGTGCAGCTGCCCTGCTGCACGACTCCAAACTGACAGGTGCAATTAACAGACAGGTGAAGCTAAACACATGGAAACAGGCTGCAATTACACAGACTCACCACCGGCGGCCAACAAGAGTCTTTCTAAACCAGAGAAAAGGAAATCCTGGCCTGCAAGAGAACTCTAACATAAAATACATAAATGGAAAGCAAACAGGAATGAACAACTACTTGTGGTTCATAACAGTACCCTCTTCTTAATGGTGATCTTAGGACACCCCATGACACCCACGGGGAACAGAAACAGAAGTATAACATAAAATACATAACCAAAATGCATAACAGGTTAGTTGCTGTTGTATATGTATTACATACTGAGCTAAGGGGGTAATTCCAAGTTGATCGCAGCAGGAAATTTTTTAGCAGTTGGGCAAAACCATGTGCACTGCAGGGGGGGCAGATATAACATTTGCAGAGAGAGTTAGATTTGGGTGGGTTATTTTGTTTCTGTGCAGGGTAAATACTGGCTGCTTTATTTATACACTGCAATTTAGATTGCAGATTGAACACACCACACCCAAATCTATTTCTCTCTGCACATGTTATATCTGCCTCCCCTGCACTGCACATGGTTTTGCCCAATTGCTTACAAACTTGAAGCTGCGATCAACTCAGAATTATCCCCTAAGTCACCATGCTCATGTTGCAGTTGCTGAGAAAAATAACAGCCTGTTTTAGCTGCAGTAACAAAAAGGATTTCATAGGGTGTTAACCCATGCTTTCCATTGGGAGTATTTCTAACTGAGAAAAAAGCTATGGGCAAGCATTCTAACCATGTTTTGCCTGTTTCTGCCATTAATTTTTGTAGCTTTAATTTCAGGGTATAATTCGTCCTTTCCACATGACCACTACTTTGAGGATGATAAGCGGTGTGGCAGGCCTGAGTGACCCCTAAATCTGATAAAATTTTGCCTAGTATCTCTCCTGTAAAATGAGTGCCTCTGTCGCTTTCAATAACTTCAGGTACTCCATACCTGCATATTACTTCTTGCATTAACTTCTTTGCGACTGTCTTAGCATTTGCTGCCCTGCAAGGCCAAGCCTCAACCCAATTTGAAAATAGATCTTTGCACACAAGTACATTTTCATAACCAGAACATTTAGGTAACTGGATAAAGTCTATTTGCAATCGCTGAAAGTGGTAACAAGTTTGTGGGGTACTTTTTGCTGGTACCTTCACTACCTTTCCTGGGTTATGTAAAGCACAAGTTACACACCCTGCAACATAAGCCTGTGCTGCCTGTGTGAAATCTGGTGCCACCCAATGCTGGTTTAAAATCCTCACCATTGCATCCCTTGATTGGTGCGTTTTTCCATGTAATATTTGTGCTAAGACTGGGTAAAGTGAGCGTGGTAAACAGAGACGGTTTCCCACCATCCAACTGTCACCGTGTATTTGCCCACCTAATTTTTCCCAATCTTTTTTCTCCTTGCCTAAGGCCTGTGCTTGTAATTTGCACAATAACTGTAAGTCTAATGACTCTGGTGTGACAGTTAACATCACCTGAGTGTCTGGCAGAGGCTGGACCGCTGCAGCCTTTGCTGCCTGATCAGCTAAAGCATTCCCTCTGACCTCTGCAGTATCCTCTTTAGTGTGTGCCTTGACCTTTATGACTACTAATTTCCTTGGCAATTGAAAGGCAGTAAATAATGCCATAATACAGTCTGCATGTTTTATTGGTTTTCCTGAAGAGCCTATAAAATCTCTGCTCTTCCAGATAACCGCATAGTTATGGGCAATACCAAAGCAGTACCTTGAGTCTGTATAAATGTTAACTGTTTGGCCTTCAGCATAAATACAGGCTGCAATCAGTACCCTATGTTCTGCCTCCTGAGCTGAACTACCTGGTTGCATATGTCCTGTATTAAAATGTCTGTTTCTGTGGTAACTGCAAAACCTGTATGCGGTTCCCCATCCACATAGTACCTGGAGCCATCTACAAATAAATGTAAATCTGCATTTAGTAGAGGATGTTCCTGTATGTCTGGTGTACTTGCGGTTTCAAGGTTCATTAACTCTATACAATCATGTTCTTGATCGTGTGTAGAAACTGAAAAACTTGATTGGTTTTCTGTGCCTGTCATTTCATCATCACTCACATCATCCCACTTGTTACTAGTGTCAGGAGATTCTCCTCCCCCTTCACCTTTCCCCTCTTTTGAAACCAGCGGCAATAATGTAGCTGGGTTCAAAGAAGTACAGCGTTTGATAGTGACATTTGATGGTGTAAGCAATGCTACTTCATATTTGGTTAGTCTAGTAGCAGATAAATGTTTAGTCTGTGCTTGGTTAAGTATTTCAGTTACTGAATGTGGTACTTGTACAGTTAAAGGATGACCTAGAACAATATCAGCAGCTTTGTCTAACAGTAATGCTGCTGCTGCTGCTACTGACTTGACACATGTTGGTGCTGCCCGTATTACTGGGTCTAACTGTACTGAATAATACGCTTGGGGTCGCTGTTTGTCACCATGTACCTGCATCAATATTCCTTGAGCATGGCCTGAAATTTCACAACAAAAAAAATTAAAAGGCCTTGCATAATCAGGAAGTCCTAGTGCTGGTGCTGATATGATGTCTGTTTTCAACTGACAAAATGCATCTAGCTGTGCTTGTGTCATTTGCAATGGACCATGTGCATTTTGTCCCTTTAGGGCATCATATAAAACTTGTAGTTTTTGTGATGCTCCTACAATTCACTCTCTACAATAAGTGATTAGTCCTAAAAAGGATCTGAGTTGTTTAAGTGTCTGAAGAGGTTTAACTTTTGAAATTAACTTTCTCCTCTCTGCAGTAATGTGTTTAGCATTAGCAGAAATACAATGACCCAAAAATTGTACTTTGTCTTGTGCGTACTGTAACTTATCCTTACTAGTGATATGCACCGGACATTTTTCGGGTTATGTGTTTTGGTTTTGGATTCGGTTCCGCGGCCGTGTTTTGGATTTGGACGCGTTTTGGCAAAACCTCCCTGAAAATTTTTTGTCGGATTCGGGTGTGTTTTGGATTCGGGTTTTTTTACAAAAATCCCTAAAAAACAGCTTAAATCATAGAATTTGGGGGTCATTTTGATCCCATAGTATTATTAACCTCAATAACCATAATTTACACTCATTTTCAGTCTATTCTGAACACCTCACACCTCACAATATTATTTTTAGTCCTAAAATTTGCACCGAGGTCGCTGGATGGCTAAGCTAAGCGACACAAGTGGCCGACACAAACACCTGGCCCATCTAGGAGTGGCACTGCAGTGTCAGGCAGGATGGCACTTAAAAAAAATTGTCCCCAAACAGCACATGATGCAAAGAAAAAAAGAGGCGCACCAAGGTCGCTGTGTGACTAAGCTAAGCGACCCAAGTGGCCGACACAAACACCTGGCCCATCTAGGAGTGGCACTGCAGTGTCAGGCAGGATGGCACTTCAAAAAAATTGTCCCCAAACAGCACATGATGCAAAGAAAAATGAAAGAAAAAAGAGGTGCAAGATGGAATTGTCCTTGGGCCCTCCCACCCACCCTTATGTTGTATAAACAGGACATGCACACTTTAACGAACCCATCATTTCAGCGACAGGGTCTGCCACATGACTGTGACTGAAATGACTGGTTGGTTTGGGCCCCCACCAAAAAAAGAAGCAATCAATCTCTCCTTGCACAAACTGGCTCTACAGAGGCAAGATGTCCACCTCATCATCATCCTCCGATTCCTCACCCCTTTCACTGTGTACATCCCCCTCCTCACAGATTATTAATTCGTCCCCACTGGAATCCACCATCTCAGGTCCCTGTGTACTTTCTGGAGGAAATTGCTGCTGGTGAATCTCTCCACGGAGGAATTGATTATAATTCATTTTGATGAACATCATCTTCTCCACATTTTCTGGAAGTAACCTCGTATGCCGATTGCTGACAAGGTGAGCGGCTGCATTAAACACTCTTTCGGAGTACACACTGGAAGGAGGGCAACTTAGATAGAATAAAGCCAGTTTGTGCAAGGGCCTCCAAATTGCCTCTTTTTCCTGCCAGTATACGTACGGACTGTCTGACGTGCCTACTTGGATGCGGTCACTCATATAATCCTCCACCATTCTTTCAATGGTGAGAGAATCATATGCAGTGACAGTAGACGACATGTCAGTAATCGTTGGCAGGTCCTTCAGTCCGGACCAGATGTCAGCACTCACTCCAGACTGCCCTGCATCACCGCCAGCAGGTGGGCTCTGAATTCTTAGCCTTTTCCTCGCACCCCCAGTTGCGGGAGAATGTGAAGGAGGAGATGTTGACGGGTCACGTTCCGCTTGACTTGACAATTTTCTCACCAGCAGGTCTTTGAACCTCTGCAGACTTGTGTCTGCCGGAAAAAGAGATACAACGTAGGTTTTAAATCTAAATCTAGGATCGAGCACGGTGGCCAAAATGTAGTGCTCTGATTTCAACAGATTGACCACCCGTGAATCCTGGTTAATCGAATTAAGGGCTCCATCCATTCTGCACCACCAAATTCAATGTATGTGCAAAACATGGGACATGCTGGAATTTGCCCAGATGTAATGCTTGCACAATATTGCTGGCATTGTCCGATGTCACAAATCCCCAGGAGAGTCCAATTGGGGTAAGCCATACTGCGATGATCTTCCTCAGTTTCCGTAAGAGGTTGACAGCTGTGTGCCTCTTCTGGAAAGCGGTGATACAAAGCGTAGCCTGCCTAGGAACGAGTTGGCGTTTGCGAGATGCTGCTACTGGTGCCGCCGCTGCTGTTCTTGCTGCGGGAGGCAATACATCTACCCAGTGGGCTGTCACAGTCATATAGTCCTGAGTCTGCCCTGCTCCACTTGTCCACATGGCCATGGTTAAGTGGACATTGGGTACAACTGCATTTTTTAGGACACTGGTGACTCTTTTTCTGAGGTTTGTGTACATTTTCGGTATCACCTGCCTAGAGAAATGGAACCTAGATGGTATTTGGTACTGGGGACACAGTACCTCAATCAAGTCTCTAGTTGCCTCTGAATTGACGGTGGATACCGGAACCACCTTTCTCACCGCCCAGGCTGCCAAGGCCTGAGTTATCTGCTTTACAGCAGGATGGCTGCTGTGATATATCATCTTCCTCGCAAAGGACTGTTGGACAGTCAATTGCTTACTGGAAGTAGTACAAGTGGTCTTCCGACTTCCCCTCTGGGATGACGATCGACTCCCAGCAGCAACAACAGCAGCGCCAGCAGCAGTAGGCGTTACACTCAAGGATGCATCGGAGGAATCCCA
Organism: Pseudophryne corroboree; assembly: GCF_028390025.1. Classification (NCBI taxonomy): domain Eukaryota; kingdom Metazoa; phylum Chordata; class Amphibia; order Anura; family Myobatrachidae; genus Pseudophryne; species Pseudophryne corroboree. The sequence goes on along the minus strand of NC_086445.1, from coordinate 320,728,556 downwards.
GGCAGGAGAGGACACGTCAGACTTGCCAGTGACATGGCCTGCAGGACTATTGGCTTTCCTGGGTAAGGAGGAAATTGACACTAAGGGAGTTGGTGGTGTGGTTTGCAGGAGCTTGGTTACAAGAGGAAGGGATTTAGTGGTCAGTGGACTGCTTCCGCTCTCATCCAAAGTTTTTGAACTTGTCACTGACTTATGATGAATGCGCTGCAGGTGACGTATAAGGGAGGATGTTCCGAGGTGGTTAACGTCCTTACCCCTACTTATTACAGCTTGACAAAGGCAACACACGGCTTGACACCTGTTGTCCGCATTTGTGTTGAAATAATTCCACACCGAAGAGCTGATTTTTTTTGTATTTTGACCAGGCATGTCAATGGCCATATTCGTCCCACAGACAACAGGTGTCTCCCCGGGTGCCTGACTTAAACAAACCACCTCACCATCAGAATCCTCCTTGTCAATTTCCTCCCCAGCGCCAGCAACACCCATATCCTCATCCTGGTGTACTTCAACACTGACATCTTCAATTTGACTATCAGGAACTGGACTGCGGGTGCTCCTTCCAGCACTTGCAGGGGGCGTGCAAATGGTGGAAGGCGCAAGCTCTTCCCGTCCAGTGTTGGGAAGGTCAGGCATCGCAACCGACACAATTGGACTCTCCTTGGGGATTTGTGATTTAGAAAAATGCACAGTTCTTTGCTGTGCTTTTGCCAGCTTAAGTCTTTTCATTTTTCTAGCGAGAGGATGAGTGCTTCCATCCTCATGTGAATCTGAACCACTAGCCATGAACATAGGCCAGGGCCTCAGCCGTTCCTTGCCACTCCGTGTCGTAAATGGCATATTGGCAAGTTTACGCTTCTCATCAGACGCTTTCAATTTTGATTTTTGGGTAATTTTACTGAACTTTTGTTTTTTGGATTTTACATGCTCTCTACTATGACATTGGCCATCGGCCTTGGCAGACGACGTTGATGGCATTTCATCGTCTCGGCCATGACTAGTGGCAGCAGCTTCAGCACGAGGTGGAAGTGGATCTTGATCTTTCCCTATTTTAACCTCCACATTTTTGTTCTCCATTTTTTAATGTGTGGAATTATATGCCAGTATCAATGCAATGGCCTACTACTATATATACTGCGCACAACTGAAATGCACCACAGGTATAGAATGTAGATGGATAGTATACTTGACGACACAGAGGTAGGTACAGCAGTGGCCTACCGTACCGTACTGCTATATATACTGGTGGTCACTGTCAGCAAACTGCAAAACTAAAATGCACCACAGGTATAGAATGTAGATGGATAGTATACTTGACAACACAGAGGTAGGTACAGCAGTGGCCTTCCATACCGTACTGCTATATATACTGGTGGTCACTGTCAGCAAACTGCAAAACTAAAATGCACCACAGGTATAGAATCTAGATGGATAGTATACTTGACGACACAGAGGTAGGTACAGCAGTGGCCTTCCGTACCGTACTGCTATATATACTGGTGGTCACTGTCAGCAAACTGCAAAACTAAAATGCACCACAGGTATAGAATGTAGATGGATAGTATACTTGACGACACAGAGGTAGGTACAGCAGTGGCCTTCCGTACCTTACTGCTATATATACCGGTGGTCATTGTGTCAGCAAACTGCAAAACTAAAATGCACCACAGGTATAGAATGTAGATGGATAGTATACTTGACGACACAGAGGTAGGTACAGCAGTGGCCTTCCGTACCGTACTGCTATATATACTGGTGGTCACTGTCAGCAAACTGCAAAACTAAAATGCACCACAGGTATAGAATGTAGATGGATAGTATACTTGACGACACAGAGGTAGGTACAGCAGTGGCCTTCCGTACCTTACTGCTATATATACCGGTGGTCATTGTGTCAGCAAACTGCAAAACTAAAATGCACCACAGGTATAGAATGTAGATGGATAGTATACTTGACGACACAGAGGTAGGTACAGCAGTGGCCTTCCGTACCGTACTGCTATATATACCGGTGGTCACTGTGTCAGCAAACTGCACAACTGAAATGCACCACAGGTATAGAATCTAGATGGATAGTATACTTGACGACACAGAGGTAGGTACAGCAGTGGCCTTCCATACCGTACTGCTATATATACTGGTGGTCACTGTGTCAGCAAACTGCAAAACTAAAATGCACCACAGGTATAGAATGTAGATGGATAGTATACTTGACGACACAGAGGTAGGTACAGCAGTGGCATTCCGTGCCGTACTGCTATATATACTGGTGATCACTGTGTTAGCAAACTGCACAACTGAAATGCACCACAGGTATAGAATCTAGATGGATAGTATACTTGACGACACAGAGGTAGGTACAGTAGTGGCCTTCCGTACCGTACTGCTTTATATACTGGTGATCACTGTGTCAGCAAACTGCAAAACTAAAATGCACCACAGGTATAGAATGTAGATGGATAGTATACTTGACGACACAGAGGTAGGTACAGCAGTGGCCTACTGTACCATAATGCTATATATTATATACTGGTGGTCAGCAAACTGTGCAAAACTGAAATGCACCACAGGTATGGATGGATAGTATACTTGACGACACAGAGGTAGGTACAGCAGTGGCCTACTGTACTGTAATGCTATATATTATATACTGGTGGTCAGCAAACTGTGCTAAACTGAAATGCACCACAGGTATGGATGGATAGTATACTTGACGACACAGAGGTAGGTACAGCAGTGGCCTTCTGTACCGTACTCCTATATATTATATACTGGTGGTCAGCAAAATTATGCACTGTACTCCTACTATATACTGTCTACAATGCAGCACAGATATGGAGTGTTTTTCAGGCAGACAACGTATACTGGTGGTCACTGGTCACCAAAACTCTGCACTGTACTCCTCCTATATAATATTATACTGGTGGTCCCCAGTCCCCACAATAAAGCAGCACACTGAGCACAGATATGGAGTGTTTTTCAGACAGACAACGTATACTGGTGGTCACTTGCAGCAAAACTCTGCACTGTACTCCTGCTATATAATACAGCTGCTCCCCAGTCCCCACAATTAAGCAGTGTGAGCACAGATATATGCAGCACACTGAGCACAGATAAGGAGCGTTTTTTTCATGCAGAGAACGGATAAAACTGGTGGTCACTGATCAGCAAAACTCTGCACTGTACTCCTCCTATATTAATATACAGCTGCTCCCAAGTCCCCACAATTAAGCAATAAGTAAAGCAAGCACAAATATTTGCATCAACAATACACGGAGAGGACGCCAGCCACGTCCTCTCCCTAACATTTCCAATGCACAAGTGAAAATGGCGGCGACGCGCGGCTGCTTATATAGAATCCGAATCTCGCGAGAATCCGACAGCGGGATGATGACGTTCGGGCGCGCTCGGGTTAACCGAGCCATACGGGAGAATCAGAGTATGCCTCGGACCGTGTAAAAAGGGTGAAGTTCGGGGGGGTTCGGTTTCCGAGAAACCGAACCCGCTCATCACTAATTACTATATAACTTGATCAGCACACACTGCATCACTATCACTGACATTACACTATCGGCATACACTGCATCACTATGAAACCCAATCAGCACACACTTCAAACTCATCACTTACAGTTAATGCATATTTGCCTACTCTCCCAGAATGGCCGGGAGGCTCCCGAAAACCAGGAGACCCTCCCGGCCCCCCGGAAGAGCAGGTAAGTCTCCCGATTTCGGGGGTCCCCCCCCCTGCCCAGCCGCCCACTTAGAGAGTAAAGTGGGCAGTCCGGGCAGACGATGGCGCGATTCTTGTTGAATCACGTCATCATTGCCACGCCCCCTGCTGGACAATACCTGTAATCGCGGCATTACACAGTGGGGGCGTGGCTTACATGCCACATCCCGCTGCCACGCCCCAGTTCCGCCACACCCCTGCCACACCTCTGGCCCGCCCCCTCTGCACTGCTCGTCGGAGCCCGTCCCCCTGCTGAGCCGACCTGGCTCCTCTCTCCCAGAGAGAGCAGCCAAAAAGTCGGCAAGTATGAGTTAATGGAAGCTTGCACAGTAACCCTGCTACTCCCCTCCATACAAAACTCAGAGACTCACATGGCAGAGCAGTAACACTTTATTTGTGACTTCAGAGGCACGGACTGAGGGGCAGATGCATTAATCCTAGAGAAGTGATAAAGCAGTGATAAGTGCAAGGTGATAACGCACCAGCCAATCAGCTTCTAACTGTACATGCAGTAGCCGATCTTGCCACGGGCAAGCAGGACTTTTACCCGTGGCGCCGCCTTCCGGAGGGCGCAGGGCGCCATCCGGAGGGCGCCGCACCAGGGCAAGATCCGCTGCTGCTGTGTGCCCCCGGCTGCCCGCTGCCCCCCTGCTGCCGCTGGCCGCTGCCCCCCCGCTGCCGCTGGGAAGGGAAACTAGACGCGTACGCGTCTAGTTTCCCTTCATGGAGAGGTCCTTTACTGTGCGGTGCGCGATGACGTCATCGCGCACCGCACATCATTTCAGTCTGTAAAGGGGGCGTAAATTACCACGCCCCCTGTGCGAAGCCATGCCCCCTCATGCCGCCCGGTGCGCCAGAAGCCCCGGAACCGGCCCTGTGTACATGTACATATTGGAGCTGATTGGCTGGTGTGTTATCACCTTGCACTTATCACTGCTTTATCACTTTTCCAGGCATGATACATCTGCCCCAAAGTATGTAAAAGTCCCCCTCACTGCCTGCTACTGTATATTAGAGCTGGCCAGAGTCAGGATTATAGTAAGGAAGCTGGTAAAACTCTCAGCTCCCCCTGCTGGAAGCCTGGAGTAAATGCTTCCCATTGCAAAGTTTTCCTTCCTCTCTGGGCCTAATTCAGACCTGATTGCTTGCAGGCGATTTTTGCACTGCTGCGAACAGATAGTCACCGCCTACAGGGAGAGTGTATTTTAGCTGTGCAAGTGTGCGATCACATGTGTAGCAGAGCTGTACAAACAGATTTTGTGCAGTCTCTGCGCAGCCCAGGACTTACTCAGCCACTGCGAACACTACAGCCTGTCTGGGACCGGAATTGACATCAGGAACCCTCCCTGCAAACGCATGGACACGCCTGTGTGGGATTCCAACCACTCCCAGAAAACGGTCAGTTGACACCCACAAACAGCTTCTTCCTGTCAATCTCCTTGCCAACACCTGTGCAAATGGTTTCTTTGCACAAACCCATCGCTGAGCGGCGATCCACTTTGTACCTGTGCGACGCGCCTACGCATTGAGGTGCATACGCATACGCAATTTAGATCTGATCGCCCGCTGTACGAAAATGGTGCCTAGCGATCAGGTCGGAATTAGGCCCTCCATCCGCACCTAGGACCTAATTCAGACCTGATCGCTGTACTGCAAACTACACTGTCCTGCGATCAGATTGCCACCGCCCAGGGGGAGTGAAAACTCGCCACGTCCAAGTGTGCGAATGCATGTGTACGCTGTACGAAGATTCCCCTCAGTCAGCGGACATCTGCAAAACCGTTCGCATCACTCACCATCAAATGTTTTTCCCATTCTGTGCAGTCTGTGCGTAGCTCAATACTCCACCTCCAGTGTGAAAAAATCAGGCTGATCGGGGCCGGGGCTTATGTCACACACCCGCCCTGAAAACCCTAGAGCCCGTCTGCGTTTTTCCTGACACTCCCAGAAAACGGTCAGTTACCACCCACAAACCTCTTCCTGTCAATCACCTTGCGAACGCCCGTGCGATCGAAATTTTCGCACTATCCTGTAGCTGTTTGGCAACGCGTGCACATTGTGGTGCATACACATGTGCAGTCATTCGATAATCGGCTACTGTACGATTTCACACAACAGCGATCAGTTATGAATTGGCCACTAGTTGTGACTACAGCTGCCACCCAGGGCCAGATTTCGCCTAGGTTGCAAGGCGGTAAATTTTCAATATGGAATGCACTGGCGTATCTATAATGGGTGCATTGCACACGGGCCCCTGGGTGCAGAGGGGCCCACACCGCACACACTGCACCCATTTCTTATATCCTTACCTTCCCAGCGTCCATTGGCGACTGTGTGTGGGCCCCCTTCTCTCCTGTAGCCGTCACCACTGCTGCTAGCGCACTGAGCGCTAGAGACTCTAGCACAGTGCCAGAGTCTACAGCGCATGCGCAGGACTCCGGAAAAATGGCATGGCGGACATTTTTCGGAGTCCTGTGCATGTGCTGTAGACTCTGGAACTGTGCCAGAGTCTCAGCGCTGAGAGCGCTAGCAGCGGCGGTGATGCTACAGGAGAGGAGGGGGCCCACACACGGAGTCTGCACACGGGTCCCCTCCTCTCTAGAAACACCACTGATGGAACGGATTCAGTGAATTGCTGTTAGAGAACGCCCAGTGTGAATCGCATTTGGCTACGACACAGAGTGATCCACAACAATTTAGCTAATATAAAATAATGAGAGAGAGCATGTTGCCAAAAAATAATCGCTGAGATCCGCAAATATCTGTATTGCATTCACCTCTGAACTATTGCGTTCACCTCTTGAGCAATCTTTGTTAGAGATTGGCGCATGTACAGGACCTGTACTGCGCATGTGCCAGTATCCTTCTGCTAGATCGCTCACCGCCCCCCCTTAGCCTCAGCATGATTGACACATTGCGGCATTTGGGGGCTGGTGCTGGGTTGGTGATGGGGACCACTGTTTTGTAGGCATCTATGTCTTTGAATGCAGACTTCCTTGCCCCGGCTGAGCAGTTCCGCTGGTCATTCTGAGTAAGCATTGGTAGCTGAGCAGCACTTAGGTCTGAGAAGCTGTCAGGGGGCGTCTTTTGTCCTCAGACGCCTCCTGCAGCATTACTGTATTTTCTCATCCAATGATGCAGCAGTGAGGAGAGTAGCGTCCATCTCTGAATCAGGCCTTTGGCTTCAAAACAAAACTGGGATTTATATGTCACACAATTAATAAATGATACAAAAATTAAGAAAAAAAGAAAAAATAAGGTTTTATTCCTTATACTGTACATAATAAATAGATACTCTATTTCTGTTCATTTTATGTTCATTCTCTCTATCTTTTCTGTCTGCTCCATATTTGTGTAATTTGTTACCTTTAGATTTATTCTCTCAAACCTTTGACAAATGTCTTGATCTCAAGAAACCGTGCCATCACCTTCTTCTTTAGCTTACTTTCTCCTTTGGCATTGACCAGTGGACTTCATCTTCCACATTGATGTTCTATTGACTATCACCTACCCCCACTTCTACTTGATCTCTAGCCTTTCATTCTTCCCATTCTCCAATACCAACTTCCTTTACATACATCTTACCTCCAGCACCCCTACACCCAAATTCACACACCCACATCCAAACACATGCATGCTCTCCACCTGATACAATTCACTAAACCTGTCCTACTTTCATATAGGTGCTGCTGAACTGGCTTTCTCTATCTACAACAACAAACCCACTTTAGCCACAAGGCAGTTCCAGCATCTACACACAGGGGCTGGTGCTGAATGAGCACTACATCAGATTGCATAATGTATATTATGTGATTTAACTGTGCATGTTCAATAAGTACTGTAAACAAATGAATATATGCCTGGGCAGACGTGTGCAGTTGTGCCACTTACACTCACCCTGTGCTTGGAGAGGGAGGGCATATGAGTAAAATGGCATTCTAATGTAGGCCACATATAACAAATGTAAATCTGGCTCATGCAGACATGCATGTACACCAGCTAGGTGGCTATAGGGCAGAGGTGGCCAAAGCAACGATCACTATCGACTGATTGACTACAGACACACGACCAGTCGATCGAGGCGGACACTGGGCCTAATTCAGACCCGACTGCAGAAGAAAATTTGTTCTCTAATGGGCAAAACCATGGCCCTCATTCCGAGTTGTTCGCTCGCTAGCCGCTTTTCGCAGCACTGCACACGCTAAGCCGCCGCCCTCTGGGAGTGTATCTTAGCTTAGCAGAATTGCGAACGAAGTATTCGCAATATTGCGAAAAGATTTTTCTGTGCAGTTTCTGAGTAGCTCGAGACTTACTCTTCCAGTGCGATCAGTTCAATGCTTGTCGTTCCTGGTTTGACGTCACAAACACACCCAGCGTTCGCCCAGACACTCCCCCGTTTCTCCAGCCACTCCCGCGTTTTTCCCAGAACGGCAGCGTTTTTTCACACACACCCATAAAACGGGCAGATTCCGCCCAGAAACACCCACTTCCTGTCAATCACACTCCGATCACCAGAACGAAGAAAAAACCTCGTAATGCCGTGAGTAAAATACCAAATTTCTTAGCAAATTTACTTGGCGCAGTCGCAGTGCGAACATTGCGCATGCACAATTAGCGGAAAATCGCTGCGATGCAAAGAAAATTACAGAGCGAACAACTCGGAATGAGGGCCCATGTGCACTGTAGGGGGGGGGGGGAATAAAACATGTGCAGAGAGAGTTAGATTTGGGTGGGGTGTGTTCAAACTGAAATCTAAATTGCAGTGTAAAAATAATGCAGCCAGTATTTACCCTGCACAGAAACAATATAACCCACCCAAATCTTACTCTTAAACCCCCTATCGGCTGATGATTGCCCTGTGTTTTCAAATATATAACACCAAAACTTAAAATACTTTATATATTAAATAAAGACACGGAGACATAAATTTTGGCAGAAATTGTCAGCTATTTATTTAAATGAACTAATGCAATCTAATGACTGCATGAGATAATAAAATTTAAAGTATGGTGGCACGAAAGAATGGCTAAAACCAACTTAACCCCCGACCAAATCAAACCATCTAAAACACCAAAGGTATCCACTCAACCTTCTTCTTGACTACCCCCCGTAAAGGTGGTTAGGCTGCCCCCGTAAAGGTGGTCTAGCAGATGTATACCAGTCAACGAAGGTGAGCGCACCTAAAAATCAACCACCAATCTAACTCTAATCAATTTCCTAACCAACAACAGGTAACTTGCCGTTCTTTCCCGCCACGAAAAGTTCCACTAACTGAAAAACCGTAACCAAAAACACCATAGCCGACGAAAAATCACACTACCAGAACCGCCCCTTAGGGAGGGAGGGTGGGAAGACTGAAACAAAAGAGGCTGACCCAGCCCCCTCACCAGATTAATCATACCACTAGCCCACCCCTATACTCTATTCCTATAGGACCCTATAACTTCAACCCCTAAAGCTCAAAAACAGGCCTGACCCCCAGCCTATGGGGTTTAACCCACTCCTTTCCTATACAGTCAATTCGTTTCCTTAAACCCCCTATCGGCTGATGATTGCCCTGTGTTTTCAAATATATAACACCAAAACTTAAAATACTTTATATATTCAATAAAGACACGGAGACATAAATTTTGGCAGAAATTGTCAGCTATTTATTTAAATGAACTAATGCAATCTAATGACTGCATGAGAAAATAACATTTAAAGTATGGTGGCACGAAAGAACGGCTAAAACCAACTTAACCCCCGACCAAATCAAACCATCTAAAACACCAAATCAAACCATCTAAAACACCACAGGTGACTACCCCCCGTAAAGGTGGTGAGGCTGCCCCCGTAAAGGTGGTCTAGCAGATGTATACCAGTCAACGAAGGTGAGCGCACCTAAAAATCAACCACCAATCTAACTCCAATCAATTTCCTAACCAACAACAGGTAACTTGCCGTTCTTTCCCGCCAACAGCGAGGTTCTGACTACAGAAACACGCTCCGCCACCATACCCCTAACCTAAAGAACCCACATCTGAAAACAGATCCTCAATAAACAAATGCAATCCCTCTCTAGCTAAGTGAACGCCATCTGGCCTAAACAAGTGGCAAGAACGAAATTTGATCCTTTGGTGCCAAACCACCGCACCTCCTTTCGCTAAAACTGATTTAGCCACCGCTGAATTCACTTTCTTCCTGGCTCCATCAATCGCTCTACAATCAAACACTCCTCGCCAACATAAACGGGGCACCATACAAGACCACACCACTCTAAAACCCGGCCAAGCCATCATAATCTCCTCCAAATTGTGCACCATCAACAACCGTAGATCCACCGCTTTTCCTTTCCCCAAATCATTTCCACCTAAGTGAATCACCAAAATCCTAGGCAAACCAAACCGACTAGCCTGCTCAAGAAGTTTGGCCTTCAACTCCCGCCAAAGCATACCCCTCACTCCTATCCACCTCACATCTGCCGACATTGGAAACCGTGGCGCCCCGTCTGAGGCCATAAGCCTAGCCGCCCAAAAAATATATGAGTGACCAATCACCCAAATGCCAAACCTATCATTCCGCAAACCTACAAGGAGGGAAAAGGCAAAAAGATTAATTTCGTTTAAACCCACCAAAGAACTGAAAGTTGTGAATTAACTGTTCGAATACTGAGGATCTGCCAAAAGAAAATTCTGTAAGGAATTCAATTTCTTGTGTAATAAGCTTCAGGCCAATCGAAGCAACATAAAGATACAGAAGGATAAATCAAAATAATAAAAGGAAGGAAGGGAGGAGAAGGGTAGGGGGGGAGGGGGGGGTGCATTAGGGAAGGAAAAAAGGGGGGGTTAGGCTCACACAGAATAACTCGGCTGGAGGTGAAACTTAAAAACCTGCTGAGGGACTTATAATTAGAATCCAATTAGCGAAATTAAATATTAAGAAGCCAAATTCAGTCCGTCAGTTCAGGCAAAAAATTGTAAAAGAACTCCAGACTCCCACTGCCAACAGTGACGAGTAGCTAGCCATCCGAGTAGGAAGGACAGGGGAGACACACAAGACTGAAATGACAGAAACACATCTGAACAACAAACAACAAACTTATTCAGAACACGGCCGAATTTAACGCTTATAAGTAGCCGACTTCCATCGGCCCAAAGCCTTAATTTCGGCCACCGAAAACCCTGCTGATGCCGCGGAGGTGGCGGCTCCAATCCTAAATGAGTGCGAACGGAAATCATGAGGGGAAAGGCCCATACCGGACAGCGCCTAAGCATCCAATTAAATTGATACCTAGTCAAAGGCAAACCATCATAAATGTAGAAGCCAAGAACCCTCTACCGAAGGTCTCACCCCCACATAACGATTAGCCAATGTCACCGGACAACACCTCCCATCAACCGATGGCGCTAAAGTGAGCCATCGGCCCTTACCTAACTGATCTGTTTTAGAACGGCGCAGCCTGCACAGCAAAGATCCATCCCCCACTACCACATCGGAACGCAGCATAATAGAATCCGTCCGTTTGGAAGCCGCGACCAATTCAGACAACCTAAATGCCCCATGAAACGCCATGGATAATGCCAATTCAAACAGGAGTGCTTCAAAACTCGTGGCCGCCACCTCTGCAACTACCCCAATAAGTGAAGGAAGAAGGGACGCATCGATAGGGCACCTTCTATCTGGCAGAGTCGGCGCTGAACGCGCCCCACCCCCTGATAGCCTTCGTTAAAAGGAAACTCTTCGTAAAATCTGGGAAACCCTTTAACTTTGAGAAAAAGGATATCCCTGCCAAGGTACCGAGATACTACTGATCTCGATCTCCCTGTTACGAAGAGTTGCCAGACAAAAGCAAGCAGCAACCATCGACTCCTCTTACCTCTAGGCCCTTGGTCACGGGAAAATTCTTCCCACTCCTTCCAGGCCCGACGGTACACCTTGAGAGTGGCTGAGGCAAGAGATAGCTCAGCTAGCCCCTCCAGTCCGCCTCGATGATCTGCCAAACATAAGAGGGGCAGGGCATACCAACCGCATCAGCCTCTGGGGCTAATAATCGGAATCTATCCCACTGCCCTCTTGATAGCGCGTCCGCAACGCCATTCTCATCCACAGGAACATGTTGAGCCCGAAACAAAACGTTGAAACGCATGCATGTCAGCACTAGCTGTGACAACACTCGCAGAACACGCAGCGCCTTAGCTCTCTGATTGTTGACAGCATGTACGACTCCCAGATTGTTGCAACGGAAGAGAATACTGCGATTGCTAAGCCGCTCACCCCAAATCTCCAAGGCGACCATAATGGGAAAAAGTTCCAGCAATAGAAGGTCATTCGTCAGACCCCTCTGTGACCAACCCGCAGGCCAAGGCGCAACGCACCAAGAACCACGCAAAAAACAACCAAAACCTGCTGAACCTGCCGCATCAGTGAAAAGTTGCAACTCGGTGTTGTCCACGACCGGGGCCATCCAAATCCGTACACCATTAAAATCCGCCAAAAACGAAACCCAAACTGAAAGGTCTCTCATAATTTCCGAAGATAAGCGAATAAAATGATGCGACCTGGAAACCCCAGCCGTGGACCGCTCCAGCTTACGGCAAAAAACCCTGCCCATGAGAATAACCCTACAGGCAAAGTTCAAAAGACCCAAAAGAGATTTGGCCTGCCGTAAAGTAACCTTACGACGCCCCACACACTGTTGAATCGACTCCCGAAGCTTCTCGACCTTGTCCCGAGGAAGTCGGCAAGCGCCTGCAGCGGTATCAATTTCGATACCCAGGAATGACAAACACGAGGTAGGCCCCTCTGTTTTGTCCTCCGCCACAGGTACCCCAAAATGTCTAAATAGTGCTCGTAAGGAGAACAAAAGCTCACTACACCGCAAAGAATCCGCGGGCCCCACACACAGGAAATCGTCAAGATAATGTGCTATCCCACGACCCCCGCAAGAAAACTCCACGCACCAATGCAAAAATGTAATAAATTTCTCAAAAAACGCGCAAGAAATGGAACACCCCATAGGCAAGCACTAGTCCACGAAGTATTCCCCATTGATGCGGAAACCCATGAATCTGAATGACTCCGGGTGTAGCGGAAGTAAACGGAAGGCTGACTCAACATCAATCTTAGCCATGAGGGCCTCGGGGCCACATGCCCGTACCATACCCAGAGCATCATCAAAAGACTGATAAACCACCGAACAATACTCCGGAGGAATAGTATCGTTAACTGATGACCCGGATGGATAAGACAAATGCTGAATGAGCCTGGAGCTTTCTTGGGAACAACACCCACTGGGGAAATTATTAAGTTCTCCACCGGCGGCTGCGCAAAGGGGCCCGCCATTCTTCCTAGCTGCACTTCCAAGTCGACCTTAGTCCGAAGAACTAAAGGAAACTCCCGAGCCGATTGCAGGTTCCTGGGAGCCCGAACAACAACATCGCCCTCAACTGGCAAACGAAAACCAAACTTAAAACCGCAAAAAAGAAAATCAGCGTCTACCCTATTTGGATACCACCCCAACCATTTGGACATGGCCTCCAAACGTATTGGGGTGGGCGCCCTAGTTAACGGCGGCACCACCGGCTGCCTTATTGGCAGCGCCGCCGGCTGCCTTGGCCCCCTGTCGTCCGAGTCTAAAACAATTGGCGGCGGGGTGGAAACCGTTACATCGCAAAAAAGGTGTCGAAAACGACACCGCTGACCCATAGTGCAGGTAGAATTATTAAAAGCAAAGCATTTTCCTTTCAATGGAACTTGCCATGCTGAACGCCTGGATATCCCAAAACGGCGAGCAGTGAAAGGCTCCGTGCCCGCGTGCGCCGCAGAAACCCCCGCCGGCTGAGCGTCTGGCCCGCCCTTAGCGGCCTGCTTCGCATCCTGCGACCTCGTAACGTGAAGCCAAACCTCCACATACTTGCATCCAAAGTCAATGACATGGAGGCAATCATGCTTCTGTCTGAACTCCTTGTCGTACGCCCTCCACGCAGTGTCTTTCGACTGACGGTGCATGTCGTGAACCAGGTGTATGTACCTGATCACGTTCATGTGTTCCTCCGGCCGATCCTCCAAGTAGCACGCCGCGAACACGCAAAACCCCGCCAACCAATTGTCGAAAGATCTAAAAGCCTCAACTCCTATGCCACCTTTCGCTTGCGCCTCCTTAGACTCCTTCTTAGAATCCTCCGTCAGTGTGAAAACATCAACGTACTCCCCTTGCTGAATTCGTTTTCTACAACTCTCGCGGAGCCCTTGCAAGACCGCAGTGTAGTCGCAATGAACTACGCCCGGCAAATTGCGACGCTTTCTGGCCCTACGCATGCTACCAGAAATACCTACGCCTATCTCACCTTCGCACCTCCCGCCGCGCATATTTATGAGCTCTCCTCTTTTCCTTCGCCGCGCTACTAACCGCCGATCGCACAGAAGAGGATGAAGAGGTAGCAGAACTGCTATACCCCCTGTATGAAGAGGAAGATGCACTCCCCCAACTCACATCAGACTCCTCCAACTCACCTGACGTCCCGGACACAGACGGCGATGTTTCCCCTTCAACTAGGCCGTCATCGAGGTACTCCCCTTCTGCCGAATCTGAAAAAGATGGAAGAGCCACCCCAGAGGCCGCAGTCCCACTGGCGGAATTTGAAGACAACATAATCCCTCTGCGGTCCATAACACCTAAACCCGCCGTATTGCCTCCTATTAAAGCTGTGGCTGCCCCTAAATTGCGGCAAGCTTCTAAAAACTGCGCCATGGCGGGGCCGGAAGCGCCAGGTACAGTAACGTGATCCACCGCCGCAGGCAACGCATGACCACTCCCCGGGGACACGGCCGACATAAAGGGTGCCAACGCAGCGACCATAACAGACACCGCCGATGAAACGGCAGAGGGGTCAAACGCCTCAGCCGCACCTACTGCAGCCCCTGCATTCCCTCCTTCTCCCTGCTCAGCAGCTGCCACAGCACCTCTGTCCCCAGCACGCTGCCCTGCCTGCCTCCTAACAGATCTAGAGCCTACTGCAACCTAATCCCTCGCTCCCCCTCCTGCTCTCCCCCCTGATGCAGCTCACCTAGGCACTACCCCTCCTCTAGCTGAGACCAGCAAATGGCCACCACCCCCTGATGCCACAGCCACCTGACCCCCACTGGCTGCCTGGGAGCTTCTCCTGCCGGAATGTGGAAAGCTCCCAGGCAAACTCCCTGTATCAATGGCTGCCCGGTGCGCGTGCCCCAGTGCAGCCATATCACCGGAGGACCGTGGCTACCGTGCCTCCGCCAGGCACCACTCGTCCCCGCATTAATGGGTGCCTCTGCACCCCTCACGGAGCCAGCCACTTCCATTATATTGCGGCTCGCGCGTTCAGACGCACGCACCCGCCCCCTTGTGGCCGGAGACGGAGTCCCGCCAGCGGGCTTTCCCGCTGCACTTCCCCGCCGGCCGCGCACAGGCTGCTTCTCCGCTCCCGGCCCTCTACCCGCCGCTGCCCCGGACTGATCAACCGGTGCCCGCGAGAGCAGAGGGGGAGACATGCCGCCACGAACCGCTGCGTGCCCCCGTACATGGGCACGCGCAGCGGCGCCACCAGCAGCACCAGCGCTCACACGCTGTGAGCCCCGGCAAGAGGGGGATCCCACGCAAGTACCCGCTGCATCCAGGTAACGGGCAGGGGTCCGGGGCAGGCGCTGCAGACGGGCCATGGTGGCCAAATACAGATGCACAGAAACACAGCAAAAACAAACCCAAGTCCTGCCTACACACTCCTGTATCCTCAATCCCAAAACGCCTAAGCTAAACTACAAGCTATGGGGGGAACAGTATAAAGGCAATCAAAAGCTTTTATCCCAAGCCCTGGACAGCACTTACCCGGCCAAAGACTGAAACAAAAGAGGCTGACCCAGCCCCCTCACCAGACTAATCATACCACTAGCCCACCCCTATACTCTATTCCTATAGGACCCTATTACTTCCCCCCTAAAGCTCAAAACAGGCCTGCCCCCAGCCTATGGGGTTTAACCCACTCCTTTCCTATACAGTCAATTTGTTTCCTTTCTGTGCCAAACTGAAGCAGCCGCAGCTAGCTGAAGCCGTGGCTGTCTCTATAGGCTGTCACTGATGAATCAGGCTGCTTGTTATTGGCTGGGGCTGTCACATGTGACATTCTCAGTCAATAAGAATGAGTCGCTATGTCAGCAGAAGAGCTGGGTTGAGGGGACATACAGGGGCAGGACCCTGCTAGGGTGTGCAGTGCTAGTGTGTGCAGTGTGAGCGATGGCAAGACTAACGGTCATGGTAGTATCACAGCCTCCCACTGCCCACCCGCTGCACTGAAGCTGCTGCTGGACTTGGGAGCTTCTCTCTAACAGGTCAGTCTGCATAGAGAGGTTGGCTGGGGCAATTTAATATGGATTTTATTTGGAGAGGGACAATGGTTTTTTTTTTTTCTCCTCTAGGGGACAATGTGTGTGTATTTAGGTTTTTCCTGTGTGGTTCAATGTGTTTGAATTTTTTCCTGCAGGGACAATGTGTTTGAATATTTTCCTGTGTGGATAAAGTGTTTGGTTCTGTTTTTCTGTGGGCACAATGTGTTTATTTTTATTTTTTTGTGGGGGCAATGTGTTTATTAGTGTGGGGGCCAATGTGTGGTTTAAGATGAGACAGTTCCTATACCACTTACAATGATACCACACCCCCTTTTTGTTATGTCACGCACCCCTGGCAGTTCACAAAAACTTTTCAGCTTTCAGAGAAGATCACCGACTCCAAAAGTCTGACCATTCCTGCTATAGGGCAGGTGCAAATACACACTGAGGATGGGATGTACTATGCATCGCATTTTGGATGCAATACATCCTGCCGATTTGCACGTAGAATGGCAATTAATGGTGAATGTGATCAAAACTCCAAAAATGTAAGGTTTTATGAGTTTTGACCACATTTTAGCATTAGCACATCCTGCACTGACTATGATGACTTAATAAATTAGGTGCATACGCTGCTTATGTGGGGGTGTACTCATTGCAAGATGAGTACAGCTCTGTATATGGGCAAAATATGCTATTTTTCAGTGCTTTTTCACCTCCTCCATCTCTGCCAATAAAAACTTCAATCACGTTACACTAAACACAAACACTACTAGTTTATTTTGCTGATATTCTAATACTGTACATTTTTGCTGTTTGCTTTTCTATCCACCAGCACTACCCCCTTCCTCATAACCACTAAGTTTGAAACCTTTTTTAATGGCCAAATAAACTCTATGCCCATGGCAACCAATCAGCTGCTACATATAATTTTATAGAATGCATTTTATAAATGTTACCTCAACACTGATTGGTTGCATACCTCCGTGCGCATGCAACACACCTCATGACCAAGGCCATGCCTCCTGTTCAGATCGCACTCGGCTTCGCTGCACGAGGGTCCAGATCCCCTTCACAGGAAAGTTGGGAACTATGTGGTTGCCATGGGCAACTTCTCCACTGGCTCACTTCTCCACACTTTTCACTGCTTTATAAATAGACCCCTCTTTCTTTTATATGTCACATGTATGCAGAGTAGACTCAGGGATTTCCATCCCAGTCTTTACCCCTTTCATATGGATACAAAATTGTGTCTTTTATGGGACAGTAAGGGTTAAATGCTTCTATATGTACTTCAAGCTGATATAAAGGTGTTTTTAACAGAGAATTGTGTTTCACAGGAAAGGACAAAGGGCCTAATTCAGATCTGATCGCAGCAGCAAATTTGTTAGCAGTTGGGCAAAACCATGGACCTAATTCGGGGGGTAATTTATACCTGATCGCTTGCTAGCGTTTTTTGCAGTGCTGAGATTAGGTCTAAACTGCGCATGCGTATGCACCGCAATGCACAGGTGCGTCGCACAGGTACAAAGCGGATTGACGCTCAGCGATGGGGTTGTGCGAAGAATGCATTCGCACGGGCGATCGCAAGAAGATTGACAGGAAGAAGGCATTTTGTGGGTGTTAACTGACCATTTTCTGGGAGTGGTTGGAAAAACATAGGCGTGTCCAAGCGTTTGCAGGGAGGGTTCCTGACGTCAATTGCGGTCCCGGACAGGCTGAAGTGATCGCAGGGGTTGAGTAAGTCCTGGGCTGTGCAGAGACTGCACAAGATCTGTTTGTACAGCTCTGCTACACATGCGTTCGCACACTTGCAAAGCGAAAATACACTTTCAATGGGCGGCGACTATCTGTTAGCAGCAGTGCAAAAATCGCTTGCTAGCGTTCAGGTCTGAATTAGTGGGGGTCATTCCGAGTTGTTCGCTCGCTAGCAGTTTTTAGCAGCCATGCAAACACATTGTCGCCGCCCACAGGGGAGTGTATCTTAGTTTTGCAGAAGTGCGAAAGCATGTGCAGCAGAGCGCCTGCAAAAACATTTTGTGCAAAACAAGACCAGCCCTGGACTTACTCTCCGTGTGCGTTGATTCTAACACTGGAGGGTTGGCTTTTGATGTCACACACCCGCCCAGCGTTCGCCCAGCCACGCCTCCGTTTTCCCTGACACGCCTGCGTTTTTCTAAGCACTTCCTGAAAACGGTCAGTTGACATCCAGAAACGCCCCTTTCCTGTCAATCTTCTTGCGGCCGCCAGTAGCTAGAACCTGTGCAAAACCACAAAAGCCTTTGTACCCACACGTCGTGCGTGCGCATTGCGGTACATACAGAAATGCCAATTTTTAGCCTGATCACTGCGCTGCGAACAACGGCATCTAGCGATCAACTCGGAATGACCCCCCAGGCCCTCAGACCTGATCGTAGCAGCAACTTTGTTAGCAGATGGGCAAAACCATGTGCACTGGCGGGGGGGGTTGGGCAGATAGAACATGTGCAGAGAGAGTTAGATTTGGGTGGGTTATTTTGTTTTTGTGCAGGGTAAATACTACCTGCTTTATATTTACACTGCAATTTAGATTTCAGTTTGAACACACCACACCCAAATCTAACTCTCTCTGCATATGTTATATCTGCCCCCCCCCTGCAGTGCACATGGTTTTGCCCATTATCTAACAAATGTGCTTCTGCGATCAGATCTGAATTAGGCCCAAAGATCACTGACTGGTTACATGACAAGACAGACAAGTGTTTGAGTTGCAATTCAATACTGATTTACCTTGTTAATCCATGTACATTGTAAATAGATATTTTTTCTTATACTGATAAATAAGGGAACACTGCCTCCTACTAACTACTGTATTAGTATTAATGCATATTTTCTAGTTGGCATTTGTGTATTTTATAATGCTTATTCAGGAGTTTTTCCAGAGAGCAGGGTATATAGGGCCTTATTAAGACTTGGACACAGCCGCTGCGTTCACACACACAGCCGCGTCCCGCAGTGGCTACAGTGCGCATGTGCAACCCTTCACTATGCGATCGCATCCCAGAAGAATTTGACTGCATAATGATTGACAGGCGATGGGCGTCTGGGGCGGTGATGTGGCGTTGTGGGGGGGGGGGGGGGAGCAGGAAACACAGGCGGATCATGGACATTTTCAGGGTGGCCCGACGATGTCACCTGTGTTTCCTGCAATAGGAAACATGGCGCCGGACTGCCTGACTGCGGAGGCAGTGGTAAATATCTATTTGAGGTTTTTGCAATGCGATCGCAAGATCACATCGCGGGGTGGCGCCACACATGCTGGGCGGCTTTGCCCTGTGCTGGGCGGCCCCCAGCATGTGATTTTTGTGGTCGCAGATTTTGCTGAGATTGCAAAATCTGCAACCGCCTCTGAATAACCCCCATAAGCTGCAATTTACAAGTTTATCCTCTTTGTCAGGACAAAGCCTGCAGTGTGCTCACATGAAAAAGACAAACTTGATTCCAAAATACTGAAATACAGTAAGTGGCCAGGGTTCTCTGGATAACGGACTGGATATTTTACGCTGTCACTCAGACCAAGCTAAGTATAATTGAATACTTTTCTCAATAAACTGCATTTATTGGGACTCGTGGGGGTCATTTCGAGTTGATCACTCGCTGCCGATTTTCGCAGCGATCAGGTGAAAAAACAGCATTTCTGCACATGCATATGCCCCGCAATGCTCACGCGCGACGTACGGGTACAAAACTCTTTGTGGTTGTGCTCAGGTTCTAGCTAAGTTTTCCTTCGCACTGGCAGCCACAAGAAGATTGACAGGAAAGGGGCATTTCTGGGTGTCAACTGACCATTTTCAGGGAGTGTTTGCAAAAACGCAGGTGTGTCTGAAAAAACGCAGGCTTGGCTGGACGTTCGCTGGGCGGGTGTATGACGTCAAATCCGGACATGAATAGGCTGAAGTTATCGCAAGCGCTGAGTAGATTCAGGCCTACACTGAAACTGCACAAACTGTTTTTGCAGAGCTCGGCTGCACATGCATTCGCACTTCTGCTAAGCTAAAATACACTCCCCAGTGGGCGGCGGCATAGTGTTTGCACGGCTGCTACAACTAGGTAGCGAGCGATCAACTTGGAATGACCCCCCGTGCCTCTTTGTGTGTCCCGAACAAGGCAAAACGTCATCATCCCGCTGTCGGATTCTCACGAGATTCGGATTCCATATAAAGAGCCCAGCGTTGCCGCCATTTTCACTTGTGCATTGTAGAGGGTACAGAGAGGACGTCGCTACATTCTCTCAGTGTCAGTTCTCAATATCAGTGCCCAGTATCAGTGCTTATTGCTGCTCAGTAATACTAGTGCTGCATCTTGCTGCTGTAGGGTGCTCTGGTAGTAGTGTCCTGTGACTGCATCGGTCATCATCATTCCAGTCACAGTGGTATCTGAGGGAGGGGGGGGGGGGGTGACAATTCCAGAGTGCTTTTGTGCTGCTCAGTAATACTAGTACAGTGTCTTGTGCTGCATCTTGCTGCTGTAGGGTGCTGTGGTAGTAGTGTCCTGTGACTGCATCGGTCATCATCATTCCAGTCACAGTGGTATTTTGGGTGTGAAAATTCCGGAGTGCTTTTGTGCTGCTCACTAATACTAGTACAGTGTCTTGTGCTGCATCGTGCTGCTCAGTGTCAGTTCTCCGAAGTATCATCAGTGCTCAGTATCACTGCTCATTGTCTTATGGTGCTCAGTAATACAACATTACTAATACTAGTACAGTGTCTTGTGCTAATCGTGCTGCTCAATGTCAGTTCTCCGTAGTATCATCAGTGCTCAGTATCATCAGTGATCAGTATCATCAGTGCTCAGTATCACTGCTCATTGTCTTGTGGTGCTCAGTAATGCTACATTACTAATACTAGTACAGTGTCTTGTGCTAATCGTGCTGCTCAGTGTCAGTTCTCCATAGTATCATCAGTGCTCAATATCATTAGTGCTCAGTATCATCAGTGCTCAGTATCACTGCTCATTGTCTTCTGGTGCTCAGTATTACTACATTACTAATACTACTACAGTATCTTGTGCTATTCGTGCTGCTCAGTGTCAGTTCTTCGAAGTATCATCAGTGCTCATATCATCAGTGCTCAGTATCACTGCTCATTGTCTTGTGGTGCTCAGTAATACTACATTACTAATACTAGTACAGCGTTTTGTGCTAATCGTGCTGCTCAGTGTCAGTTCCCTGTAGTATCATCAGTGCTCAGTATCATCAGTGCTCAGTATCATCAGTGCTTCATATCACTGCTCATTGTCTTGTGGTGCTCAGTAAATCTACATTACTAATACTAGTACAGTATCTTGTGCTGCATCTTGCTGCTGTAGGGTGCTGTGGTAGTGTCCTGTCACTGTGCATAGGTCATCATCATTCCAGTCACAGTGGTATCTGGTATCTATCTAGTGGTATCTAATTCCAGACATTACTGCCGTCTAATTCCAGAATATTACTGGCATATAATTCCACACATTAAAATATGGAGAACAAAAATTTGGAGGGTAAAATAGGCAAAGATCAAGATCCACTTCTACCTAGTGCTGAAGCTGCTGCCACTAGTCTTGGCAGAGACGATGAAATGCCATCAACGTCATCTGCCAAGGCCGATGCCCAATGTCATAGTAGAGAGCATGTAAAATCCAAAAAGTAAAAATTCAGTAAAATGACCCAAAAATCAAAATTAAAATCATCTGAGGAGAAGCGTAAACTTGCCAATATGCCATTTACGACACGGAGTGGCAAGGAACGGCTAAGGCCCTGTCCTGTGTTCCTCATGACTAGTGGTTCAGATTCACATGACGATGGAAGCACTCATCCTCCCGCTAGAAAAATGAAAAGAGTTAAGCTGGCAAAAGCACAGCAAAGAACTGTGCGTTCTTCTAAATCACAAATCCCCAAGGAGAGTCCAATTGTGTCGGTTGCGATGCCTGACCTTCCCAACACTGGATGGGAAGAGGTGGCTCCTTCCACCATTTGCATGCCCCCTGCAAGTGCTGGAAGGAGCACCCACAGTCCAGTTCCTGATAGTCAAATTGAAGATGTCACTGTTGAAGTACACCAGGATGAGGATATGGGTGTTGCTGGCGCTGGGGAGGAAATTGACAGGGAGGATTCTGATGGTGAGGTGGTTTGTTTAAGTCAGGCACCTGGGGAGACACCTGTTGTCCGTGGGACGAATATGGCCATTGACATGCCTGGTCAAAATACAAAACAAAATCACCTCTTCGGTGTGGAATTATTTCAACAGAAATGCGGACAACTGGTGTCAAGCCGTGTGTTGCCTTTGTCAAGCTGTAATAAGTAGGGGTAAGGACGTTAACCACCTACGAACATCCTCCCTTATACGTCACCTGGAGTGCATTCATCAGAAGTCATTGACAAGTTCAAAAACTTTGGGTGACAGCGGAAGCAGTCCACTGACAACTAAATCTTATCACTGACCTGGTTGGGAAGTGTTGTGGACTCGGGGCTTCTTCCGGTGACCGGGAAGAGGAACCGCTACTGGGTCGCAGTAGAGATGGCCGGATGTAGGTCTTCCACATACAGAATTAAGACGGTAGGCAGGAGGCACGGGTGAATGCTTGAAGGACTCCTGAAATTGCCTTCCACCACCTCTTCACACAGTGAACAAGCCACCATCCGGTGAAACGGCCGTCTGTGTCCAGTGGAGCTGAGCAGTGCACGGCTCAGCCCACTCATCTCCTGGTATCGTATAATATGAAATTTATATCATTTAATTATCTAAGATTTGCCTAATCTGCTACTTATCAATTTCAATTATTTAATATCTTCAGCAGTAAACTTTTAAGTTTCCTATTTTCTTACTGTCGTCAGGGCTTAAGATACCTATGTAATTTCATACTTATTTTTCATCAGGCACAGGAAACCCATTTCTCTCTCCTATGTCTGCCACATGTTATATGTGGCTGACGGTGGATAATAGAAGACGGGCCCTGAACCTATACGTTTCCTAGACTCTATATCTCTTTTCCAGTACTCTCTCATTTATTGATGCCAGTCATACATCCATTCGACAATGCAGAAGCAACAGAAGGACTGCGCACAATGATGAAAAATAGAGGTACTACCTTTGGTATATGCCAATAACCATATACCACTGTATTCACAATTTAGGTGTCATTACTACCATATTTCACTGGGTACGCCCAACCTCGCCTGATCTTGGAAGCTAAGCAGTGAATAGCCTGATTAGTACCTATTTGGGAGACTGCTAGGGAATATCAGGTGTAGTAATCAATATCTCTATGTTTGTGACAAGCAGAGGTGTTGGAGCAACCTTTGACCATTACCACTTTCACACCTACATTTTCCTTCTCATATTTATTTAGCTTCTCTGACTCTCTACTTGTCTACAATAAGTAATTGTTCTCTCATTCATTGTACCTTATTGTCATATAAACTTTTAAGCAGCAGATTAACCCTTACCAGGATATATCTTCTCCATAGGTAAATATGTAAGGATCACTATCGCAGCGTATTTACAACATATGCAATGCCTATGCACTTTATGTTAAAATTCAATTTCCAATATTTTCACCCCAGGTGTCACTGTCATTTTTATTAACTACATTAATTGTAGGTTGATTACTCTTAATTATTTCATGATTGAGAATCTTTTCTTTTAATAATTTAAAATCAATACAAGGGAGAAGGGTCCATTACAAGTTTATGGCCTTTTCTCAAAAGTGTTATAAAAAAATATATATATACGTGTGTTGATCTGGTGTACCACATTTTAATGAGATTTATATTAAAAGTTAAGTTTTAGTCTTTCAAGCGTGCCCCAACAAAGAGTCTCTCTTTTCCTTTGTAACCTCGATATATATCATTGACTCTGGGTGCACCACCAACAACCTCCTTGATTACCGATACAGTCGTGTCCTATGCATTTGTACTGTTGGTTTACAAGGGACAAATTTTTCAAGAGCCCATTATAAAGAAATTTTCACAGTCCTGTGCGGCACTAATTAACCTTTTTTCCAGGTCTCCTGAAAGACAAGACTTGTAAAGGGGTTGATGAATTGGTGGAGAGTACCAAAAGCTACAGTGAGCGATGTTGGGGTGCTGGAGGCACTGAGGTACTAGAGGCACCGAAATGCTAAAGGTACTGAGGTGTTTTTGAAGGCGCTGAAGCGCTTAGAGACGTTGTGATGCTTGAAGACTCAGTGGTGCTGGAGGCACAAAGGTGCTGGAGGCACGGAGTTATTGAGGCACAGCGGTGCTGAGTGCTGAGGCACAGAGGTGCTGGAGGCACGGAGGTATTGAGGCACGGAGGTGTTGAGGCACGGAGGTACGCTGAGGCACGGAGACACTGGAGACACTGAGGTGCCGAGGCACGGAGGTGCTGAGGCACGGAGACACTGGAGACACTGAGGTGCTGAGGCACGGAGACACTGAGGTGCTGAGGCACGGAGACACTGGAGACACTGAGGTGCCGAGGCACAGAGGTGCTGAGGCACGGAGACACTGGAGACACTGAGGTGCTGAGGCACGGAGACACTGGAGACACTGAGGTGCCGAGGCACGGAGACACTGAGGTGCTGAGGCACAGAGACACTGGAGACACTGAGGTGCTGCGGCACGGAGGTGCTGGAAGCACGGGACGCTGGAAGCACGGGAGCTCTGGAGATCACAGGTACAGTAGCAACGATGATACTCAGGGGCCGGAGCACTGCCCGGCGTCTGAATTTGAACTTCCCGCAGGGCCTGATTGGAGGAAGCCCTGATGACGTCACCCGCACCTCCCGTGGACGCCGGGCGCACACGCAGGCCGGGCGGAGCGCCGGACGCCGGGACCCGCCAGCGAGGACGGCCGCACGGAGACCCAGAGCGCCCGGAGGGGTAAGTATGGGGACCGCGGCGGCGTGACAGTACCCCTCCTCTAGGAGTGGCCCCTGGACACTTTCCCGGCTTCGTAGGGTGTCTAGCATGGAAAATCTGGACTAGTCGAGGAGCCGAGACCTCAGAAGCCTTTATCCAACGTCTCTCCTCAGGACCATATCCTTTCCATTCCACCAGATATTGCAGATTCTTGTGAAGGTAACGAGAGTCTATAATAGTTTTGATCTCGAAGTCTGTTCCTGTTTCAGACTCCACTGAGGTGGGGCCAGAGGCCTTTGAATGAAAACGATTAAGGACGAGAGGAGGAAGAAGAGAAACATGGAAGGCATTAGGTATACGTAGGTGCGAAGGTAAACCCAGCTTGCAGACCACAGGATTCAGGACTTGTAGCACAGGGTAAGGACCGATGAATCTTGGAGCAAACTTCATGGTGGGCACCTTCAACCGGAGATTACGTGTGGACAGCCATACCCTGTCACCAACCTTGTATTGTGGAGCGGCTCGCCGTTTCTTATCTGCAAAGAACTTGTACCGGACTGAAACCTTCTTAAGATTAGCATGAATCTTACTCCAAATTTGTCCGAAGTGTTGTAGAGTGGACGTTACAGCTGGAACCTCTTCTATCGGAAGGCTTGGAAATTCTGGAACACGTGGATGGAACCCATAGTTGACGAAGAATGAAGATTCACCAGTGGAAGAATGAAACGAATGATTATGGGCAAACTCCGCCCAAGGTAACAACTCCACCCAGTTGTCCTGTGAAGGGGAGAGATAAAGACGAAGGAAAGTCTCTAGATCTTGATTGACTCGTTCCGTTTGTCCATTCATTTGGGGATAATAAGCGGATGAAAACTTAAGTTTAATCTGTAGAGTCGAACAGAGGGCTTTCCAAAACCTTGCGGTGAACTGTACCCCACGATCAGAGACTATTTCCTGTGGCAACCCATGCAACCGAAAATGTTCTTAGATGAACAGTAGAGCTAGTTTCGGAGCTGTTGGTAGACCAGTCAAAGGAATGAAGTGTGCCATCTTCGAAAAACGGTCGACGATTACCCAAACGGTGTTGCAACCCTTGGAACTGGGCAAGTCAGTGATGAAGTCCATGGAAATGTGAGTCCAGGGTCTCACAGGAATAGGCAAAGGACGAAGCAACCCAGCAGGAGGCAGGCGAGGAGATTTATGTTGTGTACACTGTGGACAAGAATTAACGTAATCCTGTACATCCTTCCTCATGGTGTTCCACCAGTAAGACCTTTGCAGAAAATTGTACATCTTCTGGGCACCGGAATGACCGGAAAACTTGGAATTATGGGCCCACTGTAATATTCTTGGCCGGAATCTAGCTGGTACGGACATTCTTCCAGGAGGAGGAGCTGGAGTAGTTAAAGCAGCGGAGACAGAAACTGGATTTAGAATTAAACTCCGCTCAAAAGATTCATCCTCGTCTGTGGAAACTTGTGAACGGGACAGCGCATCCGCTTTAATATTGAGAGTCCCGGCCCGGTACTTGATAACAAAAGAAAATCGGGTAAAGAAAAGTGCCCATCTCGCTTGGCGAGGATTCAAGCATTGTGCGGATTTGATGTACAACAAATTTTTGTGATCCGTGTAAATGGTAAACACATGTTTAGCCCCTTCTAAGAGATATCTCCACTCTTCCAAGGCGGATTTAATTGCCAAAAGTTCCTGGTCTCCAATGGTGTAATTTCGTTCGGCCGGAGAGAATTTACGAGAGTGGAAGCCACACGGATGTAATTTCTTATCAGAGGAGTACTGAAAGAGAACGGCCCCAACCCCGACTGAAGATGCGTCCACCTCTAGGGAAAATGGTTCATCGAAATTTGGTTGTTGGAGAACTGGAGCGGACATGAAGGCGAACTTCAAGTGGGAAAAGGCCTCAATGGCTTCGGGAGGCCACAAACTCGGATTAGAGCCCTTTCTAGTCAGGGCAGTAATGGGCGCGACAATGGTGGAGAAACGTCTAACGAATTTCCTGTAGTAATTCGCAAAGCCCAGGAATCTTTGTATTGCTTTCAAAGAGAGAGGCTGAGTCCAGTCACGAATGGCAGAGAGCTTTTCCGGATCCATGCGAAGCTCCGTCCCCGAGATGATATAACTGAGGAACGGAATTGATGTTACCTCAAAGGTACATTTGGAGAGTTTAGCATAGAGATTATTCTCTCGTAAACGGTGGAGCACTTCTTTGACTTGAGTCCTGTGTTCAACAAGATTTTTGGAAAAAATCAGTATGTCGTCCAAATATACCACAACACTCTGATGTAACATGTCTCGGAAGATTTCGTTGACGAATCCCTGGAAAACAGCAGGCGCATTACTAAGACCGAACGGCATCACCAAGTATTCGTAATGCCCATCCCGGGTATTGAAGGCAGTCTTCCATTCATCCCCTTCTCGGATGCGTATGAGATTATAAGCTCCCCTCAGGTCGAGTTTGGAGAAAACGTGGGCACCACGAACCCTATCAAATAACTCTGTGATTAGTGGCAAGGGGTATTTATTCTTGATAGTGATATCGTTTAAGCCGCGGTAGTCGATACATGGTCTCAACCCCCCGTCCTTCTTCTTCACGAAAAAGAAGCCCGCTCCAGCAGGGGAGGAAGAGGGGCGAATAAATCCCTTGAGCAGATTGGACTTAATATATTCCGACATAGCTTGAGTCTCGGGAAGTGACAGGGGATATGTGCGACAAGGTCAATAGGGCAGTCCCAAGGCCTATGAGGTGGTAACAGATCGGCTGCTTGTTCCGAAAACACATCCTTGTACCCTTGATACGCCTCCGGAATATACTCTTCATTCGTCTTGGAAGAGACACGGAGCGGACAAACAGGAGTGAGACAATTAGCGTGACAAAAGGAACTCCAAGATAGAATTTGTGAAGACTTCCAGTCAATGTGGGGATTATGAATTTTTAGCCAAGGCATTCCAAGGACCAGATCGTGGTGCATTTCTGGAATCACCAAGAATTCCAGACTTTCTTGATGTAGAGCCCCGACCTGCAGCTTAACTGGCTCCGTGCGCCACATTATAAGACCCTTAGAAATTCTAGTCCCGTTGATAGCCGTCAACGAAATAGGCCGCTCGATAGGCTGTAACTTTAAACCCATGCTTTGGACACAGGAGGAAGAAACGAAGTTCCCCGCAGCTACGGAATCCAACAGGGCTTCACAAGACCTGGAGGCTGAATCGGTGACTAAAATTACAGGAAGCAAACAGTCCAAAATTGAAGAAGATTTTGTCGTAACCCCCAGCTTGACTTCTCCGGAACAAGCTAGGCCTGCCCGTTTCCCAGACGGGATTTACAAAACTTGAGAAAATGATCTGCGGCTCCACAGTAAAGGCAAAGTTTACCCTCACGACGACGCTGTCGTTCTTCCGGAGACAGTCGGGATCGGTTAATTTGCATGGGCTCGTCCGAGCTAGGCATAGCCACCGGTCTAGGAGTAGGATTCCGGAACCTGGAATGATCTGAACGGCTACGTTCTCTTCCACGCTCCTGCATCCGAAGATCCACTTTGATGCAAAGGGAAATCAACTCTTCTAATGGATCCAGCAGATCCCTTGTGACCAACTCATCTTTCAGCCGGTCGGAAAGACCGTTCCAGAAGGCAGCTCTCAGGGCATCATTATTCCAGCGTATTTCAAAGGCAATGGTCTGGAAATGAACCACGTACTTACCCACGGAACGGGAGCCCTGACGAACACGGAGCAAGTCGGAAGAAGCAGTGGTCATCCTGCCAGGTTCGCCGAAGATTCTTCGAAAGGACGTGATGAAGTTGGTGTAGTTGGAAACCACGGGATCAGATCGTTCCCACAAGGGAGACACCCAATCCAACGCTGATCCTTCAAGCAGGGAAATTATATACGCTACCTTAGAGTGATCCGTAGGGAAGTTATGAGAGAGCAGCTCGAAGTGCACCTCGCACTGATTTAAAAAACCACGGCAATTCTTTGGGTTCCCATTATAGCGGGAAGGAGTAGAAAGCTGAAGACGTGACCTGGTACCGGCCGGAGGTTGGACATTACTGGAAACAGCAACTGGAGCAGTTACGGGAGCTGGAGCCGGAATTGCGGAGGCTAAGGATGCTTGGATTTGATCCAATCGGCCGGACAGTTCCTGGAGATATTGCATCACTTGACCCTGTGTCGCCTCTTGAGACTGAACTCGGGAGGCCAAACTTTGGATGGCGCTCGACTCTGTGTTCTGATTCCCCGGGTCCATGTGGCCTGAGTATACTATCACTGACCTGGTTGGGAAGTGTTGTGGACTCGGGGCTTCTTCCGGTGACCGGGAAGAGGAACCACTACTGGGTCGCAGTAGAGATGGCCGGATGTAGGTCTTCCTCATACAGGATTAAGACGGTAGGCAGGAGGCACGGGTGAATGCTTGAAGGTCTCCTGAAAGACAAGACTTGTAAAGGGGTTGATGAATTGGTGGAGAGTACCAAAAGCTACAGTGAGCGATGTTGGGGTGCTGGAGGCACTAGAGGCACCGAAATGCTAAAGGTACTGAGGTGTTTTTGAAGGCGTTGAAGCGCTTAGAGACGTTGTGATGCTTGAAGACTCAGTGGTGCTGGAGGCACAAGGGTGCTGGAGGCACGGAGGTATTGAGGCACGGAGGTGCAGGAGGCACAGCGGTGCTGAGTGCTGAGGCACAGAGGTGCTGGAGGCACTGAGGTATTGAGGCACGGAGGTGCTGGAAGCACGGAGGTACGCTGAGGCACGGAGGTGCTGAGGCACGGAGACACTGGAGACACTGAGGTGCCGAGGCACGGAGACACTGGAGACACTGAGGTGCTGAGGCACGGAGACACTGGAGACACTGAGGTGCTGAGGCACGGAGACACTGGAGACACTGAGGTGCTGAGGCACGGAGACACGAGACACTGAGGTGCCGAGGCACGGAGACACTGGAGACACTGAGGTGCTGAGGCACGGAGACACTGGAGACACTGAGGTGCTGAGGCACGGAGACACTGGAGACACTGAGGTGCTGAGGCACGGAGGTGCTGGAAGCATGGGACGCTGGAAGCACGGGAGCTCTGGAGATCACAGGTACAGTAGCAACGATGATACTCAGGCGCCGGCGCACTGCCCGGCGTCTGAATTTGAACTTCCCGCCAGGGCCTGATTGGAGGAAGCCCTGATGACATCACCCGCACCTCCCGTGGACGCCGGGCGCACACGCCGGCCGGACGGAGCGCCGGACGCCAGGGCCCGCCAGCGAGGATGGCCGCACGGAGACCCAGCGCACCCAGAGGGGTAAGTATGGGGACCGCGGCGGCGTCGTGACAAATCTCTTCTTCCTCTTGTACCCAAGCTCCTGCAAACCATACCACCAACTCCCTCAATGTCAATTTCCTCCTTAGACAGGAACGCCAATAGTCCTGCAGGCCATGTCACTGGCAAGTCTTACGAGTCCTCTGGGTACAAGAGCTTGTACCCAAGCTCCTGCAAACCATACCACCAACTCCCTCAATGTCAATTTCCTCCTTAGACAGGAACGCCAATAGTCCTGCAGGCCATGTCACTGGCAAGTCTTACGAGTCCTCTGGGTACAAGAGCTTGTACCCAAGCTCCTGCAAACCATACCACCAACTCCCTCAATGTCAATTTCCTCCTTAGACAGGAACGCCAATAGTCCTGCAGGCCATGTCACTGGCAAGTCTGACGAGTCCTCTTCTAACTGGGATTCCACCGATGGATTCTTGAGTGGAACGCCTACTGCTGCTGTTGCTGCTGGCGCTGCTGTTGTTGCTGCTGGGAGTCGATCGTCATCCCAGAGGGGAAGTCGGAAGACCACTTATACTACTTCCAGTAAGCAATTGACTGTCCAACAGTCCTTTGCGAGGAAGATGAAATATCACAGCAGTCATCCTGTTGCAAAGCGGATAACTCAGGCCTTGACAACTATGTTGGTGTTAGACGTGCGTCCAGTATCCATCGTTAGTTCACGGGGACTTAGAGAATTGCTTGAGGTAGTGTGTCCCCGGTACAAAATCCCATCTAGGTTCCACTTCTCTAGGCAGGCGATACCAAGAATGTACAACACACAAACTGCAACCAGGCGCTTAATTGAATTTAATTAATATATCATCAATTAATTATTCTCAAGCTTGATAATACTGATTCATTATTGTTTTACATTGTTTATGATATTTTAGACCGGTCTAATTTTTATGTGTATTAAAACATATGAAATATAGTAAAATTTGTAGTTTGATCATTTGAACGTCAGCCATACCATAATAGATACCAAGAATGTACACAGACGTCAGAAAAAGTGTCCTCAGTGTCCTAAAAAATGCAGTTGTACCCACTGTCCACTTAACCACGGACATGTGGACAAGTGGAGCAGGGCACACAAAGGACTATATGACCGTGACAGCCCACTGGGTAGATGTATTGCCTCCCAAAGCAACAACAGCGGCGGCACCAGTAGCAGCATCTCGCAAATGCCAACTCGTTCCTAGGCAGGCTACGCTTTGTATCACCGATTTCCATAAGAGGCACACAGCTGACAACCTCTTACGGAAACTGAGGAACATCATCGCAGATTGGCTTACCCCAATTGGACTCTCCTGGGGATTTGTGATATCGGACAGCGTCACCAATATTGTGCGTGCATTACATGTGGGCAAATTCCAGCACGTCCCATGTTTTGCATATACAATTAATTTGGTGGTGCAGAATTTTTTGAAAAAACGACAGCTGCGTGCAGGAGATGCTGTCAGTGGCCCGAAAAATTGCGGGCCACTTTCGGTTTTCAGCCACCGCGTGCCGAAGACTGGAGCACTAGCAAACACTCCTGAACATGCCCTGCCATCAGCTGAAGCAAGAGGTGGTAACGAGGTGGAATTCAACCCTCTATATGCTTCAGAGGATGGAGGAGCAGCAAAAGGCCATTCAAGCCTATACATCTGCCTACAATATAGGCAAAGGAGGGGGAATGCACCTGACTCAAGCGCAGTGGAGAATGATTTCCATGTTGTGCAAGGTTCTCCAACCCTTTGAACTTGCCACACTTGAAGTCAGTTCAGCCACTGCCAGCCTAAGTCAGGTCATTCCCCTCATCAGGCTTTTGCAGAAGCAGCTGGAGAGATTGAAGGAGGACCTAAAACGGAACGATTCCGCTAGGCATGTGGGACTTGTGGATGGAGCCCTTAATTCACTTAACCAGGATTCACGGGTGGTCAATCTGTTGAAATCAGAGCACTACATTTTGGCCACCGTGCACGATCCTAGGTTTAAAGCCTACGTTGTATCTCTCTTTCCGGCAGACACAAGTCTGCAGATGTTCAAAAACCTGCTGTTGAGACAATTGTCAAGTCAAGTGCAACGTGACCCATCAACAGCTCCTCCTTCATTTTCTACCGCCACTGGAGCTGCCAGTTAAAGGATAACATTTCCAAAACCACCCGCTGGCGGTGATGCTGTCACAACTGAGGGCCTGAGCTGACGGGAGGCAGCCTCAGTTGTAGGGGCTGAGATGTACCGGAACCTGGGAGGTTGTATCAGACCCCTGGACATGTAAGTAACATGAATAATAACTGCCCGAAGGCGTGACCACGACAACTTGGATAAAAGTCAATGATGTTTATTATGACAACTCCGCAACACAGCAGCAGTAAAAGAAAACGTAAAAGTCAGCAAAGAATAAATACAGTTCCTGGGTACTACAGGATGGCAGGAGCCACAGGGCACTGGTAGTGTGAGATAGTTCTTATGATCTTCTAAATGGAAAGTCCTTACCAGGCCCGACTGTAGCAATGGAGATAACCCAGGATTGTGCCAGCTGGTGTTCCAGGAAAAGCTGGGTTGCTGAAGATAAAACAGCTGCTGTGGATACTGCTGGAACCAGACTGTTGTTAGCACGGAGTGGATACTGGCTGGAACCAGTTAAATAATAAATGAACTTGGGAGCGATGAAATATGAACTGAAATGTAGAACTTGAGAGCGGAGAAATAATAATACCGGTGGAGAGTGGTAAAGTGTAGAAAGGACACCGGCCCTTTAAGGGAAGCTGTACTCTGCTGGAAGCTGAGCTGGAAGCAGGTAATGTTGTAGCTGGAAACAGATGAATCCACAATGGATTGGAGAGTCAGGCTACACCGCAGGTGGAATGCTGGTGCGGGTCTCTATGGTAGAAGTCTTGAGACAGGAGCTGGAACCTGGAAGACAATCACAGGAGAGAGACAAACAGGAACTAGGTTTGACAACCAAAGCACTGACGCCTTCCTTGCTCAGGCACAGTGTATTTATACCTGCAGCAAGGAAGGGATTGGCTAGGCAATTATGCAGATTATCAATACTGAGAACAGATTGGTGGAAATGATCAGCTGACAGAATCCAAGATGGCTGCGCCCATGCAGACACTTGGAGGGAAGTTTGGTTTGTAATCCATGTGGTAATGAAAACAGTAATGGCGGCGCCGGCCACCGGAGACAGGAGGCGCCAGGCTGACAGATGCACATCCAACCACGCGGACACAGCGGAGGCCGCGGCTGACGTAATCGCCACTCAGACACTCTGCATGCAGAAGAGCAGGGACGGCGGCGGAGGCCGCGGAAGACGCCATGCCAGGTGTAATATGGTGTTTACTGTGACAGCGTCCCAGAGTGACAGGAGAGGATACAGGAATGTACACATCAGGATAACAGATGGGATCCGGTCCTGGAGCGCTGAGCCAGCCTTAGGAGGCATCTGATGGGTAAGAAATGGCGTCCAGATACCCGGATCGTGACAGCACCCCCCCCTTTAGGAGTGGCCCCAGGACACTTCTTTGGCTTTTGAGGAAACTTGGAATGGAATCTCCGGACCAAGGCAGGAGCATGGACATCAGAAGCATTGGTCCATGAACGTTCCTCAGGACCATAACCCTTCCAGTCAATAAGATATTGTAGTTGACCGTAACGGTGACGTGAGTCCAGGATCTTGGCCACTTCATACTCAACGCCTCGTTGAGTTTGGACTTTCGGAGTTGGAGGAAGTGAGGAATGAAACCGATTCAAGATCAGCGGTTTCAACAGGGAAACATGGAATGTCCTGGGTATTTTTAAGAAGGGAGGCAACTGGAGTCTGTAAGCAACAGGATTGATGACTTGTTCAATCTTGAAAGGGCCGATATAGCGAGGTGCAAACTTCATACTGGGAACTCTTAACCTCAAATTCTTCGTGGATAACCATACCCGATCACCCACCCTGAGAGCAGGAACTGCTCGACGCTTCTTATCCGCAAACTTCTTGTACCTGAACGATGCCTTGAGCAGAGCTGATCGTACGCTCTTCCAGATATTGGCAAACTGATGCAAGGTGATATCCACTGCGGGAACAGAAGTTGCTGGAAGCGGTTGGAACTCAGGGACTTTAGGGTGGAATCCAAAGTTAGTGAAGAATGGTGTTGAAGCAGATGAAGAATGATACTGGTTGTTATGACAGAACTCGGCCCAGGGAAGTAATTGAACCCAGTCATCTTGAGAGGAGGACACATAGATGCGGAGGAAGGCCTCCAAGTACTGATTCACCCTCTCGGTTTGACCATTGGTCTGAGGATGGTAAGCCGTGGAAAACTTTAGCTTGACTTGGAGGACTTGACATAAACTTCGCCAGAATTTGGCTGTGAATTGAACTCCTCGATCTGAGATAATTTCTTCAGGAAGACCGTGGAGTCGGAAGATCTCTTGTATGAATACTTGAGCCAACTTGGAAGCTGACGGAAGACCGGTGAGAGGAATGAAGTGTGCCATCTTGGTGAACCGGTCAACTACCACCCAGATGGTATTGAACTTGTTGCACATGGGTAAGTCTGTAATGAAATCCATCGACAAGTGGGTCCATGGTCGACGGGGAACGGATAGTGGAACCAGTTGCCCCGCAGGCGACTGGCGGGATACTTTATGTTGGGCACACTTTGGGCAAGATGCAATAAACTCCAAGACGTCCTTTTTCAGAGTTGGCCACCAATAGGACCTAGAGATAAACTCCAGGGTTTTTTGGATACCTGTATGTCCGGCAAAACGGGAAGCATGGGCCCAATGCATGAGCTTCTTCCTTAGCATCGGCTTCACAAAACTTTTCCCTGATGGGGGCGTAGAGTCCATCCCTACCGTGGAGAATGCCAACGGATTTATAATAGGATGCTTGTCTGAAGACTCTGACTCATTTTCTTGCTCCCATGAGCGGGAAAGGGCATCGGCCTTGCGATTCTGAGAGCCCGGACAGAACTGGAGTTTAAAGTCGAACCTGGAAAAGAAAAGTGCCCATCTGGCCTGACGAGGGTTGAGACATTGTGCGCCCTTCAGGTATAAAAGGTTCTTGTGGTCTGTAAGTATGGTGATTGAATGAGAAGCTCCCTCCAACAGATACCTCCACTCTTCTAGAGCGAGCTTGATGGCTAGCAACTCCTGGTCGCCAATGGCATAGTTGCGCTCAGCTGGGGAGAACTTCCGGGAGAAGAAACTGCAAGGGTGTAAATGGCCATCTTTAGCCCTCTGAGATAACACCGCTCCTACTCCAACGGAGGAGGCATCCACCTCTAAGATGAAAGGAGAGTCGATGTCAGGCTGTTTCAGAACAGGCGCAGAGATGAACCTTTGTTTTAAAAGATGAAATGCTTGCATGGCTTCTTCAGACCACTTGGACGGGTTAGCACCCTTCTTAGTGAAAGCAGTAATAGGCGCCACAATGGTGGAAAAGTCTCGTATAAACTTTCGGTAATAGTTGGCGAACCCTAAGAACCTCTGGACCCCTTTGAGGGTTAAGGGTACCGGCCAATTTTGGATTGCTTGTAGTTTCTCAGGATCCATCTCTAGTCCGGAACCGGACACAATGTACCCTAGAAACGGAATGGACTTGACTTCAAAGACGCATTTTTCTAATTTGCAATAGAGATGATTGACACGGAGACGGGACAGAACCTCTTTAACCCAAAAACGATGTTCCTCTAAATCGTTGGCAAAAATGAGGATATCGTCTAGATAGACCACGACATGACGGTATAGAATGTCTCTGAAGATCTCATTGACAAAATGCTGGAAGACAGCTGGAGCATTGCTCAATCCGAAGGGCATGACGAGGTACTCATAATGTCCGTCACGGGTGTTAAAGGCGGTCTTCCACTCGTCACCCTCACGGATCCGGATGAGATTGTATGCACCTCGCAAGTCCAGCTTTGTAAAGATGGTAGCTCCGCTAACTCTGTCAAAGAGCTCAGTAATCAGGGGTAAAGGATAACGGTTCTTGATGGTAATGTCGTTCAAACCTCTGTAGTCGATGCACGGCCGCAGACCACCATCTTTCTTTTTACAAAAAAGAAGCCTGCGCCGGCTGGAGAAGAAGAAGGTCGAATGAACCCCTTTGCTAGGTTCTCTTTAATATATTCCTCCATAGAATGCGTCTCAGGCAGAGACAACGGATAAGTTCGGCCTCGAGGTGGAACCTTCCCTGGAACGAGATCAATCGGACAGTCCCATTCTCTATGAGGAGGAAGGATATCAGCAGAAGCTTTACTGAACACATCCGTGAAATCTTGATATGGAGGAGGTGGAACATCAGACGACCTGGGGGAGGAAGAACAGACAGGCAATACTTTAAACAAACATGTCTCAGCACAGGAGGAACCCCATGCCAGGATTTGCGTAGTCGTCCAATCAATTGCAGGATTGTGAAGACGGAGCCATGGAAGGCCCAGGACCACAGGATGTGTGGCTCTTGGAATCACTAAAAAAGAAATAAGTTCGGAATGAAGAACTCCCACTCTCAGACGAACTGGTAGAGTCCTTAAAGAAATAACTGCATCAAAAATTTTGCTGCCATCCACGGCAGTTAAAGAAATGGACGAAGGAAGTCTCTCGGTGGGTAGGGACCACCGTTTAACATAGGCTTCGGTAATAAAGTTCCCAGCTGCTCCGGAATCAAGGAGGGCAATGACGTTCCGATAACGTTGAGCAACTTGAAGCGAGACTGGGAGATTACAATCTTGAGGAGATGGAGAGGAGATCATTACTCCTAGCCGGCCCTCTCCTTGGCGAGCTAGGATTTGGAGTTTCCCGGACGTTTGGGACAGGCATTAATGGTGTGAGACGGAGCTGCACAATAGAGACAGAGAAACTCGGAGAGACGTCTTCGGCGCTCAGCAGGAGTTAAACGGGAACGGCCAAGTTGCATGGGCTCATCTTTAGATGGTGACAGTTGACGAGGAGGAGGAGCAGAAGATTTTGGAGCAGATGATCTTCCACGCTCAGTTGCTCTCTCTCTGAAACGTAAATCAACTTTCGTGCAGAGTGAGATTAGCTCATCTAACTTAGAAGGTAAGTCTCTGGTAGCTAACTCATCTTTAATACGCTCAGATAAGCCATGCCAGAATGCAGCATACAGGGCCTCGTCGTTCCATGCCAGTTCGGATGCCAGGATCTGGAACTGTATCAGATATTGTCCTACAGTACGTGACCCCTGGCGTAAACGGAGAATCTCGGATGAAGCTGAGGTTACCCGGCCTGGCTCGTCGAAGATGCGCCTGAATGTTGACACGAAGGCAGTGTAGGAAGATAGCAGGGTGTCGGACCTCTCCCATAACGGTGATGCCCAATCAAGGGCTGAGCCACTGAGAAGAGAAATAATGTAGGCAATTTTTGTACGGTCACTGGGAAAATTGCCAGGTTGTAGCTCAAACTGAATCTCACACTGGTTGAGAAATCCCCTGCAGAATCTTGGAGATCCGTCAAATTTTGCTGGCGTTGGAAGATGAAGACGTGGAGCAGAAATGGGTAAGGTGGGTGGGGTTATAGCTGGAGTCACTGTGGTTGACGCACCAGACGCGCCTGATCCACGGAGAGTTGTCTGAATCCCATCCAGCCGAGTAGAGAGATCCTGGAGACAGCGGATGATGTGGCCCTGTGCAGCCTCCTGATGTTCTAGTCGGGCTGCCAGTTCTTGCATCGGCCTGGCCGCTTGATCCTGGTCTCCGGCTGGATTCATTAGGTCAGTGCTTACTGTCACAACTGAGGGCCTGAGCTGACGGGAGGCAGCCTCAGTTGTAGGGGCTGAGATGTACCGGAACCTGGGAGGTTGTATCAGACCCCTGGACATGTAAGTAACATGAATAATAACTGCCCGAAGGCGTGACCACGACAACTTGGATAAAAGTCAATGATGTTTATTATGACAACTCCGCAACACAGCAGCAGTAAAAGAAAATGTAAAAGTCAGCAAAGAATAAATACAGTTCCTGGGTACTACAGGATGGCAGGAGCCACAGGGCACTGGTAGTGTGAGATAGTTCTTATGATCTTCTAGATGGAAAGTCCTTACCAGGCCCGACTGTAGCAATGGAGATAACCCAGGATTGTGCCAGCTGGTGTTCCAGGAAAAGCTGGGTTGCTGAAGATAAAACAGCTGCTGTGGATACTGGCTGGAACCAGACTGTTGTTAGCACGGAGTGGATACTGGCTGGAACCAGTTAAATAATAAATGAACTTGGGAGCGATGAAATATGAACTGAAATGTAGAACTTGAGAGCGGAGAAATAATAATACCGGTGGAGAGTGGTAAAGTGTAGAAAGGACACCGGCCCTTTAAGGGAAGCTGTACTCTGCTGGAAGCTGAGCTGGAAGCAGGTAATGTTGTAGCTGGAAACAGATGAATCCACAATGGATTGGAGAGTCAGGCTACACCGCAGGTGGAATGCTGGTGCGGGTCTCTATGGTAGAAGTCTTGAGACAGGAGCTGGAACCTGGAAGACAATCACAGGAGAGAGACAAACAGGAACTAGGTTTGACAACCAAAGCACTGACGCCTTCCTTGCTCAGGCACAGTGTATTTATACCTGCAGCAAGGAAGGGATTGGCTAGGCAATTATGCAGATTATCAATACTGAGAACAGATTGGTGGAAATGATCAGCTGACAGAATCCAAGATGGCTGCGCCCATGCAGACACTTGGAGGGAAGTTTGGTTTGTAATCCATGTGGTAATGAAAACAGTAATGGCGGCGCCGGCCACCGGAGACAGGAGGCGCCAGACTGACAGATGCACATCCAACCACGCGGACACAGCGGAGGCCGCGGCTGACGTAATCGCCACTCAGACACTCTGCATGCAGAAGAGCAGGGACGGCGGCGGAGGCCGCGGGAGACGCCATGCCAGGTGTAATATGGTGTTTACTGTGACAGCGTCCCAGAGTGACAGGAGAGGATACAGGAATGTACACATCAGGATAACAGATGGGATCCGGTCCTGGAGCGCTGAGCCAGCCTTAGGAGGCATCTGATGGGTAAGAAATGGCGTCCAGATACCCGGATCGTGACAGATGCAGGGCAGTCAGGAGCAAGTGCTGACATCTGGTCCGGACTGAAGGCCCTGCCAAAGATTACTGACATGTCTACTGTCACTGCATATGATTCTGTCACCATTGAAAGAATGGTGGAGGATTATATTAGTGACAGCATCCAAGTAGGCATGTCAGACAGTCCGTACTTATACTGGCAGGAAAAAGAGACAATTTGGAGGCCCTTGCACAAACTGGCTTTATTTTACTTAAGTTGACCCCCCTCCAGTGTGTACTCCGAAAGAGTGTTTAGTTCAGCCGGTCACCTTGTCAGCGATCGGCGTAGGAGGTTACTTCCAGAAAATGTGGAGAAGATGATGTTCATCAAAATTAATAATAAATTCCTCCGTGGAGACATTTACCAGCAGTTGCCTCCAGAAAGTACACAGGGACCTGTGATGGTGGATTCCAGTGGGGATGAATTAATTCTCTGTGAGGAGGAGGATGTACACAGTGAAAGGGGTGAGGAATCGGAGGATGAGGATGAGGTGGACATCTTGCCTCTGTAGAGCCAGTTTGTGCAAGGAGAGATTGATTGCTTCTTTTTTGGTGGGGGCCCAAGCCAACCAGTCATTTCAGCCACAGTCATGTGGCAGACCCTGTCGCTGAAATGATTGGTTTGTTAAAGTGTGCATGTCCTGTTTATACAACATAAGGGTGGGTGGGAGGGCCCAAGGACAATTCCATCTTGCACCTCTTTTTTATTTATCTTTGCATCATGTGCTGTTTGGGGACTATTTTTTTTAAGTGCCATCCTGTCTGACACTGCAGTGCCACTCCTAGATGGGCCAGGTGTTTGTGCCGCCCACTTGGGCCGCTTAGCTTAGTCATCCAGCGACCTCGGTGCAAATTTTAGGGCTAAAAATAATATTGTGAGGTTTTCAGAATAGACTGGAAATGAGCGGAAATTTTGGTTATTGAGGTTAATAATACTATAGGATCAAAATTACCCCCAAATTCTGTGATTTAAGCTGTTGTTATTCTTAAAAATACCCGAATCCAAAACGCATCCGAATCCGACAAAAATCCAAAAGGGTGGTTTTGCCAAAATGCGTCCGAATCCAAAACACGATCGCGGAACCGTATCCAAAACCAAGACACAGAACACGAAAAATGCCCGCTGCACATCTCTAATCAGTACCATACTGAACAGACTAGGTCTGTGTCCCACTAGAACAGGTGGAACCCACACTATACACAAATGCAGCCATCTCTAAATGATCCCACCGTATGTCCAGTTATAAAAATGTTATAAGGAATGCCTTAAAAATGCTTTCTCTTTCCCTCCTGTGATGTGAGACGATTGACCAAGAACTTTTGAACCTTGGGATTGTAACTATCATTGTATGCTTTTACAGCAGAAATCCCAATGGATGTTTTTGGTCAATTTCTGGTACCCAGCCGATACAAGATATCACTTAACGCCCTGTATCAGTCATAGATAATACCCCACCTTTTTAACTCTTACTTTACAGGTGGCCCTGATACATGAGTACCAACTTTCTGGCTGCCCCATGCGGGAGGGTGCAGCCAGGTCTGAATAATAAGTCATTGCAGTCCCGACCCCCACTATTCAATAACCTGATTTCCGGCATTGAATAGCAGGGGTCAGGGCTACAATGATGCAAATCAGCACAAATCACATCATCAGCCCCTCTCACTTTGAACGACTTGCCTACCCTTCTCAGGAGCTGGGAGCACTACTCAATTTCCGGGAGACTCCTGGTCGATCCAGGAGAGTATGCAATTATGCCCTGATGACAGCTATCTTGTGGCTGTTGAGATCCCACTACTTTGGAAATTCCCACTACATTGGAAAAGGATGCAGAGACCATGGGGGTCATTCTGAGTTGTTCGCTCGTTGACGATTTTTGCTATACTGCGATTAGTCGCTTACTTCGCATGCGCAAGGTTCGCAGAGCGCATGCGCTTAGTTATTTTACACAAAAGTTAGGTATTTTACTCACGGCATAACAAAGCTTTTTCATTGCTGTGCTGATCGTAGTGTGATTGACAGGAAGTGGGTGTTTCTGGGCGGAAACTGGCCGTTTTATGGGAGTGTGCGGGAAAAACGCAGGCGTTCGAGTTGCAAAACGCAGGAGTGGCGTGAGAAACGGGGGAGTGGTTGGGCAAACGCTGGGTGAGTTTGTGACGTCAAACCAGGAACGAAAAGGACTGAGCTGGTCGCAATGGTTGAGTAAGTCTGGAGCTACTCAGAAACTGCTAAGAAATTTCTATTCGCAATTCTGCTAATCTTTCGTTCGCACTTCTGCTAAGCTAAGATACACTCCCAGAGGGCAGCGGCTTAGCGTGTGCAATGCTGCTAAAAGCAGCTAGCGAGCGAACAACTCGGAATCACCCCCCATGCCATTTTAAGTAAAGTTTTTTTTTTGTTTTGTTTTTTTAAAAGAACAGTTTGAGAAGTGACAGTTGAAGCCATTACTGAAAAGGGAGGTTACTCTGCTATAGGTGATACCACATATCTGTTGCTCAAAAGAGTTAATATCACATGTCATTTGCCAGTTATGAGAAGCTTATTTAAATCCGGGACATTACTTTAACATTATATTTATTGGATAAAAGTTTATCCTCTAAAACACTTTATGGCATCTACCTTGCTCCTCTATTTTTGACAGCACTGCCAGGGCCGTAAGGAGAGTGGTGCGGCCGTTGCCGTTGCACAGGGTGTTATGCTCTTGGGACAGAACCCGTCCTGCTCACCCACTGCCACCGCCAAGCTGCTCCTGGCAGTACCGTAGTTCCCCGACGCTGGTGGCCCTGCCCTCCCTTTACTTTATGACAGCATGCACTCGGAGGGGGGCTTACTACTGCCCAGTTATGGGGTGAAGCAGTGAAACTGTTTTTGTAACTGTGCATGACTTTCATTGTACTGTTATGCTAGCCAATATTTACTGTGCACCAACCAGCCACAATAAATATTCTAATGGTGTACAGGGAGAGACAATTTTTGCTTAGGTACTGCTAATTTTACTATGAGATTTTATTACAAGTTAATTGATTGCTTATTCAGTTAAGTTTGGGCTGCAGATCTGTTACGGTTTTCAGGGAGCTTTCAGTTCAGTGTATAGCATATACTGCAGGCCACTACTGCATAAACAGTGCAGAATCTCTACTGTTCAAGTGTTACTGTATATGCGCAATATAAATTATACT
Organism: Pseudophryne corroboree; assembly: GCF_028390025.1. Classification (NCBI taxonomy): domain Eukaryota; kingdom Metazoa; phylum Chordata; class Amphibia; order Anura; family Myobatrachidae; genus Pseudophryne; species Pseudophryne corroboree. Next base: position 320,686,092 of record NC_086445.1, on the reverse strand, counting down.
GTATATTATGCATGCAGTATCTGAAGTGTTGGACTGGGGCATGAAGGGCCCACCGGGGGGGATGCAGTGGTAGAGGCCCATGTTTAGAGAGTGCATGGTCTGGGCCACTTGATAAAAAATATATATAGTAAATACTGCTAGTGCATGCATGCACTGTAAAAAATACACCATTGTCTTGTGCAGTATAATTAAATGTAACATGTATAATGTATAATTCAAGTACACAGTCTGATCCCTAGAGGAGGATGTGGGGGCCAACTGGGGATTTCCCCTGTACACCTATGGGCCAGTCCAACCCTGAGCATCTGAGAAACATAACCTTGCTCAACCAAAGTGTTCCTGTAATTTTATACAAATCCCTTCCCAAGAAGACTTTTTTTGTTAATGTGGTTCCCAAACTGGGTACAGTGGCACCCTGGAGTGCTGTGGGGCACCTGTAGGGGTTCCCACGGGCTGGTTGTCCAGTACCAAATAAAATAAATTCTAGTCAATGTGGTAGGCAAATCCAGAGCTGATGGCTTCAAATCATGAAATACATTAACCAACAGAAGTACAACCATGTCCACCACTATTTAGCAGAAGTTATGGATGACAGGAAAACACAATTTACTTAATTTAATGATTTTGCTGAATTTCTCAATAAGAAACTTTTGGCCAAGAAGTGCTGTGACAAACATACTGACACTCTAGAAAGCCATAATTCTTTGGGAACCACTGATTTATACCACGATTGGTTTAGGCCTTATACCAGATCCCAGAATAAACCATGCTATCCTTTGCATCATATCTGTGTCCCTATCTCTGATAGCCTGGGGGAAAACCTTACCTCTCTGCCACCGTGGGGTACATCAGGAAAGTACTTATTTCCCACAACAAGGTTCCCCCACTCTGTACATATTGTACCCACTCCACCCCACTGGCCTCTGGGGTGTTACAATATGATGTGTCCCTTTATGGAATTTTTGGAAACTATGCTTTCTCTTTATAATAAGTATGAATCACTTATTTAAATTGTCTTAGCTTGTAAAGGGCAGGACTATTTTTGGGGATGGAACGCTCTGGAATGCCGTTCCTGAAGGTCTTTTCTAAAATGACGTCATCAGTTCCGGAACGTCTCCAGCAGCCAATCAGAGCTTGCAGACCTGCCAGCGCCATATTTAAAATCTCCACTGGAGATGGGACACAGCGAGGGAAAGGAGAGACGCGCACTGTGCTCTCCTCCCCTCAGGCAGACTCAGACAGGGGAAGCAGAGGCAGCAGCGATGGGGTGAGCACTATTACCAGTGGCCATGTGTGTCTGGCTCTACTAGGGCAATGAGTAAGAGGCACTACTGGGGTTCTTTGTGTAACTGGCACTACTGGGGACAGTGTGTATCTGGCATTACTGGGGGCAGTGTGTAACTGGCATTTCTGGGGACAGTGTGTATCTGGCATTACGGGGGGCAGTGTGTAACTGGCATTTCTGGGGACAGTGTGTATCTGGCATTACTGAGGCAGTGTGTATCTGGCATTACTGGGGGCAGTGTGTATCTGGCATTCAAGGCCGTAACTATATGTGTGCCAGCGGTGCCTGGCACACATATACCCTGAGGGCCCAACTGACCGCATCCCCAAAGTCTGCGGCGGGCAATGTAATGAGTCAGACTGACTCATTACCAGCCGTCTATACTGTGTGCTGCAGTCGGAGTGAGCATCCAAAGTGGATGTTTGCAGTGTGCCCATGTTCTGACCCCCGTGCCCGGCTCCCGCCTCCTGTGTCACGCTGCCTGGCTGCCGCCTCCTGTCCCCCGCTGCCCGGCTCCCGCCTACTATCCCCCGCTGCCCGCTGCCTGACACTCTGAGTCCGGCTGCCTCGCTCCCGCATTATGGCCCCCCGAGGCACGGATCCCACACTCACTCTCCGGCTCCCACCTCCTGCCTCCTGACACGTCAGCAGTGGTAGATTCGGCAGTGGCTTCCAAACGCAGAGGCAGGTCCAGCATCGTCAGCGGCGGCTTCATGAGGAGGAACTGGTGAGCAGAGAGGGGACTGACAGGGGAGAGTGCCGGGGTGGGGATAAAGAGAGTGAGTACTTATGTGGCTTTGCCTGTATATGAGTACATGTGGCTGTGTGTGTTTATATGTGGCTGTGTGTGTGTGTGTGTGTGTGTGTGTGTGTGTGTGTGTGTGTGTGTGTGTGTGTGTGCTGTGTGCACTGTGCATATATGTGGCTGTGTGCATATATGTGGTACTGTGTGCGGAAGAGAGGGGCACCATTGTCTCTTCCGGCTCCAGGCATCTGGTATGTACTTACGCCCCTGGCCTACCGTAATGTGTAAAAGGGGGACTCTGCCTGTCGTAATGTGTAAAAAGGGGACTCTGCCTGCTGTACTGTGTAAAAAGGGGACTCTGCCTGCCGTAATGTGTAAAAGGGACTCTACCTGGTGTAGCGGCGCTACTGTGCGGCATAAATTTGAATAATGGAGACTACTGTGCAGCGTAATACTGTGTTTCCCCGATAATAAGCCCTACCCTTGCTTTTGGAAACGGGTGCAAAATAAGCCCTACCCCGAAAATGAGCCCTATCAAAATTCCCATTACCCGAGTCCGTGCACTAAATTCAATGCCCCCAGCTCCACCCCCGGCAACCCCCTTCACCGCCGTCCTGCTTGAGGGATGCTCTACAGTACTGTATCAGCCGTTGAAGACTCCAGCTCCCAGTCCCAGGGATGCATTGCGCCCTGCGCATGATGTCACCGCGCACATCACGCGGCTTCTGTACACGGCGGGAGCGGAGTAGCAGCGGCGCCGGCGGAAATCAAGAAGAAGAACTGGAAACTGGAACTGGAAAGTGCTGTAGGTGAGGAGCAGGACTGGGGGCATGGTGGCTGTAAGGGGGCATGGTGGCTGTAAAAGGAGGACTGGGGGCTGTAAAAGCTGGACTGGGGGCATGGTGGCTGTAAAATAAGCCCTACCGCGAAAATAAGCCGTATGGTGTTTTCTGTTGAAAAAAAATAAATAAGACAGTGTCTTATTATCGGGGAAACACGGTATGAATTGCTATTATTTTGTGGCCACACTCCTTCACCATGAATCCACACCCCTATTGGCCCTATTGTGAATAAAGGGGGTCGCCAATGCTGTTTCTTGCACACAGCGCTAAAATGTTTAGTTACGGCACTGCTGGCATTACTGGGGTACATTGCACATTGTAACTGGCACTACTGGGGGCAGTGTGTATCTGGCATTACCGGAGGCAATGTATAACTGGCACTACTCAGGGCATTATGCGTATATACGGCACTGCTGAGTGCATTATGTGTATATATAGCACTGCTGAGGGCATTATGTGTATGGCACTGCTATGGGCATTATGTGTTTAAAAAAAAAAAATGTTTATGCACCAATTGATGCCCTGCCTCTTCGGTAGCTCGACCCACATCACTGCACAATTCTACCCCGCCCACAGTTCCTGAACCTATTTTCCTATAAAAATAGCACTGGTTAAGGGTAATAGTACCTATTCTACTATAGGCATGCATGGCCTGATCCTGAGTCACACGCAAAGTGGCTGTAGTCGCGGGCAGCTGCAGAAAACTGATTTCCTGCCTTATGCTAATGTGAGAATCCATAACGCTAATGTGGGGGTAGATGCGTAAGCAGATAGCCGTGCCGCCCGTTGATTTTGCACCAGCCAATGCAACAATCATCATGATTTTTGGCACTTGCACCAGCCCCATGCTAAGTGCAAAACATCCATCAGAATCAGGCTTCCTTCCCATATGCATGAGCTTTAGATACACGTTTCTTGCACTCCCCTGACATCTAAACAGAAAAAGAATTTACTCTGCGCCAAAAGACACTTTACAAAACCACAGTGTGCAATCTGTCATGTGTAGTAATTGACTCAATACAACTTCAAATCTATGTAACCACTTTTATATTTGGTCTGTTAAAATTGACACAATAAGACACACATATATAACAAATACTTTGTAGCAATAAATTGCTCTCTATAAAAGAAATATGGAAATATACAATATATTTAAAAGTAACTAGTTGGCTCTGTTTGGTTGGAATTAAATTACTAAACTCTGGCGTCCCAGTGTTCAATTAGATAGAAGAAAGTCCTGCAATATAATGATACAGTCTCTTAATAAATGACTTACAGAAATTGCAGTATATAATTACCCATGTGCTGGTTCCTGGAGTAATTAGATACAGGGTCCGTTTTGTAAAATAATGCACATATGCAGGTAATCAATATGGTATTGGCACAAGCTCACCCTGATTGTTAGCTTTATCAGGAAACCTCTGTGACTATTTCCACGTCACAGGCAATAGACCCCACAGCGGAGGACAGCGGTGAATACCCAATGTGAGCAGGTGGAATCCTGGATGTAGTTGAGGCGGCTATAAACGGCCGTGAGCAGTGATCAGCTGGTATCTGCTGGCTTTGATATCAGAAGTAAGCCTTTTAACGGTAGACGTTGCGGGGTGCCGCCGGCTCTGGGCACCTGTCAGAATCACCAGCGAGGTTATCAGCGGGTAGTCGCCGGCTGGAGCGCCCGGCGTGCAGCGTGCAGGCGTGTGCTGTCAGAGTCTCCAGCGAAGTTTTCAACGGATAATCGCCGGCTAGAGCGCCCGGCGTGCAGCATGCAATTATGTGCTGAGGCGGTGTAAGATAGCAAGACCGCTCTATAGACCAATTGAGCCAAACAGAGAACCAACGTGGAGTGTGCGTCAACGCGTTTCGTCTCCTAGGCAACCGGAGACTTCCTCACAAGTCCGGGCAGTTCCGTACAATCGCATTGCTGCTGCCCTGAAACACTTAATTTCACATAACGATCCAGCTGAGTTCCGTACGACTCAGAATAGGTTGGAGATATGTAAAAGTGTACAAACTTGTGTCTGTGCTGTAAGCAAAAACTAGACAATTGCATCTGTGCACAGATTTGTCCGACTCAGAATCAGCAGCACAGTGTTATAGTGATTTAAGATCATCTCAAAAAGTGTGGAAAAAAACTTATAGTAGCTTTTTCATTTTATCTTGATCTGTCACAATAACATTTGCCAGAGTTGACCAGTAGATGGCAATATATCTCTTTAAAGGAGTTTGCAGGTACCGTTGCTATAAATCATTTGGGATTTCATAGATACAGTAACAAATAATTTGATCAATAAGGGTAAATATTTAGCATAAACACTGTGTTCATCACTGCAAAATGATGATTTCAAACATATTAAATGTACATTCCTTTACAATCTCTGGACAACATACAGAAAACATCCAGATAAAGAAAAGTTTAATTTAGAATCAGAGGTGTTCTTTACCATTATATTTTCACAAGATAAGGTGAAATAAATTGCAAGAAATTGTATTTCTTATGACCGCTGGCATACCGACAGTGTGGCGAGCGCAAATGAGCCCCTTGCGGGCTCACTGCGCTCGCCATGCTGCGGGCACGGTGGCGCGATACGCGCGATACGCTATTTATTCTCCCTCCAGGGGGGTCGTGGACCCCCACGAGGGAGAATATCTGACAGTATGCCGGGTGTTGGGATTCCGGCGCCGGTATACTATGCAACGGGATCCCGACATTCGGCAACCTGAAGACCACCCGTACAGAGTGTACTGGTCTTTTTATATATATATATATATATATATATATATATAGATACCCTTGTAGTAGCCGGCACTCGGAAGGCTTCCGTGGTCTTTCTGGCTCAGGTGCCATCCTATGAGGTTTCCACCTCCATCAATATCCCATGTAAGAAAGGCGGCACTCGGAGACTTAAAGGTGCAAAGAAAATTTAGTAAACAAGCTGCAGAATTACATCAACGTTTCGGGGCACGCAGCCCCTTCATCAGGATAACCCCCATGACACACAAACCCAACGTTTATAGGTGCACTCACCCCTCAAGTCTCTCCCCTGTTGGTTGCCGCTGCCGCCGTGTCCCGGGCCCGGTGTCCGTCTCCCTGGGCTGGACACTTCCGCCGGAAGTGACGTCGCGGGTCCCGGCCACGTTGCCGCGGCAACCCTGCACAACAACCACAAACTGTTAAGGAGCTAATCTGCAGGATACCACGTCAGGGTACCTGAAAATGAACTATAATGAATATATCGTGCATCTCTCTATAAATAAAGTGCAAAGTGCATAAAATCACAGGTATGGGAAATATCTAATTTATAATGTAAAAAATCCCACTGGCGGTGAAAAAACCTTCCATTTATCCATATTTCACCCTCCATGAACAGACATTGAGTGATACGGAAACCTATTGCCCCTTGGAGAGAGATCCCACAGGGGCTTATGTAAGTGAATTATCCAGTATTTTGAATAGAGCATGTGAACAGGGAATGTTGTCCAAAATAATGGTTCCGAAATTATTGAACACATTTCCGGTAGTACCGGTTTTTTACACACTTCCCAAAATACACAAGGACGCACAGCGACCTCCGGGGAGACCCATTGTTTCAGCCCGGGGGTCGCTGTGCGAACCATTAGCTATTTTTCTTGACGCATACCTACAGCCGTGCATTCAACAAACCTTCACACACCTCAAGGACTCCAATGTGCTATTGGAAAAAATTTTACATTTTGATCATGTACCACAGAATTTGCTTATGGCCACAATAGATGTAACCAGCCTCTACACATGCATTCCACATGCAGAAGGCTTACAGGCAGTAAGAAGGCTAATTGCAGGCAATACGGCATATGTGGGTCCAGATGTGGAGCTATTCATTGAACTTCTTGAGTTCACCCTCACGCACAACTATTTTCTGTTTGAGGACAAGTTCTTCAGACAGATAACGGGCTGTGCGATGGGGTCAGCAGTGTCTCCGGCCTTCGCGAACACGTTCATGTGGGAAACTGAAAGTGGTTTGTTTTATGAGAATCCCCTTATTGCTGAGCAAATTTTCTTATATTACCGCTACATAGATGACCTGCTCATCTTCTGTACAGGGGGTGAGCAGTCCCTATGTGACATTATAGCTAAGCATAACAGCTCTGACAGTACCATCAAGCTTACTATGAAGTGCAGCCATACCCACGTTGATTTTCTGGACATCTCCATCCGGATCAATGAGGGGAGGATTGTTCCCAATTTATTCTCTAAACCCACTGATAGGAATATGTTGTTGAGTTATAACAGTTTTCATCCTGCCCCAACTATACAGGGTTTGCCCTACTCCCAATTTCTGCGGGTCTGCAGAATTACAAATACTGCTACAGATCTTGAAGTACAACTTGACATTATGGAAAAGAAATTTGCAGAGAGGGGGTACCCTTTATCTTTATTGAAACAGGCTAGAACTAAAGCATGTGCTCAGAATAGAGTAGATTTACTGACTAAAACAGTGGTTCAAAAGAAACAAAACAAATTACCGTGGGTCAACACATATGATAACAACAGCCGTTATACCAACAAAAAGGCAAAATCGCTATGGCCGAACATTACTACAGACCCTGAACTCAAGGCACTAAAAAATACACAGATTATGCCTAGCTATAAAAGGGGTAGGAATATCAAAGATCTTTTGGTTAAAACAGACCTTAGTAAATTTAAAAAAGCAGTTCCGCAACATTTTTTGAGTAGATCCAATGGTTGCTACAGGTGCATTGGTTGCACGACCTGCAGCTATATGTCGGCTAGGGGGAGTATTTTACATCCACACTCTGCAAAAAAGTACACCATCAATTGGCCTTTGCGTGTAATTCTAAATTTGTCATATACGTAATCATGTGCCCTTGCGGCCTGTATTACATGGGCAAAACAGAATGTTTATTTAAAACAAGGATGGCCCAACACATACAGGCAATCAGGGCTGCGCTAGGTTCAGGCAATAGTGACCAGCCGGTGGCATGACATTTCGCCAAGCTGAAACATGGGATGGCCACATTGAAGTACCGTATTATTGACCACGTGCCTGAATCCATCATAGGGGGCAATAGAGCACAAAAACTGCTCCAGTTGGAGACCCGATGGATTTTTAGACTCGACACCATTAGGCCTAAAGGTCTTAATGAAACTATGGGCCTGAGTAATTTTTTTTAAAAATCTCTAGATAATTATTTCTACATAGCCCGATGATGTTGCTTAGTCAGGGGTTCTGATATAAGGGATAGGGAGGTTCCAATCTGAATTATTTACTTATAGTTGCATGTATAGCGGCTAATTAGAATCATTAGAAATGGGTCTTATTATGTTTTGTAGTGTTATTATAATGATGCTGCTTTCAACGGTGTGGAGTTTAGATGTACTCTAATAATATACGAATTGTTTTTAAAGTCATGTTTATTAATATTGTATGTTTGCACAACTATGGATATATATCAATTATGATGGTACATGGGGAATGCTGCTTGGTATAATGTTTTTTTGTGAAGGAACGGTCTGCAATAGGGTCCGCAGATGGAATTGCTGAAAACGAGCTGGGTCAGATTTTTTACAATTCAGTTATACAAATGGGACTGTATGCACTTGTTTGAGATTTTTCATGAGTGAATTTTTAACACTATATCAGTATTGTTAATTGTTTTGATTTTTTTATCACTAGCATGGTCTTATCTGTTTTTTATACCATTTAGGCTATGTCTGTTCATGGAGGGTGAAATATGGATAAATGGAAGGTTTTTTTACCGCCAGTGGGATTTTTTACATTATAAATTATACATTTCCCATACCTGTGTTTTTATGCACTTTGCACTTTATTTATAGAGAGATGCACGATATATTCATTATAGTTCGTTTTCAGGTACCCTGACGTGGTATCCTGCAGATTAGGTCCTTAACAGTTTGTGGTTGTTGTGCAGGGTTGCCGCGGCAACGTGGCCGGGACCCGCGACGTCACTTCCGGCGGAAGTGTCCAGCCCAAGGAGACGGACGCCGGGCCCGGGACACGGCGGCAGCGGCAACCAACAGGGGAGAGACTTGAGGGGTGAGTGCACCTATAAATGTTGGGTTTGTGTGTCATGGGGGTTATCCTGATGAAGGGACTGCGTGCCCCGAAACGTTGATGTAATTCTGCAGCTTGTTTACTAAATTTTCTTTGCACCTTTAAGTCTCCGAGTGCCGCCTTTTTTACATGGGATATATATATATATATATATATATATATAAAATTTTGTCTGGCCCGGCACTCCTCACGCTCCCCAGCGTACAGATAAGCTGCTCCCGTGCCTTCTTAATCAGGAGGAGAACTCCCATACACATCAATTCCGGTGTAAGCGGCACTGAGAGACTTTTGTAAAGTGTCGGGGTCGCAGCCCCTTCGTCAGGATGAATAACAAACAACAGTAACGTCTTTAAATACCTGTGCATTAGGAGGACCTCACCGCCGCAACCAACCACGCTGCCCGGTTTCAAGTCCTGACGTCACTACACCCTAAGGAAGTGACCCGGCTCCGGTCTGTCCAGCTGGCGTGCTGGGGCTAGATAGGAGTAACCATAGTAACAATTAGTGTTGCACAACATAAGCAGACCAGTGTCAGCTATACAATAATATTGTGAGTGTGTGTTATACAAATATAAAAAACAGTTACTTGAAAAGGTTACAATAACCATGTGAAAAACATATTTATAAGAACATATTAAAAAGATCACAGCAATCACTCCAGCTCCACCGGAGTCGTTGCATACACGGAGCTGTTAGTAAAGTACAGGTATCTGACTCCATCACTATTCATTACTGGACCCAATTACCTGTAGAATGACCTCAGATCAAGTTAACTGAAGCTAAACATTCTTTACAAGCACATATTACAATAATATAATAAATAACTTGAAACGAAATACACCAAAAAAGCAACAAAGAATTTCACAGGAAGCATCTTCCTACTCCCCTAGCTTCACCATAGGGTTGCTTGGACGGACAGGACCTACAAACCTCCTGGAATGGACATCGGCATTGAGGTGTTGTTTCCCCGGACGATGCCTCACCTCAAACTTAAATGGCTGCAAAGCCAAAAACCAATGGGTCACACAAGCATTCACCTCTTTGTTTGTATGCATCCACTGCAAGGGTGCATGGTCTGTGACCAACAAAAACTCAATGTCCCAATAAATAATACCTTAGTGACTCAACTGCCCATTTAATGGCCAAGCACTCCTGATCCACAGTTGAGTACCTGCGCTCCCTGGGCAATTTATTACAGCTAAGATAGAGGATGGGCTTTTCCTCTCCATCTACCTTTTGGGATAGGACTGCTCCTAATCCTGTCCCAGAGGCATATGTTTGTAACACAAATTGCTTTTTAAAGTCAGGAGCTTGTAAGACAGGCTCAGTACACAAAGCTCATCTTAAATCCTGCCATGCAGTTTCCACTGGTCCAGACCACGTTATCTTGTCTGGGAATTGATTTTTAAGACATTCGTTTAGTGGACCCACTATAGCGGCGAAATCTCGAATGAACCTGCGATAATATCCGACCAAACCGAGAAATGTCCTAAGTTGTGATTTACATTTAGGTTTAGACCAGGTGAGGACTGCTTCTACCTTACTAGGCTGAGGTTTAATCTGTCCTCTACCCACAATGTACCCAAAATACTTGGCCTCAATCATACCAATGGCACATTTCTCTGGGTTGGCGGTAAATCTGTGTGCCCGTAGAGACTGTAAAACAGCTTCTACCTTTGGTAGGTGTGACTCCCAATCAGAGCTGAAAATAACAAATAGCCGCATATTACCTGTGGGGCCGCAGCAACTTATTCATAGCTCTCTGGAAGGTTGCTGGGGCACCATGTAAACCATATGGGAGCATTTTATATTGAAACAAGCCTTCTGGGGTAGAGAAGTATGTTTTTGCCTTAACAGCTTCTGTTAACGGAATCTGCCAATAACCTTTTGTCAAATCAAGTGTAGTGAGATATTGACTATTGGCTAAATTTTCTACTAACTCATCAACCCGGGGCATAGGGTAGGAATCAAATCGGGACACTTGATTTAATTTACGGAAGTCTTTGCAGAATTGGATTATTCCACTCACTGGTGGATTCCTCTATAACCCCTAGGCGTAACATCTCTTCCACCTCCTGCTTTACCGCTGCCCTCTTCGCTTCGGGTATGCGATATGGCCTCTGTTTAATGACCACCCCGGGTGGAGTCACAACATCATGTTGGATGATCTGTGTCTTTCCTGGAATGGCAGAAAACACATCTTGGTAGCGTTTTGCCAAGTTCACCACTTCCCGTATCTGTTCAGGAGTAAGCATGACTTCAATGGGTACCTGGCATTCTGGAATCTTTTTTGGGGAACCAAGAGCTGATCTACCTTTTTCCCTTGTAAAGTAGCGACATGATATAGCAAATCATTTTCCAAAACAAAATATGGTACTCCCTCTGATGGTAAAGCATCAACTACCCTAACGTTAACTACTTTAACAGTCTCAAAGGCGTGTACCAAATTGCTGTCATAGCGTTGATCTCTCCCAAAGTCCTGCAGTGATATCTTCTCACCAACTGGGTTCCAATGTGCCTCAGACTCAGTCTTTTGAGTTGGTTTGGGACCGGCAGCCTCTCTCCTGGATGCTAAACTTTGGTAGTCTCTGGTCTCTGGCTTCTGAGTTGTTTTGGTGGTTGACGGCTTGTTGGTAACATGCCAGGTAACCAGCTCCTGCAGCAATGGAAAGCCCCAGCCCAGGATCAGCGGATACGGGGGTCTGGAGGTCACCGCCATTACTACCACCTTTAACGACCGATCTTGAACGGTCAGGGGTAAGTAGACACCTGGGCACTCCTCCACATCGCCATGGATGCACAACACCCTGACAGGAGGCTGGACCAGGAGGAACCAGGGCCCAAATCTCCCGGTTTTCCACCTGTATCTGCACCCGGTATAGGGAGTACTCTGCTTGGGATACCTTCACTGCCGCCATGCTGGCCACTGGCTGAGCCATTTTCCCCGCACTGCAATCCATTGGCTCGCCCTGTTTCGGGCAGTCCCACCGCACATGACCAGGCTTGCCACACTCAAAGCACACCAATGGAGACGGAGCCTTTGGTTTTACTACTGGGACCTGAGTTCTGGGTTTAGGTGTTGGCCCGTATCCTGACCTGGCTTTATTCAGCTTTCCCAGCATCAGGTGCCACTCAATCACCACTGCCAACTCCTCAAATGTCTGGGGGTCAGCCTAAAGGGCCCACTGCTGCACCGAACGGTCTAACACCCGCATAGCCTGGTCCAGTGCAACTACTTCCACAATCTGTACTGCAGAGTTTTTATCCGGCTGCAACCAGGCCCTTGCTAGTCAGGCTAGTTTGGCCAGCTAAATCCTGGGAGGCTCAGAACCCTCCAGCTGCCAGTCATGGAATTCTTGGGCTTTGCTGGGCCCTGTCACTCCAATCCTATCCAGTATAGCCTTTTTCCGGCCAGGATAGGAGCGTGCCTCAGCCACAGTCATGTGCACATATGCCCACTGTGCCTCCCCTGTTAAACAGGGAGCCAGCCTGTCAGACCATTCCTCCACAGGCTATCCAAACATGTGGCCGTGCGCTCAAACGTGGAAAGGAATGCCTCTATATCATCTGCTGGGGTGAGCTTTAGTAGCCTTTCCCGCTCTGGCTCAGATTTTTTAAGCGCTTTTAACTCATCGCACAACATTTGAATTTGAGTTTGCTGTCTTTCCGCCTGGGTTCTTTGCCCCTCATGTAACATCTGAATCTGGGTTTGTTGCCCCTCATGTAACATTTAAATCTGGGTTTGTTGCCCAGCTACAAGTTCAGCAAATTGTTTTAGTAACTCCTCCATATTGCCCTGCATGGCCCCTTGAAGGACAAATCTCGGAGGTTTAATATACTGTAATGTGCCAGGCTTATCAAACAGTCCAAGCCGACACCCGCCTGTTTTGCTGGCTATTTAACACATACCAGCAAACAGTCTGCCTATAATGCTATGGCCCTTTAAAGGCTGCCACTTAATAACCAGAGAGGAGGAAAAGAAATGGGAAAACTTGCAGTTTAAACACCGGTATGCTTACCAATAGTTTCTGCTGTACACCGTGTCCTTGCTCACATTCTCCACCACTTATGACAAGGATCACAAACACAAGGACTCAGATGTACACTTTCTGTGTTTATTTTGAACAGCAGGTCACCACATAGCAAGTTAAAGCCATATGCAGTCAGTAATACAGGCAGTAGCATACAGGCACTCTCAGCATAGCAGACTCTTGATAGGCTCCAGCGGTCCCTAGTCTAACCCACACAACCCGGCCTATCACTTGGGCAGCTATTCCACCGTCAAGAGCAAGGTGACTCTGCCCTGGAAACCCTCTAACAGGAAATCCCAGGTGCTGCTGAGCACACACCTGGGATTCTGCTACTGCTTCCAAAACCTGGTCTGGATCCTCCACAATATATATATATATATATATATATATATATATACTGTGTATATATATATATATATATATATATATATAAACATATATATTATGTCTCGGCGGCTCTCCCGGGCTACTCATATAACAAAATGATCAGTTCACTCTGTATGTTATAGTAATGTTTCAGTTTATTACAAACTTTCGTCAGGAATAAAGTAGTAAAGTATATCTTACTTTTAAATACATTTAATAAGTCCCAGTGAATCATGCCAATTGTGCTCGAACCATCGGATATCCGTTGACATTATGAAATGCAGACAATTCTGCTCCAGTGGCTGGAGTCCATACCACTATCACCATAGCAACTGTACACAAGAGGATATGAACAAAGTACATTTATCATAATACAAAAAGTCCAGACTCGTTGCAGAAATGATCATACATTAATTAAATGATATCTATAAAAAACTATTTAATGACAGCATTTCATTTAGACCATACGGAGAGACTGTATTTAACCTGTTAATCCAACTTGCTTCTTTCTGCAGAAAGCGTTTGCCACGATCTCCACCAATATTACTTTCTATTACGCTGCCAATCATTTTGTATCGTAAAGATTAAATATTGGGGGGAATTCAATTGTTTGAAAAGTCAGTTGGGTGTCTGTTTTTTCCTATCTAATAGACAGGAAAAAACAGACACCCAACCGACTTTTCAAACAATTGAATTACCCCCACTGTGTCTATGTGACAAAGTGTTTGACTACATGATCATTTATGCACGCTGTCTGGATTTCTTGTATTATGATAACTGTACTTTGTTCATTAACTTCTGTTGTATATACCAGTGGTCTCCAACCTTAATTGGGGTGTGAGCTACTTTCAGAAAATAAAACCTCTGAAGGAGCTACCCCCTCCCCCCAATGTGCATGTGTTCCTACAAAGGTGGGTGTGGCCTCACAAAAGTGGGTGTGGCCTCACAACTACAAGTAATGCCCCCCCCACATAGTGACATATACACAAATAATGCCCCTCAGCAGTGCCAGATATTCAAATAATGTCCCTCAGCAGTGCCAGATATTCAAATAATGCCCCTCAGCAGTGCCAGATGCACAAATAATGCCCCCAGCAGTGACAGATACACAAATAAAATAATGCCCCCCAGCAGTGACAGATACACAAATAATGCCCCTCAGCAGTGCCAGATACATAAATAATGCCCCCCAGCAGTGCCAGATGCACAAATAATGCTCCTAGCAGTGCCAGATGCACAAATAATGCCCCCCAACAGTGCCAGATACACAAATAATGCCCCCCAGCAGTGCCAGATACACAAATAATGCCCCTCAGCAGTGCCAGATACACAAATATTGCCCCTCAGCAGTGCCAGATACACAAATAATGCCCCCCAGCAGTGCCAGATGCACAAATAATGCTCTCAGCAGTGTCAGATACACAAATAATGCCCCCAGCAGTGCCAGATGCACAAATAATGCTCTCAGCAGTGTCAGATACACAAATAATGCCCCCAGCAGTGCTAGATACACAAATAATGCCCCCCAGCAGTGCCAGATGCACAAATAATGCCCCCCAGCAGTGACAGTTACACAAATAATGCCCCCCAACAGTGCCAGATACACAAATAATGCCCCCAGCAGCGCCAGATACAATTCCCCACGCAGTGCCATTTAAAATGCCCCCCACAGCGCCAGATAAAATGCCCCCACTGCAGTGTCCGATACAGTGCCCCACACAGTGCTAACCCTTGCTGGCTTCTTCTACTGCCGCCGGTGCTGCTCCTCCTGTATGAGGGACGGAAGGAGAGGAGAGCGCAGCACGTGCCTCTCCTATGAAGTCCGAAGAGCGGCTGCGGTGAGGGTGACAGAGTCTCCGGCGGCGGCAGGCATTTAAAATATGGTGCCGGTAAGTGAGCCAATCAAAACTTGCGGTCCGGCAGCCAAACAGGTGCCGCCACTGCCGGTCCACGAGCTCTGATTGGTTGACGGCCGGCACCATATTAAAAATGAAGGGAGGTTGAGTGCCAGTGACTGCCCAAGCCCGTGCGCTCTGTGAGCTACCGAAAATACTACGGCGAGCTACCGGTAGCTTGCGAGCTACGGGTTGGAGATCACTGGTATATACCCTCTTGTGTACAGTTGCTATGGTGATAGTAGTACAGACTCTGGCCACTGATGTCGCTGGGGCAGAATGATCTGCGCTTCATGATGTCAGTGGATATCCGGTGGTACGAGCACAATTGACATGATTCACTTGGTGTTATTATATGTATTAAAGATAAGATATACTTTACTAGAGAGTCAGTTACAGTCATTCTGGTGGCACCAGACTGCCCGCGGAGAAGCTGGTTCTCAGCTCTTCAAATGCGACTGGAAACTTGGACCCTACCACTCCGTTTGGATCTTCTGCAACAAGGCCCGTTCATACACCCCAGTCCAGCACAGCTTTGTTTAACGTGGTGGCTGTTGAAGCCAATATCTTAAGGAGCAGGGGTATCCCATTTCAGATTGTAATGAAATTTGGTATAATAAATGCAGCCATGGCTATAAAGAAACCCCCCAAATCTTAGGCTGATATGTACAATGGTTTTGAAGTTATAAACCTTCAAAGCTGCAATTTAACAAAAAAATTGCTAATAATGTTTTTTTTAGAGTGCATTTGCAGCTTACCTAATTGAGCTAGAGAGTTGGACAATGGGTGTAATTTTGCACGGCTACGATCAGTTACTCAGACGTGCGGGGGGGGCGCCCAGCACAGGGCTAGTCCGCCCCGCATGTCTGGCTCTGCCTCGCTGCACAAGTACAAAAGCATCGCACAGTGGCGATGCTTTTGTACTTGACGAATAGCTCCCTACCAGCGCAGCTCCTGCACGCTGGGAGGGAGTTACTTGTCGCTGTCTGTGTCGCAGTGGTTACACGTGACGTCACGCAGCCGCCGTGGCCCGCCCCCCCAGGCGTGCCTGGACTGCGCCCCTAAAATGGCGGCCAAACGCCACCAGCCAGCCCCCTCTGCCGCCCAGAGACCGCCTCTGCCTCTGGCAGAGACGATCGCAGGGCTGAGATGGCTGTCAGCTGTCTGGCATGCGCCGGCGCACTGCAGCGCCGGCGCAGTTCAGACCTAATCGGCTGCAGTGCGAAAATGCACAGCAGCGACCAGGTCTGAATTAGGCCCAATGTCTCATTGTAAACCTCTTTTTATAGGCTTTCATATGATATATAACATAGCAGTATGTTTAAAAAAAAAAGTAAAATGGAAACATTTTCAAAATCAAAATTTTGATTTACTCTAAAAATTATATTTTACAATTTTTTAAAAACTTTTCAAAAAATGTTCATACTATTGTTACTAAATCCCCAAAGTTTTAATTGGGATCATGGTGGGAACATCTGCTACAAGAGGATTCACTTTGAACTGTTTGGTAAAATAATGAAAATGAGAATTATCTAGGCCTGTTCATAACTTTTAATTTCTCTCATTAAACAGTTCCTTTAATGTATATTATCTACTGTACAAAGATACAGTACTGTATGTTAATAGTAAAATATTTTAAGCTGGGTACACACTAGATCACAGGTTCTCAAACTCGGTCCTCAGGACCCCACACGGTGCATGTTTTGCAGGTCTCCTCACAGAATTGCAAGTGAAATAATTAGCTCCACCTGTGGACCTTTTAAAATGTGTCAGTAAGTAATTAACACCTGTGCACCTGCTGGGTTACCTGCAAAATATGCACTGTGTGGGGTCCTGAGGACCGAGTTTGAGAACCACTGCACTAGATGATATGTTGGACAATTTGTCATTTTCAGCTGAATTTGAATGACAATTTGTCTAGGGTGTATGTCCTATCGCACAGGTTCTCAAACTTGGTCCTCAGGACCCCACACGGTGCATGTTTTGCAGGTCTCCTCACAAAATCGCAAGTGAAATAATTAGCTCCACCTGTGGACCTTTTAAAATGTGCCAGTGAGTAATTAATACACCTGTGCACTTGCTGGGTTACCAGCAAAACATGCACTGTGTGGGGTCCTGAGGACCGAGTTTGAGAACCACTGTCCTATCGCATGTTCCTGTGTGTCATCGCATCTTATCATCTGCCTGAACTGATTTGTTCAAATCCTCAAGTGTGTACGCCCAACCGGACATATACTAGCTGAAGTACCCGGCGTTGTCCGAGTTTAAATTTTCCAGTTATTAAGTTATCAGTCAGTCAGTTGGATGTAACTGTCAACATATAAAAAATAATTAGTATCTTAATAGCTCTTCCTTCGCACGCGTGATGTGTATGCCTAGTGTAATTTTTGATTTTGGGGTATTGCCAGTAGCTCTGATCCCCAGCTTTTCTTTCTGTTCAGTTTTATAATGACTTTTCCATTGTGAGACAGGTATAAAGATTTTTTCTGTTATTAATGTTACTATTTTAAGGCTTTGGGAGCACAATATTTTTGTCTTCCGACCTCCATATCTATTTAATTAATTTAATTAATTAATTGATTTATGGTTACTTCAGTCAATTATTTCAGGTCATTGAAATATGGTTATTTCTGTCAGTTCTTAAAGTTCATTACAGTTTTCATCCAAATCCATCCACTGGCAGGCTCAGAACAGGCCAATGGGAGGCCCAACCGGGACCCCAACCCCCTAGTATGTCTTCCGGGATCCAATGTTACCACTCTGTGAAGTTTTCATGCAAATCCATCCAGTGGCAGGCCCAGAACAGGCTCCCTGCTAAAATTTCTGTCCAGAATACACCAATGGGAAGTCTAACTGGCTCCCTAAGTAAAAGTTCTGCCTGGTATATTCCACCGTGAGGTCTTACCGGGACCCTAACACCCCCTAGACCCTGGCCAGGATCCAACTGGACCACCTAGCGTTGGTTTCATTTCAATCAGTGCAGGAGTGTCCAAATGCATAACTGGACAGACAAGCAAGCAAAATAGGCCAATTAATTTTATATATACTGTATCAGATATATGGCCTTGGCCCCGAAAGGGGTGGGTTTTTTAGTTTAAACCCCACCTGTATTTTAGTTGGATAATGAAGGGTATGTGTACCAAGTTTGTCTAGATCCATAAAGATGTGTATGAGCCTACGAAATATATATACATTAGAGATGAGCGGGTTCGGTTCCTCGGGATCCGAACCCCCCCGAACTTCACCTATTTTACACAGTTCCGAGGCAGCCTCGGATCTTCCCGCCTTGCTCGGTTAACCAGAACGAGCCCGAACGTCATCATCCCGCTGTCGGATTCTCGCGAGATTCGTATTCTATATAAGGAGCCGCGCGTCGCTGCCATTTTCACTCGTGCTTTGTAGATTGAACGGAGAGGACGTGGATGCGTTCTCTCCCTGAAAAGCTCCGGAATCTGTGCTCAGTGTGCTGAAAATAACTACGTTCTCTGCCTGAAAACGCTCCATATCTGTGCTCAGTGTGCTGCAAATATCTGATCAGTGTGCTGCATTGTAAGGACTGGGGACCACCAGTATATAATATATACTTTTCTATAGCTTCTATACTGCTTGTCAGGACACACATGGGTCACAGTTACACCGCTCGTTACTGATATATACAATAATATATATACTTTTCTATAGCTTCTATATTGCTTGTCAGGACACATGGGTCACAGTTACACCGCTCTGTACTGATATACAGTAATATTATATATACTTTTCTATAGCTTCTATACTGCTAGTCAGGACACATGGGTCACAGTTACACTGCTCTGTACTGATATATACAATAATATATATACTTTTCTATAGCTTCTATACTGCTTGTCAGGAAATGGTCACAGTTACACTGCTCTGTACTGATATATACAATAATATATATACTTTTCTATAGCTTCTAGTATTACAGTGCAGCATTTTGGTGACCAACAGTATATAGTTGTACAGTAGGCCATTGCTGTATCTTGCAGCTCTGTGTCACTGCAAGTATACATCCATTCCATTTGCTTCCAGTGATTTGGACCAATAATACCATTGATTAGAACGAATAATTCCAGTGATTTTGTCATTTTCTTCCATTGATTTGGACCAATAATACCATTGATTAGAACGAATAATTCCAGTGATTTTGTCATTTTCTTCCAGTGATTTGGACCAATAATACCATTGATTAGAACGAATAATTCCAGTGATTTTGTCATTTTCTTCCAGTGATTTGGACCAATAATACCATTGATTAGAACGAATAATTCCAGTAATGTTGTCATTTTCTTCCAGTGATTTGGACCAATAATACCATTGATTAGAATGAATAATTCCTGTGATATGGAGGTGTTTGTGTCGCTTAGCTTAGCTGTCCAGCGACCACAGTGCACCTCTTTTTCTCTTTTCTTTGCATCATGTGCTGTTTGGGGCCAATTTTTTTGAAGTGCCATCCTGTCTGACACTGCAGTGCCACGCCTAGATGGGCCAGGTGTTTGTGCCGCCCTCTTGGGTCGCTTTGCTTAGTCATCCAGTGACCTCGGTGCAAATTTTAGGACTAAAAATAGTATTGTGAGGTGTTCAGAATAGACTGGAAATGAGTGGACATTATGGTTATTGAGGTTAATAATACTATAGGATCAAAATTACCCCCAAATTCTATGATTTAAGCTGTTTTTGAGCGTTTAAAAAAAAAAACCCCGAATCCAAAACACACCCGAATCCGACAAAAAATTTTCAGGGAGGTTTTGCCAAAACGCGTCCGAATCCAAAACACGGCCGCGGAACCAAAACCAAAACACAAAACCCGAAAAAAAATTGGTGCACATCTCTAATATATATATATATACAATATATATATATATATATATATATATATCATGGTAAGTCCGGCACTCCTCCATCAAAGTAGACTTAACCCGGTGCCCTCACAGTATCAGGATACAATGTAGGTAGGCAAAGGTGCGGCACTCAGGGCTCAGGATAAAGAAAAGCCAGCAACTAGCATATCTGCAACGTTTCAATCTGATTAAAATCTGAATAAGATTGAAACGTTGCAGATATGCTAGTTGCTGTCTTTTCTTTATCCTGAGCCCTGAGTGCCGCACCTTTGCCTACCTATATATATATATATATATATATACCACTTATATAATTCATGCACAACCTGCGGCCTGAAAACTATGAGCCGGATGCAATTAAGTTGGACAGAGGTGCGGGTTACCCCCAAATTCTATGATTTAAGCTGTTTATGAGGAGTTTTTGAAAAAAAACACCCGAATCCGACAAAAAATTTTCAGGGAGGTTTTGCCAAAACGCGTCCGAATCCAAAACACGGCCGCGGAACCGAATCCAAAACCAAAACACAAAACCCGAAAAATTTCCGGTGCACATCTCTAAATTATATAGGAGCTCTCATTGGGTTAGCGGCAGGTCTATCACCCCCAGTCCACAGCTGATTGGGCAAGATACACCCTCCCACACAGTTTACATCCAATGGGAGGCTCAGCCCTTAACAATGGGGCTGATGGAGCTGCAACTCCAGGTCCACACCCTAAAATAGACCCACTGCATCTGCAGCAACATACCCTCCAACAATTTACAAAATTGGTACAGATCCGAAAAGGGGGCGTGACCACGGGTAAAGTGACATGGCCTCGCCCCTTTTCCTGTACTTTATATGGAAGTTTGGAGAGCCAAAAATAGGTATAGACCATTAAAAAAAGGTACTGTACCTGCCAAAATGGTACAGCTGGAGGGTATGCCTTTGCATCTGCAGCAAGTCTCTGCGCTGTAGATAGGGGGGGGGGAAATCCTTTTACTGCAACGTCCTATGTCCTGCTGCCAGTCCACCTGCCCCCTCCGGCATCAACAATCCCCACTCCCTAGCCGCAGCGCAGGTGGAACAAAAGCTGCTGCGGCCACCGGCATAGATGTGTATAAATGCGGCACAGCAGAAGGCTTTCATAGCCACTGCCAAAGGGAGGACAGCAGTTTAGCTGCTTCCAGGAGAAGAAGCAGGAGAAGCATTACCCACCCCTCCCCCATTCGCAGTAGCTCTGAGCCCCATCCGCGGCACCCCCACACACACATCCTCCACCACCTGCGGTAGTTCCAAACCCTCTCCCCCACCCACGACACCCCAGCACCCGCCCCACCCGCGGCACCCCTGCAACCACTCCTCCCCCACCTGCAGTGGCTCCGGAACCCCTCCCCCACTCACGGCACCACCACACTAAACCCTTCCCCCACCAGAGGCACCCCCGCAAACCGCGTCTCCCCCACCCGCGTCTCCCCGGACCCCTACCCCATCCGCATCTCCCCAAGGGGAAAGGGCTACAATCCCTTAACCATTGCATGCCCTTTGTCCGTGCAATATTTAACCACTCACACAACTATGATTAGAGGTAATACTCCATATAATAAAAATATTGCACGCCACAAGGGCGTGTAAGAGGGCGTAGCCCCTTATGACGGTGTGAAGAGCGCCCGTAGGGTGCGATGAATCACCTAGTAATATATATATATATATATATATATATATACATACATACACACACACTATATACACACTATATGGATAAAAGTATTTGGATGCTGGACCATTATGTCAAGATGGACTGTAATGACATTGTTTTCAAATACATATTTGGAGTTGGTCGCTCTTTTGCAGCTACACTATAACAGCTCACACTCTTGTTAGAAGGCTTTCCAGGATTTTGGAGTGTTTCTGTGGAACTTTGTGCCCATTAATTCTGTAGAGCATTTATGAGGTCAGGCACTGATGTTGGACAAGTAGGCCTGGCTTGCAATTTCCATTCCAGTTCAACCCAAAGGTGCACAATGGGGTTGAGGTCGGGGCTCTGTGTGGGCCAGTCAAGTTCTTCCACACGAACTCATCAAACCATGTCTTTATAGTCCTTGCTTTGTGCACTGGGGCACAGTCATGTTTGGATAGAAAGGGCCTACTCCAAACTGTTACCACAAAGTTGGAAGCATGGCATTGTCCAAAATGTCTTGGTATGCTGAAGCATTAAAATTCTCCTTCACTGGAGATAAGGGGCCTAGCACAAACCCTGAAAAACAGCCCCATACCATTATCCCGCCTCCACTAAACTTCACAGTTGGCATAATGCAGTCAGGTAGGTAACGTTCTCCTGGCATATGCAAAACCCAGCCTTTCCCATCTGACAGCCAAACAGAGAAGCGTGATTCGTCACTCCACAGAACATGTTTCCACTGCTCCACAGTCCAGTGTTGATGTGCTTTACACTACTCCATCCGACGATTGGCATTGGACTTGGTGATGTGAGGCTTGCGATGAAAGCCCATCCCATTAAGCTCCTGCCGCACAATTTTTGTACTTACATTAACGTCTATGGAAGTTTGGAACTCGTCAGCTATGGGGTCAGATGTATTGGAATGTGAGACGGCCGGAGCTCCGAGACCATCCTGGTTTTGCCTTGTAAACGTTTGCTGCTTTAAAAAAATGAATGATTTCTGCCGGAGTCTTGGAGCTCTGGCCGTCTCGCATTCCAATACATCTGGCCCCTGGAATCAGTAGAGCGTTGGTGACTTTTGCGCACCATGCGCCTTAGCAGTCGTTGGCCCCACTCTGTGGTCTTCCACTTCATGGCTAAGATGCTGTTATTCCTAAACACTTCCACTTTCTAATAATCTCACTTAAATTGAACATGGACTATCCAGCAGGGATGAAATTTCACGGACTGTCTTATTGCAAAGGTGGCATGCTATCTCAGTACCATGCATGAAGTAACTGAGCTCTTTAGAATGACCCATTTTGTATCACAAATGTTTGCAAATGGAGACTGCATGGCTAGGTGCTTAATTTTATACACCTGTGGCAACAGGTCAGATTGAAACACTTAAATTCAATAATTAACAGGTGTGGACAAATACTTTTGTCTATATATACGTATATTGTGGCAGGAACAGCATAGTTCCACATGAAGTTATGTGGAATATCAGGATTTCCCAGGTGTAGAGCGGCAGCAGCAGGACTGAAGGGTCCAGTAAAGGTTTTGCCTCTTATCAGCTGTCAGCTAGAAGCTAGGCCCATTAATTAACAGCACCTGTAATCTGCCTTTAAGTATGTGTTTAGTGAACAGAGACATTGCTTCTGATGGCTGATGGTGACTAGCATTCACAAAGGGAGTTTGGGGATGTGAGGTATATTGATTCTGTACTGATGTGATCTTGCATTGTTATGCTGAGGGGTGGTATTCATGTGACCAGTGGTCAGCAGACCGATGGTCACATGACCTCCCCCAAAATCCGGCTTCCTCACTATCCCGACGGTCGGCATGCTGACCAACAGGGACTATTTCCACTCGTGGGTGTCCACGACACCCATAGAGTGGGAATAGAACCCGTGGCGACCGCATCAATCCAACGGTCCCTTTGTCAAGGTGATATATCAAAGGCAATATCAAAGTAACAAAGCTGCTAACCGTATGTTGTTCAGCACTAAATTTGACAACTGTTCCAGTACTGTTCGTAAAACTATAAACAAACATTGGCTCATTATTGCCTCTAACCCAGGACTACCTTTTACAAAAATGGGCCCGCCGATGATGACATACAAAAGGGGCCCTAATTTAAAACAGCTTCTTATGCGACCCACTTTAAATCCTGAAATTGGTGTGGACCATATACAATTAATGAAGTCTAAACCTGGTAGTTTTTCATGTGGAGGTTGTACCACATGCCGAGCTATGATCACTGGTCCATATTTTGCACATCCTCACACAGGTAAAAAAATTTAAGATCTCTTATCATTTGCACTGTCGGCTAGACTTTGTTGTATATATTGGTATGCCCTTGTGGTTTATATTATGTTGGGCTTACTACACACCCATTCCGAGACCGCGTGGCCAACCACCGGTCGTCTATATTGACTGGGGAAATGGACAAACCGGTGGCACGGCATTTTCTGAATTGTAAACACCAGGTAGCTGCATTAAAATGTAAACTTATCGATTGGTTTCCACCGCATGCTCTAGGGGGTGACCGTACATTAAAGAGAGAGTTTCTGGATCCATAAATTGGACACAATATTCCCGAGGGGCATGAATGAATGCAATAGTCTTAATATCTTTTTGTGATCTGGCTATTAGTCTGGTGTCCATAGATATTCATTGGCCACAGTATTATAAAAGGGATGTGGACCATGGGTATCATTTTAGGTGATCACTATACAGGACATACAGTCCCATGTTAATATAATTCAATATATATTTAGGTGTATTATATACCTGTGTTTTGAATGGATATGTATTGTGTACATACTGGTATTCAATATATGTCTGTTAATATATTGGTATTCAATATATGTCTGTCTGTATATGGGTATTTATTTATTATTTACTATG
The DNA here is from genome assembly GCF_028390025.1 of Pseudophryne corroboree. NCBI lineage: Eukaryota > Metazoa > Chordata > Amphibia > Anura > Myobatrachidae > Pseudophryne > Pseudophryne corroboree. Next base: position 320,661,441 of record NC_086445.1, on the reverse strand, counting down.
ATCTTTTGTATTTGGAATTATGTGTGCATTTGTTCACTATGCATATGGTGCCTCCTTAGGTGCCATTGTGCTGTGAGGTGGGTTCATTTTTCTCCTGCTAGGTCACCTTGAGAGCATACACAGTATACAGTGTGATCTGATGTGGTTTTGGTTCTTATACTGGTGCTACGCACTGCGTCCCATGACAGATTCAGGTGGAACGCACGGAAATACAGTGCACCTCGTGTCTATAACAAGTTAACTGAGATGGAACACAATGTGATATCTGTTGGTGGCCAGTGACACGCATCCACTTCTGTTTAGGATCCTTTGAAGCCACCTGTGGCGGCTGTTGTTAGAGGTTGCGCATGGCGGTCACTTCCTATTTCCGGACCTGTGGAACGCAGGCCATTTGTAGCTGTGGCGCCGGGTCTGTTTGTTGTTCTGAATAGGTGATGTTCTGTTTAGCGTTTTATATGATTTGGATCCGTGCAGTCTCACTATTGTCACTAGCAGTAGTTGGAATAGTTTATTGTATACACGGTGCAGTCTATTGTACATATTGGCGTAATTTGGTCGCACTTCCGGGGTGATTAACACTTCCTGTCCTCTGTCCCATAAATAGCAGGCACTCTAGTTCATCCATGCTGCCAGCATGGAGCCGGTTTGGAGCACCAGTATTGTGAGTATGTGTAGAGTAGCCATATAAATCGTATTGTATTAGATGTTAGAATCTCTAATTAGATTTTTTTTTTTTTTGGCTATTTACAGCGTGTCTTAAATTCTGATGGCACATTGTGCTGAATATATCCCTTGTTGCTTTTGGGAGTATTAGCCTCAGTAAGTAGCTATTTTTTGTTTTAGGATTGTCCCTTATATAGGTTCCTTCATTATGCTTCACATTTACATGTAATTGTTTATTTGTTCGCTTTAGAAACATGCTGGCATACTGGTTAATGTCATCTATTATTATTATTACTATTATATCAGGCTGCATATCCATTTGACACGATACTGAGTGAGTTATGTGCGTAGCTTTTTACTGTATATAGGGTTGATGCTAATGTGGTGTAATGGATTGGTGGAAGTGGTTTGTCACCCTGCAGTGGCGTAAGTTTGTCCCAGTTGCCCGGAGGCAAGAGAAGTATTGGTGCCCCCCCCCCCCCCCCTATATATCATCCGTGAGCCAATAAGATGCCGTTTTGAGATCCGAGTAAAACCGAACCTGCTCATCTCTAATTCTAACTACTGTATATGAAGCTACTACAAAACCCGTTGCAACTAGGCAGATCTATGCTGGGGTCCAACCACACACTACATAGATCTGCTCAGTCACTCCCAATGCTGATTATTTATCTGACAATTAATTTGCAAGTGTCATATCCAGGATTAGAACCCACAACCTATTACACTGGAAGCATGCACCTTACTGATGGAGATATTTGCTCTTGCATAGGAAGTATGAGAATTCTAACTATATGAAGTTACTTGTAATTGTCAGAGAAATAACTGCATATAGTTAGAATTCTCATGCTTCCTTTATAGGAGCAAATAGCTTCATCAGTAAGGTGTCTGCTTCCTGTGTATCTATAATAAAGAGGGTGTGATTTGTAAGGTGCAGTGACTAGTGGGGAAGTAGGCTATGGAAGAGATACCGGCTGCTGTCAATTAACTTAATTGATTAATGTTGCTGAACACGCGGAACTGGAGGGGAGGTGCCCCCCTTCAAAGCAGGAGCCCGGCGGCAGCTGACTCCATTGCCTCCCAGAGATCTGCCTCTGTCAACCTGGTATTTTATGCCCTATGGTGGCCTTAAATTGATGCTGAAATATATCTACGGTATTCCGACTATCACTGGAGAGTGCACCCTCCGAATGAACGGTGGAACTGTGTATATTGAGTGGACCACACCAGTGGATCCATTGGGGGCACCCCGTGAGTTGTCTAAGAAGATTTATAAGGGTGCGGGACTTATGGGGAGATATATATATATATATATATATATATATAATATAATATATCATTTGGTCGTTGGGAGGGTTAAACAGTGGGCCTAATTCAGACCTGATCGCTGCTGTGCATTCTCGCACAGCAGCTGATCAGGTCTGAACTGTGCATGTGCCGGCGCAGCAGCGCATCGGCACATGCCAGACAGCCAGAGGCTGTCTCAACCCTGCGATCGCCTCTGCCTGATTGACAGGCAGAGGCGGCCGCTGGGCAGGAGGGGGCGGGCCGGTGTCATTTGGCCATCGTTTAGGGGGTGCGGTCCAGCCAACGCAGCGTGCCCGGACCATTGGGGGGGGGGCATGGTGGCTGCGTGATGCTGGCAGGGAGCTACTCCTAAAGTACAAAAGCATCGCTGCTGTGCAACGCTTTTGTACTTGTGCAGGGGGGGTCGGACCTGACATGCAGGGCGGACTAGCCCTGTGCTGGGCGCCCCCCTGCATGTCTGTGTGACTGATCGTAGATGTGATAAATTTAGCACATCTACGATCAGGTCTTAATTAGGCCCAGTGTGTACGCACTATATAGTTTGTTCGGGGGATGAAGGGAAATCATAACGACAATCGCATAATTTGCCCATCGTCTAGTGTACCCAGCTGCTGGATGGATAGTGCTACTTGATGGGTTGGAATTGGCTGAAGGCTTCATTTGTTTTTAGTATTTCCATTTCATAAGGTATGTACAATTGACCTGTTGGAGTTAATGGATTCACTTTACACAGAACATTCAGCTTCCTTGGGTATGGAAAATATGGTGATGTACTAGCTGGATAGCGGAATGTCCCTTTTACCATACCATTCACCGGGAAGCGGTTACAATACCACAAGTCAGGATCTCGGAGGTCGCAATGCTGATGCCGGAATCCCGACTAGCTGTAAAATGCCGCCGCCGGAATACTGGCATCACAGACTATTCTCCCTCTGTGGGTGTCCACGACACCAATAGAGGGAGAATAGAACCTGTGGCAATCACAGCATGGCGAGCACAGCAAGCCTGCAAGGGGATTTCTAGCATTCGCCCCGCTGCCGGCATATTGGTGGCCGCCGGTATTTCATACTGAACCCCTTTCACCATACCTCCCAACATGACCCTCTCCAGGAGGGACAGATTGCTCGTCTCCTGGACTTCCCTCTTAATGTATGATTGCTGTTACCTGTGGTGAAACGCCATTCTTATCCATTAACCTGTTCAACACAGGCGCGGCAATCATAAATTAAGAAAAAGTCTAGACGCAAAGCATTTTGTCCTTCATGGAGAGGGTCATGTTGGGAGGTATGCTTTCCCTTCATCCATGTTTTCATTTTTCTCCAGAATAAATGCGAGCCACCATTTGTCGTCATAGGGGGTAATTCAGAGTTGAACACAGCAGCAAATTTGTTAGCAGTTGGGCAAAACTATGTGCACTGCAGGTGGGACAGATATAACATTTGCAGAGAGTTAGATTTGGGAGGGTTATTTTGTTTCTGTGCAGGGTAAATACTGGCTGCTTTATTTTTACACTGCAATTTATATTTCAGTTTGAACACACCCCACCCAAACCTAACTCTCTCTGCAAATGTTATATCTGCTCCCCCTGCAGTGCACATGGGGGGTCATTCCGAGTTGATCGCTCGCTAGCTAGTTTTAGCAGCCGTGCACTGCAAACGCTATGCCGCCGCCCACTGGGGAGTGTATTTTACCTTAGCAGAAGTGCGAACGCATGTGCAGCCGAGCTCTGCAAAAACAGTTTATGCAGTTTCTGAGTAGCTCAGAACCTACTCAGCGATTGCGATCACTTCAGCCTATTCGTGTACGAATTTGACATCATACACCCGCCCAGCGAACGCGCGGCCACGCCTGCGTTTTTTCAGACACGCCTGCGTTTTTGCAAACACTCCCTGAAAACGGTCAGTTGACACCCAGAAACGCCCCCTTCCTGTCAATCTTCTCGTGGCCCCCAGTGCGACTGAAAACTTCGCTAGAACCTGTGCACAATCACCGTACATCGCGCGTACGCATTGCGGAGCATGCGCATGCACATAAAATGTCGCTTTTAAGCCTGATCGCTGCTTTGTGAACAACTGCAGCTAGCGATCAACTCGGAATGACCCCCATGGTTTTGCCCAACTGATAACAAATTTGCTGCTGCAATCAACTCTAATTAGGCCCATAAACAGCTGTTACATACTGTACCCTCTGATGTCAGCAAGTGGGAGCTTTTCTTGGGATGTTGTCACCGTCCGTTCCAATGACTTTTGTGAGAAGGATAGCACATTCACAAAGATTTTTGTTGTGGATGCTGCAGGTATGAAAGCAATTTCTGGGTCCCAGGAATTGTTACTGTATTTTAGAAGCAATCATACAGAAATATTGCTGTCTCAATACTGTATGTTCTTTTTGTTGTGGTGTAAGAATCTAAGTATCATATGGACTTTGCAGGCTTGTTCGGGATGCTAACTAGAGATGAGCGGGTTCGGTTTCTTTGAATCCGAACCCGCACGAACTTCACTTTTTTTTCCACGGGTCCGAGCGACTCGGATCTTCCCGCCTTGCTCGGTTAACCCGAGCGCGCCCGAACGTCATCATGACGCTGTCGGATTCTCGCGAGGCTCGGATTCTATCGCGAGACTCGGATTCTATATAAGGAGCCGCGCGTCGCCGCCATTTTCACTCGTGCATTGAGATTGATAGGGAGAGGACGTGTCTGGCGTCCTCTCCATTAGAATAGAGATAGATAGATTAGATAGAGAGAGATTGTGCAGAGTCGCAGACAGAGTTAGTTTACCACAGTCAGTGACCAGTGCAGTTGCTAGTTAACTTTTATTTAATATAATATATCCGTTCACTTCTCTCTGCTATATCCGTTCTCTGCCTGAAAAAAAAAACGATACACAGCACAGTCAGTCACACAGTGTGACTCAGTCTGTGTGCACTCAGCTCAGCCCAGTGTGCTGCACAGTCATCAATGTATAAATTAAAAGCTTATAATTAATTGTGGGGGAGACTGGGGAGCACTGCAGGTTGTTAGCAGGAGCCAGGAGTACAATTATATTAATTAACAGTGCACACTTTTGCTGCAGGAGTGGTGACCAGTGCCTGACCACCAGTATAGTATTGTTGTATACTACTAATATCTCTTTAAATATCAACCAGTCTATATTAGCAGCAGACACAGTACAGTGCGGTAGTTCACGGCTGTGGCTACCTCTGTGTCGGCACACGGCAGGCAGTCCGTCCGACCAGAATTGTATTATTTATTATTATATACCTACCACCTAACCGTGGTTTTTTTTTCATTCTTTATACCGTCATAGTGTCATCCTAATTGTTACGAGTATACTACTATCTCTTTATCAACCAGTGTACAGTGCGGTAGTTCACGGCTGTGGCTACCTCTGTGTCGGCACACGGCAGGCAGTCCGTCCGACCAGAATTGTATTATTTATTATTATATACCTACCACCTAACCGTGGTTTTTTTTTCATTCTTTATACCGTCATAGTGTCATCCTAATTGTTACGAGTATACTACTATCTCTTTATCAACCAGTGTACAGTGCGGTAGTTCACGGCTGTGGCTACCTCTGTGTCGGCACACGGCAGGCAGTCCGTCCGACCAGAATTGTATTATTTATTATTATATACCTACCACCTAACCGTGGTTTTTTTTTCATTCTTTATACCGTCATAGTGTCATCCTAATTGTTACGAGTATACTACTATCTCTTTATCAACCAGTGTACAGTGCGGTAGTTCACGGCTGTGGCTACCTCTGTGTCGGCACACGGCAGGCAGTCCGTCCGACCAGAATTGTATTATTTATTATTATATACCTACCACCTAACCGTGGTTTTTTTTTCATTCTTTATACCGTCATAGTGTCATCCTAATTGTTACGAGTATACTACTATCTCTTTATCAACCAGTGTACAGTGCGGTAGTTCACGGCTGTGGCTACCTCTGTGTCGGCACACGGCAGGCAGTCCGTCCGACCAGAATTGTATTATTTATTATTATATACCTACCACCTAACCGTGGTTTTTTTTTCATTCTTTATACCGTCATAGTGTCATCCTAATTGTTACGAGTATACTACTATCTCTTTATCAACCAGTGTACAGTGCGGTAGTTCACGGCTGTGGCTACCTCTGTGTCGGCAGTCGGCAGGCAGTCCGTCCATCCATAATTGTATTATTATTATAATATATACCACCTAACCGTGGTTTTTTTTTCATTCTTTATACCGTCATAGTGTCATACTAGTTGTTACGAGTATACTACTATCTCTTTATCAACCAGTGTACAGTGCGGTAGTTCACGGCTGTGGCTACCTCTGTGTCGGCAGTCGGCAGGCAGTCCGTCCATCCATAATTGTATTATTATTATAATATATACCACCTAACCGTGGTTTTTTTTTCGTTCTTTATACCGTCGTCATACTAGTTGTTACGAGTATACTACTATCTCTTTATCAACCAGTGTACAGTGCGGTAGTTCACGGCTGTGGCTACCTCTGTGTCGGCACTCGGCAGGCAGTCCGTCCAACCATAATTGTATTATATACCACCTAACCGTGGTTTTTTTTTCATTCTTTATACCGTCGTCATACTAGTTGTTACGAGTATACTACTATCTCTTTATCAACCAGTGTACAGTGCGGTAGTTCACGGCTGTGGCTACCTCTGTGTCGGCACTCGGCAGGCAGTCCGTCCAACCATAATTGTATTATATACCACCTAACCGTGGTTTTTTTTTCATTCTTTATACCGTCGTCATACTAGTTGTTACGAGTATACTACTATCTCTTTATCAACCAGTGTACAGTGCGGTAGTTCACGGCTGTGGCTACCTCTGTGTCGGCACTCGGCAGCCCGTCCATAATTGTATATACCAGTGACCTAACCGTGGTTTTTTTTTCTTTCTTTATACATACATACTAGTTACGAGTATACTATCTCTTTATCAACCAGTCTATATATTAGCAGCAGACACAGTACAGTGCGGTAGTTCACGGCTGTGGCTACCTCTGTGTCGGCACTCGGCAGCCCGTCCATAATTGTATATACCAGTGACCTAACCGTGGTTTTTTTTTCTTTCTTTATACATACATACTAGTTACGAGTATACTATCTCTTTATCAACCAGTCTATATATTAGCAGCAGACACAGTACAGTGCGGTAGTTCACGGCTGTGGCTACCTCTGTGTCGGCACTCGGCAGCCCGTCCATAATTGTATATACCACCTAACCGTGGTTTTTTTTTCTTTCTTTATACATACATACTAGTTACGAGTATACTATCTCTTTATCAACCAGTCTATATATTAGCAGCAGACACAGTACAGTGCGGTAGTTCACGGCTGTGGCTACCTCTGTGTCGGCACTCGGCAGCCCGTCCATAATTGTATACTAGTATCCAATCCATCCATCTGCATTGTTTACCTGAGGTGCCTTTTAGTTGTGCCTATTAAAATATGGAGAACAAAAATGTTGAGGTTCCAAAATTAGGGAAAGATCAAGATCCACTTCCACCTCGTGCTGAAGCTGCTGCCACTAGTCATGGCCGAGACGATGAAATGCCAGCAACGTCGTCTGCCAAGGCCGATGCCCAATGGCATAGTACAGAGCATGTCAAAACCAAAACACCAAATATCAGTAAAAAAAGGACTCCAAAACCTAAAATAAAATTGTCTTAATCTTACTCACACAGTCAGCTACCTCATTGCGCCTCTTTTTTTCTTTGCGTCATGTGCTGTTTGGGGAGGGTTTTTTGGAAGGGACATCCTGCGTGACACTGCAGTGACACTCCTAGATGGGCCCGGTGTTTGTGTCGGCCACTAGGGTCGCTAATCTTACTCACACAGCTACCTCATTGCGCCTCTTTTTTTCTTTGCGTCATGTGCTGTTTGGGGAGGGTTTTTTGGAAGGGACATCCTGCGTGACACTGCAGTGCCACTCCTAGATGGGCCCGGTGTTTGTGTCGGCCACTAGGGTCGCTAATCTTACTCACACAGTCAGCTACCTCATTGCGCCTCTTTTTTTCTTTGCGTCATGTGCTGTTTGGGGAGGGTTTTTTGGAAGGGACATCCTGCGTGACACTGCAGTGCCACTCCTAGATGGGCCCGGTGTTTGTGTCGGCCACTAGGGTCGCTAATCTTACTCACACAGTCAGCTACCTCATTGCGCCTCTTTTTTTCTTTGCGTCATGTGCTGTTTGGGGAGGGTTTTTTGGAAGGGCCATCCTGCGTGACACTGCAGTGCCACTCCTAGATGGGCCCGGTGTTTGTGTCGGCCACTAGGGTCGCTAATCTTACTCACACAGCTACCTCATTGCGCCTCTTTTTTTCTTTGCGTCATGTGCTGTTTGGGGAGGGTTTTTTGGAAGGGACATCCTGCGTGACACTGCAGTGCCACTCCTAGATGGGCCCGGTGTTTGTGTCGGCCACTAGGGTCGCTTATCTTACTCACACAGCGACCTCGGTGCAAATTTTAGGACTAAAAATAATATTGTGAGGTGTGAGGTATTCAGAATAGACTGAAAATGAGTGTAAATTATGGTTTTTGAGGTTAATAATACTTTGGGATCAAAATGACCCCCAAATTCTATGATTTAAGCTGTTTTTTAGTGTTTTTGGAAAAAAACACCCGAATCCAAAACACACCCGAATCCGACAAAAATAATTCGGTGAGGTTTTGCCAAAACGCGTTCGAACCCAAAACACGGCCGCGGAACCGAACCCAAAACCAAAACACAAAACCCGAAAAATTTCAGGCGCTCATCTCTTGCTAACCTCTTCACTGTGCCACCTACAGTACAGCATCACAAGTGGCTGAAAAATGCCACTCTGCTTGTATACCAAATTCATCTTTATGCTAGCGTAAATTGGCAAAGTTCTTGCTCTTAAATTGTGAGGTATATTGCCAGAGTCTTCTTGAAGATATCACTATGGGGCAGATGTATTAACCTGGAGAAGGCATAAGGAAGTGATAAACCAGTGATATGTGCAAGGTGATAAATAAACCAGCCAATCAGCTCCAATATGTAAATTAACAGTTAGGAGCTGATTGTCTGGTATCTTTATCACCTTGCACATATCACTGGTTTATCACTTCCTTATACCTTCTACATGTTAATACATCTGCCCCTGAATCACTGAAGATGATGCCAGCCTTAAGTATAGGCATACTTGGGCAGCGGTCCCGGGCCCATGTAATTAGTACCTCCCCTCTCAGCGCTGCTGTCTAGGGCACCGTGATTCAAGAAAGTTTGAGACCTGTAAGGTAAATAGCTATGCAATGGAAATGATTCCTTTCTCAGGCTTCACTAGTAAAGTATGCATGCTTTCAATTTTGCTTTACAACTAAACATAATTAGGAATAATTATTATGCATATCGCAGTGTTTTTGACAACATCTATATAGATGTTATTGTATGAAATGTACATAGAAAAAATAATTAAAAAAATACTGAAAATGTAGTCATTTATTTTTTAAATGATTTCTAAACATTCAAAGCCATTAATTACAAAATTAAAAATATGAAGAAGTTTGAATTCAGCTTTTTAATGCCAATATAATTTTCCGCTTCAAAAACAAAAGATGAATAATCTACTCTATGATATGCATCAATAAATCCAAAATATGCAACAGAAAGCGATTGCTTACCAGAAAAGAGGTCATTATTCTCCGTCAATACCACACAACAGACTGGCTTTCAGTTTAATAAATTGCCTTCATTATGTTACTTGAATTTCAGAATGTGGATGAGTGTCAAAAAGCCTAAATGATATATTCAGTAAGGGCAGCAGGCATCTCATTTCTATCAGCTTTGCACTGACAAATAAAACAGAACTGAGAATATACTGTACATTAAACTCTGAGGGGAGATGTACTAAGCCTTGGGGATGCAGAAAATTTACCTGCTGTAGGAATCCCGGCTGTCACCATAATGACGCTTGAATCCCAACAGCCGTCACTATGCTGGTGCCGGAATCCATAAAAAGTCAGGAAACCAACGTCAGAATCCAGGCAGTCGGCATCCTGACCTTTGTAAGTATAGCAACGTTGTTAGGTCTAGGGCCTGCAGTGAGGTTAGGGTTAGGCACTATAGGGGGAGGTTAGGGTTTAGCACTATAGGGAGTTTAGGGTTAGGCTGTGGGAAAAGAGTGTTAGGGGTAGGGGACAGGGGAGAACCTCGCAAACTTTCTCTCCCCCTCCCCGGTTGTGCCTAAACTTAACAGCCCCATGGACCATGACATGACTGTTGAAGACTGCCTGGTGGAGAAAATTCTGATGTTGTTTGACATGTTACACGACCCCCTTTCCATTTGAAAAAACTGACTTAGATTCAAGATGGCCGATTTCAAGATGGTGCCCATGTTTGGAACATACCCTAAAAGATAGCCCACCTCACCCATACCTTACTGGAGTATTCAATTTTCCCATTTCCTGCACAGTTTTTGAAACAAAAGGGTGTACTGCGACTTTTGAATCACCCTGTATATACAGGGCCATAACTAGGTGTGTGCAGATGGTGCTCAGCACACAACTTATTTGCCCTGTGGGCGCACCATCTGCATCCACCTGTGATCACCTGCCTAGTATATGTATGCGCCGCTGCCCGCTGTAATGTCTAATATTAGTGGTGCATCCGGCTCCTTCTCTGCCGGATGCTTCACTGATTATATACATTCCAGAGGGCAGTGCTGAGCAGTCTCTCCCCCCTCGTCTAGAGCAGCAGCTGGGAGTGAGGGAATCCCTGGTTCTCCCGGGTTCCCCATCAATGAGGAGTTACAAATTTAATCAGCGGGGTATGGGGGGGGGCACGGACACTCTGTATGGCCTCTGCAGCTGTCATGACGGGAGAGGCACGGCCTGAAGTGACGCCACCTTCCAGCGCTGGATCGGGGAGGATTCCTGGCCACCTTCCTCTTTCCTCCGCATCCCAGGACATGCTGCACCCCGCGGGGAGCTCCACATGGCTGTCCAGTCTGCAGGAAGTGGTGAGCGGACTCTGATACACGGATCCCAGGATCTGCAGCCCTGATGAGATGCTGCTGCTATCATTTCTGTGCCCTTTTCGGTCCTATCCTGCTGCTTCCTCCCCCATGTTCAGTCCTTTGCCTGCAGGAAAAGGCTTGGTGCACTGAGCAAGCGGCTGACAGCAGGGTTGGGCTGGGACTCTAAACATGTAATACCCTGGCTCCAGTGAATGCTGTCAAGATGTAAGGGCATGGACTGCCGCCACTGATCGTGTACTGGGGGTAACAAGAGAGTGGGGAAGTTTGCCATAGCCCTCAGTAATTGTGATCTGCAACAAAGGAGGTAGGAAGGTCAAGCAGCTGGTGTGGCATGGATTGCAGCTCCACACTGCCTGTTGTCAAATACATAGCTTGTGGCGCTTCACCCAGGTCCGTAACTACATGTGTGCCGAGTATGCTTGGCCCACAGCGCATAGGCACAGTGGGCGGAGAACCGGCACACCAAACAACTCTCCCCCCTCCAGCATATGTGCCCACCTGCCAATACCGCCTCCCACATCCACCACAGACCGGCTGGCACCTGCAGCTGGCCTGTCTCCCTTGAAGGTAGGGGTGTGCAAAGGACCATTTTTAAGGTTTTGTGTTATGGTTTTGGATCTGGAACTCCTTCATGTTCTGGATCTGGATTGGTTTTACCAAAACCACCCTTGCAGGTTTTGGTTTTGGATCTGTATTTTTTCGAAAAAATCATCAAAACAGCTAAAATAACAGAATTTGGGGGTCTTTTTGTTCCTATAGTATTATTAACCTCAATAACATTAATTTCCACTCATTTCCAGTCTATTCTGAACACCTCACAGCTCACAATATTGTTTTTAGGCCAAAAGGTTGCACTGAGGTAGCTGCTAAGCGACAGTAGTGGGTGGCACAAACATGTGGCACATCTAGGAGTGGCAATGAAATGGTAGACAGGATAGCAGTTTTATAAACTATGCCCAAAAAATGCTCCAAAGAGCACATAATGCAAAGAAAAGAGGTGCAAGATGAAATTGTCCTTGAGCCCTCCCACCTATCCGGGATGCGGTCAACATCCCGCTGGACGGGATCCCGGCGGTCGAAATACCGATGCCGGAATCCCGACCGCCACAATCCCGACAAATTCTCCCTCCATGGGTGTCCACGACACCCATAGAGGGAGAATATAATAGTGTGCTGAGAGTAGCGAGGCACCATGCCCGCAGCGTGGCGAGCGAAGCGAACCCGCAAGGGGCTGCGTTCCGCTCGCCACCCCTGTCGGGATTGTGTGGTCGGGATTCCGGCGTCGGTATTTCGACCGCCGGGATCCCGTCCTTATGTTGTATAAAAAGGACATGCACACTTTAACAAAACCAATTATTTCAGCTAAAGGGACTGCCACACCTGCAGCTGAAATGATTGGTTTCTTTGGGCACCTACAAAAAAAGAAGCAATTGATACCTCCCTGCACAAACTGGCTTTACAGGAGCAAGATGTCGTCATCATCCTCCGATTCCTCACCCCCATCAGATCAGTGTGTATATCCTTGTCTTCACAGACTATTAATTCGTCCCCACTGGAATCCACCATCACAGGTCCCTCTGTACTTTGTGGAGATAATTGCTGGTACAGGTCGTGGAATTTGTAATTCATTTTGATGAACATCATCTTTTCCACATTTAGGGGACACAACTTCCTACGCCGGTTGCTGAAAAGGTTCCCGGCTGCGCTAAAAACTCTGAGTACACACTGGAGTGTGGGCAACTTAAGTAAAACAAAGCCAGTTTGTGCAAGGGCATCCAAATTGTCTTTGTTTCCTGCCAGTATTGAAACGGACTGTCTGACATACCTATTTGGATGCTATCACTGAAATAGTCGTCAACCATTCTTTCAATTGTGATGCCAAAACTTGTTCCTGACTGATCTGCGGGTCTCTTAGGAAAATTTAATTTTTTCCTTGCAGCTGAAGTTGCCAGAGAAAATGAAGGAGGAGATGTTGCCGTGTCATGTTCCGCTTGAGCTGACAATTTTCTCACCAGCAGGTCTTTGCACCACTGCAGATTTGTCACTGAGTGACGCACCAATAGAAATATATTTTTTGCTCTGGATCACACACACATATATATAGCAGTAGTGTATGGCAGTACTAGTAGTCACTGAGTGACGCACCAATACAAATATATTTTTTGCTTTGTATCACACACAGAGGATATATAGCAGTAGTGTACGGAAGACACAGTACTAGTAGTCACTGAGTGACGCACCAATAGAAATATATATTTTGCTTTGGATCACACACAGATATATAGCAGTAGTGTACGACATTACTAGTAGTCGTTACTGAGTGACAGACCAATAGAAATGTAGTTTTTGCTCTGGATCACACACAGATATATAGCAGCAGTGTACGGGAGCCGCAGTACTAGTATTCAGAGTGATGCATCAATAGAAATATATATTTTGCTTTGGAACACACACAGAGGATATATAGGAGTAGTGTACGGCAGTACTAGTAGTCGTCACTGAGTGACGCACCAATAGAAATATATTTTTTGCTTTGGATCACACACAGAGGATATATAGGAGTAGTGTATGGCAGTACTAGTAGTCGTCACTGAGTGACACACCAATAGAAATATATTCTTTGCTTTGGATCACACACAGATATATAGCAGTAGTGCACGGCAGTACTAGTAGTTGTCACTGAGTGACGCACCAATAGAAATCTATATTTTGCTTTGGATCACACACAGAGGATATATAGGAGTAGTGTATGGCAGTACTAGTAGTCGTCACTGAGTGACACACCAATAGAAATATATTTTTTGCTTTGGATCACACACAGATATATAGCAGTAGTGCACGGCAGTACTAGTAGTCGTCACTGAGTGACGCACCAATAGAAATCTATTTTTTGCTTTGGATCACACACAGATATATAGCAGTAGTGTACGGCAGTACTAGTAGTCATCACTGAGTGATGCACCAATAGAAATATATTTTTTGCTTTGGATCACACGCAGATATATAGCAGTAGTGTACGGCAGTACTAGTAGTCGTCACTGAGTGACGCACCAATAGAAATATATTTTTTGCTTTATATCAGATATATAGCAGTAGTGTATGGCAGTACTAGTAGTCATCACTGAGTGAAACACCAATAGAAATATATTTTTTTGCTTTAGATCACACACAGATATATAGCAGTAGTGTACAGCAGTACTAGTAGTCGTCACTGAGTGACGCACCAATAGAAATATATTTTTTGCTTTGGATCACAAACAGATATATAGCAGTAGTGTGCAGCAGCAGTACTAGTAGTCGTCACTGAGTGACGTACCAATAGAAATATATTTTTTGCTCTGGATCACACACAGACAGATATATAGCAGTAGTGTACGACAGCCACAGTATTAGTAGTCAGAGTGATGCACCAATAGAAATATATTTTTGCTTTGGATCACACACAGAGGATATAGAGGAGTAGTGTACGGCAGTACACAGCCCCTTATAGACAGAGAACACCTGGTCCTATACACAGCCACACTGTGCTATTATGCAGAGCCCTAACACAGTGACAGCACACCTACACAAGCACCCAACTCAACTCTCCTGCAAAACAACCCCTCTACTCTCTCCTTCCCCCCTCTGCTCTCTCCTGTCCCCTTTGCTCTCTCCTGATCCCATTCCCTAACAGCACAGAAGGAACAAGTCTTTACTGTGCACTCTCCAAGTCCAGAGTGAAGATGGCGCCGATCACTAAGACTGAATGCAGGATGATGACATTTTGCCTTGTTTTCGGATCCGAGTCAGGCACGGGCGGGTTCGGTTCTCAGGCAACTGAACCTGCTCATCCCTACTTGAAGGGAGTCCTGTCTGTCAGCTCAGCCATCAGCTTTGTTACATGCAGAGCCCTGGAGCTCTGCCTTCCACTCTGCACACACACGTAGGAGCACAGTATCGGACAGAAGCAGTGGTATGGTGAGTCACAGAGGCAGGTTGAGTTTACAGCGGGCAGCGGGAACACACACTGGGCTGAGCAGCTCCACACTGATCGTCCCTCACTGTTCCCTACACTCACACTCATTGCGCACTACACTCACCTCACTGCTTCCTACTCCCACACTCCCTAACTGCTCTCTATAACAACCTTCACTCACTGCTCCTTACACTCATCCTGACTGCTCACCACACCTGCTCTCT
This sequence comes from Pseudophryne corroboree, assembly GCF_028390025.1. Taxonomy (NCBI): domain Eukaryota; kingdom Metazoa; phylum Chordata; class Amphibia; order Anura; family Myobatrachidae; genus Pseudophryne; species Pseudophryne corroboree. Next base: position 320,646,281 of record NC_086445.1, on the reverse strand, counting down.
CAGCTCCCCTCACTGCTCCCTACACTCACACTTACTGCTCCCTACACCCACTCTCTTTGCTCCACTCACTGCTCCCTACATCCTTACTGTTTCCTACACTCACCCACCCTCACTGCTCCGTACATCCACCATCACTGCTTTATAAAGTCACCCTCACTCAGTGCCCCTACACCCTTCCATAATGTGGGCTCTACCTAGCATAATGTGCATCAGGGGCTCTACCTAGCATAATGTGCACCAAGGGCTTTACCTGGCATAATGTGAACTCTGCCTACCTTGAACTGAAATCTAAATTGCAGTGTAAAATTTAAGCAGCCGGGTATTTACCATGCACATAAACAATATAACCCACCCAAATCTAAATCTCTCTGCACGTCACAGTATATCTGCCCGACCTGCAGTGCAACGTGGTTTTTCCCAGTTGCTAACTTTTTTGTTTGCTACCAATCTCCAAATAGCCCCCTAAGCCTGCAAAGTTTGTCCACAAAGTGGAACAGCAGTGCAATATGGAGGAGGTGATGAAAGTGTTTGCTGAATTAGCTGCAGGACAACAAGCTCTGGCTGCAGTACAGCAAAATCTGGCTGCTGAGCAGCAAAATCAGGGCCCTATTCAGACCTGATCACTGCTGCGCAAAATTGCATATCAGCTGATTATCGAATGACTGCGTATGTTTATGCACTGCATGCGCAGACGCGATGCCAATCAGCAACAGAACATTTACACTTGATGCTTGCAGCGCCCTCTCCTCCTCCTTTGACCGTCTCCGAACTCGGGCATTAAAAGGGGGCGGAGCAGAGCGGCAGGTGGCATCAGTCGCCTAGGCCATTTCCTCTCTGTTAGTGAGGCCGAGCCCGGGACGGCTTTGCCCACATCACCCCACTGATGGCAGGCCTGTATACGGATTTTAGATTGGGTTGTACAACAATGGGCCCTACTGGCTGATCCCAAAACATTTTAGGAGTTGGCAGTGATACCTGACCCTTAGGAAATTGAATGAAGCCAAGCAAGGGTTGCAGCCAGTCCCTAAACCTAGAACCCAGGTCCCCTTGGTCAAACCCCACAAACCACCTCCAGCTGTGTGTATTGAGTGCGATGAGTCCGGTCATATACGCAGAGACTGTCCAAAGTAGGGTGAGCCGATGAATTGCAGCACAGGGAAAACCACTCAACCTGTGGTCAACATGGCTGTTGAAAGCATTACCCCATGGCAAAGCACCCTGTTTTGTTTGATGGTGCAAAATGATGGTCAAGAGTTCTAGGCCTTAATGGATACTGGCATTGCATTGTGACCATCATCTGTGCCAACTTGGTTCCTCCTGGAGCTAACCAGTCATTACCCCCTGTAAAAGGTGCTATGCATACAGCGGGATATAGAAGAATGCCCACGAGTGCATCTGCCAGTAGTGATAAAAGGGCGACCAGTGAAAGTGGTAGCAGCGGCAACCTTCAGACCTCCTTATCCGCTGATTTTAGGCTGTGACTTTCCGCTACTGCAGGAGGTGATTTGCTGTCATGATGTCAGCGGACAGACAGAGGCAGAGGGATCCCAGGAACCAAGATCTACAGAATGCCAAAGTTTTGTGACTGTAAAGTCGTCCTTGTCCAGTGAGAAGCAGGGGGACAATGAGACTTAAGCACATTGGTCTCCCATTGGTATTTAAATTATTTTTTGTACCATGTTGCTCATGTTGCTTATTTGCAGGGGAGTAGACCGTTGTTGGTTCCCCGAAAATACTAGCAGTTGGTAATGAGGGCAGCTCACACTCATTTGTGGGGTGGACATTTTGAGGAGGAGAAAACTCTCCAGCATATATAGTTAAGGTTCTTTTGGCCAGGCATTTATGCGGTAGTAAAGAGATATTGTCCAGACAGCACCTTGGCCAGAATTTAGGACGCCCTTGGTTCCCCTGCCTATCATTTCTGTGCCTTTTGAGCTAATTGGTATGGATCTGATAGGGTCAGTGTAAAAATTTGCTTGTAGGCATCAGCATATAGTGGTTGTGGTGGACTACGCTACCAGTTACCCGGAGGCCATACCACTATGTATCATGAAATCTAGCCCTATTGCCCAGTAGTTGTCAATACTGTATACGATCTGGGAATGCCAAAAGAGGTCTTTCATTAATTTAGACCTTTTTTGTTTAAATTAATGAAAGACCTGTGTTGTCTGTTAAAGGCGGATACAATTACCACTTCTGTTTACCAACCCGTAGACAGACACCTTGGTCAAACGCTTTAACCAAACGCTTGAGCAGATGATAAAAAGGGCGGTGTCACAGGCAAGACCGGCTCCAGGCCTTCTAGCACCCTAAGCAAAAATTTTTGAAGCGCCCCCTGTCTCTCCTATGAAAGTGGGTGTGACCTCGCAACCTTATATTATCAAACTATAAATATATTTTCACACACCCCTCCACACAAACAATTAGCAACCTTACACATAACGCCCAAAGTAGTGTTCATTACATATAATGTCCCCAGTATAGTGTCAGAAACACATAACGTTCCAGTATAATGCCAGGTACACATGACCCCAGTATAGTGTCAGATACACATAATGACCCCAGTAGTGTAGTGCCAGATACACATATGCCACAAATAGTGCCAGATACACATATGCCCTCAGTAGAGCCATATACACATATGCCCCCAGTAGAGCCAGATACACATATGACCCCAGTAGAGCCAGATACTCATAAGCCCCCAGTAGAGCCAGATACACATATGCCCCTAGTAGTGCAGTGCCAGATACACATATGCCCCAATAGTGCCAGATACCCATATGCCCCAGTAGTGCAGTGCCAGATATACATTATATCCCCCCAGTGCCAGATACACATTATATTCCCCACCAGTGCCAGATACACATTATATACCCCCAGTGCCACATACACATTATATGCCCCCACAGTGCCAGATAAACATGGATACTTGCAGTGACACGGAGCTGCAAGATACAGCAATGGCCTACTGTACTGTACAACTATATACTGTTGGTCACCAAAATGCAGCACACTGAGCACAGATATTCGCAGCACATTGAGCACAGATATGGAGCTTTTCAGGCACAAAACGTTGATATTTGCAGCACACTGAGCACAGATATTTGCAGCACACTGAGCACAGATATTTGCAGCACACTGAGCACAGATATGGAGCTTTTCAGGCAGAGAACGTAGCCACATCCTCTCCGTTGAATCTCCAATGCACGAGTGAAAATGGCGGCGACGCGCAGCTCTTTATATATAATACGAATCTCGCGAGAATCCGACAGCGGGATGATGATGTTCGGCCACGTTCGGGTTAACCGATCAAGGCGGGAAGATCCGAGGCTGCCTTGGAACCGTGTAAAATAGGTGAAGTTTGGATCTCGACAAACCGAACCCGCTCATCTCTAATATATATGTGTGTGTGATATAATATACAGGTCTAACATTTCTCATTGTATTGGTTGTCACAGCTCAAATCTGAAATATATCTATAGACTCAATATTACTTAACAGTTTGCAGTCTGGGAATGATGATAGCTGGGTTTCAGTGCAAGCCTTAGGTTTCCAATTGGACTTTAAAAACCTTCTTAAAATATTTATGTGTGGGGTTGAGTATTCCCCATGCAACTGCACTCTGCTATTTCACTAGCAATATTGCCTCTTACAGATTTGCTAAAAATAGCATAGGGGACTGGTAGGCAGAATGTTTTACTAAAAAATTAACTGGAGATTTACTTCTCTCTAATTTAAAGGCGAACATATTAATACTAGTCACAAAATACTGTACATCTCCTCCCAAAACCAAGAAATTGAAACTTAAAAATTAAGTTGTAATTACCAAGTATGCATTTGTGTATCTATAATCAGTGCCAGATTAAGGTCCACATGGGCCTGGAGCTGAAATTTAGGAAGGGCCTATTGTGTGCCTCGGCAGGAGGTGTGACAATCGCTGTGGTGGTGTGATTAGTGATGTAGGGGTGTGACCAGTGTGGTGTGGGTGTGGTCTAAATAGGGTGTGTGGCTTGTGCCATGGGTGTGACTGCCCCCACATTCCTCTGTGTCACTGACACCCCCTTATTTACCTGTCACTCAATGACCCTCCACCCCACATTCTCATCTCTCAGTGACCTCCCCAAACATTCCCCTCTGTCTCTCAGTGACCCACCCAAACATTCCCTTTTGTCTCTCAATGACCCCCTCAAACATTCCCTTCTTTCTCTCAGTGACCCCCCCAAACATTTCCCTCTGTCTCTCAGTGACTACCACACACACTCATATTCTCTGCTGTTTCTCAGTGACACCCCCCCCTCCCCCCCCAAAAAAAAAACGCACACACACATTCCCCTCTCGGCTGCAACATTAATACAGAGGTTTTCACCAGTGGAGAGATGCTTGCTGCCGAGCACTATCCTTGCCCAGGTACATCTCAGGCATCCACAGATTACAAATGGTGGGCTGCCAGGCTGGCTGGTAGCTCAAGAGAGAGTGGTTACTGGGCCACATCTAAGCTGGAAGATGAGCTCTGTGTGGCCAGGACAGAGCTTAAGTGCAGTGCCAGCCCCTACTATAGGAGCCAGAGGTAGTCCCCCTTTCTATCCGGGCCAGGTAATCCTGCCCGACAGTCCCCCCCACCCCTGATGGCAGCCCTGGACACGGACACCCCTTACTGACAGATACCAGTAACTGACACAGACACAACTTACCTATTCAGACATCTCTAATGGACACATATAGCTCTTATGGACTCAGACACCTCTTACTGACAGACACACTTACTGACACAAACACACTGAGATACACTTACTGAAACACCTTACTGACACAAACACACTGAGATACACTTACTGAAACACCTTACCGACTCACAAACTTACATACACAGACACTCCTTACTGATACAAACACATTTACGGACAGATACCACTTACTAACACAGACAATCCTTACTGAGACAGACGCCACTTACTGACACAGATGCCACTTATTGGAACATACAAACTTACTGATAGACATGCCTTACTGACACAGATGCAACTTACTGACACCGACCACTTACTGAGACAACCCTTACTGACACAGATGTTACTTACTGACAGATAACACTTATTGGCACATACATACTAACACACACCCTTACTAACACAGATACAACTTACTGATACAGATACCCCTTGCTGACACACATGACACAGATACCGCTTACTAACACAGATAATCTAACTGCCTCAGACACCACTTACTGACAGACACTACTAATTGACACACACACACAACACAAGCTTACTTACACAGTCACCACTTAGTGATAGACATTACTTACTGACACACATGCACAACACAGATAAACTTACTGACACAGACACTACTTACTGACACACACAGATATATAGTAACATAGTAATACAATACTTACTGACACAGACACAAGTTACAGCCAGACAGTACTTACTGACACACACAATGCAAAACCTACTGACACAGACACCACTTACTGACAATTACTACATACTGATATACACGGTACAACACAAAATTTACTAACAAAGACTCCACTTGCTGACAGACACTATTTACTGACACACACACGCACAACACAAAATCTACTGACACAGACATCACTTACTGACAGACACCACTTATTGACACACACACAATACAAAACTTACTGACACAGACACTACTTACTGATAGACACTGCTTACTGACACACACACACACACACACACACACACACACACACACACAGCACAAAACTTACTGACACAGACAACACTTACTGACAAACACTACTTACTGACACACACACAACTTACTGACACAGACAACACTTATTGACACACACCACAAAACTTACTGACACACACAACTAACTGAGGAGGAGAGGAGACCTCAGGGCACAGTGTGGGCTGCGACTCACCAAAAGACATCTTCCCTAACAGACAGTATCCCTTCCCCAGACCCATCCCCTCTTTCATGAGGCATTTCCTGTTGGGGAGCTGCCGTGGGGCTGGTAAGCATAAGCAGATATTTAGGATGGGCAAGGGGTGGAACATTGGGCTGTATGGGGGGTGGAGCTTCGGACGGGACCGGGGGCAGAGCTTTGGGCGGACCAGGGGGCGGAGCCTCATATGGACACAGGAAAGGCAGGTTTAGTCTGTGGTAGGGTGAATGGGCGTATCAGCTGCGGTACGTGGTGACAGGAAATATTATTTTTCCTGTCAGCACTGGCTGCCTGCACTGCAGGGAACTCTGTGGGCATATTTTCAATGGGGGGCTTGGAGCTGCAGCTCCATCCACCCCATTGTTAATACGGCCCGTCTATAATTGGTACAGGGAGCGCAGTCCAAGAGGGACCACACCACAAACTCTGTACCCATAAGTTATACTAACCTCTCCAGATTCAGGCACCAGCTCTGCAGAAATTACCAGGACAATAGTGTGGCCGCCATTTTCCCAGAGCAGTAGAGAAATCACCAGGAACATGGAGGAAGCACTATGTTTCTGGAGAACTGTACATGCGCAGTAGACTCTGGCACAGTGCCAGAGTCTACTCTGCAACTGCGCCGGTGAAAGGGGTTGGCGGGTTATGGCAGATGAACACATGCTTACTTCACCCCTGCAAGGAGGTGACATTTGCTGGATCTTCAGAGGTCACATTCTCAACTTTGAACTGCACACTGCAGTGTGGGACTGGGGCATGTAGGGCCCACCGGGGGAATGCGGTGGTAGAGGCCCATGTTTAGGGGTGTGGTCAGTCTGCAGAGTGGGTGTGGCCTACCACCTCATTGGTTTGATTAACCATTAGAGAGTGCAACGTCTGGGCCCCTTCATAAATATATACAGTAAATTCATCTGCAGCATGCATGATAACATGATAATGTACCAGATTAATAACAGCAATGCACTGTAGAAAATACACCATAGTCCAGTATAAGGTAACATACAGTATGTATTCAAGTGCACAGTCTGGAACCTGATCCTTAGAGCAGGAGGTGGGCCCCCAGGCAGTGGGGCCCACCGGTGGTTTCCCCTGTATCCCTGTGGGCCAGTCCAAGCCTGGCACGCTGTATTACATTTTTAGTTTTAATTATACTTTAAAAAGTTTTTTGGTATGATTGAAACTCAACCTACACATCTTCGCATAAGTAAGCCATTAAGGACCATAGGGGGTCATTCCGAGTTGTTCGCTCGCAAGCTGCTTTTAGCAGCTTTGCACACGCTAAGCCGCCGCCTACTGGGAGTGAATCTTAGCATAGTAAAATTGCGAACGAAAGATTAGCAGAATTGCGAATAGACACTTCTTAGCAGTTTCTGAGTAGCTCCAAACTTACTCGGCATCTGCGATCAGTTCAGTGCTTGTCGTTCCTGGTTTGACGTCACAAACACACCCAGCGTTCGCCCAGACACTCCTCCGTTTCTCCAGCCACTCCCGCGTTTTTCCCAGAAACGGTAGCGTTTTTTCACACACACCCATAAAACGTCCAGTTTCCGCCCAGAAACACCCACTTCCTGTCAATCACATTACGATCACCAGAACGAAGAAAAAACCTCGTAATGCCGTGAGTAAAATTCCTAATTGCATAGCAAATTTACTTGGCGCAGTCGCACTGCGGACATTGCGCATGCGCAGTAGCGACTATTCGCTCCGTTGCGACAAAAAAATAACGAGCGAACAACTCGGAATGACCCCCATTATCTGCAAAGTATCAGGCTGTGCATAATTTAGCATTAAGTAAGCACATGTATATGCACACAAATACCAATAAAACAAAAACCTTCAAACATAAAATAGTCAAGATGTGTCATCAATCTCATAATTAATAAGCAATATAAATGCTACTCAAGCATTATGGCCCTCATTCCGAGTTGTTCGCTCGCTAGCTGCTTTTAGCAGCATTGCACATGCTAGGCCGCCGCCCTCTGGGAGTGTATCTTAGCTTAGCAGAATTGCGAACGAAAGATTAGCAGAATTGCTACTAAATAATTCTTTGCAGTTTCTGAGTAGCTCCAGACCTACTCACAGATTGCGATCAGCTCAGTCTGTTTAGTTCCTGGTTTGACGTCACAAACACGCCCTGCGTTCGGCCAGCCACTCCCCCGTTTTTCCAGACACTCCTGCGTTTTTCACTGGTACGCCTGCATTTTTTAGCTAACGCAGTGAAAACGCTGAGTTGCCGCCCAGAAACGCCCCTTTCCTGTCAATCATTTACCGAACAGCAGTGCGACTGAAAAGCGTTGTACGAACACCAGCAAATCTACTAAGTTTTGTGTTAAATAACTTAGCGCATGCGCGCTGTGTACCATGCGCATGCGCAGTTAGCAACAAATCACAGCATAGCGAAAATCGGCAACGAGCGAACAACTCGGAATGACCACCTATATCCAGAGAAAAATTAAACATTTCAAATGAATGAAAGAAGCTGTCTTATACAGCCAGGTCATTGAAGGAGATACAACAGAGACTTCCTGCACCTGATATCTTGAAGGAAAACCCACAAGGGATTTGGGAGAGAAAGAGCCTGCTAAGTGTGAGTACCAATCCTCAATGTGTTACATCATGAACACACACATACACATAACATTACTAAACCATCAAATACATTCCAAATATCCCAATAGAACTTGAACTTTTTGGGGTCCTGAGGACAGACACTACAGAATGGCTCCTCTCTCACCACTCTGAGAACAAAGAGAGTGTGTTCAGCAACTGGACAGGGCCTGCACTGCAATGTACAGCAGGTTAGTGTGCAGTGTGTGTGTTTCAGAGCGCAAGGTACCCAGGGTCGGTGTAAGGTTTCTCAGCACCCTAGGCAAATCTTTAATGCCCCCCCCCCCCCCACACACACACACACACACACACACACACTCTCACACACATGCCAAGGACGATTTCGCCTCCCCATCCATCCCTGCTCCTGGATGTAATGAGCACAAGGCTGACAGAGGAAGCCACTGGCGCTGATGATCCCAGCCCCTTGTTGCTTCGTGCTCACACTTGCACAGGCAGACATCTGACTGTCAGTGAGCAGCAGTATGCAGCCACAATCACCAGCAGCAGCAGCAGCGGGCCCCTCTGTCAGTGATACTTCCTCCCACCTTACCCCCCTGAGGCTTCCAGGTACTTCTGCCCCTCTCATCTAAATCAGCTCCACCTGCCGCCCACCCTCACCAGTCAGCCCGGCCTCTCAATACAGCCGGCTGACTGTGTGCAAACTACTGTGTAGCCCTGCCCAACAGCAGCTCAGCCTGGCTCTTTATCCCCACTGGCTGCCTGCTGCAATTATGTGCCTGGCACTCTGACCCCCTCCTCCTGTCTCACCTTCTGATCCTCCGACAGCCACTGCCGGTCAGGTCACGCTGGGAGGTCAGACGGATCTGCTGGTAGTTGGAGAAGTCCTCCTTTCCTCCCTGGGCGAAGGTGCCGCCCCGGTCATCGCGTTGGGTGGAAGGAAGGGGTGTGCAATTTCCGCAGCAAGGGGAGGAGGGAACAGCCCCAGACATGGGGCTCCAACCCGGCAGACACCAAGTGAGCAGAAAGCGCCGCGGGTGTCTCACATTTTTCTTTTTGTACACTCACCACCGCCCTTCAAGTGCCAGCGCCCATAGGCAGCTGCCTAAAGCTGCCTAATGATATCGCCAGCCCTGAAGGTACCTCCCCTACTGCTCTCTCAGTATGTGTGAGTAGTACTATAGCCACTACATCTGAGCACCTGATTGCACTCTCTGCCGCCACCTGCACATTATTATTTATTTTTATTCTAAATGCATTGCTGGCACCCCCTCCACTTGAGCACCTGCGGCATGTGCCCCGCTTTCCCCTTCCTAATTACATCACTGTTTTTAACTGCCAATGTAACATGCTGTGTTTGAAAAATGACTGGAGCTGATTGGTTGGTATTTCTTTCCAAGCTCTGATAAATCCCTCCTATGTGTCCGCTAGCATCAAGGGTGTCAGAACATTTATAGGCTGGGGGGCAAGATAGATCCTCATTTAGCGCCCCTGTGGGCGGATCCAGAGGAGAGGAGGAGGCAGTACTACAGGGACCATGAAGGCGGCACCATGGTGTTGAGAAGGTGGGAAAAGAGAGGGAGAGTTTCAGGGAAAGAAAGAGAGAGAGAGAGGGAAAAAGTGTCAGGGAGAGAAAGAGAGAGAGAGTGTCAAGGAGAGAGAGGAGCAAGAGGAGAGAGAGTGTAAAGCTGGGCATACACTATACAATTATCTGCCAGGTAATCTGGCAGATCTGGCTGATTGAAATGAAAATGAAAATCTGGTAATGGATGAGAGCAAATAACAATTGACCATGTGCTACAAACACTGGAAAATTAACAAAAACAGTAATTCATACAAAATTGCTTAAATCACGGACAGGTTTTGTCAATTTTTCAGTGTTTGGGAGCAAATGGTTGATTGTCATTCATTGGATGCTGTCACTGATATAATCCTCCACCATTCTTTCAATGGTGACAGAATCATATGCAGTGACAGTAGACATGTCAGTAATTGTTGGCAGGTCCTTCAGTCCGGACCAGATGTCAGCTTTCGCTCCTGACTGCCCTGCATCACCGCCAGCGGGTGGGCTAGGAAATCTTATCCTTTTCCTTGCAGCCCCAGTGGTGGGAGAAACTGAATGAGGAGCTGTTGACGGGTCACATTCGCTTGAGTTGACAATTTACTCACCAGCAGATCTTTGCACCTCTGTACACTTGTGTCTGCCGGAAAGAGAGATATAACGTAGGCTTTAAACCTAGGATCGAGCACGGTGGCCAAAATGTAGTGCTCTGATTTCAACAGATTGACCACCCGTGAATCCTGGCAAAGCGAATTAAGGGCTCCTTCCACAAGTCCCACATACTTAGCGGAATCGCTCCGTCTTAGCTCCTCCTTTAATTTCTCCAGCTGCTTCTGCAAAAGCCTGATGAGGGGAATGACCTGACTTAAGCTGGCAGTGTCTGAACTGACTTCACATGTGGCGAGTTCACAGGGTTGGAGAACCTTGCACAAGATGGAAATCATTCTCCACTGCACTTGAGTCAGGTGCATTCCCCCTCCTTTGCCTATATCATAGGTGGATGTATAGGCTTGAATGACCTTTTGCTGCTTCTCCATCCTCTGAAGCGTATAGAGTGTTGAATTCCACCTCGTTAAAACCTCTTGCTTCAGTTGATGGCAGGGCAGGTTCAGGAGTGTTTAGTGGTGCTCCAGTCTACGTCACGTAGTGGCAGAATGTCCAAACTGGCCTTCAATTTTTTGGGCCACCGACAGCATCTCCTGTACACCCTTGTCATTTTTCCAAAAATTCTACACCACCAAATGAATTGTATGTGCAAAACATGGGACGTGCTAGAATTTGCCCAGTTGTAATGTACACACAATATTGGCGGCATTGTCCGATATCACAAATCCCCAGGAGAGTCTAACTGGGATAAGCCAATGCGCGATGATGTCCCTCAGTTTCCGTAACAGGTTGTCAGTGGTGTGCCTCTTACAGAAAGCGGTGATACACAGCGTAGCCTGCCTAGAAACGAGTTTGGATTTGCAAGATGCTGCTACTGGTGCCGCTGCTGCTGTTATTGCTGCGGGAGGCAATACATCTACCCAGTGGGCTATCACATAGTTACATAGTCAGTGAGGTTGAAAAGAGGCAAAATGCCCATCGGGTTCAACCTGTATTCTGCATTAATCTGTTTATTTTATAATGTGCATGCTGAAGTAATGGTTTAGTACCGATTTACAGCAATGATTCCTACCACTCCCAGATAATTTAAATGTCAATATGCTAAATGCTAAAGCCCTTGATACGTTTTCCTGTTAGAAATTTGTGCAATCCGTTTTTAAATGCATTTATAGAGTCTACCATTACTACTTCCTCCAGCAGTGAGTTCCAAATCTTTATTCCCCTTACAGAGAAGAACCCTTTCCTACGTTGCGTACGGAATTTTCTCTCTTCTAGCCTCAGTGAGTGCCCACGCATCCTATACAGAGTTCTTTTAATAAACAAATCAGTTGCTAACTCCGTGTAATGCCCCTTTACATATTTGAAGATATTAATAATGTCTCCTCTTAGTCTCCTCTTTTCTAGTGAATACATATTTAATTTAGTAAGCCTCTCCTCATATTCCAGTGTCTCTAAACCTTTAATCAATTTAGTAGCTCGTCTTTGAACTCTTTCTAGTTCCGCAATGTCCTTTTTGTAATATGGGGCCCAAAACTGAACGCAATATTCCAGGTGTGGGCGTACCAAAGATTTGTACAACGGCAGGATTACATCCTCATCCTTGGTCTCAATGCCCCGTTTAATGCACGCAAGCACTTTACTTGCCTTTTTTGCTGCAGTTTGGCATTGTGCACTGCTACTAAGCCTATTATCTATGAGCACCCCCAAATCTTTTTCCACCATAGTTACCCCTAGATTTTCTCCATCTAGAGTGTAGGATGCAAGTGTGTTCTTTGTCCCAAAATGCATAACTTTGCATTTTTCTATGTTGAACCTCATTTTCCATTTAGACGCCTAGAATTCCAGTTTAACTAAGTCATTCTGTAGAGACTCCATATCGGTTTCGGAGTTAATTACCTTACACAGTTTCGTGTCATCTGCAAAGATTGACACTGTGCTTTCCTGGCCTATTCCTAGATCATTGATAAATATAATGAACAGCAGTGGGCCAAGAACAGACCCTTGTGATATTCCACTGACTGCTGGTGCCCAGCTGGATAACATCCCATTTACCACTACTCGTTGTTCCCTGTTATCCAACCAATTACCTATCCAAGTACAAATAGTATTTCCTAGGCCAAGTTCCCTTAATTTGTGGACCGGTCTCCTATGTGGCACTGTATCGAAGGCTTTTGCAAAATCTAAGTAAACCACGTCCACTGCTTTTCCATGGTTAAGATTCTTGCTCACTTCCTCATAGAAGCTAATTTAGTTGGTTTGACATGATCTGTTCCTTACAAACCCATGTTGACTTTTAGTAATAAACTTAGTTTCATGTAGGTGCTCCTCTATGCTATCCCTCAAAATGCCTTCTAATAGTTTACCCACTATAGAGGTTAAACTAACTGGTCTATAGTTTCCAGGATTATTTTTAGTTCCCTTTTTAAATAAAGGCACTACCTCAGCTATGCGCCAATCCTTTGGTACCATGTCTGATCTAATCGAACTATTGAAAATCAGGTATAGGAGTTTAGCTAGCTGTGTCCTAAGCTCCATAATAACCCTCGGATGAAAACCGTCTGGGCCTGGTGATTTATTAATCTTTATTTTGCTTATTATCTCCAGGACTACTTCCTCACTTAAACAGGTATCTGGCCAAGAGTCATTACATTCACTGTCGTTAAGCATTACTGTCACCTGTGCATCCTCCCTGGTGAATACTGACGAAAAAAAATTGTTCAATATTTCAGCTTTTAATTTGTCATCGATTGTCAAGGATCCCAATTCAACCTCTAATGGGCCCACGTTCTCCTTCTTCAACCTTTTACTGTTTATATATTTATAAAACTTTTTAGGATTGGTTTTACTCTCAATAGCGATTTGCTTTTCGTTAGCAATTTTAGCTGCTTTCATTACTTTTTTGCATCTTTTATTGCATTCCTTGTAAAACCGGAATGACTCCTCCCCTCCATTAAATTTAAATGTTTTAAAAGCATGCCTCTTATTAGCCATTGCTTCTTTGACTTCCTTATTAAGCCACATTGGTTTGTGCTTAATACTCCTGCGTTTACTGCTCATTGGAATGAATTTGTGAATATTGCTTTCAAGCAACCCTTTTAAAGTATTCCACATTTCCGAAGTGTCTTTGCTATGAAACAACTCTTCCCAGTCAATGCCGTTTAGTGCCCGTCTCAGCATATTAAAGTTAGCTTTTCTAAAGTTTAATGTTTTGGTTGCTCCCTTATAGCTATTTTTCTTAGTCTGCCCTGTTCCACTTGTCCACATGTCCGTGGTTAAGTGGACACTGGATACAACTGCATTTTTTAGGACACTGGTAACATTTTTTCTGACGTCTCTGTACATTCTCGGTATCGCCTGCCTAGTGAAGTGGAACCTAGATGGGATTTGGTACCGGGGAAACAATACCTCCATCAATTGTCTTAATCCCACTGCACTAATGGCAGATACCGGACGCACGTCTAACACCAACATAAGTGTCAAGGCCTCAGTTATCCGCTTTGCAACAGGATGACTGCTGTCATATTTCATCTTCCTCACAAAGGACTGTTGAACAGTCAATTGCTTAGTTGAAGTAGTACAAGTGGTCTTCCGACTTCCCCTCTGGGATGACGATCGACTCCCAGCAGCAACAACAGCAGCGGCGGCAGTAGCAACAGCAGCAGTAGGCGTACCACTCAAGGATTCTCCAAGGCATCCCATTTAGGAGAGGACTCATCAGTCTTGCCAGGGACATGGCCTGCAGGACTACTGACATTCATGATTGAGGAGGAAGTTGACGTTGAGGGAGTTAGTGGTGTGGCTTGCAGGAGCTTGGGTACAAGAGGAAGAAGGGATTTAGGTGTCATTGGAATGCTTACACTCTTACCCAAAGTTTCACAACTTGACACTGACTTCTGATGAATGCGCTGCAGATGACGTATAAGGGAGGATGTTCCTAGGTGGCTAACATCCTAACCCCTACTTATTACAGATTGACAGAGGCATCACATGGCTTGACACCTGTTGTCCGGATTTGTGGAGAAATAATTCCAAACCGAAGAGGTGGCTTTTTTGGTATTTTGCCCAGGCATCACAATGGGCTTCTTCATCCCACGGACAACAGGTGTCTCCCCCGGTGCCTCATTTAAACAAACCACATCACCATCAGAATCCTTAACGTCAACTTCCTCCTCAGCGCCAGCAACACCCATATCCTCATCCTGGTGTACTTCAACAGTGACATCTTCAATTTGAATATCAGAAACTGGACTGTGGATGCTCCTTCCAGCACTTGCAGGGGGCGTGTAAATGGTGGAAGAAGCCACCTCTTCCCGTCCAGTGTTGGGAAGGTCAGGCATTGCACCCGCCAACACATTTGGACTCTCCTTGGGGATTTGTGATACCATCTCAGAACGCACAGTTCTTTTCTGTGCTTTTTCCAACTTAACACTTTTAATTTTTCTATCGGGAGGATGAGGGCTTCCATCGTCATGTGAAGCTGAACCACTAGTCATGAACATAGGCCAGGGCCTTAGCCGTTCCTTGCCACTCCGTGTCGTAAATGGCATATTGACAAGTTTATGTTTCTCCTCACACCATTTAAATTTCTTTTTGGGGGTCTTTTTACTGAACTTTGGCTTTTTGGATTTTACATGCCCTCTACTATCACATTGGGCATCGGCCTTGGCAGACTACGTTGATGGCATTTCATCGTCTATGTCATGACTAGTGGCAGCAGCTTCAGCACTAGAAGGAAGTGGTTCTTGATCTTTCCCTATTTCATCCTCCAAATTTTTGTTCTCCATTATTTTTCTGGAGTTATATAACACAATATGCGGCACAGGAGCACTGGACATATGGCAGCAGAGGATACCACTGTGACTGGTCACTGGACTGACTGATGACTGATGCACAGGACACTACCACTGGTCTTATGCAGGACAACACTGCAACACTGTAAGGGACTTGTTATTTTCATACAGAAGCACTGGACATATGGCAGCAGAGGATACCACTGTGACTGGTCACTGGAATGACTGATGGCTGATGCACAGGACACTACCACTGGTCTGATGCAGGACAACACAGCAACACTGTAAAGGACTTGTTGTTATTATACAGCAGCACTGGACATATGGCAGCAGAGGATACCACTGTGACTGGTCACTGGAATGACTGTTGGCTGATGCACAGGACCAAGGCCAGCTCCAGGCCTACTAGTACCCTGAGCGAGAACATGTAAAAGTGTCGTCCCCCCAACCCCTATGGGGGTGGGCCTCTGTAAAAGTGGGCATGGCTTCATAACTTCATATTATTAGACTATAAATAAATATATTTTCACACCCCCTCTACGCACACAATTAGCAGCCTTACACATAACAGTCACAGTAGTGTTCCTTACACACAATGTCTCCAGTATAGTGTCAGATACACATAATGTCTCCAGTATAGTGCCAGATACACATAATGTGCAGTGCCAGATAGACGTGATATGCCCCCCAGCAGTGCCAGCTACACATGACATGCCCCGCAGCAGTACCAGCTACACAAGACATGCCCCGCAGCCGTGCCAGCTACACATGACATGCACCCCAGCAGTGCCAGCTATACACAATATGCCCCCCAGCAGTGCCAGCTACACATGATAGTGTTCACTTTTTAGGGCAGGGTGCTGATCACAGGGAGGGCACATTTTTAAGTTAGGAGGGCAAAATGATGTACATACTGTAATGCTTGGTGCTCATCTACCTACATGCTAAAGCATGGACAGTATCCGCGGAAAGCGCACAGCAAAAATTTAGGGGCGTTGCTTCGTGGGGAAGGTGCGTGGCCACATAATAGTGGCAATTCGCATTACACCACTCAGTAGTGCAGCTAATACACATTGCACCAGGTAGAACCTCCTATACACTTTGCACCAGGCAGAGCACGTTAGACACTTTGCGCCAGGCAGAGCACTGAGACATATTGCGCCAGGTAGAGCACTGAGACACACTGCGCCAGGTAGAGCACTGAGACACATTGCGCCAGGTAGAGCACTGAGACACATTGCCTAGCCACAGATGCCTAGCGGGAACACTACATGATATGCTCCCCAGCCGTGCCAGCTACACATGACATGCCCCCCAGCAGTGCCAGCAACACGTGACATGCCCCCCAGCAGTGCCAGCAACACATGACATGCCCCCCAGCAGTGCCAGATACATAAATAGCCACACAGTGCCAGATATGTCCCCACAGTGCCAGATACATAAATGCCCCTACAGTGCCAGATACATATATGCCCCCACAGTGCCAGATATGCCCCCACAGTGCCAGATAAATAAATGCCGCCACAGTGCCAGATAAATAAATGCCCCATAGTGCCAGATAAATAAATGCCCCCACAGTGCCAGATACATAAATGCCCCCACAGTGCCAGATATGCCCCCACAGTGCCAGATACATAAATGCCCCCACAGTGCCAGGTACATAAATGCCCCCACAGTGCCAGATACATAAATGCCCCCTGTGCCAGATACAGAAATGCCCCCCTAGTGCCAGATACAGAAATGCCCCCACAGTGCCAGATAAATAAATGCCCCCACAGTGCCAGATACATAAATGCCCCCACAGTGCCAGATATGCCCCCACAGTGCCAGATACATAAATGCCCCCACGGTGCCAGATAAATAAATGCCCCCACAGTGCCAGATAAATAAATGCCACCACAGTGCCAGATAAATGCCCCACAGTGCCAGATAAATAAATGCCCCCACAGTGCAGATATGCCCCCACAGTGCCAGATACATAAATGCCCCCACAGTGCAGATATGCCCCCACAGTGCCAGATACAAAAATGCCCCCACAGTGCAGATATGACCCTACACAGTGCCATCCATAAATGCCCCCCACAATACCTGCGGCGCTGGGAGGGGGAGGAGTGCTGCTGTCTGAGGGCGCGGGTGGACTCCAAAGCAGTTGTGTGCGCTATGCGCGCTGCACGACGCCGGCGTCTGACGTCAGACACCAGCGCCGCACAGCGCGCACTGGCACACAACAGTTTAAAGCCGGGTAATGCTGCACAGGGCCGGCTCCAGGTTCGAATATGGGCCCTCATTCCGAGTTGTTCGCTCGGTATTTTTCATCGCATCGCAGTGAAAATCCGCTTAGTACGCATGCGCAAAGTTCGCACTGCGACTGCGCCAAGTAACTTTACTATGAAGAAAGTATTTTTACTCACGGCTTTTTCTTCGCTCCGGCGATCGTAATGTGATTGACAGGAAATGGGTGTTACTGGGCGGAAACACGGCGTTTCAGGGGCGTGTGGCTGAAAACGCTACCGTTTCCGGGAAAAACGCAGGAGTGGCCGGAGAAACGGTGGGAGTGCCTGGGCGAACGCTGGGTGTGTTTGTGACGTCAAACAGGAACGACAAGCACTGAACTGATCGCACAGGCAGAGTAAGTCTGAAGCTACTCTGAAACTGCTAAGTAATTAGTAATCGCAATATTGCGCATACATCGGTCGCAATTTTAAGAAGCTAAGATTCACTCCCAGTAGGCGGCGGCTTAGCGTGTGTAACTCTGCTAAATTCGCCTTGCGACCGATCAACTCGGAATGAGGGCCATGGTGCCCATAAAGGCCGCTCTATTCGAACATGCCTGGAGCCGGCCCTGCACAGGACACTACCACTGGACTGATGCTGCACAATACACCATCTCTGAACTGATGCAGCACAACACAGCACCCTATACAGCAGCACTGGACATATGGCAGCAGAGGATACCACTGTGACTGGACTGATGCAGCACAATACACCACCACTGAACTGATGCAGCACAACACAGCACCCTATACATACAGCAGCACTGGACATATGGCAGGGCCCACTCGGAATGACGACTGTCAGCCCTGGAGAGGGAATACCTGATTGGGCGTGTGGAGCCGCAGCGGGAGTGAGAGAGTTAAAGAGGACCAGAGGCCTCACAAGCGGCGGTGATGCCCAACCAGACCCCGTCGGGAGCGCGTGGTTGAAGGGGTCCAGGGACCTTGTGAGTGCCGCGCTGCAGCTGGAAGCAGCGGGAGGTGGTGTGGCCTGAGTGAATTGCGGCCGTCCGGAGGGAGCAAGCAACGGCAGAGTTCGGCCAGGAATTAAGTGCCAGGCTAGTGAGGGAACTCCATTTCGGCAAACGACCCATGACAGGCGAAATGCGGAGGATACCAGTATTAGCCAGGACACAACAAAGTGTGAGTCAGGCCTTGATAGTGTGGGGAAATAACACTCCAGAGAGACAGACCAGCGTCACAGCCCCTTAGGCTCCTCACTGTTTGGAAAAGGAAGAGACCCCGGAGACATCCCACCAGAGACATCTATCCCGCACCCAGTAGGGAGAGTGAAGCACCCTTATCCCCTTCCGGGTGTGCTGAGGAGTGCACAGTGGACCTACCCCACCACTTGGGTATTATAAACTGCAGGACAGGATTCAGCTCTGCCTGTGTCGTCGTCGTCCCCCCCCCCCCCCCCCCCCCAGCCGAACAGTACAGAATTGTTCCCTGACTAGGCCTGGTGCAAAGACTGTGATCGGGAAGGACTCCCACATGTCAGTGACTTATTATTACCACCCCCTGTGGAACTGCTTTGAGACAGGGACCCTGGGACAGCAGAGGAGAGACATTAAAATACTGTGCAGAGTCAGACAGTAACTCCTAGAGTGACAGTATCACCTTGTGGCGGTGATTGATTCCGCGTTAACTTTATTCAACTTGCTGGAAAGTATACCAGACTCTTTCAGCCTCAGGTCTTCCCCCCCCCCCCCCCAAGAGACTTCATTGCTTGGCAACCTGCTGCCGCTAGACCATCACAGGGGACTGTTAATCGATTACTTTTGCACGCTTATTAAAGTAAAGAGCTCTTCGAGGATATTTAACATTAAACCCTGTGCACAGTTTGAAATACAGAACCCGTGCAAGTGGGACAATAATAGTATTCGGGTACCCGATGGTCATATTGTGGCATGTTATTTGTATGTAATGTTTATTATTATGTGATGTTGGTGAACTGTGATGTTTATATGGTGTGATATTGACAACTTGCATTGTACTGGCCTACTGACACTGTAGAGTGAGACTTGGTGTAGCAGAAGCACCTACCGTTGGTACTTACCGGTTACGAAATTGGTAACCATTTGACGTCATTTAACAGTGTCAGAAGAACCAGTGAGTTTCTGTTCAGCCTGTGTGGTGAATAACGGTAACCTACCTCAACTTGCCTAGTATCTCCAGGAAAAGCTAAAGTTATTTGTGAATGTTACATATATTTTGCAACAAGGAGCAAAGCCTATGGATACGTAAAATGGATAGTTATTTGAGTTGCTGAAAGTTAGATTTATCGGACGACCTTGGTGATCGCGTTGTGACGCCCTTTACATAAAGCCTTCCTAGTCAGAAATCGGGACTGTAAGCCCAGGCGGATCATAGTTATCACAAATAATCGGACGCACTGTGAGAAATGATTGGTATGCACTGGTTAGTGGTGTTTTGTTTATACGTTTGTAAATCCAGTCATCAGGACACAGAGACATGTGAGTTCACTGCTGTGCTGTTTATTCCCTCACCAACTCCAGGCACACTGCACACTGGACCACCCACTTCCCAGCATCCCCCTGGTCCCAGGGACCATCACTGAAGATTCAGGCTTACACAGAATAGTAAGGGAGTGTCTACAAATATTAAGCATTCTAATACACTAACATCACATCCTCTTTTCTTTAAAGATAAGCCCTGTACGCTTCAATGCAACAATTAACAACGTCATATTAAGAACATCATCTAACACATTTCAATGAGTCTCTCAGGTCTGCGTATTTCCCTTTTGGGTCTTTCATACGCAGTCTGTGTTTCATCGACCATGTTGGACCTTTCTAGAATCGTGGTTTGTTCACCATTATCAGGATCATCATACATGTCAGATGAAGGGTATTCTTCAGTCATGTTGTCTTCATTATGGTTAGGTTGAGATCTTAAATCCACCTGAATTCTTCTTACTTCCGTTCCACGCTCTGTACGTATAGTATAAGATCTTGGTGCTATTTGTGCTTGCACAATACCTTTCTGCACCCAAATACCTTTCTCGTGATCTCTGAGACGGACTTGGTCACCTGAGTTTAGATCAGATAAGCTTTATGCTCGCCTGTGATGGAACAGTTTCTGTTTCGCCTGTTGATGTTCCTTACTCAGTCTGACCAACGCTGAGTTATGTGTATTAAGCAGTTCATCATTTATCGGGAGATTTGCTCTAATCCTCCTTCCCATCAGCATTTGTGCAGGAGAAAGTCCATTCTGTAAAGGTGTACTGCGGTAGATAAAAAGACTTTTGTAGAAATCTTCTTTACCTTCTTGAGCTTTTTTCATGAGACTCTTTACAGTTTTTACTGAACTTTCCACCAACCCATTTGAGCGTGGATAGTGGGGACTTGACGTAGTATGGACAAATTCCCACTCATCAGCAAATTGTCTAAATTCAGCACTGGAAAACTGAGGACCATTGTCAGTAAACACTTCCATAGGAACACCATGCCTTGCAAAGATTGACTTCATGCAATTGATTACGGCTTTACTAGTAGTTGTATGTAGTGTCTTCACCTCAGGGTAGTTAGAGTAATAATCAGTCATGACAATCTACATTTTCCCATTACAAACAAATCTGCGCCAACTTTCTGGTACGGTCTCTCTGGCACTGCGTGAGGACTCAGTGGCTCGACTTGTTGTTTCGGTCTATACGTAAGACATAATTCACATGTAGCTGTAGTCTGTGTTATGTCTTGGTTCATTCTTGGCCAATACATAACTTCACGCACTCTCCGCTTACATTTTTCTTCTCCTAAGTGGCCTTCATGTATCTTGCACAGCATAGTTTTTCTTAGTCGTACAGGTATGACAAACCTATTGCCTTTGTAAATAATACCATCGACAACTGTAAGGTCTCTGCGGTACATCCAATAATCATGGATAGACAGCGGGCACGCATGTTTTTCTGCTGGCCAACCTTTCAGAATGATATCTTTCAACACTTTCATTGTATCATCTGTCTCAGTTTCTTTCCTAATCTGTTCTTGTCTTGCAAGAGACACTGGTAGAGAAGCTACGATCAAATTAACATAGGCTTCTATCTCTTCATCCATCAGACTTTTGGAACCTTCACTTTTGTCCACAGCACGAGAAAGTGTATCAGCAATGTACATGTATTTGCCGGGACAGTACAGCAAGTGTACATCATATTTCTGTAGTCTGATAAGCATTCGTTGAATTCTCATGGGACAGTCATGTAATTATTTAGTCATGATAGCTATCAATGGCTTGTGGTCAGTTTCCACTGTAAATGTTTGACCATACACAAACTGATGAAATCGCTCACATGCATATGTGATCGCTAGAAGTTCTTTTTCTATCTGAGCATACCTTGTTTCAGCACATGTCAGTGCTCTTGATGCATAGATTACTGGTTGCCATGTATCCTCATGTTCTTTTAACAGCACTGAGCCTAGGCCAAATTGCGAAGCATCTGCTGAAATTCTTATTCTTTTCGCAGGATCAAAGAATTTTAGCACTGGTTGCTCTGTAGTGATCTGTTTCAAGTTTTGCCAACTTTCTTCTTGTTCATGTGACCACATCCACTCGTTATCTTTGTCCAACAACCATCTAAGAGAGGCTGTTCGTTCAGAGAGTTGAGAAATAAACTTTCCTAAGTAAGTAATCATTCCTAGGAATCTTCTGACGTCGTCTTTGTTGTTAGGACGTTCCATGTTCACTATGGCTGATATTTTCCTTGGGTCTGGTTTTACACCTTGATCCGAGACCATGTCGCCCATAAAGGTAAGTGTATTCACGCCAAATTCACATTTGTCCTTGTTTAGCTTTAGATTCACTTTCTTGACAAGTTCCATTACTTGTCTCAATCTAGAATCATGTTCTTCCTTTGTAGATCCCCAGACAATAATGTCATCCATCATTGTTTCAACACCTGGAATATGTTCAAAAATCATGTGTATCTTTTTGTGATATACTTCTGGAGCAGACAATATTCCATATGGTAGTCGAAGAAATCTGTATCGACCTTCTGGTGTATTAAATGTACAAAGCTTTGAGCTGGCCTCATCTAGCTTCATTTGCCAGAATCCTGAAGATGCGTCCAATTTACTGAACCATTTTGCTCCTGAAAATTGCGACATGATTTCATCTCTGGTTGGTAGTTTGAAATGTTCTCGTTTAATAGCTTTGTTTAAATCTCTGGGGTCTAGACATATTCTGAGCTGTCCATTTTTCTTTTCAACAATTACTAAGGAGCTTACCCATTCAGTAGGCTCATCAACTTTCTGTATCACACCCAAGGCTTCAATGTGATTTAACTCTTGTTTCAGTTTTTCTCTCAGTGCAAACGGCACTTTTCTACAGGGGTGTATCACTGAAGAAACTTGTGTGTCTATATTTATTTTATGCTCTCCAGGCAAACAACCTAGACCTTCAAACAAGTCTCTGTATTCTGTAAACATCAATTTGCAGTCATGTTCTACTTGTGATGTCACCATAAAAACTTTCTTTAGCAAGCTTAGTTTCTCACAGGAACTTAATCCTAGAATCGGTTGCACATTTTTATCCACAATCAGTAGAGATGTTTTAAACTGTTGTCCCTTATATTTTAGTGTCACTAAGCATGTACCTTTCACAGGAATTTCCTACCCAGTGTACCCTGTAACTTTCACTTTGGCTGGATGAATTTTAGGTTTTACTCTATAAGTCTTATAGTCTTGAAATGATATTAAATTCACCTGCACACCAGTATCAAGCTTAAAGGTAATGACAATCTCATACACAGTTAAAGGGACAATCCATTCTTTCTTATCTGCACTGCAAAGTTCAATGCAATCCACAAAGATTTCATCTGTTTGTTTAACAGCATGCACTTTGGTTGTTTTACTTTTAATTTTACAGCATTTAGCAAAGTGATTTAGTCTACCACATTTCATGCAGGTTTTACCATAAGCAGGGCACATGTTAGGATTGTGAGCATTTCCACATCTACTACACATTTCCTTATTAGACTGTGGCTTAGATTGCTTCATTCTTGAGAATGGAGGTTTGCATGGCTCTGTTTTCTGCACTACATGCACATCAGCTTCCTTGTGTAACTTTTTGGCTTGAAATCTAGTTATTTCTGCAGATCTACACATAGTCACTGCCTTTTCTAGTGTTGGGTCTTGCTCTCTCAGCAATCTCTCTCTGAGTCCATTATCAGGTATTCCACAGACAATACGATCTCTAATCAGTGAATCCTTTAAATCACCAAACTCACAGGTTTTACTGAATGATTGCAGCTCTGTAACATACTGATCAAATCCATCTACAGACTTCTGATCACATGTGAAAAACTTATATCTTTCATATGTCACATTTTTCCTTGGCACAAAGTAATCTTCAAACTTTTGCATTATAGAAGATAGCACCATATTCTGCCCCTCATCAAACTCAAAACTATTATAAATGTCCAGCACATCCTCTCCTATCACATGGAGGAAAATGGATGCCTTCGTTTTGTCAGCCTCTGAATCAGCACCACATGCAGCAAGATATATATTAAACCTTTGCTTAAATCTTTTCCAGTTTTCAGACAAGTTACAAGACATCAGCATGCCAGTTGGAGGAGCCAGTTTATCCATGATTACTCACTGTTTGAAGATAGGAGCACACGGCAGGCTTTGCAGACACTATCACAGCCTGACAGACTGCTGCAGGATTCTTACACACTCTGAGAACACTAGCAGTCCAAGTTAAACTTCTTCTGACACCATGTTTTGTTCATACAATTGTAAATCCAGTCATCAGGACACAGAGACATGTGAGTTCACTGCTGTGCTGTTTATTCCCTCACCAACTCCAGGCACACTGCACACTGGACCACCCACTTCCCAGCATCCCCTGGTCCCAGGGACCATCACTGAAGATTCAGGTTTACACAGATTAGTAAGGGAGTGTCTACAAATATTAAGCATTCTAATACACTAACATCACAAGTGGTACTTTGCCTCCTTGCTAGCATTGCTGAATGAACAAGTAATTTGTCTTTAAATTTGGAGCCTTGTACGGAGACTTATGCCAAAGAGATATATTGGTATCACATTCTCTTGTGAAGCAAATAAAACTAAAATAGTTGAATATTGTTGTCCATTTCCTTGGCAAAGAGAGTTCCTTCCAGCTACCGAGAACAAAGAACTTGAGCGACTGCGACTAAGGTGCATACTGCACAGAGGAAATACAGGAATACCCTCCAACCTGTGTACCACATGTACATGTGATACAAATATTGTTGTGCATTCAAAGTCTTCTCCATCAGAAGTTCAGTATGCCTGTTACATGTGGAAATATTTTACCCATAATCACATTTGCTCCACCCACAAACTTTTGGGAACCACTGCCAAAAATGCGCCATACTGTATTGTAAAAAATAAGATTTTACTCACCGGTAAATCTATTTCTCGTAGTCCGTAGTGGATGCTGGGACTCCGTAAGGACCATGGGGATTAGCGGCTCCGCAGGAGACTGGGCACAACTAAAGAAAGCTTTAGGACTACCTGGTGTGCACTGGCTCCTCCCACCAAGACCCTCCTCCAGACCTCAGTTAGGATACTGTGCCCGGAAGAGCTGACACAATAAGGAAGGATTTTGAATCCCGGGTAAGACTCATACCAGCCACACCAATCACACCGTATAACTCGTGATACTATACCCAGTTAACAGTATGAAATATAACTGAGCCTCTCAACAGATGGCTCAACAATAACCCTTTAGTTAGGCAATAACTATAAACAAGTATTGCAGACAACCCGCACTTGGGATGGGCGCCCAGCATCCACTACGGACTACGAGAAATAGATTTACCGGTGAGTAAAATCTTATTTTCTCTGACGTCCTAAGTGGATGCTGGGACTCCGTAAGGACCATGGGGATTATACCAAAGCTCCCAAACGGGCGGGAGAGTGCGGATGACTCTGCAGCACCGAATGAGCAAACTCTAGGTCTTCCTCAGCCAGGGTATCAAACTTGTAGACTCTTACAAAAATGTTTTAACCCGACCAAGTAACAGCTCGGCAAAGTTGTACAGCCGAGACCCCTCGGGCAGCCGCCCAAGAAGAGCCCACTTTTCTCATGGAATGGGCTTTTACAGAATTAGGGTGCGGCAGTCCAGCCGCAGAATGTGCAAGTTGAATCGTGCTACAGATCCAGCGAGCAATCGTCTGCTTAGAAGCAGGAGCACCCAGCTTGTTGGGTGCATACAGGAGAAAAAGCGAGTCAGTTTTCCTGACTCCAGCTGTCCTGGAAACATATACTTTTCAGGGCCCTGACTACATCCAGTAACTTGGAATCCTCCAAGTCCCAAGTAGCCGCAGGCACCACAATAGGTTGGTTCACATTAAAAAATTATAACACCTTAGGAAGGAATTGGGAACGAGTCCTCAATTCCGCCTTATCCATATAAAATACAGATAAGGGCTTTTGTATGACAAAGCCGCCAATTCTGATACACGCCTGGCCGACGCCAAGGCCCACAGAATGACCACTTTCCACGTGAGGTATTATAGCTCCACGGATTTAAGTGGCTCAACCCAATGCGACTTCAGGAAATCCAACACCACGTTGAGATCCCACGGTGCCACTGGAGGCACAAACGGGGGCTGACTATGCAGCACTCCCTTAACAAAAGTCTGAACTTCAGGCAGTGAAGCCAGTTCAATTTTGGAAGAAAATCGATAGAGCCGAAATCTGGACCTTAATGGAACCCAATTTTAGGCCCATAGTCACCTCTGACTGTAGGAAGTGCAGAAATCGACCTAGCTGAAATTCCTCCTTAGGGGCCTTCCTGGCCTCACAGTACGCAACATATTTCCGCCATATGCGGTGATAATGGTTTGCGTTCACTTCTTTCCTAGCTTCAAATAGCGTAGGGATAACTTCCTCCGGAATTCCCTTTTCCTTCAGGATCCGGCGTTCAACCGCCATGCCATCAACGCAGCCGCGGTACGTCTTGAAACAGACAGGCCCCCTGCTGCAGCAGGTCTTGTCTGAGCGGCAGAGGCCATGGGTCCTCTGAGATCATTTCTTGGAGTTCTGGTTACCAAGCTCTTCTTGGCCAACCCGGAACAATGAGTATAGTTCTTACTCCTCTCCTTCTTATTATTCTCATTACCCTGGGTAAGAGAGGCAGAGAAGGGAACACATACACCGACTGGTACACCCACGGTGTTACCAGAGCGTCCACAGCTATCGCCTGAGGGTCCTTGACCTGGCGCAATATCTTTGTAACTTTTAGTTGAGGCAGGACGCCATCATGTCCACCTGTGGCCTTTCCCAACGGTGTACAATCATTTGGAAGACTTCTGGATGAAGTCCCCACTCTCCCGGGTGGAGGTTTCTTAGTTGTCCACTCCAGGAATGAACACTGCTGACAGTGCTAACACATGATTTTCCGCCCATCGGAGTATCCTTGTGGCTTCTGCCATCGCCATCCTGCTTCTTGTGCCACCCTGTCGGTTTACATGAGCGACCGCCGTGATGTTGTCTGACTGGATCAGCACCGGCCGGTGTTGAAGCAGGGGTCTAGCCTGACTTAGGGCATTGTAAATGGCCCTCAGTTCCAGAATATTTATGTGTAGGGAAGTCTCCTGACTTTTCCATAGCCTTGGAAGTTCCTTCCCTGCGTGACTGCCCCCCAGCCTCGAAGGCTGGCATCCGTGGTCACCAGGACCCAGTCCTGTATGCCGAATCTGCGGCCCCCTAGAAGATGAGCACTCTGCAGCCACCACAACAGCGACACCCTGACCCTTGGAGACAGGGTTATCTGCCGATGCATCTGAAGATGCGACCCGGACCACTTGTCCAACAGATCCCACTGGAAAATCCTTGCATGGGACCTGGCGAATGGAATTGCTTCGTAAGAAGCTACCATCTTTCCCAGGGCTCGCGTGCATTGATGCACCGACACCTGTATACGTATTAGGAGGTCTCTGTCTAGAGACAACAACTCCTTGGACTTCTCCTCCGGGAGAAACCCTTTTTATCCTGTTCTGTGTCCAGAATCATACCCAGGAACAGTAGACGCGTCGTAGGAACCAGCTGCGACTTTGGAATATTCAGAATCCAGCCGTGCTGTTGTAGCACTTCCCGAGATAGTGCTACTCCGATGAACAACTGCTCCCTGGACCTCGCCTTTATAAGGAGATCGTCCAAGTACGGGATAATTATTTCGGCCATTACCTTGGTAAATACCTCGGTGCCGGGGACAGACCAACGGCAACATCTGGAATTGGTAATGACAATCCTGTACCACAATATTGAGGTACTCCTGGTGAAGAGGGTAAATAGGGACATGCAGGTAATCATCCTTGATGTCCAGTGATACCATGAAATTCTCCAGGCTTGCAATAATCACCCTGAGCGATTCCATTTTGAACTTGAACCTTCGTATATAAGTGTTCAAGGCTTTCAATTTTAGAATGGGTCTCACCGAACCGTCTGGTTTCGGTACCACAACATTTTGGAATAGTAACCCCGGCCTTGTTGAAGGAGGGGTACCTTGCTTTCACCTGCTGGAAGTACAGCTTGTGAATTGCCGCCAGTACTACCTTTCTCCGAGGGCAGCCGGCAAGGCTGATGTGAGGTAACGGCGAGGGGGAGTCGCCTCGAACTCCAGCCTGTATCCCTGTGATACTATTTGCAGAACCTAGAGATCCACCTGTGGGCAAGCCCACTGGTCCCTGAAGTTCCCGAGACGCGCCCCTACCGCACCTGTCTCCACCTGTGGAGCCCCAGCGTCATGCGGTGGACTCAGAGGAAGCGGGGGAAGATTTTTATCCTGGGAACTGGCTGCTGGTGCAGCTTTTTTCCTTCTTCCCTTGTCTCTGTGCAGAAAGGAAGCTCCTTTGACCCGCTTGCTTTTCTGAAGCCGAAAGGACTGTACCTGAAAATACGGTGCTTTCTTAGGCTGTGAGGAAACCTGAGGTAAAAAATTTTCTTCCCAGCTGTTGCTGTGGATACGAGGTCCCAGAGACCATCCCCAAACAATTCTTCACCCTTATAAGGCAGAATCTCCATGTGCCTTTTACAGGCAGTATCACCTGTCCACTGCCGGGTTTCTAATGCTGGACATTGCATTAATTCTGGATGCCAGCCGGCAAATATCCCTCTGTGCATCCTTTATATATAAGACAACGTCTTAAATATGCTCAATGTTAGCAAAATATTATCCCTGTCTTAGAGTATTAATATTATCTGACAGGGTATCAGACCACGCTGCAGCAGCCCTATTTATGCTGAGGCAATTGCAGGTCTCAGTATACAACCTGAGTGTGTAAATACAGACTTCGTCTCCTGCTTTTTATCAGCAGGTTCCTTCAAGGTGGCCGTATCCTAAGACGGCAGTGCCACCTTTTGACAAACGTGTGAGCGCCTTATCCACCCTAAGGGATATCTCCCAACGTGACCTATCCTCTGGCGGGAAAGGGTACGCCATCAGTAACTTTTTAGAAATTACCAGTTTCTTATCGGGGGAAAGCACGCTTCTTTACACACTTCATTCATTCATCTGATGGGGGAACAAGACACTGGCTGCTTTTTCTCCCCAAAAATAAAACCCCTTTTATGTGGTACTTGGGTTCATGTCAGAAAATGCGTAACACATTTTTCATTGCCGAGATCATGTAACGGATGTTCCTAGTGGATTGTGTATAATATATGTCTCAACCTCGTCGCCACTGGAGTCAGACTCCGTGTCGACAACTGTGTCTGCCATCTGAGGAAACAGGCGTTTTTTGAGCCCCTGATGGCCTTTGAGACGCCTGGGCAGGCGCGGGCTGAGAAGCCGGCTGTCCCACAGCTGTTACGTCATCCAGCCTTTTATGTAAGGAGTTGACACTGTCGGTTAATACCTTCCACCTATCCATCCACTCTGGTTTCGGCCCCACAGGGGGCGACATCCCATTTATCGGCCTCTGCTCCGCCTCCACGTAACCTTCCTCATCCAACATGTCGACACAGCCGTACCGACACACCGCACACACACAGGGAATGCTCTGACTGAGGACAGGACCCCACAAAGTCCTTTGGGGAGACAGAGAGAGAGTATGCCAGCACACACCAGAGCGCTATATAATGCAGGGATTAACACTATAACTGAGTGATTTTTCCCCAAATAGCTGCTTGTATACATATATTGCGCCTAAATTTAGTGCCCCCCCTCTCTTTTTAACCCTTTGAGCCTGAAATCTAAAGGGGAAAGCCTGGGGAGCTGTCTTCCAGCTGCACTGTGAAGAGAAAATGGCGCCAGTGTGCTGAGGGAGAAGCCCCGCCCCTTTTTCAACTGACTTTCTCCCGCTTTTTCTGGTATACTGGCAGGGGTAATTTTACATCTATATAGCCTCTAGGACTATATATGATGTAGATTTGCCAGCCAAGGTGTCATATATTGCCCTCAGGGCGCCCCCCCCCCCCCCAGCACCCTGCACCCATCAGTGACCGGAGCGTGAGGTGTACATGAGGAGCAATGGCGCACAGCTGCAGTGCTGTGCGCTACCTTGGTGAAGACCGAAGTCTTCTGCCGCTGATTTTCCGGACTCTTCATGCTTCTGGCTCTGTAAGGGGGACGGCGGCGCGGCTCCGGGAACGAACACCAAGGTCGGGTCCTGCGGTCGATCCCTCTGGAGCTAATGGTGTCCAGTAGCCTAAGAAGCCCAAACTACCACCTGTTAGGTAGGTTCGCTTCTTCTCCCCTTAGTCCCTCGCTGCAGTGAGTCTGTTGCCAGCAGATCTCACTGTAAAATAAAAAACCTAAATATACTTTCTTTCTAGGAGCTCAGGAGAGCCCCTAGTGTGCATCCAGCTCAGCCAGGCACAAGAATCTAACTGAGGTCTGGAGGAGGGTCTTGGTGGGAGGAGCCAGTGCACACCAGGTAGTCCTAAAGCTTTCTTTAGTTGTGCCCAGTCTCCTGCGGAGCCGCTAATCCCCATGGTCCTTACGGAGTCCCAGCATCCACTTAGGACGTCAGAGAAATACATGTTTGTTGTAAATAAACTTTGCAAATTTAACTATGACACATCATGTGGAAATGCGCTACATGATTTAGGGGCAAATGCATCAAGCAGTGATAACTTTTTCAGCAAAATAAGTAGTAATTTCCAATTTTCAATATTACCCCTTTTATACTGCATTGCCGAGTCGCACCCAGGATTTGTGCACGGGTCCTTCTGGATGCGACTCGGTGAGATCCCTTTCAGACATGCGGGCTGACACGGCAATATGCCAGGTTGATGACGTCACCGCCAATGCGGTGCTTGGAGATTAGATGATCTCCAATCACCGCCTCTTCTCTATGCAGTGAATAGGTTTCGGGTCACATTGATCCAGCTTACCCATTTACACTGCATCGCGTGCCGGGTTGAACCCGTGTTCAACCCTGCTTGCTACCTGGGTTGAAATGCTGGGTCACTCAACCTGGGTAATTTCAACAGGGTGTTTTTACATTGCACAATGGACCTTATTCAGGTCGGATTGTGAATGTGGCCGCTGCGCACACTCAGGTCATGTTCTGCACGTGCATGGCTGGGAGAATGTGATCGCATCGTATTGAGGCGAACGCCTCTGTCTGATTGACAAGCAAAGGCGTTCCCGGGGCAGAATGGAGCGGCGACACGACATTGGACGGAAACGGGGGTGGGTTCGGGGCAGCTAAATTATATCACATGCGGCAACTGCAACCAGAAAAATGTCGGTGCTGTACCAGAGGCAGGGAGTCTTCCACAAATCAGCGTTGCGTCACATCGCTGCTGGGTATTTGTATGCTGGACGGCCTTGCCCTGTGCTGGGTGGCCACCAACATGCGATCGCAACCAGTTGCAATTTTCCTAAATTAGGAAAACTGCAACTGAAGCTGAATAAGTGCCAATATCCCGGTTTGCTGCTCACAAGCAAAAACCCTGGATATATTTATTGCTGTGTAAAAGGAGTATAAGTAAGAAAAAGCATTCTGTGGAGAAATCAGTCTATATACTGTACTGTAGCTGAACCTCTTCCTACAGTAAATGTGCTTTGACAGAAAATGGATACAATCCCAGTATCCCACAAGTACAGTAAGGCATTTGTGTTATACACTGTAGTATGTAACGTTGCATGGTTAAATGAAATAGAGATGGGATTTATTTTGTTTCTCTGTACCTGGAAGATCTGAGTTTTCCTGTCAGTAGCTGGGAACATCAAGGCGTGCTGAGGAAAGCTAACCTATCCCAGTGTTGCTAAGCAACAAGGAATTATGTAAAAATGAATGTTAACAAGTAGCATATTATTCATATGTGAGTGCATACTGCAAGTAATATCGCTTAACTCTGAGTTATTTCAACAATTTGTGCTCCCATATTAAACAATATACTGCAAAGGTAAATTACCATGGAATTATTAAAGTATCTTTTACTATTCTTCCTGCTGAATAAAATGAGAACATACAGTATTACTAGGAAATATTTGAATTTATTGATATTATTTGATGTAGGAATTATATGGCTATATTGTATGTACAGGAAAAACTGACTAATTTACTAATTAGAAGTATGAAAAACATTTCTATGGTGTCAACTAGAGATGTGCGGCTGGCACTTTTCGTGTTTTGTGTTTTGGTTCTAATTCCACTTTCGTATTTTGGTTTTGGCTTGGTCTTGCCAAAACCACCCTTTCGTGTTTTGGTTTTGGTTTTGGATCTGGATGATTTTAGAAAAAAATAATAAAAATGGCTAAAATCACAGAATTTGGGGGTAATTTTGATCCTACGGTATTATTAACCTCAATAATATTAATTTCCACTCATTTCCAGTCTATTCTGAACACCTCACAATATTGTTTTTAGGCTAAAAGGTTGCACCAAGGTTGCTGAATGACTAAGCTAAGCGACACAAGTGGACAACACAAACACCTGGTCCATCTAGGAGTGGCACTGCAGTGTCAGACAGGAGGGCAGATATACAGTTGTGCTCATAAGTTTACATACACTAGCAGAATTTGTGATTTTCTGGCCATTTGTCAGAAAATATGAATGATAACTCACAAACTTTTCTTTCACTCATGGTTAGTGGTTGGGTGAAGCCATTTATTGTCAAACAACTGTGTTTACTCTTTTTGAAATCATAATGATAACAGAAACTACCCAAATGACCCTGATCAAAAGTTCGCAAGTGTTCAAAAGCACTGCGATGTGCACCTATTTCCATGCAATTGCGATAAATATTACGTGCAGCCCCCTGTGTGATCTGCGATTGCGATGGGTGACACACGGGAGCTTGCAATCACAAGAAAAGTACATGCAATTTTACATTTTTCATGCTATCCGTCTCAGGAAAATATCGCAATTGCATTAAAACGTGCAATATCGCACTAGTGTATGGGGCCCTTAAGGGTGAAACCAACTAATTGTGTGCAAATTGAATATAGCACGGGTAATTGCAGTACAGAGAGGGATGATCTATTTTGTGTCTATACTCTGCTAATACCATTGGTTACTAACCATTACCAAGCCGGAATAAATCAGTATACAGAGATCAATATACTGTAAGCACTCAGTGCTGATTCCAATCAAGCTTATTTTCTGGGTGATCACACTGCTAAATACATTCAAATCGTATTGGTCTATCAGAATATAACATTTTAGCCTTAAGGTGGAACAAATCAATTGCGTGACATTTCGTGTTCAGCAGACAGATTAGTGATTAACAATCCCACTTTCATATCTGCCATAACTAAATACAGTGTATTGCAATTAATATATGATTAAAAGTAAGGGCCAGACATAAGGATCTTTCTCCTATTGTTATACAATATTTCAAATGTCGCTCATTTCCACGGTTTTAAATATTTCACCTTATTTTGAGTACAAAAATAATTTTTACTGTTTATCAATAAACATTAGAAAGTTTAATATACAGTATAACACAGTGGTTCTCAAACTGTGTGCCGTGGCACCCTGGGGTGCCACGAGACACTTGCAGGGGTGCCTGAGGTTGGTGGTCCAGGACCAATTCAAACTTTCTATTATCAATGTAATAGGCAAAACTAGTGCTTGTGGCTGCCAATCATAACATATGAAGACAAACAGAAGCAAATCTTGTTCCTCATCACATAATTGAACCTAAGGGATGACATATAAACATTATTTATATAATTTCATATTTTTTCCTTAATTTCTCAATAAAAAACTTTTGTCTTAGGGGTGCCGTGAAAAAAATTCCGATACTCTAGGGCGCCATGATCAAAAAAGTTTGGGAACCACTGATATAACATTTGTTGAAGTTGAACCTTATCAGTGCCTCCACTTTCTTTTTCTTATTTCCATGTGAGCACCATGCTAGTGAATAGATGATTGATATATGATGGTTGTTTCATACAGATGTGTTCTCATACACTACTGCTCGAGGGCAGGTGAACTAAAATGGCGCACCAGGGACATTGCCATGGCAAATAACTTATTTTCAAAACTTCCATCTTATTCACACTGTTGAAAACTGCAAGAAGTGACAAAACAACATTGCCAGTGTACACTGACCCCGCGTCTATTCCTCCCATCATGTTTTGGTTATGCTAAATCTGCGACTTTGTACATAGGTTTTACTGATCGCACCCATACCAGTTGGGTTTAGCCACGTATAGCGGCAAAACCCGACTAAACGAATGGGAGCAATGCAAAAAGTCTTGTTTGGGAGCCCAGAAGGGTCACTATGTGCTCATTTCAGCTTGCCACCCCTGGGGGAAGCGTGCAGTGACGTTCACGCGCCCGTTGGCAGAAACATTTTTATAGCTGCCGGCGGGGAGCTGCGATAAGAATTTAATTCCTCCTTTACAGTATGTCACATTGTAGGGCTGCAGTACACATTATGTAACACAGTAACCCCAATTCACATTTATTGCATACAATACCCCCTCTTCATATTGTGCCACATTACAAGGCCCCAGTTCATATTATTGTAGCCCCCTCTATTACTCCATATGAGGTTTTCCTTATACTGTATGTAGTGCCTCCATCCAACCTGTTTAAAATGCTTAGCCTTAGTATGCACATATATTCAAATACACTTTGGGGGTCATTCCGAGTTGATCGCTCGCTGACGTTTTTTGCAGCACAGCGAACAGGTTACTACTGCGCATGCACCACAATGCGCACGCGCGTCGTATGGCTACAAAGCGGTTTGTTGCTGGGCGATGGATTTAATGAAGAATCATTCGCACAGCCGATTGCAAGGAGACCGACAGGAAAAGGGCGTTTGTGGGTGTGAACTGACAATTTTCAGGGAGTGTTTGGGAAAATGCAGGCGTGTCCAAGCGTTTGCAGGGCGGGTGTCTGACGTCAATTCCGGGACCGGACAAACTGAAGTGATCGCAAGGGCTGAGTAAGTCCAGAGCTACTCAGAAACTGCAAAAAACGTTTTCATCCCGCTCGGCTGCACACGCGTTTGCACACTTGCAAAGCGAAAATACACTCCCTCGTGGGCGGCGACTATGCATCTGCAAGGCTGCTACAAGTAGCTAGCGAGCGACCAACTCGGAATGACCCCCTTTATACTTTTTTTACCCTCTATCTTCCTCTATTTAGGTTTACTAAAATAAACAGTATTACATGTAATACAATGTAAACCAACCATGTAAGCAGTTTGTATATACTTTCACATACGCATTAAGTAGCAAAATATTACAAAGGAAATTCATGCAATAAAAAATTGTCAAAAAACACACTCTTAAATTGTAGACCAACCTGGGTACTCTTAGTCTTGTTGTGCGCAATTGTGGCCCTTAAATGTTGTATTCTGATAATAATGAAAATAGGATTTTAATTACCTACCGGTAAAGCCTTTTCTCGTAGTCCGTAGAGGATACTGGGGTCCATTTAGTACCATGGTGTATAGACAGGTCCACTAAAAGCCATGGGCACTTTAAGAATTTGATAGTGTGGGCTGGCTCCTCCCTCTATGCCCCTCCTACCAGACTCAGTCTAGGAAACTGTGCCCGAGGAGATGGACATACTTTGAGAGAAGGACTGATAAGGATAGTGGTGAGATTATGAACCAGCACACACAAACAGAGGAAAGCTATGCTAACCAAATTTGAAACATGACAGCAACGGCTGAACCAACATTACTTAACCAAGTAACATTGCAGGAAGAACGAAGCGCTGGGCGGGCGCCCAGTATCCTCTACGGACTACGAGAAAAGGATTTACCAGTAGGTAATTAAAATCCTAATTTCTCTTTTGCCCTAGAGGATACTGGGGTCCATTTAGTACCATGGGGATGTAGCAAAGCTCCAAAACCGGGTGGTAGAGTGCTGAGGTTCCTGCAGAGCTGATTGAACAAACTGAAGGTCCTCAGAGGCCAAAGTATCAAACTTGCAGAACTTAGCAAATGTGTATAAGGAAACATCTATATAAAACAACAAATTTGGAGCCATTAATACCAAAATATTTCTGGTGCAGATATTCTTTTCTAGAGGGGTGTGTAAATTGTGTAAGACAGATGCTAAAAATAATAAAAACAAAATTGCAGGGAGTTTATATTGAAGAAGGTTATTAATATCCTATCACGCATACATTCAAATCAAGTGTATCAGATGTTAATGAAGCCATCAGCATGTCTTAGGACTGTGGCAGGATATCAGAGAACATGGAGGAAACACAAAAGTAATGGGGATTGTCTGCTGAGGCTTATAGCCTAGCTACCTATAGAATGCTGCTGCCAGGAGAGAGTCCAATTGCTCCTAGTAAATATACAAAAATAAGAAGGTAATGAGTCTCAAGTTTTTTTAATACCAATATGTAATACAAATAAAACATTTATCACAGCCTGTAGACAATTAATTATAATGGAAATAACAAATCATAGATTGGGGAGTGCTGTTTCCCTAACAGTACGTACAATTTTACCCTGATATTATTGTAGAAAGATTACTGTAATAAATGGGCATTCATAGGAAAATGGCGTCCGGTTGACCGGAAACCCCCCTTCCCTCTACCACTTGCCAAATGTCTCTAATTATGACATCAATAGCAATGGTATATAATATGATTAAGGGACAGTTTAAGGGACAGAGCAGAGTTGCTGCATAAGCCTAGTGGTAGCAGCTTCTTCTACTGAGTTTGCTGTGTGTGTGGATCTGCGTCCTCAATCAGTGCACTGGACCAGAGAGCAGCGACCATGAAGAAGAGACAGGAGCCTTACCATGAGGTGGGAGAATGTGAGCTTTGAAAGTGCAGTACTGGTTCTATTATGTTTGTGTAATTATTTATTATGGTATGTTTAACCTTTTCCTGACAACTTAGTTTATATTATTTAAATGTTTGATACGGCCTATATTATAGACCATCTACAGTGTTAAATATTAGTACTGTATTCCATACAGTATCCAGTGTACAAAAAGACCAATGTTTACATTAATGTCCAGGGACGTTACTAGATTCTTCTACCGTACCCCCAGACTCCCGCACTTGCTCCCAGTGTGGGAGATTGTGAACTGCATTTGGAAACCTCCCTTGAGAAATCCTGCGTTCGTCACTGGCACTTGTCCAACCATTACTTGCATAGGGGCCCAACGTGGTACATACAGTAGTTTGCTCTAAAAGTCTTTATCTAGGCTTCCTACATCTAGTTTGCACCTACCGTATATGTATCCAAATTACTTTATGGCTCAATTAATCAAAATGTGCTAATATCTGGATACATGTAAACTTTGTTGTGTTTTTCTCTGCAATTAACTATGGTGGTCATTCCGCGTTGATCGCTCGCTAGCTGTTTTTAGCAGCCGTGCAACGCTATGCCGCCTCCCACTGGGAGTGTATTTTAGCTTAGCAGAAGTGCGAACGAAAGGATCGCAGAACGGCTACAAAGTTATTTTGTGCCGTTTTAGAGTAGTTCAAAACCTACTCAGCGCTTGGGATCACTTCAGACTGTTTAGTTCCTGTTTTGACGTCACAAACACGCCCTGCGTTCGCCCAGCCACATCTACGTTTTTCCAGGCACGCCCGCATTTTTTCGAACACTCCCTGAAAACAGTCAGTTGACACCCAGAAACGCTCACTTCATGCCAATCACTCTGCGGCCAGCAGTGCGACTGAAAAGCTTCGCTAGACCCTGTGTGAAACGATATCGTTCGTTGTAATAGTACGTCACGCGTGCGCATTGCGCTGCATACGCATGCGCAGAAGTGCCATTTTTTTGCCTCATCGCTGCACAGCGAACGAATGCAGCTAGCGATCAACTCGGAATGACCACCTATATGATTTCAGACTTTAATTTAACATGAAGTACTCAGACTTTAGTTTTGTCTACTCCTGCCCTGTATTTGTATATTACCTGACAGCCAGGTTCCTATTCAGTACTTCTTAGAAAATATATGCACTATAGTAATATTTATCTGCACATCTGTGATACTGTATGTTGGCACACACATTATCAGTGCAGTCTTCTATGTTTGCTTTCTTTCTTTTTTTTAAACCTGCAAATATAAAGAAAACAAAAACATTTCTGAACAAAACAGACACTGTTACGTTCTATGGTTAGTGACAGCTAAACAATGTAGCAACATTTCTCCCTACTAATCATATGTGTACTATAAAAGACTGTTTCTGTTTTCATGTTTTAAACATGTTTCTTCATATGTATCCTTACTACCTGATGGACACCTGATTCAGGAGTCTCAAGTCTTAAAGCTTGTCAGATCTATTGGTAAGTGTAGTGATCTACTGCCCACTACACAGAGTCCTTGGAAAACAAGTACCTCAGTGGGCATTGGGTACTGAGCATGTGTTTTTAATTAATGACATTTTAAATAATATGACAAATAATATGGCCAATTAGCATCTCAGTCATACAACTACATTATACAGCCACAGTATGCATAGCCAATATGAATGTCATAGACACCAGAGAGAACATTGATATGAAATTTAACTAATTACAAACCTAAACATAAAATTAAAGACAAATATCTGTTTTCTCCTTTAAAATCATCTGATCACTTTCCTGCAAGCATGAAGTAATGAAAACAAATATCTTCATATAATGAATGAGCAATGTGCCTGATCAGGTGCGGTTGCACTAAGATGATGTTCGGTACATTGCGCATTTCTAGGAACAGTACTATGCAGTTGAGTACTGCAACGTCACCTGCAAAGCGGCTGCAGACATAGGGGGAAATTTACTAAGCTCCCGATTTTGACCGAGATGCCGTTTTTTCATCAAAGTGTCATCTCGGTAATTTACTAAGCACTAATCACGGCAGTGATGAGGGCATTCGTAATTTTTTGCAAGTTCAGGTAAAAAATTACGAATGAATACACCATCGGTCAAAACGCGGCTGTTTAAGTATGAATCTCGGTCATTTACTAAGAAGTGCAAAGCAAAAAACAAACAAACACTGCCGTGAAAAATTACAACTCGTAAAAAAGTGCTAAAAAAAAACAGACCTACTTTTTTTTTCCGTGATTGGATAGGCATGCAGGGATCCATGAGATCCGTGCATGTATATCAGTGGGAAGGGGTGGGAAAGTTGTTATTTTATTAAAAAAAATTGCGTGGGGTCCCCCCTCCTAAGCATAACCAGCCTCGGGCTCTTTGAGCCGATCCTGGTTGCAGAAATATGGGGAAAAAATTGACAGGGGTTCCCCCATATTTAAGCAACCAGCATCGGGCTCTGCGCCTGGTCCTGGTTCCAAAAATACGGGGGACAAAAAGAGTAGGGGTCCCCCGTATTTTTAAAACCAGCACCGGGCTCCACTAGCTGGACAGATAATGCCACAGCCGGGGGTCACTTTGATATAGTGCCCTGCGGCCGTGGCATCAAAAATCCAACTAGTCACCCCTGGCCGGGGTACCCTGGGGGAGTGGGGACCCCTTCAATCAAGGGGTCCCCCCCCCAGCCACCCAAGGGCCAGGGGTGAAGCCCGAGGCTGTCCCCCCCCATCCAATGGGCTGCGGATGGGGAGGCTGATAGCCTTTGTTGTAAAAGAAAAGATATTGTTTTTAGTAGCAGTACTACAAGGCCCAGCAAGCCTCCCCCGCATGCTGGTACTTGGAGAACCACAAGTACCAGCATGCGGCGGAAAAACGGGCCCGCTGGTACCTGTAGTACTACTACTAAAAAAATACCCAAAAAAAGACAAGACACACACACCGTGAAAGTATAATTTTATTACATACATACACACATACATACATACTTACCTTAAGTTCCCACGCAGGTCGGTCCTCTTCTCCAGTAGAATCCAAGGGGTACCTGTTGAAGAAATTATACTCACGAGATCCAGGGGTCCAGGCTCCTCGGGAAATCCAGGGGTAATCCACGTACTTGACAAAAAAAACAAAACGGTGTCCCGACCACGAACTGAAAGGGGACCCATGTTTGCACATGGGTCACCTTTCCACGAATGCCAGAAACCCACTTTGACTTCTGTCTAAGTGGGTTTCTTCAGCCAATCAGGGAGCGCCACGTTGTAGCACTCTCCTGATCAGCTGTGTGGTCCTGTCCTCACTGACAGGCAGCACACGGCAGTGTTACAATGTAGCGCCTATGCGCTACATTGTAACCAATGATGGGAACTTTCTGCTCAGCGGTGACGTCACTTTAGGTCAACCGCAGGGCAGAAAGTTCCCATCATTGGTTACAATGTAGCGCATAGGCGCTACATTGTAACACTGCCGTGTGCTGCCTGTCAGTGAGGACAGGACCACACAGCTGATCAGGAGAGTGCTACAACGTGGCGCTCCCTGATTGGCTGAAGAAACCCACTTAGACAGAAGTCAAAGTGGGTTTCTGGCATTCGTGAAAAGGTGACCCATGTGCAAACATGGGTCCCCTTTCAGTTCGTGGTCGGGACACCGTTTTGTTTTTTTTGTCAAGTACGTGGATTACCCCTGGATTTCCCGAGGAGCCTGGACCCCTGGATCTCGTGAGTATAATTTCTTCAACAGGTACCCCTTGGATTCTACTGGAGAAGAGGACCGACCTGCGTGGGAACTTAAGGTAAGTATGTATGTATGTGTGTATGTATGTAATAAAATTATACTTTCATGGTGTGTGTGTCTTGTCTTTTTTTGGGTATTTTTTTAGTAGTAGTACTACAGGTACCAGCGGGCCCGTTTTTCCGTCGCATGCTGGTACTTGTGGTTCTCCAAGTACCAGCATGCGGGGGAGGCTTGCTGGGCCTTGTAGTACTGCTACTAAAAACAATATCTTTTCTTTTACAACAAAGGCTATCAGCCTCCCCATCCGCAGCCCATTGGATGGGGGGGGACAGCCTCGGGCTTCACCCCTGGCCCTTGGGTGGCTGGGGGGGGGGACCCCTTGATTGAAGGGGTCCCCACTCCCCCAGGGTACCCCGGCCAGGGGTGACTAGTTGGATTTTTGATGCCACGGCCGCAGGGCACTATATAAAAGTGACCCCCGGCTGTGGCATTATCTGTCCAGCTAGTGGAGCCCGGTGCTGGTTTTAAAAATACGGGGGACACCTACTCTTTTTGTCCCCCGTATTTTTGGGACCAGGACCAGGCGCAGAGCCCGATGCTGGTTGCTTAAATATGGGGGAACCCCTGTCATTTTTCCCCCAATATTTTTGCAACCAGGATCGGCTCAAAGAGCCCGAGGCTGGTTATGCTTAGGAGGGGGGACCCCACGCATTTTTTTTAATTAATTTACAGTGTTTAATTAAAAAAAAAAAAAAAATAAACCCCAGCACGGATCACACAGATCCGGCCGAGATTGATTGTAAAAAAAGTCGGCAGTGTTTTGCTAATCACTGCCGTAAAAATAGGTAAAAAACCACGAATGACATCGACATCGGAACAAAAGAAAAACCCGAATACGACAGCATAGTAAATCCATCGTAATCAATTCAAAAAGTTGCAATTTTACACTGTCGATGTCATTCGTGATTGAACTTGGACATGAATTTGGAAAATACGAATCTTAGTAAATGTACCCCATAGAGTTCTTATATCATCACTTAGAACTGGAGTGCGATCTAATGTCCTCACTTCACTATTTATTAGGAAAACTTGAAATGATTATAGATGTTATAAATCACCTCAGATGTCCTATCAAGTATGTATTCTAGAGATGAGCGGGTTCGGTTTCTCTGAATCCGAACCCGCCAGAACTTCATGTTTTTTTTCACGGGTCCGAGCGACTCGGATCTTCCCGCCTTGCTCGGTTAACCCGAGCGCGCCCGAACGTCATCATGACGCTGTCGGATTCTCGCGAGGCTCGGATTCTATCGCGAGACTCGGATTCTATATAAGGAGCCGCGCGTCGCCGCCATTTTCACACGTGCATTGAGATTGATAGGGAGAGGACGTGGCTGGCGTCCTCTCCGTTTAGAATAGATTAGAGAGACACTTGATTTACTAATTTTGGGGAGCATTAGGAGTACTCACTACTCAGTACAGTGCAGAGTTTTGCTGATAGTGACCAGTGACCACCAGTTTTATTTATAATCCGTTCTCTGCCTGAAAAAAGCGATACACAGCACACAGTGACTCAGTCACATACCATATCTGTGTGCACTGCTCAGGCTCAGGCCAGTGTGCTGCATCATCTATTATCTATATATAATATTATATATATCTGTCTGACTGCTCAGCTCA
The DNA here is from genome assembly GCF_028390025.1 of Pseudophryne corroboree. Lineage (NCBI taxonomy): Eukaryota > Metazoa > Chordata > Amphibia > Anura > Myobatrachidae > Pseudophryne > Pseudophryne corroboree. The sequence continues at coordinate 320,603,951 of NC_086445.1, read as the reverse complement.
CACAGCTTATAATTGTGGGGGAGACTGGGGAGCACTACTGCAGTGCCAGTTATAGGTTATAGCAGGAGCCAGGAGTACATAATATATTATATAGTGAGTGACCACCAGACACACAGTGCAGTTTATTTAATATATCCGTTCTCTGCCTGAAAAAAGCGATACACACAGTGACTCAGTCAGTCACATACCATATCTGTGTGCACTGCTCAGGCTCAGGCCAGTGTGCTGCATCATCTATATATATTATATATCTGTCTGACTGCTCAGCTCACACAGCTTATAATTGTGGGGGAGACTGGGGAGCACTACTGCAGTGCCAGTTATAGGTTATAGCAGGAGCCAGGAGTACATAATATTATATTAAAATTAAACAGTGCACACTTTTGCTGCAGGAGTGCCACTGCCAGTGTGACTAGTGACCAGTGACCTGACCACCAGTATATATAATATTAGTAGTATACTATCTCTTTATCAACCAGTCTATATTAGCAGCAGACACAGTACAGTGCGGTAGTTCACGGCTGTGGCTACCTCTGTGTCGGCACTCGGCAGCCCGTCCATAATTGTATATACCACCTAACCGTGGTTTTTTTTTCTTTCTTTATACATACATACTAGTTACGAGTATACTATATCTTTATCAACCAGTCTATATATTAGCAGCAGACACAGTACAGTGCGGTAGTTCACGGCTGTGGCTACCTCTGTGTCGGCACTCGGCAGCCCGTCCATAATTGTATATACCACCTAACCGTGGTTTTTTTTTCTTTCTTTATACATACATACTAGTTACGAGTATACTATCTCTTTATCAACCAGTCTATATATTAGCAGCAGACACAGTACAGTGCGGTAGTTCACGGCTGTGGCTACCTCTGTGTCGGCACTCGGCAGCCCGTCCATAATTGTATATACCACCTAACCGTGGTTTTTTTTTCTTTCTTTATACATACATACTAGTTACGAGTATACTATCTCTTTATCAACCAGTCTATATATTAGCAGCAGACACAGTACAGTGCGGTAGTTCACGGCTGTGGCTACCTCTGTGTCGGCACTCGGCAGCCCGTCCATAATTGTATATACCACCTAACCGTGGTTTTTTTTTCTTTCTTTATACATACATACTAGTTACGAGTATACTATCTCTTTATCAACCAGTCTATATATTAGCAGCAGACACAGTACAGTGCGGTAGTTCACGGCTGTGGCTACCTCTGTGTCGGCACTCGGCAGCCCGTCCATAATTGTATATACCACCTAACCGTGGGTTTTTTTTCTTTCTTTATACATACATACTAGTTACGAGTATACTATCTCTTTATCAACCAGTCTATATTAGCAGCAGACACAGTACAGTGCGGTAGTTCACGGCTGTGGCTACCTCTGTGTCGGCACTCGGCAGCCCGTCCATAATTGTATATACCACCTAACCGTGGTTTTTTTTTCTTTCTTTATACATACATACTAGTTACGAGTATACTATCTCTTTATCAACCAGTCTATATATTAGCAGCAGACACAGTACAGTGCGGTAGTTCACGGCTGTGGCTACCTCTGTGTCGGCACTCGGCAGCCCGTCCATAATTGTATATACCACCTAACCGTGGTTTTTTTTTCTTTCTTTATACATACATACTAGTTACGAGTATACTATCTCTTTATCAACCAGTCTATATTAGCAGCAGACACAGTACAGTGCGGTAGTTCACGGCTGTGGCTACCTCTGTGTCGGCACTCGGCAGCCCGTCCATAATTGTATATACCACCTAACCGTGGTTTTTTTTTCTTTCTTTATACATACATACTAGTTACGAGTATACTATCTCTTTATCAACCAGTCTATATATTAGCAGCAGACACAGTACAGTGCGGTAGTTCACGGCTGTGGCTACCTCTGTGTCGGCACTCGGCAGCCCGTCCATAATTGTATACTAGTATCCAATCCATCCATCTCCATTGTTTACCTGAGGTGCCTTTTAGTTGTGCCTATTAAAATATGGAGAACAAAAATGTTGAGGTTCCAAAATTAGGGAAAGATCAAGATCCACTTCCACCTCGTGCTGAAGCTGCTGCCACTAGTCATGGCCGAGACGATGAAATGCCAGCAACGTCGTCTGCCAAGGCCGATGCCCAATGGCATAGTACAGAGCATGTCAAAACCAAAACACCAAATATCAGTAAAAAAAGGACTCCAAAACCTAAAATAAAATTGTCGGAGGAGAAGCGTAAACTTGCCAATATGCCATTTACCACACGGAGTGGCAAGGAACGGCTGAGGCCCTGGCCTATGTTCATGGCTAGTGGTTCAGCTTCACATGAGGATGGAAGCACTCAGCCTCTCGCTAGAAAACTGAAAAGACTCAAGCTGGCAAAAGCACCGCAAAGAACTGTGCGTTCTTTGAAATCCCAAATCCACAAGGAGAGTCCAATTGTGTCGGTTGCGATGCCTGACCTTCCCAACACTGGACGTGAAGAGCATGCGCCTTCCACCATTTGCACGCCCCCTGCAAGTGCTGGAAGGAGCACCCGCAGTCCAGTTCCTGATAGTCAGATTGAAGATGTCAGTGTTGAAGTACACCAGGATGAGGAGGATATGGGTGTTGCTGGCGCTGGGGAGGAAATTGACCAGGAGGATTCTGATGGTGAGGTGGTTTGTTTAAGTCAGGCCCCCGGGGAGACACCTGTTGTCCGTGGGAGGAATATGGCCGTTGACATGCCAGGTGAAAATACCAAAAAAATCAGCTCTTCGGTGTGGAGGTATTTCACCAGAAATGCGGACAACAGGTGTCAAGCCGTGTGTTCCCTTTGTCAAGCTGTAATAAGTAGGGGTAAGGACGTTAACCACCTCGGAACATCCTCCCTTATACGTCACCTGCAGCGCATTCATAATAAGTCAGTGACAAGTTCAAAAACTTTGGGTGACAGCGGAAGCAGTCCACTGACCAGTAAATCCCTTCCTCTTGTAACCAAGCTCACGCAAACCACCCCACCAACTCCCTCAGTGTCAATTTCCTCCTTCCCCAGGAATGCCAATAGTCCTGCAGGCCATGTCACTGGCAATTCTGACGAGTCCTCTCCTGCCTGGGATTCCTCCGATGCATCCTTGCGTGTAACGCCTACTGCTGCTGGCGCTGCTGTTGTTGCCGCTGGGAGTCGATGGTCATCCCAGAGGGGAAGTCGTAAGCCCACTTGTACTACTTCCAGTAAGCAATTGACTGTTCAACAGTCCTTTGCGAGGAAGATGAAATATCACAGCAGTCATCCTACTGCAAAGCGGATAACTGAGTCCTTGACAACTATGTTGGTGTTAGACGTGCGTCCGGTATCCGCCGTTAGTTCACAGGGAACTAGACAATTTATTGAGGCAGTGTGCCCCCGTTACCAAATACCATCTAGGTTCCACTTCTCTAGGCAGGCGATACCGAGAATGTACACGGACGTCAGAAAAAGACTCACCAGTGTCCTAAAAAATGCAGTTGTACCCAATGTCCACTTAACCACGGACATGTGGACAAGTGGAGCAGGGCAGGGTCAGGACTATATGACTGTGACAGCCCACTGGGTAGATGTATGGACTCCCGCCGCAAGAACAGCAGCGGCGGCACCAGTAGCAGCATCTCGCAAACGCCAACTCTTTCCTAGGCAGGCTACGCTTTGTATCACCGCTTTCCAGAATACGCACACAGCTGAAAACCTCTTACGGCAACTGAGGAAGATCATCGCGGAATGGCTTACCCCAATTGGACTCTCCTGTGGATTTGTGGCATCGGACAACGCCAGCAATATTGTGTGTGCATTAAATATGGGCAAATTCCAGCACGTCCCATGTTTTGCACATACCTTGAATTTGGTGGTGCAGAATTTTTTAAAAAACGACAGGGGCGTGCAAGAGATGCTGTCGGTGGCCAGAAAAATTGCGGGACACTTTCGGCGTACAGGCACCACGTACAGAAGACTGGAGCACCACCAAAAACTACTGAACCTGCCCTGCCATCATCTGAAGCAAGAAGTGGTAACGAGGTGGAATTCAACCCTCTATATGCTTCAGAGGTTGGAGGAGCAGCAAAAGGCCATTCAAGCCTATACAATTGAGCACGATATAGTAGGTGGAATGCACCTGTCTCAAGTGCAGTGGAGAATGATTTCAACGTTGTGCAAGGTTCTGATGCCCTTTGAACTTGCCACACGTGAAGTCAGTTCAGACACTGCCAGCCTGAGTCAGGTCATTCCCCTCATCAGGCTTTTGCAGAAGAAGCTGGAGGCATTGAAGAAGGAGCTAAAAGGGAGCGATTCCGCTAGGCATGTGGGACTTGTGGATGCAGCCCTTAATTCGCTTAACAAGGATTCACGGGTGGTCAATCTGTTGAAATCAGAGCACTACATTTTGGCCACCGTGCTCGATCCTAGATTTAAAGCCTACCTTGGATCTCTCTTTCCGGCAGACACAGGTCTGCTGGGGTTGAAAGACCTGCTGGTGACAAAATTGTCAAGTCAAGCGGAACGCGACCTGTCAACATCTCCTCCTTCACATTCTCCCGCAACTGGGGGTGCGAGGAAAAGGCTCAGAATTCCGAGCCCACCCGCTGGCGGTGATGCAGGGCAGTCTGGAGCGACTGCTGATGCTGACATCTGGTCCGGACTGAAGGACCTGACAACGATTACGGACATGTCGTCTACTGTCACTGCATATGATTCTCTCAACATTGATAGAATGGTGGAGGATTATATGAGTGACCGCATCCAAGTAGGCACGTCACACAGTCCGTACTTATACTGGCAGGAAAAAGAGGCAATTTGGAGGCCCTTGCACAAACTGGCTTTATTCTACCTAAGTTGCCCTCCCACAAGTGTGTACTCCGAAAGAGTGTTTAGTGCCGCCGCTCACCTTGTCAGCAATCGGCGTACGAGGTTACATCCAGAAAATGTGGAGAAGATGATGTTCATTAAAATGAATTATAATCAATTACTCCGCGGAGACATTGACCAGCAGCAATTGCCTCCACAAAGTACACAGGGAGCTGAGATGGTGGATTCCAGTGGGGACGAATTGATAATCTGTGAGGAGGGGGATGTACACGGTGATATATCGGAGGGTGAAGATGAGGTGGACATCTTGCCTCTGTAGAGCCAGTTTGTGCAAGGAGAGATTAATTGCTTCTTTTTTGGGGGGGGTCCAAACCAACCCGTCATATCAGTCACAGTCGTGTGGCAGACCCTGTCACTGAAATGATGGGTTGGTTAAAGTGTGCATGTCCTGTTTTGTTTATACAACATAAGGGTGGGTGGGAGGGCCCAAGGACAATTCCATCTTGCACCTCTTTTTTCTTTTCTTTTTCTTTGCATCATGTGCTGATTGGGGAGGGTTTTTTGGAAGGGACATCCTGCGTGACACTGCAGTGCCACTCCTAGATGGGCCCGGTGTTTGTGTCGGCCACTAGGGTCGCTAATCTTACTCACACAGTCAGCTACCTCATTGCGCCTCTTTTTTTCTTTGCGTCATGTGCTGTTTGGGGAGGGTTTTTTGGAAGGGACATCCTGCGTGACACTGCAGTGCCACTCCTAGATGGGCCCGGTGTTTGTGTCGGCCACTAGGGTCGCTAATCTTACTCACACAGTCAGCTACCTCATTGCGCCTCTTTTTTTCTTTGCGTCATGTGCTGTTTGGGGAGGGTTTTTTGGAAGGGACATCCTGCGTGACACTGCAGTGCCACTCCTAGATGGGCCCGGTGTTTGTGTCGGCCACTAGGGTCGCTAATCTTACTCACACAGCTACCTCATTGCGCCTCTTTTTTTCTTTGCGTCATGTGCTGTTTGGGGAGGGTTTTTTGGAAGGGACATCCTGCGTGACACTGCAGTGCCACTCCTAGATGGGCCCGGTGTTTGTGTCGGCCACTAGGGTCGCTAATCTTACTCACACAGCTACCTCATTGCGCCTCTTTTTTTCTTTGCGTCATGTGCTGTTTGGGGAGGGTTTTTTGGAAGGGCCATCCTGCGTGACACTGCAGTGCCACTCCTAGATGGGCCCGGTGTTTGTGTCGGCCACTAGGGTCGCTAATCTTACTCACACAGCTACCTCATTGCGCCTCTTTTTTTCTTTGCGTCATGTGCTGTTTGGGGAGGGTTTTTTGGAAGGGCCATCCTGCGTGACACTGCAGTGCCACTCCTAGATGGGCCCGGTGTTTGTGTCGGCCACTAGGGTCGCTAATCTTACTCACACAGCTACCTCATTGTGCCTCTTTTTTTCTTTGCGTCATGTGCTGTTTGGGGAGGGTTTTTTGGAAGGGACATCCTGCGTGACACTGCAGTGCCACTCCTAGATGGGCCCGGTGTTTGTGTCGGCCACTAGGGTCGCTTATCTTACTCACACAGCGACCTCGGTGCAAATTTTAGGACTAAAAATAATATTGTGAGGTGTGAGGTATTCAGAATAGACTGAAAATGAGTGTAAATTATGGTTTTTGAGGTTAATAATACTTTGGGATCAAAATGACCCCCAAATTCTATGATTTAAGCTGTTTTTTAGTGTTTTTTGAAAAAAACACCCGAATCCAAAACACACCCGAATCCGACAAAAAAAATTCGGTGAGGTTTTGCCAAAACGCGTTCGAACCCAAAACACGGCCGCGGAACCGAACCCAAAACCAAAACACAAAACCCGAAAAATTTCAGGCGCTCATCTCTAATGTATTCCCTCGGCTTCAGTAAGGAACACTCTGCCCAGCTTCTCCAAATAAGCAAATTTTGTAATCCCCTCCCCTGTAGATGTCACTATCCTGGCCTGCTAAAGCTTACTGTACACTTCCCTGTAAAAACCTTTGTATTTATTTCAAAAGAAATATGTGATGTCAGAAAGCACTTTGGTTGGATGGGTATATTAAAGGTAAAATTGCAAAAATTGAGATAATTGCTACTTTTCATGATATACTGATTTATTTCATGTTCAGGGCACTGATGGGAGTTGGGTACTTTTTACCGAGGCCCAGGCCGGATGGAGGGGCACGGCGGGGTACCCAGTCTATGATCACCCACTACTCTGTCCACTACTGCTGGCCATGCCTGCATAGCAGCACAGTCAAGTGGAACATTGGGCAGTGAGAGAGAGAAGACTGCTGGAGCAGCAGTTTCCTCTACTGCCCAATACCCAGCTGGGCTGCTTTGCAGTAACGGCCAACGGTAGTGGGCAGAGAGTATGACCAGGAATGTGCGATGAGCTACATGGCTCAGGAGGCACTGGCTAGCATCACAGCAAATTTACACACAACATATAAGCCAAAGGGTACATGTGAGCATTATACACAGGTGCAGAGGTATAAAATCCTGGACATTTGCTGAGGTTTGAAAGATAGATGGGGAAGGCGCTGCCTCACCTGTCATAGACTTTTTACTCCAGAGTTTTGGCTATAAAAATGATTTGAATAATACAAAGAAGATATTTCTAATTTATACAGTAAAAACTCTCGCACAAACATTAGTAGGACAGGAAAGGTTCTGCCTCACCTCCCTCACCCCAACGCACGTCACTGAGTATGACTGCATCTTAACAGAATTGGCCACGCCCTTCAGTAACTGAGCCTATCAGGTCTCTTGATGGCCCTTGTCATATTCACCAATCTAATTGTCACAAGCAGATTTAACAGTGCTCACTGCCACGAGTAAAACTTTTGCAAAAGAGCCAGCACAGGGAGAATCCTGGTAGTCATCTGCAATTTTGGTGGCCAGAAGTGCAGAGTAAAAAGGGTATAGGTGTTACAATGTAAAGGCTAGTGAACTAAAGCCACTGCTAATCATTTCTCTCTGACGTGATCAGTCCTCTGTTTATTGCCACCTGTACGAGGTTGTTTAGGAGCATTTGTATTGGCTTTTATGAATTTAAAACATAAGGAGAGCATATTGTAGCCTCCTCGCAGTTAAAGCTTCCAGCTCAGTGGGATCTAGCAGTGCTCCTGATTAGTTCTGTTGATCCTTGATGTTTGACTTAAGCTTATTCCTGACTCTGATCCTGTGTTGCCAGCCATGACCCTGGAGTGTTCCTAATAACCAGTGGTGCAAGTAGAAAAATATGTCTTACAGGTACTGTGTGCGCGTGCCGAAAAATGGGTGTGGCCAAATGCCATATGGGGCGTGGCCAATGGAAATGTGGGCATGATACACATATGGGGGAGGGGCAGATACACATATGACCCCCACAGTGCCAGATACACGTTGCCCCACAGTGCCAGATACACATTGCCCCACAGTGCCAGATACACGAATGCCCCACAGTGCCAGATACACGAATGCCCCACAGGGCCAGATACACGAATGCCCCACAGTGCCAGATACACGAATGCCCCACAGTGCCAGATATACATTGCCCCCACAGTGCCAGATATATATTGCCCACAACAGTGCCAGATATACATTGCCCACAACAGTGCCAGATATACATTGCCCGCCACAGTGCCAGATATACATTGCCCCCCACAGTGCCAGGTATACATTGCCCCCCACAGTGCCAGGTATACATTGCCCCCCACAGTGCCAGGTATACATTGCCCCCCACAGTGCCAGGTATTCCTGAAGCAGCAGAATCCCGCCTCCCCTTCCCCTGCTCACCGCTGCTGCTGACTTGTGTGAGGGGAGGAGAGCGCAGCCTGCGCCTCTCCTTCCCCTCAGTCTCCGGCGGGTGAGTTCAGTATTTAGCGCCGATACGTGAGCCAATCAAAGCTCCGCGAGCTCTGATTGGCTCACGGGCGGCGCTGATTTGAAAGAAGACATTGAGGGGAGGAGAGGCGCAGGCTGCGCTCTCCTCCCCTCACATCAGCGGTAGCAAGCGGCGGCCCGTCGGTGTGGGTACGGCGTACCCACGGCGAAATTCTTAAGGGTACGCCGTACCTACCCGTACCCGCATACTTGCACCGCTGCATAACTATTCTCTCTCAGCCTTTGAAATTACATTGAGACTGGTATCCAATTAGCTGCGGTCATTAACTGCAGTTACTTACCGCCAATGGGGCTATCCAGTTAGCCCGGATGCTGGCACTTTTGTAGGCTGGTGAAACCAAATCCCTGAAAACTAGCTTTTTTTTCCAAAAAAAGACATAGGTCCATGACTTTCACGTATCTTATGCATTTTTGTGAGATAAATGTAAATTGGTAGATTGGCATAATAAAATGGTGATAAAAAAAACTAAAACCCCCCGTTTTTCAGATCCCAAAAATGTTTGCAACTGATTTGATACCCTCTTAAGTTATTGTTACCTTTAGTTCTATAATATCCATTATTTCTCGGGATGCAGTGTGTTTTAAATATACTATAGTATTGTGATCATTAGTGTTATAATAATCTTTGTATTTTTGGTTCATTGTATTGTTTCAGTATTTGGCCTGTTTGTGTGTCCGGTATACCCTGTAGTACTCACACTAATCCTTTATAAGCCTTTATTATCCATACAGAAGTCCTGGTGTAATCAGAGTAATGGTAAGCATATCTGGCTTTATGGGACAGTCGGACGGTTGTTATAGATAAAGCATTGGGAACTGATTCTAGAGGCTTATTGCCAGCAGGGACAGTTTAAGAGAGGAGGGATACATTTACCTTGTTCAGACCCGGTGCAGGTTCCCTCTTCTCTGTGGTACAGTAAACTCTGGCACTGTGTCTTCTGTACTGTGCATTTGCAAATCTCTGGGAAAATGGCTGCCATTTCCCAGTGATTTCTGTAGCTGCTGCAACACTGATGCAGGACCCTGGAGAGGTAAGTATAGTAATATGGGTGCAGGGTGTGCAGTGTAGGCCAAGTGGACCCAGGGGCTCATGTGTAACGCAAATACTGCAACCATTATATATATACAAATGGTTATCAGTGTGATTCATAAAGTAGGGAAGGTACTGGAGAGATATGGATAAGGTTGTACAGTTTAGAAGCTCAAGGCGAATTGGTAGTTTTGGGGTTGAAAGAGGAACATGAACAGAGAGTGGAGATACAGTAGGTAAAGACATGGAAGTGTGGTACCTAGGAAATGCCCCTTTAAGAGTTACATACAGGTCCGCAGCAGCAGAAGTGGACAGCGCTGGCACAGTAAAAGTTAAGCTGGAACCCTGGTTCGTTTATATGGTCTGGATGCGGACTGCTAACAGGGCAGTGAGAGTACAGAAAGAAGGAGGAGCAGTGTAGAGAGACAGGAGGTGCTGCAAATGTGTTGGACGAGGAGCAGAGCGGGAGCTGAGGACAAGTGTCAGCCGCAGGACCCTGGACGGTGAGAGCAGCACTGCAGAAATGTAAGCAGCAGGGTGTTGAGATGCCGTAGCCAGAGATGGGACTCCAACAGGCCTGAGGAGAGGTGTGGACCCCGTGGCCATCTTGTAAAGGAGAGGAACAACTGATGACTGGTGCAGCAAGTGAAAGCCTCCACTAAAAAGGGTCTAAGTGAATACATGAGTAACTAAGTGACCAAAGCCCCAGGCAAGTTGATGCTCAGTTTAAAAAGCCATTGTCACAAGCTATGCAGTTAAAGGGTGCAGATGGCATAGTGCCACATTCCATAAGCTAAACACTGCAGCATCACATTTCTTAAGTTAAACACTGCAAAGATGGTATTAAGGCAACCCTCTCCCCTCTCATTGAGTATGTGAGAACATTTAAGATGGAGTTGTACTACAAGTGCAAGGCAGATATTTATTCTGAAAGTTATTTCAGGCAAGTTTAAGTAAGGCCCTGTGACAGAAAGAGAGACTAAGTTTGTTCAATCAAAAAGACCCTCATTGTTAAGTTAGTTGAATTTGTCAAGAAACACTACTATCCCTACGCTAGTTGCATCCTCTTTGGATAAAACTGTGTACATTTGTCCCTGACACAACCCAGGATTTTTCCATATGCCTGTGTGCCAATTTCCCCATTGACACATTGTGGCATTGCATGAGTGTACCAGAGCTCCAATGTTTAATGCTGGTGAAGATTGATATACCTTGGCTAGGGAAAGCTAGAAAATTATTGTTTGCCATTGCTAAATGTGTTTTCCATTACTCTCCTCATCACCACATTATTAGATTGTGATTCCACTTATCTTATGCTAATATTTGTGATTCCAATTAACATGTTCATCTGTGATTCAATTGATAATGCCATTATTCTGTGATTAAATTAATTGTCTTTGGCATCTTGAATGCTCCTTTGTGGTGTTAACTGTAGCCAATTGTCTTCCCTTTGTTTGTCTTTGATGCCCAAGTCATCTTTTTTTGTGATTATTTCAATTTAACGCCAATTGACTAATCATCATCTTCAATACAGTTCAATAAAAAAAACATTGAAATTGCTGACTCACTCCTGTTTCATATCAATCTATTCTACCTCTCTGAATAAGGACAAGGGGGGTCATTCCGAGTTGATCGTGCATAGCAACTTTTTGCTGCCCGTGCAATCAACTAGACGCCACCTATGGGGGAGGGGTTTTTTGCATAGCAAGGCTGTGATCGCTTGTGCAGCCCTGCTATGCAAAAAAAGTTTTGTGTAAAACAAGACCAGGGTAAGACTTACTTAACCTGTGCGATGAATCCAGTGTTGCAGGTCCCGGATTTGACGTCAGACATCCGCCTTCCAAACGCCTCGACTGTGCTCGGATCTTCAATCCAGAAAACGGTGAGTTGACGCCCCGGAATGCCTTCCTCCTGTTAATCTACTTGCGGTCACCGCAGCGACTGCTTTCTTTGTAAACGGCGTCATTGCCTGGCGATGGCTGTTACCGGGCAATGATACACCTGCGCAATGCGGCCGCAGCGCATGCGCAGTTCCAACCCCATCGCACGCCTGCGACGAAGCACAATGTGCGTTCGGGTTGGAATGACCCCGAAGGTATGGGGAGAAACATTTCAGGGGAAAGGTCCGTCATATAGCCACCCAACACCTGTGATACCTCTCTCAACCACTTAGACATACCGTCCATCCACTGGGTGTTACATAAGGATGTGAGTTTCATTTCTTTTCTTTCTTTTTTTTTTTTGCTTCTATATCTCAGAGAATGTGGTAGGAGCAGAACAATTTATAGAAATAGACAAACGAGGTGGGTGTAAAGTGGTCTGTGGGTAAATCACCACAGGATTCTGGAGAGTGCAGGAGTTTGTCTTTACCAGCTGCAGTCATGCTTAATAATGGCTGCTGTCGCACTACCTGTATAGTAAATACTTCCTGCATAACAAGTGGATGGCAAGGTTGCAACTTCCACCATCCACATACAGCATACATCTACAGTGGGAATTAGTAAGGGAAAATAAGATTGAAGGGAGAAGTAGGATACAGAAAAGAAAAGGTTGGAAAGAAGTGAGGTGTTAGTAAGTACTGTAGAAGAGAAAAGATAGGTAAAAGTATGCTGGAGTGATATGAGAGGTATGGATGAATCTCTTTTAGCTGAGGTGTTATTGAGAGAATTGATAGGAAACAATTAAAAAAACAAAAAAAACAAATCAAAAGCAGCAGAGGGCACTAGAGGCAGTGAAGGCTACAATGCCACCATGTTGACTGTGATAATGGTGTACACTAGGTAACCTTTTTGATTGGATATAGTCAAATTATCGACATTCAGAATTTAGACAATGAGAAGGGGGAGAGCATGATGTGGAACCTGCCAAGCCAGCATTGTAATAATGTGATGTAAAGCAATGTAACTGTTTTAGCGCTAGAACTTTTAGCAAAATGCTTTACTATCATGTTTAAAGTTCTAAAGGTGACACGGCCAAGTAGAGAACGCACAGCAATGACAGTTTATTTAAGTGGATTGAACAAAGGTGGCAATATCAATGACGGGGTGGGCAATAAGTTTCCGGATGCACAAAAAGTATTATATTATATTTATAAAGTGAACATTAACATTTTTTCAGAGAGTCTGTTGCATGCGCTCAAACCACTTGGTGAAGCAGCTGGACCAGTCCGAAGCAGGTATGTCTTCTACATGCTAGATGAAGATCTACACTGCAGCTTCCAGTAACTCCAAAGGAATCCCACGCATCTTGCTCTTCATTTGTGGGAACACAAAGAAATCGCAGGGGTCCAGGTCAGGACTGCACTGTGGATGACTAAGCTCCTGGATGGTTTCATGGGCCAGAAAATCCACCAGTTTCCTGGACTAGTTAGCAGGTGTAATGTTGTGATGGAGAAGGGTACCATGAGAGCAAGTTTTTGGCTGGTACCTGGAAATGGCTTACAGCACTTGTGTCAGGCAATGGTTGGCAAACTAGTCCTCACTGACGATGCATTGCTGCACAAGTGGTAAGGTAGCTACATGACCAGTCTTGGCCTCAAAAACAGCCACCATCTGCTTGGCCATGCTGCGCTCACATCGGAACTTCTGTGGTGGTGAACCTCCAACTTGGGTCAACTGGGCTCAGTGGGCTGACTATTGTTTGGTCTCAGGGTCATTCCAGGAGGGACAAAATACTCTCTACCTGGACTGCCCTCTTAATATATGTTTGGCGTCACATGTGTTGAGCTATTTAATTGATAAGAAAGGTTTCAACAGAGGTGATTGCAATCATAAATTATTATTATTATCCTTTATTTATATAGCGGCACAAGGGTTCCGCAGCGCCCAATTACAGAGTACATATGCACATAATCAAAACAGGAAAACAGTGACTTACAGTTTGTCACGATCCGGGTATCTGGACGCCATTTCTTACCCATCAGATGCCTCCTAAGGCTGGCTCAGCGCTCCAGGACCGGATTCCATCTGTCATCCTGATGTGTACATTCCTGTATCCTCTCCTGTCACTCTGGGACGCTGTCACAGTAAACGCCATATTACACCTGGCATGGCGTCTCCCGCGGCCTCCGCCGCCGTCCCTGAACTTCTGCATGCAGAGTGTCTGAGTGGCGATTACGTCAGCCGCGGCCTCCGCTGTGTCCGCGTGGTTCGATGTGCATCTGTCAGCCTGGCGCCTCCTGTCTCCGGTGGCCGGCGCCGCCATTACTGTTTTCATTACCACATGGATTACAAACCAAACTTCCCTCCAAGTGTCTGCATGGGCGCAGCCATCTTGGATTCTGTCAGCTGATCATTTCCACCAATCTGTTCTCAGTATTGATAATCTGCATAATTGCCTAGCCAATCCCTTCCTTGCTGCAGGTATAAATACACTGTGCCTGAGCAAGGAAGGCGTCAGTGCTTTGGTTGTCAAACCTAGTTCCTGTTTGTCTCTCCCCTGTGATTGTCTTCCAGGTTCCAGCTCCTGTCTCAAGACTTCCACCTTAGAGACCCGCACCAGCATTCCACCTGCGGTGTAGCCTGACTCTCCAATCCATTGTGGATTCATCTGTTTCCAGCTACAACATTACCTGCTTCCAGCTCAGCTTCCAGCAGAGTACAGCTTCCCTTAAAGGGCCGGTGTCCTTTCTACACTTTACCACTCTCCACCGGTATTATTATTTCTCCGCTCTCAAGTTCTACATTTCAGTTCATATTTCATCGCTCCCAAGTTCATTTATTATTTAACTGGTTCCAGCCAGTATCCACTCCGTGCTAACAACAGTCTGGTTCCAGCCAGTATCCACAGCAGCTGTTTTATCTTCAGCAACCCAGCTTTTCCTGGAACACCAGCTGGCACAATCCTGGGTTATCTCCATTGCTACAGTCGGGCCTGGTAAGGACTTTCCATCTAGAAGATCATAAGAACTATCTCACACTACCAGTGCCCTGTGGCTCCTGCCATCCTGTAGTACCCAGGAACTGTATTTATTCTTTGCTGACTTTTACGTTTTCTTTTACTGCTGCTGTGTTGCGGAGTTGTCATAATAAACATCATTGACTTTTATCCAAGTTGTCGTGGTCACGCCTTCGGGCAGTTATTATTCATGTTACTTACATGTCCAGGGGTCTGATACAACCTCCCAGGTTCCGGTACATCTCAGCCCCTACAACTGAGGCTGCCTCCCGTCAGCTCAGGCCCTCAGTTGTGACAGTAAGCACTGACCTAATGAATCCAGCCGGAGACCAGGATCAAGCGGCCAGGCCGATGCAAGAACTGGCAGCCCGACTAGAACATCAGGAGGCTGCACAGGGCCACATCATCCGCTGTCTCCAGGATCTCTCTACTCGGCTGGATGGGATTCAGACAACTCTCCGTGGATCAGGCGCGTCTGGTGCGTCAACCACAGTGACTCCAGCTATAACCCCACCCACCTTACCCATTTCTGCTCCACGTCTTCATCTTCCAACGCCAGCAAAATTTGACGGATCTCCAAGATTCTGCAGGGGATTTCTCAACCAGTGTGAGATTCAGTTTGAGCTACAACCTGGCAATTTTCCCAGTGACCGTACAAAAATTGCCTACATTATTTCTCTTCTCAGTGGCTCAGCCCTTGATTGGGCATCACCGTTATGGGAGAGGTCCGACACCCTGCTATCTTCCTACACTGCCTTCGTGTCAACATTCAGGCGCATCTTCGACGAGCCAGGCCGGGTAACCTCAGCTTCATCCGAGATTCTCCGTTTACGCCAGGGGTCACGTACTGTAGGACAATATCTGATACAGTTCCAGATCCTGGCATCCGAACTGGCATGGAACGACGAGGCCCTGTATGCTGCATTCTGGCATGGCTTATCTGAGCATATTAAAGATGAGTTAGCTACCAGAGACTTACCTTCTAAGTTAGATGAGCTAATCTCACTCTGCACGAAAGTTGATTTACGTTTCAGAGAGAGAGCAACTGAGCGTGGAAGATCATCTGCTCCAAAATCTTCTGCTCCTCCTCCTCGTCAACTGTCACCATCTAAAGATGAGCCCATGCAACTTGGCCGTTCCCGTTTAACTCCTGCTGAGCGCCGAAGACGTCTCTCCGAGTTTCTCTGTCTCTATTGTGCAGCTCCGTCTCACACCATCAATGCCTGTCCCAAACGTCCGGGAAACTCCAAATCCTAGCTCGCCAAGGAGAGGGCCGGCTAGGAGTAATGATCTCCTCTCCATCTCCTCAAGATTGTAATCTCCCAGTCTCGCTTCAAGTTGCTCAACGTTATCGGAACGTCATTGCCCTCCTTGATTCCGGAGCGGCTGGGAACTTTATTACCGAAGCCTATGTTAAACGGTGGTCCCTACCCACCGAGAGACTTCCTTCGTCCATTTCTTTAACTGCCGTGGATGGCAGCAAAATTTTTGATGCAGTTATTTCTTTAAGGACTCTACCAGTTCGTCTGAGAGTGGAAGTTCTTCATTCCGAACTTATTTCTTTTTTAGTGATTCCAAGAGCCACACATCCTGTGGTCCTGGGCCTTCCATGGCTCCGTCTTCACAATCCTACAATTGATTGGACGACTACGCAAATCCTGGCATGGGGTCCCTCCTGTGCTGAGACATGTTTGTTTAAAGTATTGCCTGTCTGTTCTTCCTCCCCCAGGTCGTCTGATGTTCCACCTCCTCCATATCAAGATTTCACGGATGTGTTCAGTAAAGCTTCTGCTGATATCCTTCCTCCTCATAGAGAATGGGACTGTCCGATTGATCTCGTTCCAGGGAAGGTTCCACCTCGAGGCCGAACTTATCCGTTGTCTCTGCCTGAGACGCATTCTATGGAGGAATATATTAAAGAGAACCTAGCAAAGGGGTTCATTCGACCTTCTTCTTCTCCAGCCGGCGCAGGCTTCTTTTTTGTAAAAAAGAAAGATGGTGGTCTGCGGCCGTGCATCGACTACAGAGGTTTGAACGACATTACCGTCAAGAACCGTTATCCTTTACCCCTGATTACTGAGCTCTTTGACAGAGTTAGCGGAGCTACCATCTTTACAAAGCTGGACTTGCGAGGTGCATACAATCTCATCCGGATCCGTGAGGGTGACGAGTGGAAGACCGCCTTTAACACCCGTGACGGACATTATGAGTACCTCGTCATGCCCTTCGGATTGAGCAATGCTCCAGCTGTCTTCCAGCATTTTGTCAATGAGATCTTCAGAGACATTCTATACTGTCATGTCGTGGTCTATCTAGACGATATCCTCATTTTTGCCAACGATTTAGAGGAACATCGTTTTTGGGTTAAAGAGGTTCTGTCCCGTCTCCGTGTCAATCATCTCTATTGCAAATTAGAAAAATGCGTCTTTGAAGTCAAGTCCATTCCGTTTCTAGGGTACATTGTGTCCGGTTCCGGACTAGAGATGGATCCTTAGAAACTACAAGCAATCCAAAATTGGCCGGTACCCTTAACCCTCAAAGGGGTCCAGAGGTTCTTAGGGTTCGCCAACTATTACCGAAAGTTTATACGAGACTTTTCCACCATTGTGGCGCCTATTACTGCTTTCACTAAGAAGGGTGCTAACCCGTCCAAGTGGTCTGAAGAAGCCATGCAAGCATTTCATCTTTTAAAACAAAGGTTCATCTCTGCGCCTGTTCTGAAACAGCCTGACATCGACTCTCCTTTCATCTTAGAGGTGGATGCCTCCTCCGTTGGAGTAGGAGCGGTGTTATCTCAGAGGGCTAAAGATGGCCATTTACACCCTTGCAGTTTCTTCTCCCGGAAGTTCTCCCCAGCTGAGCGCAACTATGCCATTGGCGACCAGGAGTTGCTAGCCATCAAGCTCGCTCTAGAAGAGTGGAGGTATCTGTTGGAGGGAGCTTCTCATTCAATCACCATACTTACAGACCACAAGAACCTTTTATACCTGAAGGGCGCACAATGTCTCAACCCTCGTCAGGCCAGATGGGCACTTTTCTTTTCCAGGTTCGACTTTAAACTCCAGTTCTGTCCGGGCTCTCAGAATCGCAAGGCCGATGCCCTTTCCCGCTCATGGGAGCAAGAAAATGAGTCAGAGTCTTCAGACAAGCATCCTATTATAAATCCGTTGGCATTCTCCACGGTAGGGATGGACTCTACGCCCCCATCAGGGAAAAGTTTTGTGAAGCCGATGCTAAGGAAGAAGCTCATGCATTGGGCCCATGCTTCCCGTTTTGCCGGACATACAGGTATCCAAAAAACCCTGGAGTTTATCTCTAGGTCCTATTGGTGGCCAACTCTGAAAAAGGACGTCTTGGAGTTTATTGCATCTTGCCCAAAGTGTGCCCAACATAAAGTATCCCGCCAGTCGCCTGCGGGGCAACTGGTTCCACTATCCGTTCCCCGTCGACCATGCACCCACTTGTCGATGGATTTCATTACAGACTTACCCATGTGCAACAAGTTCAATACCATCTGGGTGGTAGTTGACCGGTTCACCAAGATGGCACACTTCATTCCTCTCACCGGTCTTCCGTCAGCTTCCAAGTTGGCTCAAGTATTCATACAAGAGATCTTCCGACTCCACGGTCTTCCTGAAGAAATTATCTCAGATCGAGGAGTTCAATTCACAGCCAAATTCTGGCGAAGTTTATGTCAAGTCCTCCAAGTCAAGCTAAAGTTTTCCACGGCTTACCATCCTCAGACCAATGGTCAAACCGAGAGGGTGAATCAGGACTTGGAGGCCTTCCTCCGCATCTATGTGTCCTCCTCTCAAGATGACTGGGTTCAATTACTTCCCTGGGCCGAGTTCTGTCATAACAACCAGTATCATTCTTCATCTGCTTCAACACCATTCTTCACTAACTTTGGATTCCACCCTAAAGTCCCTGAGTTCCAACCGCTTCCAGCAACTTCTGTTCCCGCAGTGGATATCACCTTGCATCAGTTTGCCAATATCTGGAAGAGCGTACGATCAGCTCTGCTCAAGGCATCGTTCAGGTACAAGAAGTTTGCGGATAAGAAGCGTCGAGCAGTTCCTGCTCTCAAGGTGGGTGATCGGGTATGGTTATCCACGAAGAATTTGAGGTTAAGAGTTCCCAGTATGAAGTTTGCACCTCGCTATATCGGTCCTTTCAAGATTGAACAAGTCATCAATCCTGTTGCTTACAGACTCCAGTTGCCTCCCTTCTTAAAAATACCCAGGACATTCCATGTTTCCCTGTTGAAACCGCTGATCTTGAATCGGTTTCATTCCTCACTTCCTCCAACTCCGAAAGTCCAAACTCAACGAGGCGTTGAGTATGAAGTGGCCAAGATCCTGGACTCACGTCACCGTTACGGTCAACTACAATATCTTATTGACTGGAAAGGTTATGGTCCTGAGGAACGTTCATGGACCAATGCTTCTGATGTCCATGCTCCTGCCTTGGTCCGGAGATTCCATTCCAAGTTTCCTCAAAAGCCAAAGAAGTGTCCTGGGGCCACTCCTAAAGGGGGGGGTGCTGTCACGATCCGAGTATCTGGACGCCATTTCTTACCCATCAGATGCCTCCTAAGGCTGGCTCAGCGCTCCAGGACCGGATTCCATCTGTCATCCTGATGTGTACATTCCTGTATCCTCTCCTGTCACTCTGGGACGCTGTCACAGTAAACGCCATATTACACCTGGCATGGCGTCTCCCGCGGCCTCCGCCGCCGTCCCTGAACTTCTACATGCAGAGTGTCTGAGTGGCGATTACGTCAGCCGCGGCCTCC
Organism: Pseudophryne corroboree; assembly: GCF_028390025.1. Taxonomy (NCBI): domain Eukaryota; kingdom Metazoa; phylum Chordata; class Amphibia; order Anura; family Myobatrachidae; genus Pseudophryne; species Pseudophryne corroboree. The sequence goes on along the minus strand of NC_086445.1, from coordinate 320,584,524 downwards.
GCTGTGTCCGCGTGGTTGGATGTGCATCTGTCAGCCTGGCGCCTCCTGTCTCCGGTGGCCGGCGCCGCCATTACTGTTTTCATTACCACATGGATTACAAACCAAACTTCCCTCCAAGTGTCTGCATGGGCGCAGCCATCTTGGATTCTGTCAGCTGATCATTTCCACCAATCTGTTCTCAGTATTGATAATCTGCATAATTGCCTAGCCAATCCCTTCCTTGCTGCAGGTATAAATACACTGTGCCTGAGCAAGGAAGGCGTCAGTGCTTTGGTTGTCAAACCTAGTTCCTGTTTGTCTCTCCCCTGTGATTGTCTTCCAGGTTCCAGCTCCTGTCTCAAGACTTCCACCTTAGAGACCCGCACCAGCATTCCACCTGCGGTGTAGCCTGACTCTCCAATCCATTGTGGATTCATCTGTTTCCAGCTACAACATTACCTGCTCCCAGCTCAGCTTCCAGCAGAGTACAGCTTCCCTTAAAGGGCCGGTGTCCTTTCTACACTTTACCACTCTCCACCGGTATTATTATTTCTCCCCTCTCAAGTTCTACATTTCAGTTCATATTTCATCGCTCCCAAGTTCATTTATTATTTAACTGGTTCCAGCCAGTATCCACTCCGTGCTAACAACAGTCTGGTTCCAGCCAGTATCCACAGCAGCTGTTTTATCTTCAGCAACCCAGCTTTTCCTGGAACACCAGCTGGCACAATCCTGGGTTATCTCCATTGCTACAGTCGGGCCTGGTAAGGACTTTCCATCTAGAAGATCATAAGAACTATCTCACACTACCAGTGCCCTGTGGCTCCTGCCATCCTGTAGTACCCAGGAACTGTATTTATTCTTTGCTGACTTCTACGTTTTCTTTTACTGCTGCTGTGTTGCGGAGTTGTCATAATAAACATCATTGACTTTTATCCAAGTTGTCGTGGTCACGCCTTCGGGCAGTTATTATTCATGTTACTTACATGTCCAGGGGTCTGATACAACCTCCCAGGTTCCGGTACATCTCAGCCCCTACAACTGAGGCTGCCTCCCGTCAGCTCAGGCCCTCAGTTGTGACACAGTTGAAGACAATATAGGACAAGTACAGGGTAACTAAGCATAACTACACCGGTAAATGACAGGAATAAGTTCCAGGTGGCCAAAAAACTGCGTGATTTGGGCAGTTGAGGATTATTAAAGTAAGAAAAGGATAAGCACATGAGGGAAGAGGGCCCTACTCGTGAGAGCTTACATTCTAAGGGGAAGGGTAGACAGACAGGGGTGACACAGATGGGGTACATAGAAAGTGTGGAACAGAGGGTTAGGATGAGATTTGGCTGGGTTTGGTAAAGAAATGGGTCTTAAGAGCCCATTTGAAGTTTTGTAGAGAGGTGGAGAGTCTGAGGGGGAGAGGTAAAGAATTCCAGAGGAAGGTAGCAGCACGTGAAAAATCTTGGAGATAGGAGTGGGAGGAAGTAATCAGAAGACAGGAGAGTCGGCGTGCATTAGCAGAGCGAAGAGGACGGGTGGGAAAGTAAAGGGAGATAAGGTCAGAGATGTAAATGGGAGAGGAGTGGGTGAGTGCTTTGCAAGTGAGTGTGAGAAGTTTGAAATGGATTCTGAAAGGGAAGGGAAGCCAGTGAAGGGCTTGTAGGAGAGGGGAGGTGGTGGACGTAGTGCGTTTGGTGAGGAAGATAAGCCGGGCAGCAGCACTGAGGATAGATTGGAGTGGAGAGAGGTACTTGTCAGGCAGGCCAGTTAGGAGGAGATTACAGTAGTCCAGTCTGGAAATAATCAGTGAGTGAATAATGATCTTAGTGGCATCCTGGGTGAGAAAAGGTCTGATCCTAGAAATGTTTTTGAGATGAAAATGACAGGTTTGTGAGAGGTGCTGAATGTGTGGTTTGAAGGAGAGGGAGGAGTCAAGGATTACACCAAGACAGCGTACTTGGGGGCTAGAGGAGATAGTCATGCCATCAATGGATAATGAGATTGTGGGAGGTGAGGTTGTGTGGGAGGGTGGGAAGATGATCAGCTCAGTCTTAGACATGTTGAGTTTAAGAAAGCGCTGGGACATTCAGGAAGAGATAGCAGAAAGACAGTTAGAGGTACGCGTGAGGAGAGCCGTGGAGAGATCAGGGGAGGAGAGGTAGATTTGAGTGTCATCAGCATAGAGCTGATACTGGAAGTTAAAAGAACTAATGGGTTCACCTAAAGAGGACGCATAGAGAGAGAAAAGGAGAGGACCAAGAACAGAACCTTGGGGGACACCAACAGTTAGTGGAAATGGGGGCAAGGTAGCATTATGAGAGGAGACAGAGAAGGAACGATCAGAGAGGTAGGAGGACAGCCAGGAGAGGGCAGTATCGCGTAGACCAAGAGAGTGAAGGATTTGCAGAAGGAGAGGGTGGTCCACAGTGTCAAAAGCAGCAGAGAGGTCAAGAAGAATAAGCAGATAGTAGTGGCCCTTAGATTTGGCTGCATGGAGGTCATTGCAGACTTTTGTGAGGGCAGTTTCAGTGGAGTGGAGAGAGCGGAAACCAGACTGGAATGGGTCAAGCAGTGAGTGAGAGGAAAGTCCAGGTAGAGAGCATTTTATCCCTCCTGGATTGGGTCATGTTGGGAGGTATGGATTGGGTATGTATTATTATTATTATTATTATTACATTTTATTTATAAGGCGCCACAAGTGTTTCGCAGCGCCGTACAAATTACAGTACAGGGAGACAAAACTTAGCATTACAGTACATAAATAACAGAAATAGAGTACAGGTAACAGAGAGCACCACAATTCTCAAGACATAATACAGCTAAGATGTAAGTAGTGAGGGAGTGATCATCGTACTACTAGGAGCTGTTGGCCATAGATAGAGATGAGCCTTTACCAGCAGGAGAAAGAGCGGGTAAAGATGGTCGCTGAGTAGGGGAGAGCTGCGAGTGAAATGTGTCGAGAAGAGGGCTTAGATAACAAGAAGAAAGAGGGCCCTGCTCTGAAGAGCTAAGAATCTAGTGGGAAGGGTCGACAGACAGATGACATGAGGTGCAGGCAAGCGGGAGGTAGCATGATGGCAGTATGTAAGCAAAGCCGAGATGTTTAAGGCATGAGGAAGGGGGATGGAGGAGCGGCCTCAGGACTAGGTTATGCATCGGGAGGGTATGCTTTGATGAATAGGTGGGTTTTTAGTGCCCGTTTGAAGCTTTGCAAGGTTGGGGAGAGTCTAATGGAGCGGGGGAGTGTGTTCCACTATAGGGGTGCCGCAAGGGCATAGTTTTGAACTCGAGCATGGGAAGCATTGACCAGGGCGGTAGAGAGGCGACGGTCATTGGTTGACTGTAGGGGGCGGGAGGGAGTATGAAGGGAGAGGAGGTTGGAGATGTAGGGAACAGTGGAATTAGAGATGAACTTGTATGTGAGGGTGAGGAGTTTTAAGAGGATTCTGTAGGGGAATAGGAGACAATGTAGATTTTGTTGAAGGGGAGTGACAGATGTGGAGCAGCGGGAGAGGAAGATAAGCCTAGTTGCGGAGTTCAGGACAGTTTGGAGGGGAGCAAGATGGGAGCAAGCGAGGTCAGTGAGGAGAACATTGCAGTAGTCAAGTCGTGAGATGACCAGTGAGTGGATGATAACTTTAGTGAGTGGATGATAAGGTTGATGATATTAGATTTAAAATAATAATTCCTGGGTACTGTTTATAACTTCACCTAACTGAGAGACAACTATTTTATAAAGTTTTCCTGTAGTGGAACAAAGACAACTTAAACAATCTTAAACTACACATAGAAAAATAAAATCTATAATTTATCTTGCAAGAATGCAATAGCAGCAATGTGCTATTTACACACTGGGACAGGACTCAGAAGGACTGTGTGTGTGTGTGTGTGTGTGTGTGTGTGTGTGTGTGTGTGTGTGTGTGTGTGTGTGTGTCTCTCAAGACCCAACTGCCCTCATTAGATAACAGGTTACACAGGTCCCAGACACCCAGGAAGGGAGAAGGATGTCAAAGTCGGAAAAATATCATGCTACACATTGCCATATATCCACCCTATGCGCGTGCCTGCTGCACGTGCACATTCTCTCCCGTGCGTGCGGATACTCGCAGCCGCGTGATGGCGCCTCGGCCATGCGCTTGAGCGCGTGGTATGTGCATTTACGGTAGAGTTTGTGTGCGTCTAGCGGGCGACTCAATCGTTAAATAATAAAACCAAATAGTATGTTTTATAGATAAAGTTCCCCTTAATAATGACTGTAAGTTTGTTTAATGTAAATGATCGCTGGACAGAGGAATTCCTCTTTGTATGGTATGAAGGGTCAGACAGGGTTTGAACAGCTGTGTCTGGTACCTAACTAAAGAACATTTTATTAGAAACAATCCGGTGCTGGTTAGGTAAAGATTAATCGCTCCTGCGTATAGATATGGCCATTAGTATTTTCTGGACATTTACTATATTTGCGATTCATTACCCATGCGGCGGGAATCTTCAGATTCCCTCCCACCTGAGCAGTTTGATATAGTCGCAGCCCACCTGTACAAACTAACCTATGACCTTTTGTTATGATACAAGGAGACATTCCTGTGTCCAATGAACAATGAGATTATAGGTCCCTTTGTAGTATACTGTACTCAGTGTATATAAGATCAGCCAGCCTGGGCAGCTCTCTCACTCTCCACAAACGGTTTTCATCTTGACTAACTTGGAGCTGGTACCAGAAAGCTGTGCAGCGATCATTCCCAGTGTGTGTAAGTAATTCTCTGCAAACCAACTTATTCTCTGTTTGTATTGGCCATTCCCTCTCTCTCTGTTATAGTATAAGTTTGTGATGCTATTGTATATTTCTGTCTAGATATTCTGTTAGAATTATATGTTAGCTTGTAGTGTATGACTTGTAAACTGTTTCCCCTTTTCAATATAACTAAAAGTTTGTTAGTAAAGGTGTTGGAACCTTAGCAAGGTATCGGGTGTTCATTACATTGCAGAGGGTAATAGGAGCGTCTCGATCGCTCAAATCAGCTTTAGTATTAACAAGGTTAAGCAGCGTTATATCGCTACAGTATTTCAGTACAAGGTTTACAGCATAAGAGTATCCTTTCTGTGTGTTACATTCAAGGTTTACTGATTGTCATCCTGTGAGCGTCTGCGCCGCTCGTGATCTCCTCGTGGTCTCGAGCGTCCGCTACGCTGGGAGCGTAGCATTACGGTAGTCAACCGCTTATAGCGTGCCCGACACCACGCATTAAGCTGTGAACGAGCGTGTCGCATGTGCGTCTCGATCACGGCTGAGCGTATGCTACGCTAAGTGCGTACCCTTACGGTACCTCATACGCCAATTGCGTACTGTGTCTCTTACCCATTATTGTGAATATTATAAGATAAACAGTTAGCTTTATCAAGGAGAAGCTGGGATCCCTGGGTCACTTACAGCTCTCTCCCCCTCCTATCTCTCCTCCGGTCGGAAAGCTCCATTGGTATCTTATTAAACTTGAAACACCTGTGTCTATTCCTGTACTGCATAATGTCCTGCTCACATTCTGGCTGCTTGGTTCTGCTGCACAAGAGAGAGAACTAGTGGTGTCAGTGTGCTCCAGCCAGGGGGCCCCTGACAGGGGGGAGCCCGGGGTACAGTATGCCCCCCTCCCCCTTATTCTGGCTATGCACATCTCGGCTGCAACACTTCTCATCATCCAGGAACCGTCTGAGGTGCCCAAATTGTGCAAACCGCCCAAACACAGTGGTTCGGAGACGGCGCTTTCTCTCCAAAAGTAGATTGCAGTTGGTCAAAACTCTCCTGCTGCCGTAGAAGATCATGGCTCTCCAGTAGCCTCTGTTGAGCTTGTGAATGAGTTTGTGAATGAAGTAAACATGCTCACTTCTTCAGTGTGCAGTGTTGCTTAAGGGGGTTATTCAGGTCGCATCACTAATCGATGAAACCGCAGTAACCCCTATAGCAGCAGTGTGCATGCGCAGGCCCCGTCCTGCACATGCGCTAGCAACCAATGCGATCTTATCACATTGGCTGCGAATGCTTCTGCCATGGTTGACAGGCAGAGGCGTTCGCGGCACGGAGGGGCAGCAGCTGAGCGTTACGGGGGCGGCACGTTGAAAACGGGTGGGTCAGCTGTGTGACATCAAAAAAATGGTGGAGGGTCACAGCCACTCGGAAGGCAATTTAGCACGCTGGGCGGCCTTGTCCTGCGATGGGCGGCCCCCATCATGTGAAGAAACGGATTGTAAATTCTGCTTTTTAGCAGAATTTGCAATCCATACTGAATAGGGTCCTATATACGGTTCTATGCCTTTACATTTAACAAGTAATTTAGTTAGAGATTACAGTTCACAACCACACATTCAGATTGTGTCTACTCTACCTATGCACTACACATCTGTAGGAAAAGATAAAAATCGCGTCACACTGCGCTTATTCTCTTGATAAAAATATGAAGTGATTGTGTGTGTAATTAAACTGATACAGATACACGTGCGACGAGAGTCCACGAGACGCCGGAAGTCCCCCGGCACCCAACAGCGACGGCGGCGCGGGGGAAGCTCTTTGTCACTCACGGCACATATGGGCTTTATAAGGTAAGACGGTTTTAACTAGAGATGAGCGGATTCGGTTCCTCGAAATCCGAACCCCCCTGAACTTCACCCATTTTACACGGGTCCGAGGCAGACTCGGATCCTCCCGCCTTGCTCGGTTAACCCGAGCGCGCCCGAACGTCATCATCCCGCTGTCGGATTCTCGCGAGATTAGTATTCTATATAAGGAGCCGCGCGTCACCGCCATTTTCACTCGTGCATTGGAGATGATAGGGAGAGGACGTGTGCAGCGTTATCTCAGTTGTGTTCAGTGTGCTGCAAATATCTGTGCTCAGTGTGCTGCAAATATCTGTGCTCAGTGTGCTTGCAAATATCTGTGCTCAGTGTGCTGAAAATATCTACGTTCTCTGCCTGAAAAACGCTCCATTTCTGTGCTCAGTGTGCTGCAAATATCTGTGCTCAGTGTGCTTTATTGTGGGGACTGGGGACCACCAGTATTATATAGCAGGAGGACAGTGCAGAGTTTTGCTGACCAGTGACCACCAGTATTATACGTTCTCTGCCTGAAAAGCGCTCCATATCTGTGCTGCATTGTAGTATATAGTAGGAGGACAGTGCAGAATTTTGCTGACCAGTGACCACCAGTATTATATCAGTACGGTAGAGTAGTCCACTGCTCTACCTACCTCTGTGTCGTCAAGTATACTGTTCATCCATACCTGTGGTGCATTTTAGTTGTTGTGCGCAGTAGTAGGAGGACAGTGCATAATTTTGCTGACCACCAGTATATAATATATAGCAGTATGGTACAGTAGTCCACTGCTCTACCTACCTCTGTGTCGTCAAGTATACTATCCATCCATACCTGTGGTGCATTTTAGTGCATAATTTTGCTGACCACCAGTATATAATATATAGCAGTACGGTACAGTAGTCCACTGCTCTACCTACCTCTGTGTCATCAAGTATACTATCCATCCATACCTGTGGTGCATTTTAGTTGTTGTGCGCAGTAGTAGGAGGACAGTGCATAATTTTGCTGACCACCAGTATATAATATATAGCAGTACGGTACAGAAGTCCATTGCTCTACCTACCTCTGTGTCGTCAAGTATACTATCCATCCATACCTGTGGTGCATTTTAGTTGTTGTGCGCAGTAGTAGGAGGACAGTGCATAATTTTGCTGACCACCAGTATATAATATATAGCAGTATGGTACAGTAGTCCACTGCTCTACCTACCTCTGTGTCGTCAAGTATACTATCCATCGATACCTGTGGTGAATTTTAGTTGTTGTGCGCAGTAGTAGGAGGACAGTGCATAATTTTGCTGACCACCAGTATATAATATATAGCAGTACGGTACAGTAGGCCATTGCTATTGATATATTACTGGCATATAATTCCACACATTAAAAAATGGAGAACAAAATGTGGAGGGTAAAATAGGGAAAGATCAAGATCCACTTCCACCTCGTGCTGAAGCTGCTGCCACTAGTCATGGCCGAGACGATGAAATGCCATCAACGTCGTCTGCCAAGGCCGATGCCCAATGTCATAGTAGAGAGCATGTAAAATCCAAAAAACAAAAGTTCAGTAAAATGACCCAAAAATCTAAATTAAAAGCATCTGAGGAGAAGCGTAAACTTGCCAATATGCCATTTACGACACGGAGTGGCAAGGAACGGCTGAGGCCCTGGTCTATGTTCATGGCTAGTGGTTCAGATTCACATGAGGATGGAAGCACTCATCCTCTCGCTAGAAAACTGCAGTGCCACTCCTAGATGGGCCAGGTGTTTGTGTCGGCCACTTGGGTCACTTAGCTTAGCCATACAGCGACCTTGGTGCACCTCTTTTTTTCTTTGCATCATGTGCTGTTTGGGGACTATTTTTTGAAGTGTCATCCTGTCTGACACTGCAGTGCCACTCCTAGATGGGCCAGGTGTTTGTGTCGGCCACTTGGGTTGCTTAGCTTAGTCACACAGCTACCTCATTGCACCTCTTTTTTTCTTTGCATCATGTGCTGTTTGGGGACTATTTTTTAAATCTGCCATCCTGTCTGACACTGCAGTGCCACTCCTAGATGGGCCAGGTGTTTGTGTCGGCCACTTGGGTCACATAGCTTAGCCATCCAGCGACCTTGGTGCACCTCTTTTTTTCTTTGCATCATGTGCTGTTTGGGGACTATTTTTTAAATCTGCCATCCTGTCTGACACTGCAGTGCCACTCCTAGATGGGCCAGGTATTTGTTTCGGCCACTTGGGTCGCTTAGCTTAGCCATCCAGCGACCTTGGTGCACCTCTTTTTTTCTTTGCATCATGTGCTGTTTGGGGACTATTTTTTGAAGTTCCATCCTGTCTGAAACTGCAGTGCCACTCCTAGATGGGCCAGGTGTTTGTGTTGGCCACTTGGGTCGCTTAGCTTAGTCATTCAGCGACCTTGGTGCAAATTTTAGGACTAAAAATAATATTGTGAGGTGTTCAGAATAGACTGGAAATGAGTGGAAATTATGGTTATTGAGGTTAATAATACTATGGTATCAAAATGACCCCCAAATTCTATGATTTAAGATGTTTTTGAGGGCTTTTTGTAAAAAAAACACCCGAATCCAAAACACACCCGAATCCGACAAAAAAATTTCAGGGAGGTTTTGCCAAAACGCGTCCGAATCCAAAACACGGCCGTGGAACCGAATCCAAAACCAAAACACAAAACCCGAAAAATGTCCGGTGCACATCACTAGTTTTAAGTTTGCACCATACACACCTTGACAAAGTGGCTACGGGCCCCGAAACATTGGTTTTGTGATGTTATTCTGACACCATTAATTGAAGATTGTACCACCTTAAGACCTGGAGTGACGCCATCTTTTCTTTGACTGCGTATATATATATATATATATATACAAACTAGAGATGAGCGCCTGAAATTTTTCGGGTTTTGTGTTTTGGTTTTGGGTTCGGTTCCGCGGCCGTGTTTTGGGTTCGAACGCGTTTTGGCAAAACCTCACCGAATTTTTTTTGTCGGATTCGGGTGTGTTTTGGATTCGGGTGTTTTTTTCAAAAAACACTAAAAAACAGCTTAAATCATAGAATTTGGGGGTCATTTTGATCCCAAAGTATTATTAACCTCAAAAACCATAATTTACACTCATTTTCAGTCTATTCTGAATACCTCACACCTCACAATATTATTTTTAGTCCTAAAATTTGCACCGAGGTCGCTGTGTGAGTAAGATAAGCGACCCTAGTGGCCGACACAAACACCGGGCCCATCTAGGAGTGGCACTGCAGTGTCACGCAGGATGTCCCTTCCAAAAAACCCTCCCCAAACAGCACATGACGCAAAGAAAAAAAGAGGCGCAATGAGGTAGCTGTGTGAGTAAGATTAGCGACCCTAGTGGCCGACACAAACACCGGGCCCATCTAGGAGTGGCACTGCAGTGTCACGCAGGATGTCCCTTCCAAAAAACCCTCCCCAAACAGCACATGACGCAAAGAAAAAAAGAGGCGCAATGAGGTAGCTGTGTGAGTAAGATTAGCGACCCTAGTGGCCGACACAAACACCGGGCCCATCTAGGAGTGGCACTGCAGTGTCACGCAGGATGTCCCTTCCAAAAAACCCTCCCCAAACAGCACATGACGCAAAGAAAAAAAGAGGCGCAATGAGGTAGCTGTGTGAGTAAGATTAGCGACCCTAGTGGCCGACACAAACACCGGGCCCATCTAGGAGTGGCACTGCAGTGTCACGCAGGATGTCCCTTCCAAAAAACCCTCCCCAAACAGCACATGACGCAAAGAAAAAAAGAGGCGCAATGAGGTAGCTGTGTGAGTAAGATTAGCGACCCTAGTGGCCGACACAAACACCGGGCCCATCTAGGAGTGGCACTGCAGTGTCACGCAGGATGTCCCTTCCAAAAAACCCTCCCCAAACAGCACATGACGCAAAGAAAAAAAGAGGCGCAATGAGGTAGCTGACTGTGTGAGTAAGATTAGCGACCCTAGTGGCCGACACAAACACCGGGCCCATCTAGGAGTGGCACTGCAGTGTCACGCAGGATGTCCCTTCCAAAAAAACCCTCCCCAATCAGCACATGATGCAAAGAAAAAGAAAAGAAAAAAGAGGTGCAAGATGGAATTGTCCTTGGGCCCTCCCACCCACCCTTATGTTGTATAAACAAAACAGGACATGCACACTTTAACCAACCCATCATTTCAGTGACAGGGTCTGCCACACGACTGTGACTGATATGACGGGTTGGTTTGGACCCCCCCCAAAAAAGAAGCAATTAATCTCTCCTTGCACAAACTGGCTCTACAGAGGCAAGATGTCCACCTCATCTTCACCCTCCGATATATCACCGTGTACATCCCCCTCCTCACAGATTATCAATTCGTCCCCACTGGAATCCACCATCTCAGCTCCCTGTGTACTTTGTGGAGGCTATTGCTGCTGGTCAATGTCTCCGCGGAGGAATTGATTATAATTCATTTTAATGAACATCATCTTCTCCACATTTTCTGGATGTAACCTCGTACGCCGATTGCTGACAAGGTGAGCGGCGGCACTAAACACTCTTTCGGAGTACACACTTGTGGGAGGGCAACTTAGGTAGAATAAAGCCAGTTTGTGCAAGGGCCTCCAAATTGCCTCTTTTTCCTGCCAGTATAAGTACGGACTGTGTGACGTGCCTACTTGGATGCGGTCACTCATATAATCCTCCACCATTCTATCAATGTTGAGAGAATCATATGCAGTGACAGTAGACGACATGTCCGTAATCGTTGTCAGGTCCTTCAGTCCGGACCAGATGTCAGCATCAGCAGTCGCTCCAGACTGCCCTGCATCACCGCCAGCGGGTGGGCTCGGAATTCTGAGCCTTTTCCTCGCACCCCCAGTTGCGGGAGAATGTGAAGGAGGAGATGTTGACAGGTCGCGTTCCGCTTGACTTGACAATTTTGTCACCAGCAGGTCTTTCAACCCCAGCAGACCTGTGTCTGCCGGAAAGAGAGATCCAAGGTAGGCTTTAAATCTAGGATCGAGCACGGTGGCCAAAATGTAGTGCTCTGATTTCAACAGATTGACCACCCGTGAATCCTTGTTAAGCGAATTAAGGGCTGCATCCACAAGTCCCACATGCCTAGCGGAATCGCTCCATTTTAGCTCCTTCTTCAATGCCTCCAGCTTCTTCTGCAAAAGCCTGATGAGGGGAATGACCTGACTCAGGCTGGCAGTGTCTGAACTGACTTCACGTGTGGCAAGTTCAAAGGGCATCAGAACCTTGCACAACGTTGAAATCATTCTCCACTGCACTTGAGACAGGTGCATTCCACCTACTATATCGTGCTCAATTGTATAGGCTTGAATGGCCTTTTGCTGCTCCTCCAACCTCTGAAGCATATAGAGGGTTGAATTCCACCTCGTTACCACTTCTTGCTTCAGATGATGGCAGGGCAGGTTCAGTAGTTTTTGGTGGTGCTCCAGTCTTCTGTACGTGGTGCCTGTACGCCGAAAGTGTCCCGCAATTTTTCTGGCCACCGACAGCATCTCTTGCACGCCCCTGTCGTTTTTTAAAAAATTCTGCACCACCAAATTCAAGGTATGTGCAAAACATGGGACGTGCTGGAATTTGCCCATATTTAATGCACACACAATATTGCTGGCGTTGTCCGATGCCACAAATCCACAGGAGAGTCCAATTGGGGTAAGCCATTCTGCGATGATCTTCCTCAGTTGCCGTAAGAGGTTTTCAGCTGTGTGCGTATTCTGGAAAGCGGTGATACAAAGCGTAGCCTGCCTAGGAAAGAGTTGGCGTTTGCGAGATGCTGCTACTGGTGCCGCCGCTGCTGTTCTTGCGGCGGGAGTCCATACATCTACCCAGTGGGCTGTCACAGTCATATAGTCCTGACCCTGCCCTGCTCCACTTGTCCACATGTCCGTGGTTAAGTGGACATTGGGTACAACTGCATTTTTTAGGAGACTGGTGAGTCTTTTTCTGACGTCCGTGTACATTCTCGGTATCGCCTGCCTAGAGAAGTGGAACCTAGATGGTATTTGGTAACGGGGGCACACTGCCTCAATAAATTGTCTAGTTCCCTGTGAACTAACGGCGGATACCGGACGCACGTCTAACACCAACATAGTTGTCAAGGACTCAGTTATCCGCTTTGCAGTAGGATGACTGCTGTGATATTTCATCTTCCTCGCAAAGGACTGTTGAACAGTCAATTGCTTACTGGAAGTAGTACAAGTGGGCTTACGACTTCCCCTCTGGGATGACCATCGACTCCCAGCGGCAACAACAGCAGCGCCAGCAGCAGTAGGCGTTACACGCAAGGATGCATCGGAGGAATCCCAGGCAGGAGAGGACTCGTCAGACTTGCCAGTGACATGGCCTGCAGGACTATTGGCATTCCTGGGGAAGGAGGAAATTGACACTGAGGGAGTTGGTGGGGTGGTTTGCGTGAGCTTGGTTACAAGAGGAAGGGATTTACTGGTCAGTGGACTGCTTCCGCTGTCACCCAAAGTTTTTGAACTTGTCACTGACTTATTATGAATGCGCTGCAGGTGACGTATAAGGGAGGATGTTCCGAGGTGGTTAACGTCCTTACCCCTACTTATTACAGCTTGACAAAGGGAACACACGGCTTGACACCTGTTGTCCGCATTTCTGGTGAAATACCTCCACACCGAAGAGCTGATTTTTTTGGTATTTTCACCTGGCATGTCAACGGCCATATTCCTCCCACGGACAACAGGTGTCTCCCCGGGTGCCTGACTTAAACAAACCACCTCACCATCAGAATCCTCCTGGTCAATTTCCTCCCCAGCGCCAGCAACACCCATATCCTCTTCATCCTGGTGTACTTCAACACTGACATCTTCAATCTGACTATCAGGAACTGGACTGCGGGTGCTCCTTCCAGCACTTGCAGGGGGCGTGCAAATGGTGGAAGGCGCATGCTCTTCACGTCCAGTGTTGGGAAGGTCAGGCATCGCAACCGACACAATTGGACTCTCCTTGTGGATTTGGGATTTCAAAGAACGCACAGTTCTTTGCGGTGCTTTTGCCAGCTTGAGTCTTTTCAGTTTTCTAGCGAGAGGCTGAGTGCTTCCATCCTCATGTGAAGCTGAACCACTAGCCATGAACATAGGCCAGGGCCTCAGCCGTTCCTTGCCACTCCGTGTGGTAAATGGCATATTGGCAAGTTTACGCTTCTCCTCCGACAATTTTATTTTAGGTTTTGGAGTCCTTTTTTTACTGATATTTGGTGTTTTGGTTTTGACATGCTCTGTACTATGCCATTGGGCATCGGCCTTGGCAGACGACGTTGCTGGCATTTCATCGTCTCGGCCATGACTAGTGGCAGCAGCTTCAGCACGAGGTGGAAGTGGATCTTGATCTTTCCCTAATTTTGGAACCTCAACATTTTTGTTCTCCATATTTTAATAGGCACAACTAAAAGGCACCTCAGGTAAACAATGGAGATGGATGGATTGGATACTAGTATACAATTATGGACGGGCTGCCGAGTGCCGACACAGAGGTAGCCACAGCCGTGAACTACCGCACTGTACTGTGTCTGCTGCTAATATATAGACTGGTTGATAAAGAGATAGTATACTCGTAACTAGTATGTATGTATAAAGAAAGAAAAAAAAACCACGGTTAGGTGGTATATACAATTATGGACGGGCTGCCGAGTGCCGACACAGAGGTAGCCACAGCCGTGAACTACCGCACTGTACTGTGTCTGCTGCTAATATATAGACTGGTTGATAAAGAGATAGTATACTCGTAACTAGTATGTATGTATAAAGAAAGAAAAAAAAACCACGGTTAGGTGGTATATACAATTATGGACGGGCTGCCGAGTGCCGACACAGAGGTAGCCACAGCCGTGAACTACCGCACTGTACTGTGTCTGCTGCTAATATATAGACTGGTTGATAAAGAGATAGTATACTCGTAACTAGTATGTATGTATAAAGAAAGAAAAAAAAACCACGGTTAGGTGGTATATACAATTATGGACGGGCTGCCGAGTGCCGACACAGAGGTAGCCACAGCCGTGAACTACCGCACTGTACTGTGTCTGCTGCTAATATATAGACTGGTTGATAAAGAGATAGTATACTCGTAACTAGTATGTATGTATAAAGAAAGAAAAAAAAACCACGGTTAGGTGGTATATACAATTATGGACGGGCTGCCGAGTGCCGACACAGAGGTAGCCACAGCCGTGAACTACCGCACTGTACTGTGTCTGCTGCTAATATATAGACTGGTTGATAAAGAGATAGTATACTCGTAACTAGTATGTATGTATAAAGAAAGAAAAAAAAACCACGGTTAGGTGGTATATACAATTATGGACGGGCTGCCGAGTGCCGACACAGAGGTAGCCACAGCCGTGAACTACCGCACTGTACTGTGTCTGCTGCTAATATATAGACTGGTTGATAAAGAGATAGTATACTCGTAACTAGTATGTATGTATAAAGAAAGAAAAAAAAACCACGGTTAGGTGGTATATACAATTATGGACGGGCTGCCGAGTGCCGACACAGAGGTAGCCACAGCCGTGAACTACCGCACTGTACTGTGTCTGCTGCTAATATATAGACTGGTTGATAAAGAGATAGTATACTCGTAACTAGTATGTATGTATAAAGAAAGAAAAAAAAACCACGGTTAGGTGGTATATACAATTATGGACGGGCTGCCGAGTGCCGACACAGAGGTAGCCACAGCCGTGAACTACCGCACTGTACTGTGTCTGCTGCTAATATATAGACTGGTTGATAAAGAGATAGTATACTCGTAACTAGTATGTATGTATAAAGAAAGGAAAAAAAACCACGGTTAGGTGGTATATACAATTATGGACGGGCTGCCGAGTGCCGACACAGAGGTAGCCACAGCCGTGAACTACCGCACTGTACTGTGTCTGCTGCTAATATATAGACTGGTTGATAAAGAGATAGTATACTCGTAACTAGTATGTATGTATAAAGAAAGAAAAAAAAACCACGGTTAGGTGGTATATACAATTATGGACGGGCTGCCGAGTGCCGACACAGAGGTAGCCACAGCCGTGAACTACCGCACTGTACTGTGTCTGCTGCTAATATATAGACTGGTTGATAAAGAGATAGTATACTCGTAACTAGTATGTATGTATAAAGAAAGAAAAAAAAACCACGGTTAGGTGGTATATACAATTATGGACGGGCTGCCGAGTGCCGACACAGAGGTAGCCACAGCCGTGAACTACCGCACTGTACTGTGTCTGCTGCTAATATAGACTGGTTGATAAAGAGATAGTATACTCGTAACTAGTATGTATGTATAAAGAAAGAAAAAAAAACCACGGTTAGGTGGTATATACAATTATGGACGGGCTGCCGAGTGCCGACACAGAGGTAGCCACAGCCGTGAACTACCGCACTGTACTGTGTCTGCTGCTAATATATAGACTGGTTGATAAAGAGATAGTATACTCGTAACTAGTATGTATGTATAAAGAAAGAAAAAAAAACCACGGTTAGGTGGTATATACAATTATGGACGGGCTGCCGAGTGCCGACACAGAGGTAGCCACAGCCGTGAACTACCGCACTGTACTGTGTCTGCTGCTAATATATAGACTGGTTGATAAAGAGATAGTATACTCGTAACTAGTATGTATGTATAAAGAAAGAAAAAAAAACCACGGTTAGGTGGTATATACAATTATGGACGGGCTGCCGAGTGCCGACACAGAGGTAGCCACAGCCGTGAACTACCGCACTGTACTGTGTCTGCTGCTAATATAGACTGGTTGATAAAGAGATAGTATACTACTAATATTATATACTGGTGGTCAGGTCACTGGTCACTAGTCACACTGGCAGTGGCACTCCTGCAGCAAAAGTGTGCACTGTTTAATTTTAATATAATATTATGTACTCCTGGCTCCTGCTATAACCTATAACTGGCACTGCAGTAGTGCTCCCCAGTCTCCCCCACAATTATAAGCTGTGTGAGCTGAGCAGTCAGACAGATATATAATATATATAGATGATGCAGCACACTGGCCTGAGCCTGAGCAGTGCACACAGATATGGTATGTGACTGACTGAGTCACTGTGTGTATCGCTTTTTTCAGGCAGAGAACGGATATATTAAATAAACTGCACTGTGTGTCTGGTGGTCACTCACTATATAATATATTATGTACTCCTGGCTCCTGCTATAACCTATAACTGGCACTGCAGTAGTGCTCCCCAGTCTCCCCCACAATTATAAGCTGTGTGAGCTGAGCAGTCAGACAGATATATATAATATTATATATAGATAGATAATAGATGATGCAGCACACTGGCCTGAGCCTGAGCAGTGCACACAGATATGGTATGTGACTGAGTCACTGTGTGCTGTGTATCGCTTTTTTCAGGCAGAGAACGGATTATAAATAAAAGTGGTGGTCACTGGTCACTATCAGCAAAACTCTGCACTGTACACTACTGAGTACTCCTAATGCTCCCCAAAATTAGTAAATCAAGTGTCTCTCTAATCTATTCTAATTCTAAACGGAGAGGACGCCAGCCAAGTCCTCTCCCTATCAATCTCAATGCACGTGTGAAAATGGCGGCGACGCGCGGCTCCTTATATAGAATCCGAGTCTCGCGATAGAATCCGAGCCTCGCGAGAATCCGACAGCGTCATGATGACGTTCGGGCGCGCTCGGGTTAACCGAGCAAGGCGGGAAG
This sequence comes from Pseudophryne corroboree, assembly GCF_028390025.1. Classification (NCBI taxonomy): domain Eukaryota; kingdom Metazoa; phylum Chordata; class Amphibia; order Anura; family Myobatrachidae; genus Pseudophryne; species Pseudophryne corroboree. Next base: position 320,567,249 of record NC_086445.1, on the reverse strand, counting down.
ATCCGAGTCGCTCGGACCCGTGAAAAAAAACATGAAGTTCTGGCGGGTTCGGATTCAGAGAAACCGAACCCGCTCATCTCTAATACAAACAGAGAAATCCGGCACTCCTCGGGTTCTCATGAGAATAACATTACCGGGTGCCCGCCATGATGGATGTCCTGCACAGACGCGTCCACGTCTACACCATACCAATTGGCGGCACTCCGGTCAAAGAAACTTCACTTGAGGCAGGCTTATAAGCAACGTTTCAGCGTCTTTTATTGACGCTTTTGTCAAGCAGCATATGTATGCTGCTTGACAAAAGCGTCAATAAAAGATGCTGAAACATTGCTTATAAGCCTGCCTCAAGTGAAGTTTCTTTGACAGGAGTGCCGCCAATTGGTATGGTGTGTATATATATATATATATATATATATATATATAGACAAGCAAAGATGCGGCACTCACGAACACTTTGAAAGAAGTCACAGACCCGGTTCAGGTATAATCAACGTTTCAATCCTTTTATGGATTTTCGTCAGGAACAAGCATGCTTGTTCCTGACGAAAATCCATAAAAGGATTGAAACGTTGATTATACCTGAACCGGGTCTGTGACTTCTTTCAAAGTGTTCGTGAGTGCCGCATCTTTGCTTGTCCATATCTTTCTTATGAGGGCACCAGAACCAGTAACACATTAGGTGGAGTGCCGGGTAAACTGCATTGTGTATATATATATATATATTTATATAATATATATATATCGTCAAAATGTATAAGTGTGCACTCATGTGGATCAAGTATAATCTGTAGTAAAATATTTAAATATTTTCTTATAATTAAAATATTTTCACATGCATTCCTCACAAACGTGGGTGGCAGCTGATAAATTATGGCGATTAGAATGTGTAAAAAATAGAAGTAATCAGCGCTCAGATAGGAATCTTCGGTCCTCAGACCAATATCATCACAGTGATATGCAAAAGAGAAAAAGAAACAACCAATAGTGTGTACCGTTTAAACCTATATGTACTTAACACTCACTAAGTAGAAAAATGCTATAAATACATATAGGTTTAAACGGTACACACTATTGGTTGTTTCTTTTTCTCTTTTTCATATCACTGTGAAGATATTGGTCTGAGGACCGAAGATTCCTATCTGAGATAAGTGTTTGTCCCATTTTTTTCACTAAATTTCATTCTATGTCCCCACCGTCATTTTCTGGGCATTATTAGGCGCTGATTACTCCTATTTTTTTACACACATATATATACAGTATATATATATATATATATATATATATATATCAATTTAATTACACACACAATCACTTCATATTTTTAGCAAGAGAATAAGCACAGTGTGACGCAATTTTAATCTTTTCCTTTTTTGTACTAAGAGGGAGTGTGTACCCCTCCTATTGTCACTAACTGCTGCTAGTTCTCTTTGCTAGTGATTAAGCGCAGCCCTCAAACTACCCCCCATTTTCCACTACACATCTGTAAACTTATTCTAACGTGCTAATCTCACTACCAAGTAATGCAATGAAGGTTTTCAAGCAGTGCGCAAGTAAATGAAAGTTGCTTTTTTAAACCACACATCGCTATCTCTAAGCTGTATGTATTAATGAATGCAATAAATAACAGACTCTACTAATTAAGTCACTGCATTATCACTGTTAGCGTTCCTGTGATTCCTGGTCCTTCACTTATTATATTTGCATTATCTGCATTGTATACTCAGCAGTGCTTTTTTGTGATGTATAACATGTTCTGGGCCATTGGAGTACATACTGAGCAATTGATTTATTCAAATGGACATTTCTTTGGACGTTTACAATTTTTCAAGTAAAGTAATTATATTTTAGATAAGTTCTTGTTAGTTAAATAAGGATTTTAATGTTAATGTTAAAGTAATGTAATGGCTAAAATAATTATTCAAAGAACTTGCACAATTTGTGCAATAGCTGATTAAGCACATAGGGCTTGATTCAGAGGTGGACGCAAATCTTACCAGCGTTGCGTCTTTGTACACAGGGGCTGTGCGAAAATATTCAAATGCCAGAGGAGATGTCTTGTGTAAAAGACTCCCACTGCCGGACTCTCTGATCCACTGGTGGCACTGGTGGAGATCAACATTGCCCTCCGGAAGGGATAGCCAGGTTGGTACTGCGGGATGCTGTGCGGGGGGCGTGGCATGGAATAGAAGGCGGTACAGGTTGTGGTGGATGCTATTATGTCAACGTGGTCATGTCCCTGCTATACATAGATTACTGGTACTGTGCAGTGGCATTGTACAGTGGCTACAATGATGCATTTCAGAGTGAATTGCATCATCTCCTGCCTAGACCATCCTATTCACTCACTAAATGGGCTTCTGGGTGGTTAGTAGTGGCTGGATCCGGAAGACTTGCCCACTCTTACAGGTGGCCGGGAGCACCATCCGATTTTCGGGGATCTCCCGGCTACTTCAGAAGGGTAGGCAAATATGGCTTTCTGTATTGGTACATTAAAGGGATACAGCAGTTTCTGTAATTTAAGGACAGAACTACCAGATAAATAGGCCCCCATAACAATATCTGGGTAATTTCCGAACACAAGGTGAGTCATGTTGTGCCTCAGCTAGCTTCTGCTAAGGTTCTGGCCTCACTATTAGTTCAACACATTGTTAGATTACATGATTATAGTCAATGTAGTTGTTGATAGATTTTGTAAAGCTTTTTGTCCTGGTTTAGAAGTTGATTTGTCATTTTCTTCTGCTTATCAGCCACACAACAATGGAGCAATAATCAGTGAAGGCTACTGCCCGTAGGCAGCGTGGGGGAGGGGGGGGGTTAACACATGGGGCAGATGTACTAAGCCCTGGAGAGTGACAAAGTGGGAAGAAATTGATGGGTAAATGTATGAAGCAGTGATAAGAGTGGAGAAGTGGAATCAGCTGCTCTGTATAATTTCATAGTATGCAAATTATAAATGTTACTTCAATGCTGATTGGTTGTCATGGGCAACTTCTCCACTGGCACACTTCTCCACTCTTATCACTGCTTCACACATTTACCCCAAAGTACCAGTCACTCAGCTCCTAGCTGTAATTTTTCAAACACAGCCCGTAACATGACAGTTAGGAGCTGGTTGGTTGGTACTTTGTCTCTACACTGTATCACTCTACAAAGCTTAGTATATCTTCCCCATAAACATACATGTAATGCTGTATGTAATATATGTGCTGATTACCTTACCCGGTGATCAGTTGTGCCATGGATCACAGCTGCCGCTGCACGCGTGACTCTGCATTCGGTTTCACTTCTCCTTCCTCTATAAGCCCGCCCCCAGACTTAATGGCAATAGGAGTCTGGGGGTGGGCTTATAGAGGAATGAGAAGAAAAGCAGAATGCAGAGTAAGCAGTGCAATGGTGGCTGTGATTGACAGCGTTACCAATCCCCAGGTAAGGCAGACAGCACATATATTGTTGTCAATATTACATGTATGTTTATATGTGCTAACCACCCCTCTCATGTAATGTGTGGTCAGTGCCTCAGCAATAATTGAAGTGCTTTGAACAAGGTCTTTGGTTAGAAGTATTTCACTTGGGCAGAATTTGTTTCCAACAATTCTTTACATGTTTGTGTTTATGGTTATAACTCAAAGGGGTGTACTTATCAAGAAATGCAGATTAGCATTGCAATTTATCAATCCAACTTGCTATGTCAAAGTGTAAACTATCAGGGCAATTTATCATTGCTCCTATGTCTAGACAGCTGCTCCTATAAACATCTACATTTTCGACAATAATGTTAGCGCCGAAAACTCCACTGCTGAGTTCTGTCTGGCAGTGTTAAGGGGGGGTACTCACGGAGCCATTGCTACTTAAAATCTAAGCAATCTGACTAGATTGCTCAGATTTTAAGCAGTGATCTCTCCGTGTGTACCCCCCACAGCGATAGCTGCACATCGCTATCGCTGGTGCTAGATTGGCCTGCATACAGGCTCAATCTAGCAGGCCGCTCATTTCACCCACTGGGTAAAATGAGCGCCCCCCCCCCCGTCTGCCCCCCCCTGCATGCTCAGCACACATCGCGCTGTGTTGAGCGGGGGGAGAGAAATCGGGCCGTGAATATGGCCCTTTACTGCGCATGCACAACCTTAGTGAGTCAAAGATGCATCAGCTAAAAAATTTATTTTCATCTGGTAAACATATTTTCCTGCTTTTTTGCATATGTGTATTGTAGGTGAAGACTCAATGCAGTATCATTAATTATATATGTTTATTGATTTTGGCTCCAGTGTTCCATTGTAATCTTTACAGGAGTGCCTCCATTATTGTATGCAATACTCTTTCACATACAAGTAGTCTTTTATCAAAAAAAAATGTATTTCCATATTTAGTCTTACAAGTAAAATCATACTGTATATAACAGTGCTTACAAGAGTTTACATGCTTACATCATCGCTGTAAGAGTCAGGTTAGAGGAAGCAATTACTATGAGGCTGTAACAGGGAGTGAGATTACAGCAGTGGTGCAAGTAAAGAAAATGTAATGAGGAGCATCACCACTTGAAATGGGTTGTGTGTCAGCATAATACACCACCTGTTTCTCGTCACTCTGGGAACAGTCCTCTCTATTCCATTCTAAATACACCTTACCTTTATGATGATTTTTCTGCAATGGGGAACCTCTGAAGAAATTGATCCTCCCTGGGCAGATGGCGTCTTTTTGGTATTCACTATTCATGTATTAGATAACATGGTCTGGAAGATGCCTGCTGGTGTATGAATATAACCAATGTCATCATCATGCAACAGAGGTTCAACCAGACTTGTGCCCCCTGTGTCATCTCCTGCCCCTCCTCCCCGTATCCACTCCAGCCTCCTGCTCCCTGTTTTTCGAGCTTCCTGCCCCATCTTTCCAGCCTCCTGCCCCTTCACTCAAGCATCCTGTCAGATCCAGAATCCTGTTCCCTGTGTCTCCAGTCCCTCGTGTCTCTCCAGCCTCCAGTCTTTCCAGACTCTTGTTCCATCACTCCAGCCTCCTATCTCCTGTCACTCAGCCTCACCCTCTGTGTCTCTCAGCCTCACCTTCTGTGTCTCACAGCCTTACCCTCTGTGTCCAATAGCCTCCTCCTCTGAATCTCTTAGCCTCCCCCTCTGGCTCTCTCAGCCTCCCCCTCTGTGTCTTTCAGCATTATTGCAACACATCTTTCTTAGCCCCCCCTCCACCTCTGTGTCTTTCATGCCCCCCATCACCACCTGAGATTTTCAGTACAGTGTCATGTAGTATAGACTGAGAAGTTTGAATAACGCCTCTCCAAAAGGCAGATATCACCGGAGACTCCCATTATGTATGCAGTGGGATCAAATTCAGAGGAAATATGGGGAGAGCATCAAAGTCTCTGGCAACATTAAAGGGTAGAGGCAATGGTAGATAAATGAGCCTAGATAGGTCCATCTGTCAGGGAGCTATTTCAGAACATGTAAGAAGACTTTGCTCCTCAATCTAAACCCATTGTTTACGGTCTTTCGCTCTAGTCCATTCTATTTATTTTAAATGACAGCATCTTAATAACTGAAGATATGCAATAACTAAATGCTACACTTATGTTTCCGGCAAAACAAGACTTCCAGTTTAAGGTGCGGCGTTCTACCTGCCCAAAATCATTTCTCATGGAAGATTGTAAGGTATGAAACAATGATGGAGGGACACATATGGCTAGAGACTGTAGTATATAGAGAACTTGGGGTAGAGAATTAATCTTGACCAGATTCAGTCATCCCAGACAAGAAAGTCCTTTAGATTGCCAGTAAGAGTAGTCTGACCATTTCTTGGATGGGGGGTATAAATGGCATGAAAAATATTAGATAAATCCTACCTATTGAGTGTGATGCCTGGGTACTTAAGATGAGTGGGTTGCCAGAAGAACAGGAATGCCTCTTTCAGACCCTGTACCGTGGATGGTGGGGAGGAGATATTTAAAGTAGTAGATTTACAGTAATTTATTTTAACATAGGAAAGTCTAACATACAGTGGGTATGAAATTCATAAACTAGATTAGGGAGTGATGTGATAGGGTTAGTTATAGTAGCCAGGAGATCATCAGCAAAGAGGGACAATTTAATATTTAGCCTTTAATCCAAAGGTTAAATATGGTATTAATGGCACTATATTGGGAAACTACTGAGGAGGAAAGGGATCTAGGAGTCACTATTTCATGTGACTTAAAGGCAGGTAAGCAATGTAACAAAGTAATGAGAAAGGCAAGTCAGATGCTTGGTTACATAGGGAGAGGAATCAGCAGCAGAAAGAAAGAAGTAATAATGCCTTGGTATAGGTCATTGGTACGGCCTCATCAAGAATACTGTGTTCAATTTTGGAGGTCATATCTTCAGAAGGATATTAATATATGAGAGACTGTACAAAGAAGGGCAACTGAAATGGTGCATGGCCTACCTCACAAAACTTACCCGGAAAGACTAAAAAAATCTGTATAGTTTGGAGCAGAAAAGGGAAAGGGCAGACATGATAGAAACTTTCAAATATATCAAGGATTTCAACAAAGTCCTGAAGGGAAACATTCTTTTCAGGAAGAGAAGTATTAGAACACGAGGACATGCACTGAAACTGGAGGGAGGTAGATTCAGGGGAAATATGAGGAAAAATTACTTCACTGGTAGTGTACAAGTGGAATAGCCTCCCATCAGAGGTGGCAGAGGCCAAGACAGTAGAGCAATGCATGGGATAGACATAAGGATATCCTGAGGAAAAATTACTTCACAGGAATGGTAGTGTACAAGTGGAATAGCCTACCATCAGAGGTGGCAGAGGCCAAGACAGTAGCGCAATGCATGGGATAGACATAAGGATATCCTTTCAAAAAAATTAGGACCAAATAAAGTTTGAGTTAAAAATATGGTAAAAAAGGGTCAGACTAGATTGGCCAAGTGGTTCTTATATGCCGTCAAATTCTAAGTTTCTATGTGATTTTCAATCATGTGGACCCACGTGGATACCCAACTTATTTGAGTAAATTCTGATGGCTCTGGCTAGAGCCTCCATACAGGGGACAAAAATTAGGGGTGATAATGGGCAGCCTTGGCGGGTGCTGTTCCTAATGTCAAATGGTGTGGATAAGGCTCTATTGACCTGCACTCTAGCTGAGGTGGATTTATAAAGTGCAAGAATCCTATGGAACCCTAAGGGGCTAACCCCCACATTTTCAAGGACCCATCTCATATAGTCCCAGCTCACTTGATCAAATGCTTTCTCCAAATCCGTAGACAGAAGAATAGCCTGTGATTTACCCCAGGAGACATGATGTATGAGGTCAATTAGCTTTGTTGTATCATTATGGGCTTCACGTCCAAGTACAAACCCTACCTGGTCCCTATGGATGAGAGCAGGGAGGATAAGTTTTAGCCAGTTAGCAATCAAGTAGCATAAAGTTTAATATCAATATTTAGAAGGGAGATCAGTCTATAACTGGGATAAAGAGAGGGGTCCTTGCCCTCTTTTAGGTAAAACAGTAATATGTGCCTCCAGGGATTGTTTTGAGAATGTCATCTGTTCCAAGATGGCAATAAAATATTGGAGGAGAAGAGATACTATGGTAATATGAAAAGTTTTATAATAGGTGATTGTAAAGCCATCTGGGCCACAACTTTTGCCTGAAGTTGATATTGCAAGTTCTACCTCTGGAGGCATGAAGGGTTGATCAGGTAGAATCCCATCTTCATCTGAAAGCCTCAGGAAGCCAACAGACGAAAGCACAATCTCTACAGGCGGAGCGTGTACCTCCAGGTCATCTGCAGAGCAGTGGACGTTATACAACTTAGTGTAGTAAGAGTAAAACCCCTCTGCTGTACCCTGAGTGTCAAAACAAGTCCTGACTTGATCGGTTTTAATGGAGTGGATAAAGGATAAAGCCATATGTGCTTTAAGAGCTCTAGCGAGCATCCGACCAGGTTTATTCCCTCACCGTTTCATGTCTGATCTGGGGTCAGACATGAAAAAAGAACAGGGTACAGTGTACCGGCTATTCATTTCTTAATGGTACGCGTAGCCGCCCTGTACCGCCATACTAGCACCACTGAGTTACAGGCAGCAAACAAATAAGTATAATCAAGTTTAAGTTGTAGAGAGAGTGATTGAGAAAAAGATGCTTGTACTGTATATTGGACCTTATTCAGAGCTGAACACAGCCGCTGTGTTTGCTCTGTAGGCCGGGGATTGCCGTTTGTGCACGCACGGTGGCCGCAGTGTGCAAGCTGTCATGATGCGATCGCATCTCGGAAGGATGCGATCACGTCATGATTGACAGGTTATGTGCCTACGGTGGCATCGATGCGGCATTGGGGGGGGAGGGCAGGAAATGCAGGCATGTCATGCCTGTTTTCGGGGCTGGCCGATGACATCGCCTGCATTTCCTGCTACAGGAAACATGGCCACGGTGCAGCCATGCTGCGTAGGTAGGGGTCCACATCTATTTTATGCAGACCCAATTGAATTGTGATCACATCGTGGGGAGGGGCCACACAGGTTGGGCAGTCTTGCCCTTTGCAGGGCGGCCACCAGCATGTTAGTAGTATGGTCGCAGATTTTTCTGCGATAGCAAAATTTGCGACCATCTCTGAATAACCCCATTGCGTGCAGGTCCATCAATGCCAGATTAACTAGCTAACATATAGAGAGGGACAGGGTTGCCAGTGCCAGAGTAGGGCTCACTGCCTACCTGTAGCAACCTTGGCACAAAACTCTTGATGTCATACAAGCGGGTGGGGGCGGGGCCACTATTATTAGAAAGTACACAGTTGCCCGGACATTCCATGCTTCCTTTGGATGTTCCAAGCAGCACTGTGGCAGCTGTACTGGTCTCAGGGTGCTGTTCCAGCAGTGCCGTATTACCAAATAGGCAGAGTAGGCACCGGCCTATGGGCCTCGCACCTTTAGGGGCCCCATGACAATGGATCAAAATAATATTGGTTTGATCTTGAAAGAAAATTACAATCAAGCTTACTTAAATTGTAAAACAGAAAAAAATGAGTCAACTCAAAGAAATGAAAACTTTATATTAAAGACTCTATAGAGAAAATACTGTATTAATATAATGCTCCCATTAACAAGTTAAAGTACATAAACCATAGACATCAGATTCACACTACAGATTCCAGAATGAAGACTGTTGAGTGGTAAAATGAAAAATGTATTAGGGGATAATTTGCGAGGTAGGGCCCCTTGTTTCTGTCTGCCTAGGGGCCTCCACAGGATTTCATTTAGCTCTGAGTTCCAAGCACCCTACTAGTTAGAAGCAGGGGTCGTAACAACGAGACATTGACAGTGCCACTCCCAAAGTCTAGCTCCCTGGTCAACAGTACTGCCTGTACAGCCGGCCTTCCCTATGACCCTGGGGGCTGCTCCTTCTTGGGCAGAGTTAGGACAAGCACATATGATAAAGAGATTAATCATCACCATTCGGCACGTGCGCTGCTTTCTCCCCTCCTCTGGTCACAACACTTTTGTACCATTTTTGAAACCATATTGCTAGAGACAGGAAGAGATTGTGTGAATAGCAAAATAGTTGGTTTAATTAGTCATTTAATATAGTCATTTTTTGCACATTATTATTGGTTGTCAATTCCAACATTGTAAGCAAATCCATTTACAGGTATGTTTTCAGGATGGAATAGAAGGCAGTATGGTACAAAAATTATAGTTTCCTCATTCAAAAAGCAAAATATAGCAAATTACACTTACTGTAAATGCATAACTTTTTAAAAAATGAATTGCTCTTCATTTAAGTTATTGAGGCCCCAGTGGCGGAACTTATGAATGGTGGGCCCAGGTGCAAAAATATTATTTGCGCCCTGCTCCTCCACCCGAACCCAAGTGAATATGCCACACGGCAGTGGGTGACAGGGAGAGTCAGAGAGTGACAGCGTAAGGCAGGGGGAGGCAGAGTTGACATAGAGATGCAGAGGGTGACAGCAGAATACAGGGGGAGCAGAGGGTGACAGGAGGAGGCAGTGGGTAACTGGGAGAGACAGTGGTTGACAGGGGTATGAACACAATGTCCTGTGTGGTGTGGGGAACAGGGGGCATGTACTTTGGAGGCAGTGGTGCAAGTAGAAAAAATGTCTTACAGGTACTGTGTACCGCAAAAAAATGGGTGTGGCCAAATGCCACGTGGGGCGTGGCCAATGAAAATGGGGGCATGATACACATATGGGGGGCAGATACACGTTGCCCCACAGTGCCAGATATGCATTGCCCCACAGTGCCAGAAATACATTGCCCCACAGTGCCAGATACACATTGCCCCACAGTGCCAGATACACATTGCCCCACAGTGCCAGATACACAAATGCCCCCACTGTGTCAGATATACATTACACCCTAGTGCCAGACACAGAAATGCCCCCACAGTGCCAGATATGCCCCCAGTGCCAGATACAGAAATGCCCCCAGTGCCAGATACACATGTTCCCACAGTGCCAGATATGCCCCCAGTGCCAGATACAGAAATGCCTCCAGTGCCAAATACACATGTCCCCCCAGTGCCAGATATGCACGCAGCGCCAGATACAGAAATGCCCCCACAGTGCCAGATATGCCCCCAGTGCCAGATACAGAGATGCCCCCAGTGCCAGATACAGAAATGCCCCCAGTGCCAGATACACATGTCACCACAGTGCCAGATATGCCCCCAGTGCCAGATACAGAAATGCCCCCACAGTGCCAGATATACCCCCAGTGACAGATAGAGATTCCCCCAGTGCCAGATACAGAAATGCCCCCAGTGCCAGATGCACATGTCCCCCCAGTGCCAGATACAGAAATGCCCCCACAGTGCCAGATATGCCCCCAGTGCCAGGTACACATGTCCCCGCAGTGTCAGATATGCCCCCAGTGCCAGGTAGACATGCCTTCCCCTGCTGCTTACCGCACTGCTGCTGTCCTGTTCCTGTGTGTGAGGGGAGGAGAGCGCAGCGTGCGCCTCTCCTGTCCCTCAGTCTCTGGCGGCTGTGCGGGTGTCACTCTACCTTCAATTAGGCGCTGATCCGTGAGCCAATCAAAGCTTGCGGTCCGGCAGCCAATCAGGAGCCTTGGCTGCCGGTCCGCGAGCTCTGATTGGCTCACGGCCCGGCGCCAAATTGTAGGTAGACACTGAGGGTCAGGAGAGGTGCACGCTGCGCTCTCCTTCCCTCATGCAGCAGCGGCATGGGCGCGGTGAGCAGCAGCGGAGGGAGAGAGGGAGGGAGCAGCGACCCGGCGGCAGTGGGTACGGCGCACCTACGGCTAAAATCTTACGGGTACGCCCACTTGCACCGCTGTTTGGAGGGGGTAGGATCACAGCGGCATCTGCTCTGTCTGTGACAGGGGCCCCAACCACTTGTGCTTTCCTCAGTTTGACACTCTCTCTGTCAGACAGACTATGACAGTGCCAGTTACACCAGTTGTGAGCTGCTTTTAATTCGCAGACAGCAGTGATTCAGGAAAATGTACAACTGTCTGTTAATTAGAGGCAGTACCGGCAGTATCAGTCCGTCATACACAAGGTCAGTCCTGCCTACCTAAGATAAGGTTTATCTACTGAAGATAGTTCCGCAACAGGTTATTGTGTCAGACATTGACCAATAATAGATCTAAGTCTGTGACTGACTTGAGGCTAAAGATGTACAAGGGTGTACTAAGCTAATTATGCGTCGGTGGTGCTCCCAGAGTCAGTGGGTTTAGGCAGCAAAACAGAAGAGGAGAAAGACTCTATGTTGGGACACTCTTTATTACAAATTCGACACTAAAACTTAACTTTTAATGAACATAATAAAATATAGTGACTCAAATATATACATAAAACATGAATATCAATATTAGTGCATATTAATAATGCTACTATTATAAGAATATATAAGTGGAATGCCTTGGTGAAAATAATTTGTTGTTACTGCGTCAAACTGGGAGAAACCTGTCTATAATATAAAACAGGTTGTATTTTTAATCCCAGCGGGATAGTGACTCGGTTTAGCTTCTCCGTATTATAAATGCTCAAAGGATGGAAAAGATATCATCTAACGAGTAAAAATGTTGCCTATATAGGTCCTTAAGCACCAACTGCTCTATGTTTGGGCAGTGGTGTTACCAAAAGGCATTTGCTTCAATAATTGTTGTATAGTTAGACTTTTTGCAACAGGCAAAAAGCTGAAGATACGAGGTAACTGGTTTAGTATGTATATATATTTTTTTAAAGATGAAAATGTAACAGAACGAATTCAATGATTTCCTGATCCAACTTCTAACATTCGTCCTCACAAGGAACTATTTCACGTTCCAGGATCGTTTTTTCCTTCAAACCAGGGGCACAGCAAAGGGGGCGGCTTGCGCCCCCACCTATGCCAATTTATATCTAGGCTGGTGGGAGAGGGAAATAGTACATAATCCCACCAACGAGATATACACACAACACATCACAGTATGGTGGAGATATATCGATGATATTTTTATGATATGGGAAGGAGACAGATCATCCCTGTTGCAATTCATAGATATATTAAACCATAATAACTTAAATTTGAAACTAACCCACCATATTAGCGAATCCTCTATCCCCTTCCTGGACCTCACTGTGTATAAAGACACAACGGGACAAGTACACACAAAACTTTTTCGCAAAACTACTGCCTCTAACAGTGTACTCCATCAAACAAGCGCCCATTTCCCACCGACAGTGGAAAATATCCCTAAAGGGGAATTTTTGCGCCTCAGGAGAAACTGCTCAGACACCACCATATTCAAGGAAAAATGTGAGGACCTCTCATTGAAACTCAAGGAAAGAGGCTACAGTAGTAGATCCATCAAAAAAGCAAAACAACAAACATTATCAACGGCAAGGGACTCCCTGATTTTCTCTAATGCACAGAAAGAGAAAGAAAAGCAAACACCAGATAACAAACTGAGATTTGTAGGAACTTTCTGTAGAGAATGGAAGGAAATCAAAGACTCCATTGAGAAACACTGGCCAGTACTCCTATTAGATGATGATCTAGTGAAAAATCTGGAGATCAAACCCTCAATGAGCTGGAGACGGTCCAGCAATTTGAAAGATCATTTAGTCTCGAGTCATTTCACCAATCATCCTAAACGCATACCAGTCATCACCGGCTCTTACCCATGCGGGGAATGTAGAGCATGCGCCCTGATGTCAAAGACCACCAGTGTGGTAGACAGATATGGAAATGTAAAAAACATTAATCAGTACATTAACTGTAACTCAATAGGGGTGGTCTACTGTCTTGTCTGCACATGTGGACTACGCTACGTAGGAATGACAACTAGAAAATTGAAACTTCGTATCCTGGAACATGCAGGCACCATAAGAAATAGTGCCACGGATCTAGCCAAAATGAGGAAATTAACATCGGTGGCTAGACACTTCCACCACTATCATAAAAGCAATCCTGGGGAAATAACAGCTTTCGGTCTAGAACAAATAAAATTAGGAATATGAGGAGGAGATTTAACCAGGAACTTCTAAAAAAAGAATCGGAGTGGACTTACAACCTCAACAGTCTGACGCCTCATGGCCTGAATGAATACATTAACTACGGGATATTTCTTTAATCAAATATAGCAATATCAAGGTACATTCTATAAACTGTCATACTCCTTAACGCACATACTCATTATTCACTCAAGCATCAATACCTATCTCTGTATATATTAATTTATCCAATAATTTGTCCCATCACGACCATCTCGGCACAGGCTCACTATAGAGCACATTTCACAGTGAGCACTTTATAACACTAGGCTCTCTCACTGATATTGGTATATCTATCCTATTTTATCAATATCTCATCATTTTATTTTACTGTCATATCAATCACAACCCCCTTTTCTTTTAAACAAATATATATCAGAATATCACTACCAGGGCATAGTCTTATGACTATGTAGGGTTTTTTTTCACATTGCGCTTTTAGGTGCCCCAACAACACATGCACCCATTATAACTTATCTATTTTTATTATTTTATATTTTGTCATCCCCTCTTACACTATTCACAATGTTCACTATCTTCACTTGTGTCACCCTTTTCATTATAGCGTTTGAGTTTCTGTTCACCATTTCACAACCTCACACCTCCTATCTAATCCATTATCACATCCACCTCTATACCATATTTGTCGTATCACCCTTATTACACATACATGTAAATATACCTATTATAATTCCAGGGAAAGATCTAATTAAATCTTTACACACTATCCCTCTTCTCATTGATAGATCACTATAAGGCATATTACTATATACTATATCAAGTTAGCTTTCAATCTCCTAATAATTGCATCTATCACTCATATTTATTCCTATCCACTTTTATTTATTTTTATTTTTAATTATATTTATTTTTACTAGGTCCTTTTCATTCTTTTTTCATTACCATTTACATATTGATTTTCATTTTATTATTATTATTTTTATTATCATTATTATGATTATTTTTATTATCATTTTTATTTATATTCATTTTTATTTTTATTATTATATTTAGTTATTTATATATATTTTTAGTTTCAGTCACATATTTATGTTCATCCTTACTCCTACTTTTACTTCCATGCTCATTCGCTATCATTTATTCAGTCCATAATAATCTCCTTTTTAGTGTATCCATTATATAATTACCTAATTAAGACTCATTTCTTCTTCTTTTTCATACATATATGTAATTTTCAATGTTTTTTAACATTTTCATGTCTATATTTCCACTTTTCATTCACTGTTCAATACTCCGCTTACAATCATCCCAAACTTTTTAGTACAAGCAATCAGTACTCTTTCTCTTTTCTCCTACATGACACAAGGGGTATAATTCACACTACTGTCAGATAACCCCACACGGAGGGACGAAGCATGGGTAAAGGTAACGGTACCCATGACAACGTCGGACGCCTCCCCAAACGACGGGTGCACGCCTCACCCGGAAGTACCAGTTCTTAGAGACTCTACACTCATCACAACGTCAGACGCCTCCTTACAATACAGGAAGCGCACCCACGTTAGGAGTCCGTGGAACGCAAACGTTCCCATGACTACCTGCTGACTCAGTTCGAGACGTCATCCTATGGAAAGACGTCATTTCCGGTTGCGCCAACGATGCACGGCGCGTTCTTCTCAACCTCGGGCGGCCAATTAGGTAATCATATTTTCACTATTTATACCCTCATTTGAGACTTATCAGTCACCAGTGAACAAGCCTATACATTGGTGAAACGGGCCGTTTGGTTAGTGGGACCCAGTGGGACTGCGCAGCCCACTCCCACACAAGGGACACATCGGTTTAGTAAGCGCCCATTTGGGCCATATAATTTATATTTACTCTGTTATTTTTCTCATATTTTTCTTTTATTGGTACAACTACCTCCTTTATTTAATGCTCAAATATCTGTAATAATAGGTAATACCTATTACCTCCTTTGGTAACAAAGATAAAAACACTAATTTTATCAGATAATGATGGTACTTGTAAGCATGATAAACTTGTTTGATAAGTAATTTGCTCATAACTGTTATGCATTAACTATATAATGATAGCTTTTCCTTACCATGGACTTTAAATTATGAATTTTCTTTGATATAATCTTTCAACTGAAATATATATACTAAATCTATCAGCTAAAACATGGCTCTGTGAAGCATAAAATAAACCTGTTTGATAAAGAATCTGTGATCTGATGGGAACTAGCTTGACAGGTTTATATGAATAGTTTTCTCTATTTAGGATCAAACCAATTTTGTCTCAAGTTCTAATAGTACCAACTGTTAAAAAAAAAAATTTGTTTCTTGTTTCTGACTGGCTGATTCATTATTGTAAACATAACAGCATGGGTTACAAACTCTATTCAAAATATAGAGATTGAAGCTTCAGCGACAATACCAGTCAAAAAAAACACCACACATACGTGTTTGAGACACAGCTTACATCTCTTTTACTCACATAGTAAACTATACTCTGTATATTTTCAATGCTCTCTCATCCACTAATCTGGACAGCAGAAGCACTTAGGTAGTCATACTCTCTCATTCAGTAGATTACGGCCATACTCCACAGAATACGCCTGATCTTGTCCGATCTTGGAAGCTAAACTGTGGCAGGCCTAGTCAGTAATTGTATGGGGGACCAACAGTGAACACCAGGTGCAGTAAACAACCCAGCTGAACAGCAGAAGTAAGACACCCCTTCTCTTTTGACTCTATTTTTTTTTTCTATCCGCTTTGAATTTAAATATCTCACTATGTGATTGTTTAATATGCTATCTATAAATACATATTGCTAAATATGTTACATTTTCATCTTTAAAAAAATATATATTCATACTAAACCAGTTACCTTGTATCTTCAGCTTTTTGCCTGTTGCAAAAAGTCTAACTATACAACAATTATTGAAGCAAATGCCTTTTGGTAACACCACTGCCCAAACATAGAGCAGTTGGTGCTTAAGGACCTATATAGGCAACATTTTTACTCGTTAGATGATATCTTTTCCATCCTTTGAGCATTTATAATACGGAGAAGCTAAACCGAGTCACTATCCCGCTGGCATTAAAAATACAACCTGTTTTATATTATAGACAGGTTTCTCCCAGTTTGACGCAGTAACAACAAATTATTTTCACCAAGGCATTCCACTTATATATTCTTTTAATAGTAGCATTATTAATATGCACTAATATTAATATTCATGTTTTATGTATATATTTGAGTCACTATATTTTATTATGTTCATTAAAAGTTAAGTTTTAGTGTCGAATTTGTAATAAAGAGTGCCCCAACATAGAGTCTTTCTCCTCTTCTGTTTTGCTACCTAAGATAAGGGTCTGGTCCCTCACGCAGTGGGCTATTCATCTGATATTGCTCAAAATGGTCTGCAGGGGGGCCAGGGGAAACTCATTACTTGTCTGGGCAACAGTGGGCCCCTTAAACCTTAGGGGCCCCGGTACAATGCACCTACTGCACCAATGGTAGTTCCGCCTCTGTGAGGCCCCATTTAGCTACGTACCTTAATACCAGTGGCATATTTTGTTTAGTATTGCAGTGATACCAGTGCTATATTTTGTTTAGTATTGCAGTGACACCAGTGGCATATTTTGTTTATTATTGCAGTGATACTAACAAATACAGTATGCTGTTGGTATTTAACATTATTTACTCTTGCGAGGTCCAGCATCCTCCTAGCTATAGCTGATAGCCTACCGGTGCCAGTGTTGAGATGCTGTGTCATGCGCATGTATTACAGACAGTCTGCACATGTGTATTATACTTTCACCAGGTGGGGACTCGGCAATGGCTGAAAGGCATCACTGAAGCCAGAAAGGCTGTTGCTGGATCCTGATTGCCAGCAATGGTGAGCAGTACAGGGGCTAACAGTGGTAATGTTAGTTTACAGCTGTTTATTAAACATAGAAAGGAGGACATAACCCTTAAGTGAGTGCAAAAGTGTTTATGTCTCGTTGTGACATGCAGTGGCGGATTTAGCGGGGGGCGATTAGGGCGAACGCCCCCCCTACACATACCGGCACCGGGATGGATGGCCGGGTCCCGCCACGGTGCCGGACTGGAGAGCGGTGCAGCGCGGCGGGGGGAAGGGGAGATGAATAAAGACAGTGTAGGCGCTCGCACGGGGGTTGCCTGGTGCGCATAGGCATTCCCCCCTGCACACACGCCTGCTGCTGCCGCTGATTCCCGTCTCCTTGACGCTGAAGCGAGGAGAGCGCTGCGTGCGCCTCTCCTGCCCACTGTGTCCCCGTCTCCGGCAGTCATTTTAAATGTCTGTGGCTGTCAGCCAATCAGAGCTCACGGACTGGCTCTTGATTGGCTGCCGGCCCGTTAGCATTGATTGGCTCACAAGCCGGCGCTATATTTCAAATGGCCGCCGGAGACATGTACTCAGTGAGGGGAGGCGCAGAAGAGACACGCGGTGCGCTTGCTCCCCCTCAGCATCAGAGATGGGAATCGGCGGCAGTGGCACTGGCAGCAGGAGGGTAAGCACAACTGGGGGAATATATATCTGGCACCACTGGGGGCATTTGTATCTGGCACCACTGGGGGCATTTGTATCTGGCACCACTGGGGGCACTGGCACCACTGGGGGCATTTGTATTCTGGCACCTCTGGGGGCATTTGTATTCTGGCACCACTGGGGGCATTTGTATTTTGCACCACTGGGCGCATTTGTATTCTGGCACCACTGGAGGCAGTTGTGTATCTGGCACCGCTGGGGTCATGTGTATCTGGCACTGCTGAGGTCATGTGTATCTGGCACCGCTGGTGTCATGTGTATCTGACACCGCTGGGGGCATTTGTGTATCTGGCACTGCAGGTGGCATTTGAGTATCTGGCACCGCTGGGGTCATTTATGGATCTGATGTGAATTTCGGCTCATTTTGTGTGCTATAATGTAAATTTTGGCTCATTTTGTGTGCTATAATGTGAATTTCGGCTCATTTTGTTTGCTATAATGTGAATTTTGGCTCATTCTGTGTGGTATAATGTGAATTTTAGCTCATACCGTGTGGTATAATGTGATTTTCAGCTCATTCCGTGTGCTATAATGTAAATTTCGGCTCATACAGTATGCTATAATGTGAATTTCGGCTCATACCGTCTGGTATAATGTTAATTTCGGCTCATTCTGTGTGCTATAATGTGAGTTTTGGCTCATACCGTGTGGTATAATGTGAATTTCGGCTCATTCTGTGTGCTATGCAGGAATGGTGATTCGCCAGTCTGTATCACCAGTGCGCAGGGTTCTCTCCACTAACTGGCAACATTTTATTAGTAATGGCAACAATAGGAAATTTTAGAAGCAAACGGGAAGGGCATCTCTAAGTGGGAGGAGCTATGATTAGGGGGAGGAGTCATAATTCTTAAAACATCCCCCCTAAAAGTTAAGTCTAGATCCGCCACTGGTTACATGGGGCCCTTAGCATAAAATTGTACAGTGTTTTAATAGTACAGTGTTGAAACACATAGGCCTACTGTTTCCAAAGAAAGAAAGAAAAACTTGAAGAGGATATGACCAATTTCACCCTTCTTATTATAGATGTGTAGACTCAATATGTCAAACAGCTGGCAATGCCTGCTGCAAGTGAGTTGATAGGTCCCATGCAACTCTGTTAGCGTCAGGCACCTTTTTTTTTGCTGAAATTGCATCTTAGCTGCAACATGATATGACTTGGACACCCAAGGAGACTGTACTGGTTAATATGTCTCTGTGCAACCGAGTCTGCATATGAAGCAAAACTGAACTTGGCATGGAAGAAATCTGCAGCGGCTGCATTGTAGCAGTTCGTAAGCAGAGTCAGAGACTCAGTTGCACACAGATATACAGTGTTGCATATCAAATTAATAAGTATAGTTTCTTGGTGCATTCAAGTCATATTGCGTTGCGACTAAGACACAGTTTTTGCCAAAAAAAAAGATGCAAGCAGAATCTCACAGGACCAAGACGATGGCAGAGTCTCAGAGGACCTGGTATGTCAAGAGAGGCTGTTTGGCGTGAGTGCAGCAAAGATGTACAATGAGACATCTGTTTATTCCATGTCAAAAATATACTGTATGTACCCGTTGTTCAGAGTTTCCAAGGTCCAGCGAGTACACCAAGGTTTTTCATACACCTGGTGCACTGCTGTCTACTTCTGGTTGTTCCTACTGACAGAGTCCAAAAACAACATTTCAGCAGGAGCAAAGAGAGCCTTACAGTGCCTACAACACATGTAAAATAACAGGAGCCAGCCGTGCAGAGCTGGACATGCTGTGACATGTTTTTCAGATAAATAATGTACATCTATCACTGGAAATGCTTCCAGAAAGGATCAATTCAAAAAGCTGCTGCTTTGTCCCACACGTTTGTGTAAACATAACCTCATAAATGCTGCGTTATGGTGCACAGCATAATTAAGCACTTTTCACCTCAATTCTATTATCTTTAATAACAAACCTCTTTTTTCTTCTTCATTGTCGAGCAAGATTCTCTAGAACGCTAAAAAGCCTGGAGGAGATGAGGAAACCATGACAACCTGAATGAGCAGCACAAGCCAATACAGTGATAGCTTGGTTCTCCTTTCATATCTAAACCAGTTTCTTCCACATACAGTACTGTGTGTATTAAATATAATTTTATTTTGTTATATAGTAAATTTCATAGTACATTTCATGAAAAAATGCATTATAAACCATTGTGGGTAATTCAAATGTGGTTGGAGTTGCTTTACATGCAGCAAAGTACTGAAAGTACTCTGAGCATGTGCAGGACCTGTTCTGTGCATGTGTGAGTGGGACCTGCGATTAGACGCTGGTCAGCATAATACTGTCAGTGATTGACAGTTTAATGCCATTTGGAGGTGGGGAGGGGGATATGACAGAGTCATATCGCTGCCGTTGCGGTAGAGGGAATAGGCCGGGATCTCGGTCAGAGGATAAAGATTTCCTGGCCTCTGTGTAGGATTTACAGTGGCCGATGCCGGCCGATGGTACCAGGGAATATCTGATACTGCGTCCTTGGACACACTGAGATCAGTAATGCAGCAGAAGTGCTATCGCTGCTGCTTCTTTGTAACGCCAATCATGTCTGAATTAGCTCCCTTGTGCATGAACACACTATATATGTTCTAGGCTAAAACATCCCATTCTCATACCTCCCAACTGTCCCGATTCTTTGGGACTGTCCCGCTGTCCCACCCGCGGGCCGCAGTGTCCTGTGGGGGGGGGGGGGGGGATCTGTCACACACTGCTCAGCTGTAGAGCAGCAGTGAATAGACGCTGTGCGCAAGCGCACAGCATCTATTCATGGCAGTCAGGGGGCATGGGGGCATGTCAGCAGCTCTCAGAGCGCTGGACATGCCCCATAAGTGACGAATAATAGGAGGCGTGGCATACAGTCACGTCATTTCTGTGAGGTCACGCCCCCTTCAATGAGGCCACTCCCTATTTGCTTATCAACAAAGTTGAGAGGTATGCATTCTATTGGTACACATACAGACATGTAATGTGAAGAAAAATATTTTTTTAACAAACAGCAATGCAACATGTAACAAAGAAAAAATGTATTCACTCTGCTGTCTTGAGAAATGAGTGCATATGATTAAGGTGTGGTTACTGATGGTAACCAGGGACTGGATTTTCATTTTCCAAACTGTAAAAAATTACCCGTAGGTCTACAGTAATGTGTTGCTGTAGGCCACATGCTGTTTTGAATGAAAAAAAATCTTTAAAAGTGATAAATGTTACAAATAAAACTATTTATTGCTACATAGATTAGGTTTAATACTGAATGCATTTGTTTTCATATTTGCAGATATAAAATGTGATCAAGCTGCAAAAATAGCAAGATGCCGTTCTGCACAAGTAGTATATGTACTGTACCAGTACTGTACATGTATGTTATACATATACATCAGATTCAATTATGCCAAACCCTGGGGGAAGGGGTTGTTTTTATTTAATGGTGAAATATGCATTCACGTTCAATATGAAAATGAAATAATAAAAAGTTTTATAATATTAGAAAATAACTTTTGAATACACAAGTTATACCTCTCTCACAGATTTAATATCTCTCCCTCTCTCTAAATGTGTGTGTATATATATATATATATTTATTTATTTTTTGTAACAGGGGCGCCGTTAAAGACAGGACACAGCAGATAGTATACAGAGTTTGTGGCATACAGGCAGCAAACCAACTTCCCACCAAGCAAAAGAAACACATTTTCCAATCCGCGGACCGTATGCACGGTCTCTCAGTGCTTCCGGGCACTGATGGTCCAAGTCCCTAGCACTAGGGGAAATTTTCCCTGCTCGCTGGCCGCTTTTTAGCACCAGTGTGTTGAGTAGTAGACTGACCAGAGTCGTGTGGTTGAGAGCCCACCCTTTTCTTCCTCAACCACACCTCAGAGACCCTATCCGGGCTTTGAACTGAACCAGGTTCTTTCACCTGGCTATAAAGCACTTTCTCTGAGGCTGGATGGCTTTTCTTTATCTCTCTACAGGGAAGTTGTGACCAGGGAAATACTGCATTCCCTGGTGAAACTAACCCTGTCTCACCACACATCATCATCCCCCCTTCGCTTCTCCACAAGTGGGGAGGCACCTTGCTCCCCTCGAGGGGTCTGACATCCTTGTGGCCTTTAAAATTTCCTATACAGGGCATCAGCATTTTCATGTTGAGCCCCGGGACCGTGCTCTACTCTGAATTTATATTGTTGTAGGGTAAAAAGCCACTTAGTGACCCTGGGATTAACTTCTTTGTTGAGGTGTATCCATCTCAGTGGTGCATGATCGGTGACCAGAATGAATTATCATCCCACTACGTAATATTTTAAGGTCTCAACAGCCCATTTTATGGAAAGGCACTCCAACTCAACTATAGCATAACGAGTCTCCCTTGGTAAGAAATTTCTGCTGAGGAAAAGTACAGGCTTTTCTTCATTGTCTATTTTTTGTGATAATGCGGCACCAAGTCCAGTGGTCGAAGCATCTGTTTGCAGGAGGAACAGATGATTGTAGTCTGGTGCCTGAAGAACTGGATGAGTACATAGGCCTTTCTTAGGTCCTCCCAAGCCATCTCAAGCCGAACATTCCATACTATCTACTTGGGACAAATCTTTTTCAGGGAGTCAGTCAAGGGCAGGGCTCTTGCAGCAAAGTTCTGGATAAACCTCCTGTAGTATCCCAGTAAGCCCAAGAAGGTCAGCATCTGTTTATTACTGCTAAGTAATTGGCTTCTGACAGACCAATATGGCATTTTGCAGGATTGGCAGTAAAGCCGTATTGCCTGAGGTATTTAGCACCATTTGTAGTTTATCCAGATAACTCTCCCAGTCAGTACTGTAAATGACAATATCGTCGAGGTATGCAACAGCATACCCCGCATGGGGTCTCAGAAAGCACTCCATAGCCTGCTGAAACGTTGCCAACGCTTCATGGAGTCCAAATGGCAGTACCAGATACTGGTAGAGAAGGCAGTTTTCTTTTTTGCTGCATTCATTAAGTTAGGTCTAGCATTGTAAGATACTTGCTACCGGCTAGGTTTTCTATCCACTCTGGGTTGGCATCAAACCTAGAGACTTGATTAAGGCATCTGAAGTCATTGCAGAACATTAATGTCCCATTGGGTTTGGCTATTAGGACTATTGGACTAGACCAGTCACTTTTTGATTCCTCAGTTTTACCCAACGTTAACATTTCTTGCACTTCAGTCTTTACCACCTGTCTCTGAGCCTCTGGGATGCAGTAGGGCCTTTGCTTTACTACTACCCCTTCTGGGGGAGGAATTTCATTTTCCACTAAGGTGGTCTGCCCACGAATGGCTGAGAAAACATCTTGATTCTTTCGGACTAGGGCTTCGGCCTCCTGCCTCTGAGTAGATGACAAGGCCTCAGCTATTGGGACGTCCAAACTCCCTAATGCACTGGCGAGGAGAGTTGGAGTAGGTTCCTCCTGCCAAGATTTCAGCAGATTAACATGATATATCTGTTCAGTGTGATGTCTCCC
The DNA here is from genome assembly GCF_028390025.1 of Pseudophryne corroboree. Classification (NCBI taxonomy): domain Eukaryota; kingdom Metazoa; phylum Chordata; class Amphibia; order Anura; family Myobatrachidae; genus Pseudophryne; species Pseudophryne corroboree. The sequence goes on along the minus strand of NC_086445.1, from coordinate 320,543,725 downwards.
TGGTTGTCTAACTCGATAGCACACTGTGCCTACAGCCTCCACGACTTCATACGGACCTCTCCAGTGAGCAAACAGCTTACTCTCCTGAGTGGGGACAAGGACTACTATTTTGTCCTCTGATTGTAATTCTCGAACTTCCGCTATGGCATCATAGGCTCGCTTTTGAGTTGGATTCCTCAGACTGCTGTCGTTCCCAGCCCTCTTTTAATATGTCCAGAACTCCACTGGGTTGTCTCCCGTACAACAGCTCAAAGGGGCTGAAGCCAGTTGACGACTGCTGGACCTCTCGAATAGCAAACATCAGGTATGGAAGTACATTGTCACATTCCCACTTGTTGTCCAAGATGGCCCTTTGGATCATTGTTTTAAGAGTCTGATTAAAGCGCTTTACTAATCCATCCGTTTGTGGATGATAGACTGAGGTGTGGAGGTGTGAAAACCCTATCTTGCGGCAGAGTTCTGTATAAATTGGAGACATAAAATGGGTCCCATGGTCCATTAGGATCTCTTTAGGAAATCCCAAATGAGTAAACAGCAACAATAGCTCTTTAGCAATATTTACGTTTTTTGTTTTGCAGTGGGATGGACTCTGGGTAACGAGTGGCATAATCCATTATGACTAGCATGTACTGGTTGCCCTTCTTTGACTTGTCCAGAGGGCCTACCAGATCCATAGCAATCCTTTCAAAAGGCACCCCAATGACAGGCATTGGAACAAGGAAGGCCCTGAGGTGAGTCTTTGTACAAGTTCTCTGGAAAACGGAACAATGTTGACAGAGCCTTTTTACTTCAGCGGATACCCCTGGCTAAAAGAAATGCAGAAGTGCCCTCTCACAGGTTTTCTCTTCTCCGAGGTGGGCACCCCAAGGTTAACTATTGGCAGCGAGCAGGACCAATTGTACATTTACTCGAGGCACTAACAGCTGTCCCAGCCTATGCACATCTACTTCCATCACCATATACATTAGCTTGGTTTTATTTATGAAAAAAGGAGTCCCATCTGGAGAATAAGTGGATTTAGTGACCCCGTTCTCTTCAAAAACCTGTGACTGTATTTTGGCAATGGCAGCGTCATTTAATTTATCCTGACCAAATATTTGCAAATTGGTGTCAAGCAGCAAATTCTCCTAGTCCCAGTCAGGAGCACTCTCAGGCTCAGGGCAATGCCCAGTAGAAGGACTCCCCACAAGAACTGTAGCTTTAGCTATTGGAGGGCCGACCCTTCAGATAGCAATTTCAACAAATCCCAGAAGCCTGGGAAAATGCACCCCAAAATTAAGTGGTATGGAAGCTATGGACCAACAGCTGCTATTACTTCATGGCAGTTGCCCCTTAAGCCAATCCTGTTTCGAACTCTTGGAAGCCTCTCGTGGAACCATGAACGCACAATACTTCTACAGAGCCTGGAACTCTCTCTGTTACCTTGGAAAACACAGCCTCAGACACGAGTGTCAATTCACTGCCTGTATCTGCTAGGGCAGGAAATTTGCAACCCCCTAATACAACTGGTTCCCACAACAGGGGAGGCTGCTTAGTCAGGGGAACCATCATACAAAAAACTGGGTAAGCTGGCCCCAAACTGGCAAAGCTACAGTCCATTGGCTCTGCTTTTTTAGGACTATCTCGTCTCATGTCTAGTCCCTTAAGCGCTGTGCTGTAACCACTGCCATAAGATCACTGCAGGCCAGAATGGCCATTTTGACTTTTTCATAGCAGCTTCATTATCTGGCTGTTATGCACACCAGTGCCAGCAGGAATGTACTGGTGTCTGAACGGAGAGGGATGCAAAACAAATGAACTCACAGACAGACTGGGGAATATGACATTACATACACAGAAGGTGATAGGGTAACAAAATAAACACAAAGTGAACAGAGAAGCCCAAAGGCTAAGAAACTGGGTGTCTCCCTAGTATTAGGAATGCTCAGACGGAAAGAAGCGAGATGTGATTTAATACGTAGAGAACCCGAAATGCTGTTGCTAAGGGCAACAGCAAAACCCTAAAGGGTTACCAACGGGTGTGGCAGTAAACTCCTTGGTCAGAGATGGAATAATAGACACAAGGAGAGTCTCCACAATCCTAGTCCTCACTTGCAGTGCACTGGTTCAGCTTACTGCCACTAAACTGACACCTGAACACCTTGCACAGTGAGAAAGGATTTTGGCAGGCAAGTCTGAGAATACAGCCGCAAACTTGCTAGGTTCACAGAGTAGCAAAAGAACCCCAGCAGGTTAAACGACTGACTCCAGTCTTACTGCTAGATCTGGATTGGCAGAGTGTAAAACCAAATCCCAAGGCCTATTTGCAGTAAGCAACAAACAAATACAAAGTTTACACAGTACTAGCTAGCTTTCAGGAACTGACTAACCAACAAAGATTCAGCAGCATCTGCCTAACCTGAGAAGAGGGTTTATATAGCAGGTGCTGTTCACGCCCCACTCAGACCTCACAGACTGTGAGCACAAAAACCAGCACCGGATCCCCTGCCGTGCACAGAGCCTGTAACCACTGCACAGCAAAAGACCCGAACCGGAGTATCAGCTACGCTCAGGTTACTCCGCTAGCACTTGTCTCCCGGTTGCCATGATGACGTGGCAGCACAGAGCAGGAGACCCTAACACTGGCAAGTCTGCGTACACTTCCTGTGACTCCCCAGTAAGGTAAGGTGCTAGTTTGTCTGTCCAGCAGGCTTGCGGCCACTTTTAACGTTGTGACACTTGTTAAAAAATAAGGAGATATGCCTCTAAGTCATCACCGACAAACTTTTTTTTTAACTGAGCAGAGGTAGAGTCCACATTTTTGGACTTGAGGAAGCTTACCAACTGCTCCTGTGTGGTCTGGGGTGCTGCCAACAAGGAGGTTAGTGTAGAGAATATTTCCTCCATCTTGCTCTTAGAGGAGGTGTAGTGTAATGTGGCCGGTTTAATATATGCACAATGATAAGCCAGTATTTACAACCATCCTATGCTGCACACATAACATCAACACCGCTTTTGCAGTAATGTCACTTTAAAAAATAAAAGTACAAATTCTCTGGCTTATTCATGGTTACCATTGTATAACCTTCCACCGCAATGTCCCCACCACGCCAGTGGCGCCTGGTGTAGTTTAAGCAGAGACGTCCCCGTACGGTAGCCACCACATTGTAACAGCGTCGCCATTAAAGTCAGGACACAGCAGGCAGTATACAGAGTTTGTGCAAGTATGTAATGGCAGGCAGCAAACCAACTTGACACCAAACAAAAGAAACACATTTTCCAATCCATGGACCATAGGTATGGTCTCTCAGTGCCTCCAGGAACTGATGGTACAAGTCCTAGCACTAGGGGAAACTTTCCTTGCTTGATGGCCGCTTTTTGGCTCCAGTGTGTTGAGCAGTAGACTGAGCAGGGTTTAAATACATGCCCACCCTTCTCTCTCCCTCAACCACACCTCAGAACTTCTATCCGGGCTTTACACACACACACACACACACACACACACACACACACATATATGTAGTGACAAGGATCACATACACCCGGTAAAAGTTCCCCACTGCGGGTTTATTTTCCACAGTCTTTACGCAGGTAGGTAATTCACAACTGAAGCAGTTAAAGGCAAGTAACAGATTACAGAATTGTTCACAGCAGTTATTATCATTCAAATTGTAACAGGACCTCTAACAATAGCCGTCCCCCATGTCTATCACCTGGGTGACTAGATCACCGTCAAGAGCCCTGTCTTTTGTGCCTAAAACCATTTTAGCAGCAGGTCGACAGGTGTCTGTAATCATGCTTGCTGTTGCTCAGACTTGATCAAACTGAATACCTGAATTCCATAACCTGCTGTTCCACATCCATGTCATGCATGTTTAAGCTGTCCCTGTGACACTCCTTTAATCTTTGCATCAACCAACCTGGTGTAGCTACCATTTATTCAGATGACAACTCTACCTCGTCCAACTTTACCCCCGTCACACGTTTGGGAAGTCATCTCTTCTCTACCTCTTTCCAGAGTCCCTCCTCATTATCCTCTTCCCATTCCGTTAGCTGCACCGTAGGGTTGAGTGGAGGATCGGGAGTTATAAGTTTCTTAGAGAGGGCATCTGCATTGAAGTGGAGCTTCCCAGGGTGAGCTTGCATCTCAAATTTGAATGCCTTTAGAGACGTTATAGGTAGAAATTGCATGCGGGGATAAAGGAACAAAAAAGATAGTATTGGGTGTATGCTACAGGCCGCCTGGTATTAATGTATCTGATGAGGAATTGTTACTGAAGCAAATTGAAAGAGCAGCAGGAGTAGGTGCCATAGTAGTGATGGGAGATTTTAACTATCCAGAGATAAACTGGAAAAACAATTAATGTGACACTGCTGGGGTAATATGTTTTTAAGCACACTAAATGATAACTACTTAGTTCAACTAATTGAGGAACCAACTAGGTACAATGCAATCTTAGACCTGGTATTAACAAATAATGGGGAATTGGTATCATGTATTATAGTAGGGGAACCCATAGGAAACAGCGACCACAATATGTTCACATTCAATCTCAGTTTTCATAAACAGTCCTATACTGGCTCAACTAGGACTCTAAACTTTAGCAAAGCCAACTTTGAAATGATGAGGGTATTTTTCAGGGATATTGAATGGGAAGGTTTGTTTCTAGGAAAAAAATACTATGGAGAAATGGGATGTATTAAAATCCCTGCTAGCTAAAAATACTCTCAAATTTATTCCTACGAGCAGCAAAAAAAAAAAAGGAATAAAATTCATAAACCGATGTGGCTTAATAAAAAGATAAAGGAACTTATGGGCAAGAAAAGGCGAGCATTTAAAAAATACAAATCTGACGGGAAAGCGGAGTCATTTCAGCACTATAAGGACTGTAACAAAATATGCAAAAAAGAAGTAAGAGCAGCTAAAGTAGAAACTGAAAAACTAGTAGCAAAGGAAAGCAAAGCAAATCCCAAAAAATTCTTTAAATACATTAATAGCAAGAGATTAAAGGAGAGAATAGGCCCGTTAAAAGACAAGTTGGGAGTCTTAAGCAAAAATGATAATGACATAGCGGACACACTAAATGAATTTTTTTCAACAGTATTTACTAGAGAGGACCCAATTCAGGGACTAACGCACAATCTCAATAATGAGAATATCCCACTGATAGGTACTTATTTAAGCGAGGAGGAAGTCTGTGACCGATTAAAACATTTAAAGATTAACAAGTCACCGGGTCCCGATGGAATTCACCCAAGGGTTCTAATGGAGCTTCACTCTGAACTTGCAAAACCGCTATTTTTGATCTTTAAGGATTCAGTTATATCAGGTATGGTTCCCAAAGACTGGCGTATAGCAGAACTAGTTCCTATTTTCAAAAAGGGAAGTAAAGCTGAATGAGGTAGTTATAGACCAGTTAGTCTTACATCTATAGTGGGGAAAGTATTGGAAGGTATTCTAAGGGATAGTATTTAGAAGTTCCTTGAAGCCAGTAAGGTCATTAAAAGGAATCAACATGGATTTGTGAAGGACAGATCCAGTCAAACCAAATTACTTGGCTTTTATGAAACAGTAAGTGCAAACCTCGATCAGGGTAAAGAGGTGGATGTACTTTTTAGACTTTGCAAAAGCTTTCGACACTGTACCACACATGCAACTTATCTACAAGCTACAAGAAATAGGGCTAGGAAGCACAATATGCACTTGGGTCAGAAATTGGTTAGATAATAGGGAGCAGCGCGTTGTGGTTAATGGATCTTTTTCAAATTGGACTGAAATGCTAAGTGGTGTGCCACAAAGCTCAGTATTAGGACCGCTATTGTTCAACATTTTCATTAACGACCTAACAGAAGGTCTAGAGAGCATGGTGTCAATTTTTGCAGATGATACCAAATTGTGTAAGGCTATAAATACGGAGGAGGATACTGAGTCGCTTCAGAATGACTTAGTTAAATTAGAAGCATGGGCAGCCAAATGGAGAATGCGCTTCAATACAGACAAGTGTACGGTAATGCACTGTGGTAACAAGAACGAAAATAACACCTACATACTAAACGGAGTAAAATTAGGGGATTCTGTACTGGAAAAGGACTTAGGTGTTCTCATAGATAGCAAACTAAACAGCAGTACCCAAAGTAGGATTGCAGAAAGGAGGCTAATAAGATATTAGCATGCATAAAACGGGGAATTGATGCAAGGTATGAGAGTGTTATACTCCCATTATATAAATCACTAGTGAGGCCACACCTTGAATACTGTGTACAATTCTGGGCACCATACTACAAAAAGGATATCCTGGAGCTAGAAAATGACCAAACTAATTATAGGCATGGAGACGCTGGAATACGAGGAAAGGCTTGCAAGACTAGGCATGTTTACACTGGAAAAGAGGAGACTAAGAGGGGGCATGATCAATATCTACAAATATATAAGGGGACAATACACAGAGCTTGCGCGGGACCTATTTTTGGTTAGATCAACACAGAGGACTCGTGGACACTCGCTCAGGTTAGAGGAGAGAAGATTCCGCACAATACGGCGTAAAGGCTTTTTCACGGTAAGGACGATACATGTTTGGAATTCCCTGCCTGAAGTCAACACCTTTAAGAATGGGTTAGATAAATTCCTAATGGATAAGGATATCCAGGGTTATGGTGCATAGTCACGCACTATAGTTACTATAAAAAGAGGGATAAAACGCAACGGCTGACATCAGCATCAGTCAAAATTTTAGACCAAAATAATCCTGCATAGGAGACCACAAATAGGTTAAACTCGATGGACAATTGTCTTTTTTCAACCTTAGATACTATCTTACTATGTTACTATGTGCTTGATGATTGGTGAATAGAGTGAGGTGAGTTAGGGAGTCTAAGGCTGGCACAGGATTGGATAGCTCATGGTCAGGTGATCAGACCCTGTCTCGTCCGTACTCCAGGTTAGGCTCTGATGTGGATGAGGCATAGCAGGCTGGGCTAACACTGAAGCCTAAACGTCTTAAAATGAACAGAGTACACTAGCTTTTAGGCCCAAACACCAGAAAACTGAGCATAGTGGAGAATTAAATGCTTCACACAAAATACTGCTAATTGCTCACAGAGGAATTCCTACTCAGTAAAAAGTAAGTACGTAAGTAAGAAGCAGATGCAGGTTACAACATATGTTAAGGTAAGCCACAGAACATGAGAAATACAGTCAGGACCATGACATGTGCGAAGTCAGGCCCTCTAACAAGAATTTTCAAGACTACGTACGGCGATTACTTAAGAGCTAAGAAAAGGCCGCCATGTTTAGCCATTGGTGAACATGTATGCATTTCCAAATATAAGGATATAGTTCAGAAAGGCTTTGAACAGAATTTTTCTGAGGAAGTATTTGTAATACGCAGTGTGAGCACTAAAGGGCTTAAGCCACTTTATACACTGGTGGATCTCTACGGCAAAGATATTACCGGCACTTTTTATCCCGAGGAGCTTCAAAGAATCCTAAAAAAACTATAATAGAATTTACAAAGTGGAATAATACCTCTGTTGGCAATTATGCATGATGTAAACTATACACCATTATATAATTGATATATATACCTGAAACTATTTTTTTTCCCACAGACCTCAGATATTCCAATGATTTCCATTTATGTCTAAAACTTATTTTTTCTATAACAGCTTACAGTGATACAGATAACAGAAGGTCCAATACCGCAATGTGTTTTGAATCCAAAGTAACTGCTAATGACAGGCGACAACCGTGCTACAGTATTGTTGTAGAGGTTCACAAATCAGCAACACCTATGAACACTTAGCATTTAGATGGTTCTGAGCCAATGTTTATGAATCAGCAGCAATCTAAAAACCAAACCAATGAGACAAATAAAAGGTACTGTACGTCGTGCACAACACAATTGTGGCATGATCTAGGCTCTAACCAAAATAATTCCAGTCTAAAGAGAAAGCGATCCTATACAGAATATGATGTTACTTAAGTACCCGAGTTGATGCCCTTACAATCTGTATGAAATGTCTGTAATACCAACAGCCACAGAGAAAAACCTGTTACACAGAATGCAAAGACTAAGAGATTGTCCAAACGTTCAAAAGCATTGTCAGATCCTGTAGCTGTCATAAAAACAAGAATGCACACAACAGATAATGCAGGTGCTGACATTATTACAATTGTAGATATCCAGGTTGATGAACGAAGTCACAGCAGCAGTAGTAAATCTATTTCACAGGTAGGAAAAACTAAGAGAGTGGGCGAAATTTAAAAAGAAAAGTTGATAATGTGGTTATACAACTGTCATTATTACAATTGAAGATACCCAGGTTAATCAACCGCTATGCCATAACAACTGATATGATTGTGGTAGCGAATCAGTAGTTATAGCAGAACAATACTGTCACACGCCATAGGCGGCGTTCACCGCGCTTACCCCTGCGTGCCTGCTGGTCTGTGTTGCGGCCTCCGCCTTCGTTGGTCCACGGGCTCCTGCGCCTGGCTGGCGCAGCTCCCGGCGGTTCTCCGGGGCAGGGGCGCCGCCATGACACCCAGCATCACGTGGGCGGGGAGCAGGTGATGTCATCAGACTGTTCCGCCAATCCAGCGGAGGCGGGGGATTCAAAGGCAGACGCCGGGTAGCGCCTCGGTGCCTGAGTATCGTCTTTTCCCCTGAAGTGGATGCCAGTGCTTCTGTCCTCGGCGGATCTCTCTGCAGCATACCCCAGTGTCTCTGGCATTTCCAGGTGTCAGTTGTTGCACAGCTTCCAGCGTTCCCAGCTGCTGCTGGGTTCCACTGCGCTCTAGTCACCAGTGCTTCTTGGAGTCAGCGTGGGCTGCAGGTTAAACGTTGCTCTCAAATTCTACAAGTCCTCAGTGTCTTTAACCACCGCTCTCAAGTTCTTCAAATCATCAGTATCTTTAAATACCACTCTCAAGTTCTTCAAATCATCAGTGTCTTTAACCACCGCTCTCAAGTTCTGCAAATCATCAGTGTCTTTAAACACCGCTCTCAAGTTCTTCAAATCATCAGTGTCTTTAACCACCGCTCTCAAGTTCTTCAAATAATCAGTGTCTTTCACCACCGCTCTCAAGTTCTTCAAATCATCAGTGTCTTTAACCACCGCTCTCAAGTTCTTCAAATCATCAGTGTCTTTAACCACCGCTCTCAAGTTCTTAAAATTATCAGAGTCTTACCCACTGCTCTCAAGTTCTTCAAATCATCAGTGTCTTTTAACCACCGCTCTCAAGTTCTTCAGTCACTAGTATCTTTTACCGTCACTCACAAGTACTTCCTGGTCATATCTCCATACACTCCTTCTCTGTTATGTGACATTGTGTTGCTCTCTTCCTGCAATAAAGTCCTTTAATATTCTCACCAAGCTTTTCTGTCAGAGTCCTGTATGAGGAAGACCTATATCAAGCCATCCCTGTTCCGACCCAACTGTGGTTCCTCTCCCCTACCATCTGGAGAACCCCCGAGTTCACAACACCCCCAACCTAGGTCAGTGACAGTATACTCAGGCCTCATGGACCCGGGGGATCAGAGCACAGAGGCAAGTACCATCCAGGACTTGATTTCTCGAGTACAAAGTCAGGAAGCAGCACAGGGCCAGGTGATGCATTATCTTCAGGAATTATCTGGTTGGCTGGATCAAATTCAGACTTCTCTGGCCTCAGTAGTACCGGCCCCAGCTCCAGTACCCGCTCCAGTGGTTGTCTCTAGTAAAATTCCATCCTCCTCTGGAACCAGGTCACGCCTTCAGCTCCCTACTCCTTCTGGCTATAATGGGAATCCAAGGAATTGCCGTGGTTTTTAAAATTAGTGCGAGGTACATTTTGAACTGCTTTCACATAACTTCCCTACTGACCGGTCCAAGGTGGCATACATTATTTCTTTGCTCGAGGGTTCAGCGTTGGATTGGGTGTCTCCGTTATGGGAGCGATCTGATCTCGTTCAGTGGGACAGTATGTGATTTATTTTCAGACCATAGCCTCAGAACTGCGCTGGAATAATGATGCCCTTCGGGCTGCCTTTTGGAACGGGCTCTCCGATCGTCTAAAGGACGAGTTGGTCACTAGAGATTTGCCGGATTCTTTAGAACAGTTGATCTCGCTCTGTGTAAAGGTAGATCTTTGCATGCAGGAACGAGGTGGTGAACGTAGTCGGTCAGATCGATCAAGGTTCCGATCTCTTCCGTCTAAGCAAACGATTATACCAAGTCCTGATGAACCCATGCAGATTAATCGATCCCGGCTGTCCCCAGAAGAACGTCAGCGTCGTCGTGAGGGTAGACTCTGCCTCTACTGTGGAGCCGCGGATCACTTTCTCAAGTTTTGCAAGTCTCGCCCGGGAAACGGGCAGTCCTAGCTTGTTCTGGAGGAGTCGAGCTAGGAGTTTCTTCTAAACCTTCTCCGCCAGTGGACTGTTTACTCTCCGTGTCTCTGTTCTCCGAGTCAAAAGCCAAACCCGTTAAGGCTCTGCTGTACTCAGGGGCTGCAGGGAATTTTATTTCTCTTTCCTGTGCCCAGGATCTGGGTTGTCAGCTACGGTCGGACGAACGACCTATTACGTTGACTGCTATCAATGGTACCCAAATTTCTAACGGTCTGATTTCAAGTTGTACAGTACCAATCAAACTGCAAGTGGGAGCTCTGCATCAAGAACACCTAGAGTTCCTAGTGATTCGGGAGATGCCCCACGATCTGGTTCTTGGCCTTCCTTGGCTTAAACTTCACAACCCAAACGTCGACTGGAGTTCGACACAAATAACATCTTGGAGTTCTTTTTTTCATTCAAATTGTCTCACCCCAGTCTATCCGCTCCGTGTATCTTCCAAGTCAGATGAAGGGCTCATTCCGGAGGCCTATCGGGAGTTTTCTGACGTGTTCTCGGAGCAAGCGGCCGATCAACTACACCGCATAGACCCTGGGACTGCCCCATTGAGCTCATTCCGGGGAAAATGCCACCTCGGGGTCGCACTTATCCCTTATCATTGCCCGAGACCCAAGCTATGTCGGACTATATCAAGTCTAATCTACAGAAAGGATTCATCCGCCCCTCTACATCTCCGGCGGGGGCGGGTTTCTTTTTTGTGAAGAAGAAGGACGGAGGGCTGAGACCATGTATTGACTATTGTGGTCTAAATGATGTCACCATTAAGAACAAGTATCCTTTGCCGCTCATTACGGAGCTTTTTGATAGAGTTCGCAGAGCCCGAGTTTTCACCAAGCTTGATTTAAGGGGAGCTTATAATTTGATATGTATCCGACAGGGGGACGAATGGAAGACGGCCTTCAATACCAGGGACAGGCATTACGAGTATCTGGCAATGCCATATGGCCTCAGCATTGACCCTGCCGTCTTCCAGGGATTCATTAACGAAGTCTTTCGGGATATGCTATACCTAAGTGTAGTGGTATATTTGGATGACATTCTGATATTTTCTAAAAATCTCACAGAGCACAGAATACAGGTCAAAAAGGTACTTCTTCGATTGCGAGAGAATCATCTTTATGGCAAGATTTCCAAATGTACTTTTGAGGTTCCTTCTATTCCATTTCTTGGTTACATCATTTCGGGCACGGAGCTTCGTATGGATCCAGAGAAACTCACTGCCATCCGGGACTGGACTCAGCCTCTTTCCTTGAAAGCAGTACAACGATTTCTGGGCTTTGCAAATTACTACCGGAAATTCATAAAGGGATTCTCTACCATCGTGGCACCCATTACTGCCCTAACCAAGAAGGGTTCTGACCCAAGTCATTGGTCCTCCGAAGCTGTAGCAGCGTTCGCTCAGTTAAAGGCAGCCTTTATGTCCGCTCCAGTCCTTCAACAACCACATTTTTCAAAACCATTCTTCTTGGAGGTTGATGCTTCCTCAGTAGGCATAGGTGCCGTGCTTTCGCAGTACGCTCCAGATGGGAAGTTACATCCATGTGGTTTCCATTCTCGCAAATTCTCTCCTGCGGAACAGAATTACACCATTGGAGACAAAGAGCTTTTGGCAATAAAATCTGCCTTGGAGGAATGGAGATATCTTTTGGAAGGTGCTAAACACCTAATTACAATTTTCACTGATCATAAGAATTTGCTGTATCACAAGACGGCCCAGTGCTTGAATCCCCGTCAAGCTAGATGGGCGATTTTCTTTACCCGGTTTTCATTGGTTATTAAGTACCGGGCTGGGACTTTTAACACCAAGGCTGATGCTTTATCCCGTTCCTTAACAGCTTCGGATGAGGAGAATTCCGTTGAGAAGGCTTTGATTCTCAGTCCAGTTCTATGTCAGCGGCTCCCACCGCTTTGGCTCCTCCTCCTGGGAGAATGTCTGTGCCAGCTAAATTTCGACCAAGGTTGCTGCAGTGGGCTCATGTTTCCAAGTTTTCCAGTCATCCTGGAGTTCAAAAGATGTGGGAGTTTCTACGAAGGTCGTGCTGGTGGGACACTATGAAGAAGGATATTCAACATTATGTCAACTCCTGTCCTCAGTGTGCTCAGCACAAAATTCCTTGTTTGCCTCCTGCGGGGTTATTGCATCCACTGTCCATTCCTCAGAGGCCTTAGACCCATATCTCTATGGACTTTGTCACCGAATTGCCCCTCTCCAAGGGTCACAATACTGTCTGGGTAATTATCGACCATTTCTCTAAGATTGCACATTTTGTACCTTTGACTGGGTTACCATCAGCTCCCAAGTTGGCTTTGTTATTTATCCAAGAACATTTCCGCCTGCACGGCTTACCTCAGGAAATTGTCTCTGACCGGGGGGTACAATTCACTGCAAGATTCTGGAGAGCTCTCTGTACGGCCTTACAAATAAAACTCACGTTTTCATCCGCTTACCATCCACAAACTAATGGGCAAACTGAACGCGTCAATCAAGATTTAGAGACTTTTCTCCGTGTTTATCTTTCTCCTTCGCAAGATGATTGGGTGGAACTGTTGCCATGGGCCGAGTTTGCCCATAATCATCTGTACCACTCTTCGACTGGTGAGTCCCCATTTTTCATTAATTATGGGTTCCATCCTCAAGTTCCTGAATTACCCATTTGTCCTCCGGAGGAGGTTCCTGCTGCAGCCTCTACTCTTCGGCACTTCAGCCAAATTTGGAGTCGAGTTCATGCTAATCTCAAGAGAGTTTACGGCCGCTATAAGTTCTTTGCGGATAGGAAGCGACGAGCAGCTGCCCAATACAAGGTTGGTGACAGGGTATGGCTTTCCACCCGCAACCTCTATGAAGTTCGCCCCAAAGTTTATTGGTCCTTACCCCGTGTTACAAGTCCTGAACCCGGTTGTCTGCAAATTGGGATTGCCTTCCCACCTCCTGATACCAAACTCCTTTCATGTTTCTCTCCTTCGCCCCCTTATTTTAAACCGGTTCCATTCAAAGTCCCCATGGTCAACCTCTGCAGAGTCTGAAGCTGGAACGGACTTTGAAATCAAAGCTATTCTTGACTCTCGTTATCTTCACAAGAATCTACAGTATTTGGTGGAGTGGAAAGGTTTTGGCCCCGAGGAGAGGAGCTGGGTCAAGGCTACTGAAGTTATGGCTCCCCGACTGGTGCGGATTTTCCATTCCAGACATCCAACAATACCTGGAAAGTGTCAGGGGGCCACTCCTGGAGGAAGGGGGTACTGTCACACGCCATAGGCGACGTTCACCGCGCTTACCCCTGCGTGCCTGCTGGTCTGTGTTGCGGCCTCCGCCTTCGTTGGTCCACGGGCTGCGGCGCCTGGCTGGCGCGGCTCCCGGCGGTTCTCCGGGGCAGGTGTGCCGCCATGACACCCGACATCATGTGGGCGGGGAGCAGGTGACGTCATCAGACTGTTCCGCCAATCCAGCAGAGGCGGGGGATTCAAAGGCAGACGCCGGGCAGCGCTTCGGCGCCTGAGTATCGTCTTTTCCCCTGAAGTGGATGCCAGTGCTTCTGTCCTCGGCGGATCTCTCTGCAGCATACCCCAGTGTCTCCGGCATTTCCAGGTGTCAGTTGTAGCACAACTTCCAGCGTTCCCAGCCGCTGCTGGGTTCCACTGCGCTCTAGTCACCAGTGCTTCTTGGAGTCAGCGTGGGCTGCAGGTTAAACGTCGCTCTCAAGTTATACAAGTGCTCAGTGTCTTTAACCACTGCTCTCAAGTTCTTCAAATCATCAGTGTCTTTAACCACCACTCTCAAGTTCTTCAAATCATCAGTGTCTTTAACCACCGCTCTCAAGTTCTTCAAATCACCAGTGTCTTTAACCACCGCTCTCAAGTTCTTCAAATCATCAGTGTCTTCAACCACCGCTTTCAAGTTCTTCAAATCATCAGTGTCTTTAACCACCGCTCTCAAGTTCTTCAAATCATCAGTGTCTTTTAACCACCGCTCTCAAGTACTTCAGTCACTAGTATCTTTTACCGTCACTCACAAGTACTTCCTGGACATTTCTCCATACACTCCTTCTCTGTTATGTGACATTGTGTTGCTCTCTTCCTGCAATAAAGTCCTTTAATATTTTCACCAAGCTTTTCTGTCAGAGTCCTGTATGAGGAAGACCTATATCAAGCCATCCCTGTTCCGACCCAACTGTAGTTCCTCTCCCCTACCATCGGGAGAACCCCCGAGTTCACAACACCCCCAACCTAGGTCAGTGACAAATACAAGCAGAGAAATGACTCAGAAATAGTTGATTATGAATAGACCCAAGAGCATTTCATGGGCAGTATAAATACACATTGCACACATGACAACCTTAGTGTTTCAACCATGCCGAGTAAAGTAGTTATAGCAGAACAAAACATGCAGAGAAATTACTCAGAAATAGTTGATTATTAAAAATGCACATGAGCTTTTCATGGCCAGTATAGATATGCAGTACATACATGACAACCTTAGTGTTTTGGACACACAGAGTAATCGACACGATGTGGTGGTAACCAAAAATGTCACACTGCAGGCAGAAGGTTGCAATGCAGAATCATCAGATGTGGTGAGCGAGCAACAAAACAATGTCATTGCCTGCACAAAGACAGAACAAACGGCTGCTGTTTATTATATTATACAGCGTCAGGTAGCATTTTAGAGGACATCAGTTATCTTCAGCGGATAACCAAAGACATTGCAGTAAGATACACCCAAATAACACATATTAATGATGGAAAAACAACAAAGCTTAAACATATTGTTGTAGCCTATGATGTGCTAACAGAATATTTCAAACAACGATCCTATGATACAATGTTATTCATTTGTAAAAATACCAGTGTTTTCGCTGAAACACAGCTATGACTATCTATGACTGGAGGTTGGTGTTAGTGAACCATATGTATGTGCTGCATCTTCATCCACAAATGAATTAGCGCATGAATCAACACTGCCAGATGATTTTGCACCAACATCTTCACTACACATGAGGTAGCAAACATACCGGCATCAGTGGTCAATAATAGTGATGAGCGGGTTCGGTTTCTCGGAAACCGAACCCCCCCGAACTTCAGCCTTTTTACACGGGTCCGAGCCGTGCTCGGATTCTCCCGTGTGGCTCGGGTAAACCGAGCGCGCCCGAACGTCATCAGCCCGCTGTCGGATTCTCGCGAGATTCGGATTCTATATAAGCAGCCGCGCGTCGCCGCCATTTTCACACGTGCATTGAGATTGATAGGGAGAGGACATGGCTGGCGTCCTCTCCGTTATAGTCATAAAAGAAAAGACTAAGAGTGACATTGTTATAATTGTGGGGAGGATTGGGGATGGGGAGCAGCTGTTAGGAGTACAGTGCAGGGTTTTGCTGATAGTAGTGAGTGTGATCACCAGTTTAATCCGTTCTCTGCCTGAAAAAAACGCTCCATACCATATCTGTGCTCAGTGTGCTGCATGATATATCTGTGCTGAGTGCACTGCTCACACTGCCTAATTGTGGGGACTGGGGAGCAGTTATAGCAGCAGTATAGTGCACAGTTTTGCTGACAGTGACCACCAGTCCAGTATACGTTTGTCTGCCTGAAAAACACTCCTGTGGTGGCTTTTTTTCTTTATACTAGTAGTTTAGCAGTCTGCTGACAGTGTCCACCAGGTCCATTTATTATACAGTATATTATATATATATATAGCAGTACGGTAGGCCATGGCTGTACCTACCTCTGTGTCGTCACTCGTCGTCCATAAGTAATAATAGTATACTATCCATTCATCTACATTGTATACCTGTGGTGGCTTTTTTTTTTCTTCATACTAGTTTAGCAGTCTGCTGACAGTGTCCATCAGGTCCGTTATTATTATTCTGTATATATTATATATATAGCAGTACAATAGGATACGGCTGTACCTACCTCTGTGTTGTCACTCGTCGTCCATAAGTAATAATAGTATACTATCAATCCATCTACATTGTATACCTGTGGTGGCTTTTTTTTCTTCATACTAGTTTAGCAGTCTGCTGACAGTGTCCACCAGGTCCGTTATTATTATTCTGTATATATTATATATATAGCAGTACGGTAGGCCATGGCTGTACCTACCTCTGTGTCGTCACTCGTTGTCCATAAGTAATAATAGTATACTATCCATCCATCTACATTGTATACCTGTGGTGGCTTTTTTTTCTTCATACTAGTTTAGCAGTCTGCTGACAGTGTCCACCAGGTCCGTTTTTATTATTCTGTATATATTATATATATAGCAGTACGGTAGGCCACGGCTGTACCTACCTCTGTGTCATCACTCGTCGTCCATAAGTAATAATAGTATACTATCCATCCATCTACATTGTATACCTGTGGTGGCTTTTTTTTCTTCATACTAGTTTAGCAGTCTGCTGACAGTGTCCACCAGGTCCGTTATTATTATTCTGTATATATTATATATATAGGAGTACGGTAGGCCACGGCTGTACCTACCTCTGTGTCGTCACTCGTTGTCCATAAGTAATAATAGTATACTATCCATCCATCTACATTGTATACCTGTGGTGGCTTTTTTTTCTTCATACTAGTTTAGCAGTCTGCTGACAGTGTCCACCAGGTCCGTTATTATTATTCTGTATATATTATATATATAGCAGTATGGTAGGCCACGGCTGTACCTACCTCTGTGTCGTCATTCGTCGTCCATAAGTAATAATAGTATACTATCCATCCATCTACATTGTATACCTGTGGTGGCTTTTTTTTCTTCATACTAGTTTAGCAGTCTGCTGACAGTGTCCACCAGGTCCGTTATTATTATTCTGTATATATTATATATATAGCAGTACGGTAGGCCACGGCTGTACCTACATCTGTGTCGTCACTCGTCGTCCATAAGTAATAATAGTATACTATCCATCCATCTACATTGTATACCTGTGGTGGCTTTTTTTTCTTCATACTAGTTTAGCAGTCTGCTGACAGTGTCCACCAGATCCGTTATTATTATTCTGTATATATTATATATATAGCAGTACGGTAGGCCTCGGCTGTACCTACCTCTGTGTCGTCACTCGTCGTCCATAAGTAATAATAGTATACTATCCATCCATCTACATTGTATACCTGTGGTGGCTTTTTTTTCTTCATACTAGTTTAGCAGTCTGCTGACAGTGTCCACCAGGTCCGTTATTATTATTCTGTATATATTATATATATAGCAGTACGGTAGGCCACGGCTGTACCTACCTCTGTGTCGTCACTCGTCGTCCATAAGTAATAATAGTATACTATCCATCCATCTACATTGTATACCTGTGGTGGCTTTTTTTTCTTCATACTAGTTTAGCAGTCTGCTGACAGTGTCCACCAGGTCCGTTATTATTATTCTGTATATATTATATATATAGCAGTGCGGTAGGCCACGGCTGTACCTACCTCTGTGTCGTCACTCGTCGTCCATAAGTAATAATAGTATACTATCCATCCACCTATATTGTATACCTGTGGTGGCTTTTTTTTCTTCATACTAGTTTAGCAGTCTGCTGACAGTGTCCACCAGGTCCGTTATTATTATTCTGTATATATTATATATATAGCAGTACGGTAGGCCACGGCTGTACCTACCTCTGTGTCGTCATTCGTCGTCCATAAGTAATAATAGTATACGATCCATCCATCTACATTGTATACCTGTGGTGGCTTTTTTTTCTTCATACTAGTTTAGCAGTCTGCTGACAGTGTCCACCAGGTCCGTTATTATTATTCTGTATATATTATATATATAGCAGTACGGTAGGCCACGGCTGTACCTACCTCTGTGTCATCACTCGTCGCCCATAAGTAATAATAGTATACTATCCATCCATCTACATTGTATACCTGTGGTGGCTTTTTTTTCTTCATACTAGTTTAGCAGTCTGCTGACAGTGTCCACCAGGTCCGTTATTATTATTCTGTATATATTATATATATAGCAGTACGGTAGGCCACGGCTGTACCTACCTCTGTGATGTCACTCGTCGTCCATAAGTAATAATAGTATACTATCCATCCATCTACATTGTATACCTGTGGTGGCTTTTTTTTCTTCATACTAGTTTAGCAGTCTGCTGACAGTGTCCACCAGGTCCGTTATTATTATTCTGTATATATTATATATATAGCAGTACAGTAGGCCACGGCTGTACCTACCTCTGTGTCGTCACTCGTCGTCCATAAGTAATAATAGTATACTATCCATCCATCTACATTGTATACCTGTGGTGGCTTTTTTTTCTTCATACTAGCTTAGCAGTCTGCTGACAGTGTCCACCAGGTCCGTTATTAATATTCTGTATATATTATATATATAGCAGTGCGGTAGGCCACGGCTGTACCTACCTCTGTGTCGTCACTCGTCGTCCATAAGTAATAATAGTATACTATCCATCCACCTATATTGTATACCTGTGGTCGCTTTTTTTTCTTCATACTAGTTTAGCAGACTGCTGACAGTGTCCACCAGGTCCGTTATTATTATTCTGTATATATTATATATATAGCAGTACGGTAGGCCATGGCTGTACCTACCTCTATGTCGTCATTCGTCGTCCATAAGTAATAAAAGTATACGATCCATCCATCTACATTGTATACCTGTGGTGGCTTTTTTTTCTTCATACTAGTTTAGCAGTCTGCTGACAGTGTCCATTAGGTCCGTTATTATTATTCTGTATATATTATATATATAGCAGTACAATAGGATACGGCTGTACCTACCTCTGTGTTGTCACTCGTCGTCCATAAGTAATAATAGTATACTATCAATCCATCTACATTGTATACCTGTGGTGGCTTTTTTTTCTTCATACTAGTTTAGCAGTCTGCTGACAGTGTCCACCAGGTCCGTTATTATTATTCTGTATATATTATATATATAGCAGTACGGTAGGCCAAGGCTGTACCTACCTCTGTGTCGTCACTCGTTGTCCATAAGTAATAATAGTATACTATCCATCCATCTACATTGTATACCTGTGGTGGCTTTTTTTTCTTCATACTAGTTTAGCAGTCTGCTGACAGTGTCCACCAGGTCCGTTTTTATTATTCTGTATATATTATATATATAGCAGTACGGTAGGCCACGGCTGTACCTACCTCTGTGTCATCACTCGTCGTCCATAAGTAATAATAGTATACTATCCATCCATCTACATTGTATACCTGTGGTGGCTTTTTTTTCTTCATACTAGTTTAGCAGTCTGCTGACAGTGTCCACCAGGTCCGTTGTTATTATTATTCTGTATATATTATATATATAGCAGTACGGTAGGCCACGGCTGTACCTACCTCTGTGTCGTCACTCGTTGTCCATAAGTAATAATAGTATACTATCCATCCATCTACATTGTATACCTGTGGTGGCTTTTTTTTCTTCATACTAGTTTAGCAGTCTGCTGACAGTGTCCACCAGGTCCGTTATTATTATTCTGTATATATTATATATATAGCAGTACGGTAGGCCACGGCTGTACCTACCTCTGTGTCGTCATTCGTCGTCCATAGGTAATAATAGTATACTATCCATCCATCTACATTGTATACCTGTGGTGGCTTTTTTTTCTTCATACTAGTTTAGCAGTCTGCTGACAGTGTCCACCAAGTCCGTTATTATTATTCTGTATATATTATATATATAGCAGTACGGTAGGCCACGGCTGTACCTACCTCTGTGTCGTCACTCGTCGTCCATAAGTAATAATAGTATACTATCCATCCATCTACATTGTATACCTGTGGTGGCTTTTTTTTCTTCATACTAGTTTAGCAGTCTGCTGACAGTGTCCACCAGGTCCGTTATTATTATTCTGTATATATTATATATATAGCAGTACGGTAGGCCATGGCTGTACCTACCTCTGTGTCGTCACTCGTCGTCCATAAGTAATAATAGTATACTATCCATCCATCTACATTGTATACCTGTGGTGGCTTTTTTTTCTTCATACTAGTTTAGCAGTCTGCTGACAGTGTCCACCAGGTCCGTTATTATTATTCTGTATATATTATATATATAGCAGTACGGTAGGCCACGGCTGTACCTACATCTGTGTCGTCACTCGTCGTCCATAAGTAATAATAGTATACTATCCATCCATCTACATTGTATACCTGTGGTGGCTTTTTTTTCTTCATACTAGTTTAGCAGTCTGCTGACAGTGTCCACCAGATCCGTTATTATTATTCTGTATATATTATATATATAGCAGTACGGTAGGCCACGGCTGTACCTACCTCTGTGTCGTCACTCGTCGTCCATAAGTAATAATAGTATACTATCCATCCATCTACATTGTATACCTGTGGTGGCTTTTTTTTCTTCATACTAGTTTAGCAGTCTGCTGACAGTGTCCACCAGGTCCGTTATTATTATTCTGTATATATTATATATATAGCAGTACGGTAGGCCACGGCTGTACCTACCTCTGTGTCGTCACTCGTCGTCCATAAGTAATAATAGTATACTATCCATCCATCTACATTGTATACCTGTGGTGGCTTTTTTTTCTTCATACTAGTTTAGCAGTCTGCTGACAGTGTCCACCAGGTCCGTTATTATTATTCTGTATATATTATATATATAGCAGTACGGTAGGCCATGGCTGTACCTACCTCTGTGTCGTCATTCGTCGTCCATAAGTAATAATAGTATACGATCCATCCATCTACATTGTATACCTGTGGTGGCTTTTTTTTCTTCATACTAGTTTAGCAGTCTGCTGACAGTGTCCACCAGGTCCGTTATTATTATTCTGTATATATTATATATATAGCAGTACGGTAGGCCACGGCTGTACCTACCTCTGTGTCGTCACTCGTCGCCCATAAGTAATAATAGTATACTATCCATCCATCTACATTGTATACCTGTGGTGGCTCTTTTTTCTTCATACTAGTTTAGCAGTCTGCTGACAGTGTCCACCAGGTCCGTTATTATTATTCTGTATATATTATATATATAGCAGTACGGTAGGCCACGGCTGTACCTACCTCTGTGATGTCACTCGTCGTCCATAAGTAATAATAGTATACTATCCATCCATCTACATTGTATACCTATGGTGGCATTTTTTCCTTCATACTAATTTAGCAGTCTGCTGACAGTGTCCACCAGGTCCGTTATTATTATTCTGTATATATTATATATATATAGCAGTACGGTAGGCCACGGCTGTACCTACCTCTGTGTCGTCACTCGTCGTCCATAAGTAATAATAGTATACTATCCATCCATCTACATTGTATACCTGTGGTGGCTTTTTTTTCTTCATACTAGTTTAGCAGTCTGCTGACAGTGTCCACCAGGTCCGTTATTATTATTCTGTATATATTATATATATAGCAGTACGGTAGGCCACGGCTGTACCTACCTCTGTGTCGTCACTTGTCGTCCATAAGTAATAATAGTATACTATCCATCCACCTATATTGTATACCTGTGGTGGCTTTTTTTTTCTTCATACTAGTTTAGCAGTCTGCTGACAGTGTCCACCAGGTCCGTTATTATTATTCTGTATATATTATATATATAGCAGTACGGTAGGCCACGGCTGTACCTACCTCTGTGTTGTCACTCGTCGTCCATAAGTAATAATAGTATACTATCCATCCATCTACATTGTATACCTGTGGTGGCTTTTTTTTCTTCATACTAGTTTAGCAGTCTGCTGACAGTGTCCACCAGGTCCGTTATTATTATTCTGTATATATTATATATATAGCAGTACGGTAGGCCATGGCTGTACCTACCTCTGTGTTGTCACTCGTCGTCCATAAGTAATAATAGTATACTATCCATCCATCTACATTGTATACCTGTGGTGGCTTTTTTTTCTTCATACTAGTTTAGCAGTCTGCTGACAGTGTCCACCAGGTCCGTTATTATTATTCTGTATATATTATATATATAGCAGTACGGTAGGCCACGGCTGTACCTACCTCTGTGTCGTCACTCGTCGTCCATAAGTAATAATAGTATACTATCCATCCATCTACATTGTATACCTGTGGTGGCTTTTTTTTCTTCATACTAGTTTAGCAGTCTGCTGACAGTGTCCACCAGGTCCGTTATTATTATTCTGTATATATTATATATATAGCAGTACGGTAGGTCATGGCTGTACCTACCTCTGTGTCGTCACTCGTCGTCCATAAGTAATAATAGTATACTATCCATCCATCTACATTGTATACCTGTGGTGGCTTTTTTTTCTTCATACTAGTTTAGCAGTCTGCTGACAGTGTCCACCAGGTCCGTTATTATTATTCTGTATATATTATATATATAGCAGTACGGTAGGCCACGGCTGTACCTACATCTGTGTCGTCACTCGTCGTCCATAAGTAATAATAGTATACTATCCATCCATCTACATTGTATACCTGTGGTGGCTTTTTTTTCTTCATACTAGTTTAGCAGTCTGCTGACAGTGTCCACCAGATCCGTTATTATTATTCTGTATATATTATATATATAGCAGTACGGTAGGCCACGGCTGTACCTACCTCTGTGTCGTCACTCGTCGTCCATAAGTAATAATAGTATACTATCCATCCATCTACATTGTATACCTGTGGTGGCTTTTTTTTCTTCATACTAGTTTAGCAGTCTGCTGACAGTGTCCACCAGGTCCGTTATTATTATTCTGTATATATTATATATATAGCAGTACGGTAGGCCACGGCTGTACCTACCTCTGTGTCGTCACTCGTCGTCCATAAGTAATAATAGTATACTATCCATCCATCTACATTGTATACCTGTGGTGGCTTTTTTTTCTTCATACTAGTTTAGCAGTCTGCTGACAGTGTCCACCAGGTCCGTTATTATTATTCTGTATATATTATATATATAGCAGTGTGGTAGGCCACGGCTGTACCTACCTCTGTGTCGTCACTCGTCGTCCATATGTAATAATAGTATACTATCCATCCATCTACATTGTATACCTGTGGTGGCTCTTTTTTCTTCTTACTAGTTTAGCAGTCTGCTGACAGTGTCCACCAGGTCCGTTATTATTATTCTGTATATATTATATATATAGCAGTACGGTAGGCCACGGCTGTACCTACCTCTGTGATGTCACTCGTCGTCCATAAGTAATAATAGTATACTATCCATCCATCTACATTGTATACCTATGGTGGCTTTTTTTCCTTCATACTAATTTAGCAGTCTGCTGACAGTGTCCACCAGGTCCGTTATTATTATTCTGTATATATTATATATATATAGCAGTACGGTAGGCCACGGCTGTACCTACCTCTGTGTCGTCACTCGTCGTCCATAAGTAATAATAGTATACTATCCTTCCATCTACATTGTATACCTGTGGTGGCTTTTTTTTCTTCATACTAGTTTAGCAGTCTGCTGACAGTGTCCACCAGGTCCGTTATTATTATTCTGTATATATTATATATATAGCAGTACGGTAGGCCACGGCTGTACCTACCTCTGTGTCGTCACTTGTCGTCCATAAGTAATAATAGTATACTATCCATCCACCTATATTGTATACCTGTGGTGGCTTTTTTTTTCTTCATACTAGTTTAGCAGTCTGCTGACAGTGTCCACCAGGTCCGTTATTATTATTCTGTATATATTATATATATAGCAGTACGGTAGGCCACGGCTGTACCTACCTCTGTGTTGTCACTCGTCGTCCATAAGTAATAATAGTATACTATCCATCCATCTACATTGTATACCTGTGGTGGCTTTTTTTTCTTCATACTAGTTTAGCAGTCTGCTGACAGTGTCCACCAGGTCCGTTATTATTATTCTGTATATATTATATATATAGCAGTACGGTAGGCCATGGCTGTACCTACCTCTGTGTTGTCACTCGTCGTCCATAAGTAATAATAGTATACTATCCATCCATCTACATTGTATACCTGTGGTGGCTTTTTTTTCTTCATACTAGTTTAGCAGTCTGCTGACAGTGTCCACCAGGTCCGTTATTATTATTCTGTATATATTATATATATATATAGCAGTACGGTAGGCCACGGCTGTACCTACCTCTGTGTCGTCACTCGTCGTCCATAAGTAATAATACTATACTATCCATCCATCTCTATTGTATACCTGTGGTGGCTTTTAGTTGTGCGCAAAATATGGAGAACAAAAATGTGGAGGTTAAAAAAATAGGGAAAGATCAAGATCCACTTCCACCTCGTGCTGAAGCTGCTGCCACTAGTCATGGCTGAGACGATGAAATGCCATCAACGTCGTCTGCCAAGGCAGATGCCCAATGTCATAGTACAGAGCATGTAAAATCCAAAACACAAAAGATCAGTAAAATTACCCAAAAATCTAAATTAAAAGCGTCTGAGGAGAAGCGTAAACTTGCCAATATGCCATTTACGACACGGAGTGGCAAGGAACGGCTGAGGCCCTGGCCTATGTTCATGGCTAGTGGTTCAGCTTCACATGAGGATGGAAGCACTCAGCCTCTCGCTAGAAAAATGAAAAGACTTAAGCTGGCAAAAGCACAGCAAAGAACTGTGCGTTCTTCGAAATCACAAATCCCCAAGGAAAGTCCAATTGTGTCGGTTGCGATGCCTGACCTTCCCAACACTGGACGGGAAGAGCTTGCGCCTTCCACCATTTGCACGCCCCCTGCAAGTGCTGGAAGGAGCACCCGCAGTCCAGTTCCTGATAGTTAAATTGAAGATGTCAGTGTTGAAGTACACCAGGATGAGGATATGGGTGTTGCTGGCGCTGGGGAGGAAATTGACAAGGAGGATTCTGATGGTGAGGTGATTTGTTTAAGTCAGGCACCCGGGGAGACACCTGTTGTCCGTGGGAGGAATATGGCCATTGACATGCCTGGTCAAAATACAAAAAAAATCAGCTCTTCGGTGTGGAATTATTTCAACACAAATGCGGACAACAGGTGTCAAGCCATGTGTTGCCTTTGTCAAGCTGTAATAAGTAGGGGTAAGGATGTTAACCACCTCGGAACATCCTCCCTTATACATCACCTGCAGCGCATTCATCATAAGTCAGTGACAAGTTCAAAAACTTTAGGTGACAGTGGAAGCAGTCCACTGACAACTAAATCCCTTCCTCTTGTACCCAAGCTCCTGCAAACCACACCACCAACTCCCTCAGTGTCAATTTCCTCCTTATCCAGGAAAGCCAATAGTCCTGCAGGCCATGTCACTGGCAAGTCTGACGAGTCCTCTCCTGCCTGGGATTCCTCCGATGCATCCTTGAGTGTAACGCCTACTGCTGCTGGCGCTGCTGTTGTTGCTGCTGGGAGTCGATCGTCATCCCAGAGGGGAAGTCGGAAGACCACTTGTACTACTTCCAGTAAGCAATTGACTGTCCAACAGTCCTTTGCGAGGAAGATGAAATATCACAGCAGTCATCCTGCTGCAAAGTGGATAACTGAGGCCTTGGCAGCCTGGGCGGTGAGAAACGTGGTTCCGGTATCCATCGTTACTTCAGAGCCAACTATAGACTTGATTGAGGTACTGTGTCCCCGGTACCAAATACCATCTAGGTTCCATTTCTCTAGGCAGGCGATACCGAGAATGTACACAGATGTCAGAAAAAGACTCACCAGTGTCCTAAAAAATGCAGTTGTACCCAATGTCCACTTAACCACGGACATGTGGACAAGTTGAGCAGGGCAGACTCAGGACTACATGACTGTGACAGCCCACTGGGTAGATGTATTGCCTCCCGCTGCAAGAACAGCAGCGGAGGCACCAGTAGCAGCATCTCGCAAATGCCAACTCGTTCCTAGGCAGGCTACGCTTTGTATCACCGCTTTCCAGAATACGCACACAGCTGAAAACCTCTTACGGCAACTGAGGAAGATCATCGCAGAATGGCTTACCCCAATTGGACTCTCCTGGGGATTTGTGGCATCGGACAACGCCAGGAATATTGTGCGTGCATTACATCTGGGCAAATTCCAGCACGTCCCATGTTTTGCACATACCTTGAATTTGGTGGTGCAGAATTATTAAAAAAACGACAGGGGCGTGCAAGAGATGCTGTCGGTGGCCAGAAGAATTGCGGGCCACTTTCGGCGTACAGGCACCGCGTACAGAAGACTGGAGCACCACCAAAAACACCTGAACCTGCCCTGCCATCATCTGAAGCAAGAGGTGGTAATGAGGTGGAATTCAACCCTCTATATGCTTCAGAGGATGGAGGAGCAGCAAAAGGCCATTCAAGCCTATACATCTGCCCACGATATTGGCAAAGGAGGTGGAATGCACCTGTCTCAAGCGCAGTGGAGAATGATTTCAACGTTGTGCAAGGTTCTGCAACCTTTTGAACTTGCCACACGTGAAGTCAGTTCAGACACTGCCAGCCTGAGTCAGGTCATTCCCCTCATCAGGCTTTTGCAGAAGAAGCTGGAGGCATTGAAGGAGGAGCTAAAACAGAGCGATTCCGCTAGGCATGTGGAACTTGTGGATGGAGCCCTTCATTCGCTTAACCAGGATTCACGGGTGGTCAATCTGTTGAAATCAGAGCACTACATTTTGGCCACCGTGCTCGATCCTAGATTTAAAACCTACGTTGTATCTCTCTTTCCGGCAGACACAAGTCTGCAGAGGTTCAAAGACCTGCTGGTGAGAAAATTGTCAAGTCAAGCGGAACGCGACCCGTCAACAGCTCCTCCTTCACATTCTCCTGCAACTGGGGGTGCGAGGAAAAGGCTAAGAATTCCGAGCCCACCCGCTGGCGGTGATGCAGGGCAGTCTGGAGCGAGTGCTGACATCTGGTCCGGACTGAAGGACCTGCCAACGATTACTGACATGTCGTCTACTGTCACTGCATATGATTCTGTCACCATTGAAAGAATGGTGGAGGATTATATGAGTGACCCCATCCAAGTAGGCACGTCAGACAGTCCGTACGTATACTGGCAGGAAAAAGAGGCAATTTGGAGGCCCTTGCAGAAACTGGCTTTATTCTACCTAAGTTGCCCTCCCTCCAGTGTGTACTCCGAAAGAGTGTTTAGTGCCGCCGCTCACCTTGTCAGCAATCGGCGTACGAGGTTACTTCCAGAAAATGTGGAGAAGATGATGTTCATTAAAATTAATTATAATCAATTCCTCCGTGGAGACATTTACCAGCAGCAATTGCCTCCAGAAAGTACACGAATTAATAATCTGTGAGGAGGCGGATGTACACAGTGAAAGGGGTGATGAATCGGACGATGATGATGAGGTGGACATCTTGCCTCCAAAGAGCCAGTTTGTGCAAGGAGAGATTGATTGCTTCTTTTTTGGTGGGGGCCCAAACCAACCAGTCATTTCAGTCACAGTCGTGTGGCAGACCCTGTCGCTGAAATGATGGGTTCGTTAAAGTGTGCATGTCCTGTTTATACAACATAAGGGTGGGTGGGAGGACCCAAGGACAATTCCATCTTGCACCTCTTTTTTCTTTCATTTTTCTTTGCGTCATGTGCTGTTTGGGGAGTATTTTTTTGAAGGGCCATTCTGCGTGACACTGCAGTGCCACTCCTAGATGGGCCAGGTGTTTGTGTCGGTCACTAGGGTCGCTTAGCTTAGTCACACAGCTATCTCATTGCGCCTCTTTTTTTCTTTGCATCATGTGCTGTTTGGGGAGTATTTTTTTGAAGGGCCCTCCTGCGTGACACTGCAGTGCCACTCCTAGATGGGCCAGGTGTTTGTGTCGGCCACTAGGGTCGCTTAGCTTAGTCACACAGCTACCTCATTGCGCCTCTTTTTTTCTTTGCGTCATGTGCTGTTTGGGGAGTATTTTTTTGAAGGGCCATCCTGCGTGACACTGCAGTGATACTCCTAGATGGGCCAGGTGTTTGTGTCGGCCACTTGGGTCGCTTATCTTAGTCACACAGCTGCCTCATTGCGCCTCTTTTTTTCTTTGCATCATTTGCTGTTTGGGGAGTATTTTTTTGAAGGGCCATCCTGCGTGACACTGCAGTGCCACTCCTAGATGGGCCAGGTGTTTGTGTCGGCCACTAGGGTCGCTTAGCTTAGTCACACAGCTACCTCATTGCGCCTCTTTTTTTCTTTGCGTCATGTGCTGTTTGGGGAGTATTTTTTTGAAGGGCCATCCTGCGTGACACTGCAGTGCCACTCCTAGATGGGCCAGGTGTTTGTGTCGGCCACTAGGGTCGCTTAGCTTAGTCACACAGCTACCTCATTGCGCCTCTTTTTTTCTTTGCGTCATGTGCTGTTTGGGGAGTATTTTTTTGAAGGGCCATCCTGCGTGACACTGCAGTGCCACTCCTAGATGGGCCAGGTGTTTGTGTCGGCCACTTGGGTCGCTTAGCTTAGTCATCCAGCGACCTCGGTGCAAATTTTAGGACTAAAAATAATATTGTGAGGTGTGAGGTGTTCAGAATAGACTGAAAATGAGTATAAATTATGGTTATTGAGGTTAATAATACTATGGGATCAAAATGACCCCCAAATTCTATGATTTAAGCTGTTTTTTAGGGTTTTTAGAAAAAAACATCCGAATCCAAAACACACCCGAATCCGACAAAAAAAATTTGGTGAGGTTTTGCCAAAACGCGTTCGAACCCAAAACACGGCCGTGGAACCGAACCCAAAACCAAAACACAAAACCTGAAAAATTGCCGGTGCACATCACTAGTCAATAACGAACAGTCGCAATCACTTTTTTATAGAAGCCATTGATAGCTTTGAACGACATTTGACATTTGAACCCTAATTTCAGAGCATCTGAATTCTATCATCATTTTCGATTTGTCAATTTGGATAGAATTACATAATTTGTAGACTGAGTACGGGCTATACATGACGCTATTCAGACTATTCTCGATAGTTATCTGCTTGGTGTTGACCCTAATGACTGTGTGCAGTTAAGGTTACACTATGCCATCTATTCACACCTCAAGCTAAGTGATACAATGGACGCCGTCGCTTTTTTGAATCAAATTACAAACATGCTTCAGAGCAATACTGAGATTGTATGTAACACTGATATAAGGGTGTGTACACACGGTGAGATACATCTGTGAGATTTTGACTATATAGTCAAAATCTTATGAAAAGTTAGTGCATATCTCATGGTGCTAGGCAGCTTGCGATACAGATTCGATCCCGATGCGCGCTCCCACGGGGTCGGTATCGTAAGGCTAGATAGACTGTGCAGGCAAGTCAATTTTGACTATCTAGTGTACAATCTAGTACAAAGTATAGTCGAAATTGGCACTTAGCCAAAATCGTACATAGACAAAAATCTCATGCACTGATAGTCAAAATCTATACAATCTGTGCTATCTGGGATCTGGAGGAGTACAAGGGAAATCGCATAGTCAAAATCGAACATAGTAGGGATCTCACCGTGTGTACACACCCTAAGATTTGTGATCACTGTTTTTAGAAATAGAGCAGGCAGTGCTCTAACAGGCTGTTACTTATGGCGTGACCCACACAGTTTTATTGAGAAACGCAGACGCTTGTTATATAATTTCAAAAATATTAGTAAGAACCTGTGTCTGGACACTAGTTTCTGCAAACTTCTGGACAAAGATAATGCCACTGACATTGTGATTCGTGAATGGGCTCAAGAGCTTCATAAAGCTTTGAAACTATCACTTGAGAAAGATAACAGCTTTAGTGATATCCATTTTTTTTTTGAAAACCCCTTAAAAGTGACAAGTGACAAAAACTGTATCACAACAATGGGGGCGTTACTTTTGCACAGATTGTCAGTACACATTGTGTACGTTTTATGGAATGATGATCATTACTATGGTATTTTAGATATTAAGGCATTTGTAGGGGCACGTTTCTTTTGCACATATTGCCACACCACCTATCATCACAGAAAGAATCACGCATGCATATTCTTTTGTAAGGCCTGCCTCAGACAATCGTGTGTTGATTCTGATGCATCAGCGCCACGTTGTCCTGTTTGTAGAACATTTTGCAGGTCGACCGACTGTTTAGAGATACACAAGTCACTAGCATTGGCTCTTAAGATACCCTGTCTTGATAAACATTCTTGTGATACATGTGGGAAACACTTCATAAAGGACCACAATTGTCAGGGTATGAAATACACCACTTACAAGGTTCATGTTGATGGTTTTGCTAGGCATTTATGTTACATACAGTGCATTACACATGAGAAATACACTAATGATTACATTTTTTATGATTTAGAGTGTATGCAGGATACTGGTGTACACTTCCCAAATTACTGTTAAGTGTCAACACTAAT
This sequence comes from Pseudophryne corroboree, assembly GCF_028390025.1. Taxonomy (NCBI): domain Eukaryota; kingdom Metazoa; phylum Chordata; class Amphibia; order Anura; family Myobatrachidae; genus Pseudophryne; species Pseudophryne corroboree. The sequence goes on along the minus strand of NC_086445.1, from coordinate 320,513,119 downwards.
AGATGAGGAATCCTGGGAGTTTCAGGGCACTGCTTGTACTGCTGATTTTGTAAACGCATTTATGAGGCCAACATTTGAGGGTTGCACATTCTTACCCCATAATGCAGGGCGTTATGCTGTGTTGGCACAAAGTGGTAAATTGCTGTGCATAACTGTGACCAATTTAAAGGTAAGATTTATCGTCTACCAAAGGCTATGGGGTTTTCAGGGTTCTAAGGGACATTTCCCCCATTTTTATTAACACAGCCACTAACCAAAATTAGATAGGCCCTGTGCCCTCAATAGATTGCTACAACTTAGAGTATATGATGCCTGGTGATAAAACCGAGTTTACAGAATGGTATGAAAAAAACAAGCATGTATCACTTAACTTGCAGGATGAGCTTAAACGTTATTGCATGGATGATGTAAAAATTATGAAAAGACCTTGTAAATGTTTTAGAGACACTGATATTTATGACAGAACGAGAGGTTGTACATAAGAAGAAGAGCAATGTCATGGAAATGAGAAACGTAGACCCCTTCCAGCTGACAACTTTAGCAGCAGTGTGTATGGCTATGTACCAATTCAAATTCTTACAGGCTAACATGTTGGCACTTTGGCGCTTGTACCAGGTGATAACTATCACAAGACTCAGAAGCGTTACTCAACACCAGACAGACAGTGGTTAATGTACATATCACACAAAGAGGACATATACATAAGTCATGCTCTACAAGTGGGAGAAGAAAGTTGGTAACTACTATCTGGATGGTCACGCCGTGATTAACGGTGTACCCACAGCCTTTGAATTCAAAGGTTGTTTCTATTATGGTTGTGGCGCTTGTTACAATGAGTCTGATGAAAACAAAGTGACTAAAACAACCTACGGTCAATTGCGTCACAAGTCACAGGTAAAAATAAACCTTTTTAAACACTGTGTATTTCAGGTGTGCATTATGGTGGTCATTCCGAGTTGATCGCAGCCAGCAACTTATTGCTGCTTCTGCGATCAACTAGTTCACACCTATGGGGGAGTGTATTTTAGCTTTGCAGGGCTGCGATTGCTTGTGCAGCCCTGCTAAGCTAAAAAATGTTTAAGCAGAACAGGACTGGCCCTGGACATACTTACCCTGTGCAACGATCTCAGCAATGCTGGGGCCGGCATTGATGTTAGACATCCGCCCTCCGTTCTCCTGGACACACCTGAGTTTTCTTCACCACTCCCCGAAAACAGCAGGCAATGGTCTGGTGATGCCCAGGAACGCCTTCTTTCTGTCAATCTTCTTGCGGTCGCCTCTACGACTGCTTTCTTCATTGTCCGTGACGTAACCCGGTGACCCCTGTCGCTGGGCAATGATGTGCGTGCACAGTGCGGCCGCCACGCATGTGCATTCCAGACCCGTTCACAACGCAACGACAAACCACTGCATGCGAACGGGTCAGAATGACCCCCAATGTGGGAGTGTGAGTGAAAAACAAATAGACTGATGAGTGTCTACGGGCTTTTCTTAAGGGTAAAGAATTACCAGAACACATCTGAGCTCAGCGCTGTATGTTGGGTGTACAAACGCCATAAAGCTGTATTACAAAACATAACAAGATGAACAAATACACTACTATGATTTTACCAGCAGGTACCCTTTGTTAATAAAACCAAAATGTACCTTATAAACCATCCACATATCATTTATAAGGATTTATAAGGATTTTGATGACATTACAACATATTTCGGTATTGCTAAAGTAATACTATACCCACCCTGAGGTCTTTTCTTTCCGGTGCAACCTGTTAAATTGCGTGGAAGACTAATTTTCCCTTTATGTTGCACTTGCGCTAAGTCTGGACAGACCAAGCCAGGTGTACATGATGATGAGTACAGATCTCTGATGGGTACATGGTGCACCATTGAGTTAAAACTGGCTATAGAAAAGGGGTACAAGGTTTGTAAAATCTTTGAGGTTTTGCATTTTGCTACACAGTCTGATGATTTGTTTTCAGACTACATTAAATTACATCTCAGGGATAAACAAGAAGCTTCTGGTTATACCTTGTGGTGTACAGACTCTGAGCAACACCAGGCATATATCAAGAAATACATAAAAAAGAAGGCATGTCTTTACGACCCAGCCACATAGATATTACCTTGCAAAAAGACAAATTTCAAAATTGTGTTTAAATTCCTTGTGGGGGAAGTTTGGTCAACATAGTAACTTGCCCAATACATGTCTAGTGTCTGACCCTTAAAAACTTTTTGAATACGCATCTTTACCGCAGTATGAGGTGTCTGCTTTAGACTTTATAGATGACAATACGGTGATGTTGAATTGGAAGTACACCAAAGATCATTACTCCAAAGTAACAAATACAAACATATAAACTGTACTCACAACTGTGTATGCTCATATTGAGCTTTACAACCTTCTGAATAGATTACAAGGATTCTGTCTTTGCCATGATACAGACTCTGTGATTTTTGTCAGTAGATAAGGAGATTGGAATCTACCACTGGATGATTATCTAGGTGAGCTGACTAGCGAATTGCCACAGGGCATGCATATAACAAGTTTGCATCTACAGGTCCAAATTCATATGGATACAGACTGTCCGATAACAAGACCTGTTTAAACATTAAAGGTATTACACTCAATGATGCTATTGAGCAACATGTCAATTTGAGAGCCTAAAAGACTTGGTCTTAGATTACCCTTTAAACCTCGAAGGTATTGATCAGAAAAAATTGTGATACATCAAGCTGATATAGTCAGATTTAAAAAGTATTGGCAGATTTAAACCCGCACCCTACAGAAAACACAAAAGTGCATTTACACTAAAAGAAAGCTAACAGATAACTATATAACCTTACCGTTAGGATATTAATATGGCCACTCACCTGCAGCATCCCTTTTCATGTATTTTAGCCGGTCCCTCCAATTCGGGGAACTCTTGTGGGTGACCTCTGTTAACCTTGCTGTCTACCGCAGACTGCAGATTCCCACCATACACAATAATGGGGATTTCATGCCTCATTATTGACTATGTGCACTGCTTGATTGGCAGGCAGAGAGCACACAGCCAATCAGGAAAGTGCTGTGACATAGCGCTCCCTGATTGGCTGGTGAGTCCCCAAGTGACAGGATAAACAAGGGATCCCTGTATTCGGAGAAAGGGAATCCATGTACACACAAGGATTTCCTTAAGTTTGCGTGGACTGGGTTTTTTCCCTTTTTTTTTTATTTTATCACCTATGGATGCCTACATGGAATGAATAGGACCAATCTACAATGGAGTAGATGAGTATAGGATTTTTTTTTACAGTTGCCCTAATGGATTCTACTGGAGAAGTGGACGTGAATGGTGGCGTGGAATGTAGGTAAGTATGTGTATGTATGTGAGTGTAAGTGTGCAACAGTGATTTATTAAAGTTTTACTTTCATGGTGTGTGTATATTGTCTTTATTTGAATATTTATTTTGTTGTGGAACTACAGGTACCAGCGGAACCTTTAATGCCCTGCATGCTAGTACTTGTGGTTCTCCGAGTACCAGCATGCGGAGAGGCTTGCTGGGACTGGTAGTCCAACAGCAAAAGATAATATTTATTTATTTCTACACAAAAAGCTATGAAGTCACCACCCACAGCCCTGGGCTTCATGCTTGGTCCTTGGGTGCCTGGAGAGGCGGGACCCCTTTATTGACCCCCAAGGAACCCGGCCAGAAGTGACTAGTTGGGGGGTGAAGCTGCAGCTGCAGGGACCTGTATAAAAGTGTGCTCCTGCTGTGGCATTATCTCCCTAGCTAGTCGAGCCCAGTGCTTGTTCCAAAAATATGGGGGTCCCCTATGACTTTTTACCCCTTTATTTTTGGAACCAGGACCAGTCCACGAGCATGGTGCTGGATGTTAAAACACAGGGGAACCCTACACATTTCTTCCCCTGTATTTTTGCAACCAGGACCGGCTCACAGAGCCAGGAGCTAGTTAAGCATTTGGGGGGAACCTGCACGTCTTTCTCTTTTTTATTTATTTCTTAACTTTTCCTGTCAATCTCACCAGCCGGAAGCTGGTCTATTAATTGGCGAGATTTTAGTAATGTTTTAGGTCTGAGCTGTAAACTCGCATCCTATTACATTGCCCGAGTAGTATGTTTTCGATGTCAAAACATCTGCATGGGAGTTTTGGGACTGCAGGAAACATGGTCGAGTTTGCAAAATGTGCAACATACTTGCACATTTGTGCTAACTCACACTGCATTACATTTGGCCCAGGATATATGATCCTTTTCAAAAATCTCAGAGATAAATTGCAGGTGACAACACTGGGCAGGCAGATATACCCAAGTAAATGCAAATACTTTTTAGTGGCTTTTGAAGATGTGACTCGTGTACTTTACGGGTGTTTACTGGTTGATTTAAGAAACAATATGCTTGACGAGTACCGTTTACAAAGCAGTTTATTTCAAGCCAACACACCTGTCGCTTATGCCATTAAAAAGCGTAGCTTTAAAAAGCAATAATTGTTCAACTTTTAGTCATTTGACATAGCGCTGTTACCAGTAAACATGTCAACCCCGATATGCCATAATTGGGCACTTTTAAAAACGTTGATAAATGCATCACCAACCCAAAGAAATGCTATTTTCTCCACAGCTTCTCCACAGCCATTTGTGAGATAGCCCTCAACACACTTAAAGGTAAAATACCATTGTCACAACAGCAACTGAGGTACCTTAAAAATAAGTGCTATTGGTAAAAACAAAGAGTTTGGTGAAACAATCCGGCGGAATGAATGGCTCACTGCTTGGTTTTGCTTTTCCATTAATAACGGGTCTACTGACTAACCGATGATGGAATACACTGAGAAAATTTATCTGGTGCCTCAGCAACAGATAGAACATTTCCACAACAATCTGAGTAACGATGACATACGTAAAACAGCCACAAAAGGTCTAGATGTAGAGATCATAAACATACTACAGGATAACAATTTATCAGAACATGATAAGGCAAAGCGTTACACAGCTGTGCTACAGAAATATCCAGTGTTGAGTAAGCAGACTGATAGGGAAATGGCAACTTTAGCTCTCTTAACACCCAAAACAAACGCTGTTCATCAAACAACTAGCTCTGAGCAGCCGGATGCTTCCGATGCTGTTTATCATAAGTTCTGGATTGTGTTAATGCAAGGTATAGGAAAAACAGTGATATACTATTGAGCAAAATTATACACTCTAAACACATCACAACCTGGAATGCTAAAGGTGAGTTTCTGTATAAAGGTGCCAGGTTCCAACATATTGGATATAATAAGAAGCATCACGCAAAACCACAGCGTGACTAGGTGCAAGATTCCGAATGTTTGGCATGAATTTATGCATACTATGGCTGAATTAAATATACCATCCACCGTAGCTTGTAATGCATCAAATAGGTTGGACCAAGACCATTTAAAAGCAGAAATATGTGCTGCACCTGATGATGGTGTAACAACTACAGTAGTGCAACAACCCATTAAAAAAAATACATTTAAATGGTTACTTACTGCCTAGGAAAAGAGCTGTAGATCTGTTTCAGGAAACCCCGGGGTTAAGTCTATAACATATACCTATTTTATGTTGTTATTTTGCGCATTAAATTTGTAAGTGTCATTATTTTGTACCAGTTTATTTGAATTGTATTGTGTTAAAACTAAAATGCTTCAAGAACTTCTCATATTTATAATTTTTACACAGAAGAATATAAATTAAATGCTTTGTTATAAATGCCTTGCTAAAATTCTGCATCAGCTATGTATCTGTAAATATACCTTTATGTTACAATAACATATGTTTATGATTTACAAAAGACTGCAATTTTTTCTTTGAGATAACATAGTGTTTCTAATCAGTGATTTAGAAGAACTCAACAAAAACAAAAAATACAATTTAAAAATATGGCTGTTTATTATAAATTCATTATAGATATGACGCAGTGTACATAAAAGATTTCAAACACAACGATGATTACAAAAAGTTACACATTTCTGTATATATTTTTAAGAATAATGACTCAAACAATGCCTTCTTGGCATGTGTCTTACAAAAGTTGAAACTAAAGGATCATTACATTTTGTATCAAAACTAAAATGGTTGAAGAACTTCTCATATTTGTAATTTTTACACATGAAAAATATAGAGGAAATACAATATTGACCGCATAGATCGCTTGAAAAGTCTTGTAGCTGGTGATTTTGGTGATAAATACTTTTTGAATTAAAATGTAAAAAACTAATTATATTGTTTGAAAAAATAACACTGTCTGGTGAGAGGCCATAAGAATAAAAAAAATAGCAAACACCTGACTCATTAACATAAACAGCCAACCAGTGTTCACCCGGCTGCGCACTATTATACGTATTGATTACAAATGCACAAGGGTACTGCAACAGTTTACTGGTAGGCAACATATCACATGAATAGGTGCTTTAAAAACATGCCATGTGCTTGGTTCTGCATACAGAATATAATTTATCTGTAATATGTTTATTTTTAATCTGCATGACAATTATCATTAAAATATGTGTTAAAATATTAAAATAGAATATTTCATGTACAGGTAATCATACAGCACATCACACCTTTCATTAATCTCAATATTATCAAATATAACATATATCACATTGATAGTACAGTCCAACGCTTCTGCAAAGCAAATTCAGCACGTAGATTGCCTGTTCTTATTAGTGATAGGTGTTCCACACATTCCTGTTAAAGTGACAGATCAAAAGCAAATAGAGTGTAACCACCGAGGTACTCTTTGCAGTCAGTCAGTATACCAGAATCTGATTTCTGCTTATTTGTGTTCTGTATGAGCGACATGTAGTCACACACTGCATTACTGTGTTCAAAGTCCGGTTGAAATGGTTTGGCCGGATGTGGTGTTCCATTCAAGTAAAGAGATGCAGATTCACAGCAGGAAATTTTTTAGCAGTTGGGCAAAACCATGTGCACTGCAGGGGAGGCAGATATAACATGTGCAGAGAGAGTTAGATTTGGGTGGGTTATTTTATTTATGTGCAGGGTAAATACTGGCTGCTTTATTTTTACACTGCAAATTAGATTGCAGATTGAACACACCACACCCAAATCTAACTCTCTCTGCACATGTTATATCTGCCTCCCCTGCACTGCACATGGTTTTGCCCAACTGCTAACAAAATTCCTGCTGCGATCAACTTGGAATTACCCCCTTTGTTGTCTACAAATGATGCTATAACTGTTTTTGCAACTTTACCTTAAAACAGATTTTCTAAATTAAACAGTCTACTTTTCATCCCAACACGGTCAATTGCATATTTTGCATTACCATTTAAAAAAGCCTACGCATGTCCGATCCGACCAGCCGGTGAGGTCTGCACTCTTTACACAAATGTGGATTTTAAAGGCATCAACCTCCCCTGACATTAAGCAGAATGAATCTTTGTTTCTGGTAAGTTTAATCTTCAAATAAACAGCGCTTAAAATTAGTTTACTGTATGTTGGTGAAAAAGGGTGCAGTGCAAAGGACCTAGTAATTCAACTGTGCGACTCTGCGCTGTTGCTCCTGTTCATTTTATAAAAACCTGTATTTGCTCCGTCCAGAGCCCGGTTGTTATGTTCACCAGCCACATCTTTGTAAAATAAGCCTGTGGTATGCTTTGTTGATAGAGCATCCGAGCTATAATTCAATATAGTTTCAATATAGGCTTGATAGACATAAAAGTTGTTGGATTATAATATGAGTCTGTCGCCCAAAGTCACATCCACCTGGCTGAATAATTTCGCTATGGGGTAATTAATAAGGGCGACCCGCGCTCCTTGGAGTATTGGGTTTTCATCGGGCCGGACAATGTTACACGTCACATATAGCAGCGTGTTGTTCAGATCGAAGTAGTGTTGGCTGCCATAAAAAATTCAAGCGTCGCTGGCTCAGATAACGCAACTAGTGGTTAAACTTTGATGAATAGGCTTTTTTCTATGCTGGTTTGTGCTGGGGGTACATCAAAAGGTCCAGTTCTGATATTGCGCATTCAACAGACATGAGGGGTCATTCCAATTTGATCGTAGCTGTGCTAAATTTAGCACAGCTATGATCAGGCACTCAGACATGCAGGGGGATGCCCAGCACAGGGCTAGTCCACCCCGCATGTCAGTGCCGGCTACCCCCGTAGAAGTGCAAAAGCATCGCACAGCGGCGATGCTTTTGCATTTGAGGAGTAACTCCCGGCCAGAGCAGCTCCTGCGGCTGGCCGGGAGAACCTCTTCGCTGCCCCTGGACGCAGCAGCTGCGTGTGATGTCACGCAGCCGCTGCGGCCCGCCCCCCCATACCCCCTCCCCGCACGGTCTGGCCACGCCTGCTTTGGCCGGACCGTGCCCCCAAAATGCCGCCCCCTCTCGCCCAGCGACCGCTTGTGCCTGTCAATCAGGCATAGGCGCTCGCTAGGGAACGACAGCCTTCGGCCATTTGGCATAGGCCGGCGCACTGCGGCGCATGCGCAGTTCCGACCTGATTGCTGCGCTGCGATAAACTGCAGCAAGCGATTGGGTCGGAATGACCCCCATGGTGTGTATTAAAGACATGTTGTTTAAAAAATCTCACCAACCCTTTGCGATGACTTTCTTTTTTTATTTAAGTTGCAATGTCTCCGGATTTTTTTAAAAGCGGAATATTCCAAGGTGGAAATGGTATAGCCAGCTTCTGATTTCTTTTAGCCACGCCTTTCCTTGTATATATTAAACCTGAACCATCTTGATTTGATTGATTCGGCTCATGTAATTTATTCATAACAGCCATTATAGAATGCCCAATAACATCTTTTGTGATATTATGCACCACGCTAGACCTCTTCAGAAAAGAGGCACCGCTTTTCTGAACAGGCTTCGAAAAATGCTGCAGAAAACACAACCGTACATGTATGCGCTGCCATGGAACCCCCGTAAACCATTACCGACTTTATAATACTGCACGTAAAGGGCCAGATCACCATTGTTTTTATCAATGACCAGACCGGCTAATAAAAATCAGCATTGCACCATCTAAAGTGTACTGCAGTTTCAAGATCGCTTTTCCAAACTTAAATGCATTGTTCTCGTTCTGGTCATTCTTTGGGCCTATTTCAGACCTGATCACAAAAGCAAAATCTTTCTCTAATGGGCAAAACCATGGCCCTCATTCCGAGTTGTTCGCTCGCAAGGCGAATGTAGCAGAGTTACACACGCTAAGCCGCCGCCTACTGGGAGTGAATCTTAGCTTCTTAAATGTGCGACCGATGTATGCGCAATATTGCGATCACAAACGAGTTAGCAGTTTTTGAGTAGCTTCAGACTTACTCTGCCTGTGCGATCAGTTCAGTGCTTTTCGTTCCTGGCTGACGTCATAAACACACCCAGCCTTCGCCCAGGCACACCCACCGTTTCCCCGGCCACTCCTGCGTTTTTTCCGGAAACGGTAGCGTTTTCAGCCACACGCCCCTAAAACGCCGTGCATCCGCCCAGTAACACCCATTTCCTGTCAATCACAATGCGAACGTCGGAGCGATGAAAAAGCCGTGAGTAAACTTACTTTCTTCATAGTAAAGTTACTTGGCGCAGTCGCAGAGCGAACATTGCGCATGCGCACTAAGAGAATTCTCACTGCGATGCGATGAAAATCTCCGAGCGAACAACTCGGAATGAGGGCCCATGTGCACTACAGATGGGGCAGATATAACGTGCAGAGAGAGAGTTAGATTTGGGTGGATTATATTGTTTCTGTGCAGGGTAAATTTTGTCTGCAATTTAGAATTCAGTTTGAACACACCCACTCAAATCTAACTCTCTCTGCACATGTTACATCTGCACCACCTGCACAGCACATGGTTTTGCCCATTAGAGAAATTTTTTACTGTTGCGATCAGGTCTGAATTAGGTCCTTTAGCTCTATGGCTATGGTGTCGAAATGTGCTTTGCACAAAGGTACATAGGGCCTGATTCAAACCTGATTGCTGCTGTGAGTTTTTGCAGTGGTCTGTGATCAGATGGTCGCCACCCATAGAGAGTGAAAACCCGCCCCGTGCAAGTGTGCGTATGCATGTGTACACTGTGCGAAAACTTTGCCAGACAGCGGACATCTGCAAATCCGTTCACAACTCACTCACCATCAAATGATTTTTCCAGTCGGTGCGTAGCCCAAGACTTACTCCTACAGTGCAATACAAACAGGCTGATCGGGGCCGGAGCTGACATCACACACCCTCCCTGAAAACGCTTGAGAACACCTGCCTTTTTCCTGACACTCCCAGAAGACGGCCAGTTACCACCCACAAACTCTTCCTGTCAATCACCTTGCGCACACCTAGCAATCAAAATTTTCGCACCATCCTGATGCTATTTGGCAGCACGCATGCAGTGCATATGCATGCACAGTCATTCGATAATCGGCCACTGTGCAATTTCGCACAGCAGCAATCAGGTGTGAATCGTGCCCATAATCCAGTTTCTCATATCGGATTGTGACCATCTTACTGCTATGGCCCTTCATTTCAACAGTGCGAATCAGTGGTGCATAACTATCGCCGACCCTCTGGTATTCGATAATGTCTGTGTACACGTACAATATATATTGACCACCGTTGATGTCGGTGCATGGGCTCTAAACCCAGGACCCTTGTCAGTTTAGCGCTGGCGGTTACCTGATGCATCAGCTTACTGTCGAACGATACAGTTCGCTCAAGCAGATCGTACAATAGTCTTAATCCACCCTCCAGTTTCTGTTGCGCTATTTCTGCATTGATTACACTCAGTAGCGAGTCGATAGTTTCTTAAAAAATGGGTTTAATGCACACATTCGTAAGACTAACCACAGGCAGGGCCGTAACTACGTGTGTGCCAGGTGTGCCTGGCACACTGCGCAGTTGCCCTGAAGGCGCAACGGCCAGCGGCATGTAATGAGTCAAATTGACTCATTACATGCCGCCTCTGTTGTGTGCCGTGCGCTGCACTGGAGAGGAGAGAGCAGCAGCTGCGCCGGGCAGTGGAGAAGGAGGGGGACTGGAGCCGCAGCAGCGCTATGTCATTGGTAGTAAGCGGGGGATGCTGCCTGCTGCAATGTGTATAAAGGGGGATAACGTCTGCCATAATGTGTAAAAAGGGGGACTGGCTGCCGCAATGTGTAAACGCTGTCTGCTGTAATGTGTAAAAAAGGGGGACGCTGTCTGCCGTAATGTGTAAAAAAGGGGACGCTGTCTGCTATAATGTGTAAAAAGGGGACGCTGTCTGCTGTAATGTGTAAAAAAGGGGAACGCAGTCTGCCGTAATGTGTAAAAAAGGGGAAGCTGTCTGCCGTAATGTGTAAAAAAAGGGGATGCTGTCTGCCATAATGTGTAAAAAGGGGGCGCTGTCTGCCGTAATGTGTAAAAAAGGGGACGCTGTCTGCTATAATGTGTAAAAAGGGGACGCTGTCTGCTGTAATGTGTAAAAAAAGGGAACGCAGTCTGCCGTAATGTGTAAAAAATGGGACGCTGTCTGCCATAATGTGTAAAACAGGGGACGCTGTCTGCCATAATGTGTAAATAGGGGACGCTGTCTGCCGTAATGTGTAAAAAGGGGACGCTGTCTACCGTAATGTGTAAAAAGAGGGACTGTCTGCTGTTATGTATAAAAGGGGCAATACCTGGTGTAGTGGCGCTACTGTGCAGCGTAATTTGAATAATGGAGACTACTGTGCATCGTAGTATGAATTGCTATTATTTTGTGGCCGTGCCCCTTCCCCATGAAGCCACGACCCTATATATTTTTTGCGCGCCTACGGCACACACTGTCCCATCTTGCAGGGGGGGGCACCAATGCAGTTTCTTGCACACAGCGCTAAAATGCCTAGTTACGGCACTGACCAAAGGGGTAGTTATCAGGCCGCGCCATGTTATTTGCAGCATACAATCATGTATATCCAAAGTATTCCATGTGTGTGGGTATTTTATCTCTGTAAGGGCTACTTCCCATTCACCATTTAAGTCTATAACCTTTGCCAGCTTTGCCGTGTACTTAGAAATCTTATTATGCAAAAATGTGTCTGCTGAAGCATTACCCGGCAATGTTATGTAAAATGACAGTTGACAGTTTTATATATCTTTTATCTTTGATGCATCGACCCAACTGTTAAATTTTGCAAGGTACAGTAACAGTGCTACTTGACTAATGCGTGTTTCCGACCTCTGGCTGTCTTATTTTTTAAAATCTTTTCTACTTTGTAAATTCTATTATAGTTTTTTTGGATGCTATGAAGCTCCTTGGGATAAAACCTGCCTGTAATATCTTAGCTGTAGAGATACACCAGTATATCAAGTGGCTTAAGCACTTTAGTGTTCACATTCCGTATTACAAATATTTCCTCAGAAAAATTCTGTTCATAGCCTCTCTGAAATATATCCTTATATTTGGAAATGCATACATGTTCAACAATGGCTAAACGTTGTGGCCTTTTCTTAGTTCTTCTTGAAAATTCTCAAAGCATTAGAAGGCCTAACTTCGCACGGCATACACTTAGGGGGCCATTCCGAGTTGATCGCACGTAGCAACTTTTTGCTGCCTCTGCAATCAACTAGACGCCACCTAAACATTTTGTGCAGTTTCTGAGTAGCTTTCAAGTTACTCACCCGCTGTGATGTCTTCAGCTTCTCCGGTCCCGGAATTGACGTCATACACCCGCCCTGCAAATGCCTTGACACGCCTGGGTTGGACTCACCACTCCCAGAAAATGGTGAGTTGCCGCCCCGGAATGCCTTCCTGCTGTCAATCTTCTTGCGATCGCAGCAACGATCGCTTTCTTCGTTCTTCTTGTCGTTGCCCAGCGACGACCATCGCTGGGCAATGATGTGCCTGCGCATTGCGGCTGCTGCGCATGCGCAGAGCCACCCCGTTCACACCGCTGCGAAAAACAGCAGCGTGCGAACGGGTTGGAATTACCCCCTTAATCCTTTTATGGTAAGTGTTATTACAGGTGTATCTGAAATCCTGTAAACATCTATTGTAACAGGGTCACCGTTAAAGTCAGACTGAGGACACAGTAGGCAGCATACAGAGTTTGTGCGAGTATTTAATGGCATACCGGCAGCAAACAAACTTAACACCAAAAAAAGAAATACGTTTTCCAATCCGCGGACCGTATGCACCGTCTTTCAGTGGCACTGATTGTCCAAGTCCCTAGCACTAGGTGAAACATTTCCTACTCGCTGGCTGCTTATCAGCACCAGTGTGTCGAGCAGTAGATTTATCAGGGTTTAAATCCCTGCCAGTACAATTAGACCAATTCTCAGCTGTGGCTGGGAAGGTCCGAAAACCTGGACCAGAGCCATGTGGTTGAGAGCCCACCCTTCTCTCCCTCAACCACACCTCAGAGCCCCTATCCGGGCTTTGCAATGAACCAAGTTCTTTTACCTGTCTGCAAAGCACTTTCTCTGAGGCTGGACAGCTTTTCTTTAACCCTCTACAGGGAAGTTGTGACCAGGAAAATACTGCATTCCCTGGTGAAATTAACCCTGTCTCACCACACTATATATATCTGTAAGTATTCTGAGCTGTGAAACAGCACCACAAAAGTGTTTTTAAGTCCTGTTAAAATGCTCTATAACAGCCGCTTTCACATCATTTTTGGTTGTGAATTGTTGTATACCATATTTTTTTAGGATCCTGTTTAGAAACTCTTTTCCTTGATCAGTTTGCAACTTCTTTGGTACAATACAAATCTAGTAGCTCTCCTATCACCAAGACACTTATTGGATCACGACCAAACACCCTCTCCTTACAGACCAATGTCATTTTGTGAATCAGATAGGGGCATAATCTAATTAGCTTCAACTGCTCCTTCAATTCACTAGATTATGTATAAGTAAGGGTATCTGGTGAGCAACCTCTATACAGGTGAAATACGTGTGTAGTTACTCACCCTCAGATACTTACCTTGGCATATAAGCTCCAACATAGAGGACCGGCTCTCGATTACCAGTAAAACTGGTACCAATTCTATCTTTACTATATATATTTTTTGGGCTAATCTATGTGATATATTCATGCATTTAGTCTGTAGCATAATGCCACACATATACAAACACATTCACTGACACAGAGTTACAAATTATAAATCACTGTGTATGTCCTCAGGAGGGACTCTCATTGTGCGGTTGTTCCCTCATGCCCTGCACTGGTTTTTTGATAACAGAGTGTGGGATGGCACTCCTGCTGAAAATCAGATCCTTCATACTTTACTATCTTCTCTCATCCCTGATCCTCTCAGCTGTAGAGATGTAGTTATGTGACCGACAGTCACGTAACCTCCCCCTACATCCCACCCCCTCACAATCCTGACAGTCAGCACACCGACCAACAGGGACTCTTCCGAGCCCGCAGCGTGGCGATCGCAGCATGGCGAGCACAGAATCCCCGCCGGGATTCCGCTACCAGGATCCCAGCATTGATATTCTGACCGCCGGTCATGCATACCACACCCCAGCTGTAATCTCACCCTCCAATTAACTGCCTTTCAAGGCACACTGGAGGACAGTAGAAACAAAAGAGTCCTTTGTGACTACATGTATACATTTTATGGTTAGAGGAATTTGGACCTCTTTATTATGTGCACAGAGACAATGGTGAAACTCCAACAAATTCTACCATAATGAATTGGGAATATGTATTGTACTGTGTGACTTTTCTTTCTTCCTTTTGGATATATACAGTGTCGGACTGGTGCTCGAAGGGCCCACCCGGGAATGCAGCGATAGTGGCCCATGCTTAGAGGCTTGGCTAACCATTAGTGCATGTTCTGGGCCCCTTGATATATATATATATATATATATATATATAGATATATAGATATATATATATAGATATATATATATACATATATACAGTGGGGCAAAAAAGTATTTGGACAGCCACCGATTGTGCAAGTTGACCCACTTAAAAAAATGAGAGACGTCTGTAATTTCCATCATAGGTACACTTCAACTGTGAGGGACAGAATCTGAAAAAAAAATAAACAGGAAATCACATTGTATGAGTTTTAAACAATTTACTTGTATATTCTTGTGGAAAATAAATATTTGGACACCTACCAAGCAGCAAGATTTCTGGCTCTCACAGACCTGTTACTTCTTCTTTAAGAAGCTCTTCTCTCCTCCACTCGTTACCTATATTAATGGCACCTGTTTAAACTGGTTATCTGTATAAAAGACACTTGTCCAGTGGACAATGTCCACACCCTCAAACAGTCAGACTGCTACCTCTCCACCATGGCCAAGACCAGAGAGCTGTCTAAGGACACCAGGGACAAAATTGTAGAGCTGAATAAGGCTGTGATGAGCTACTTGACAATAGGCAAGCAGCTTGGTGAGAAGAGATCAACTGTTGGCGCAATTATTAAAAAAATGGAAGAAATACAAGATCACTGACAATCTCCCTCGACCTGGGGCTCCATGGAAGATCTCACCTAGTGGGGTATCAATGATCTTGATAACGGTGAGGAATCAGCCCAGAACTACACGCGGGAACCTGGTCAAAGACTTCAAGAGAGCTGGGACCACAGTCACAAATGTTACCATTAGTAACATACTACAACGTCATGAATTGAAATCCTGCAGCGCCAGAAAGGTCCCCCTGCTTAAGCCAGCACATGTCCAGGCCCATCTAAAGTTTGCCAATGACCATCTGGATGATCCAGAGGAGGATTGGGAGAATGTAATGTGGTCAGATGAGAGCAAAATCGATCTTTTTGGTATAAATTCCACTCGCTGTGTTTGGATGGAGAAGAATGATAAATGGCATCCCAAGAACACCATACCCACTGTGAAGCATGGGGGTGGAAACATCATGCTTTGGAGCTGCTTTTCTTCAAAGGGGACAGCATGACTGATCCGTATTAAGGAGAGGATGAATGGGGCCATGTATCATGAGATTTTGGGCAAAAACCTCCTTCCCTCAGTAAGAGCATTGAAGATGGAACGTGGCTGGGTCTTCCAGAATGACAATGACCCCAAACACATGCCCGAACCACAAAGGGGTGGCTCCGTAAGAAGCAGTTCTAGGTCCTGGAGTGGCCTAGCCAGTTTCCAGACCTCAGCCCAATAGAAAATTTGTGGCGCTTCATAACCAGCCAGCTCGCCTAAAATGTATGAAAACAATTTTGTGAGATGTGAGGTGATCAAAATTGACTGTAAAAGACTGGAAATTAATGTTGTTGAGGATAATAATACTGTACGAACGAAAACAGGCCAAAATGTTGTGATTTTAGCTGTTTTTATGATTTTTGTCAAAAATACAGAAACAAAATCACAACACACAAGGGCAATTTTGGCACAAAGCCAAATACAGATCCAAAACATGAGGGATATACAGATCCAACACCAAAACCAAAATACGGGGATCAGTGCACATCTCTGATGTTATCACACAGTCCTTAAAGCACCACACACCTTTTATCTACACTTCTATCTATCTTCTGGTCTGCTGGCAACCAAGGGGTCTATTCATTAAGCAGTGAAAAGTGTGGAAACGTGAACCAGTGGAGAAGTTGCTAATGTCAACTTCTCCACTGGCTCACTTCTCTACACTTTTCACTACTTCATGAATATAGCCCCAAATCCCTGTCATGACTGTGGTTTTTGTGAACCTGGCGTGTATGTGTATATTTCGCTGGTCTGTGGGAATCAGTGGGATGAAGTAGTAAGGAGCATTCCCTGACCGGGGGTCGAACCCGGGCCTCGGCAGAGGGAGCTGTATCCTGACCACTGGATCACCAGGGACTTGGTGTTGATAGCAGGATGGTGAATGTATTGGTGAGAATAAACTGGATATACTGTCACAGGAGTGTTTGTGTACCTAAGGTTACTATGAAACAGGTTCTCTGGAGTTACACATATCTAAGGGAAGAGCTGACGACGTTGAACCGGACTGGTTACCGGTGAGACTGGAACTGGGCTGGTACTGGCGAGATTGAGAACCAGGTTGGTTACCAGTGAGACTGAGAACCGCCCTGGGTATGGGTAAAACTGGAAATGCAACTGTATGTAGAACAATGGTGGTCATTCCGAGTTGATCGCTGGCTGCATTCGTTCGCTGTGCAGCGATGAGGCAAAAAATCGGCACTTTTGCACATGCGTATGCAGCGCAAAGCGCATGCATGATGTACTATTACAATGAACTATGTAGTTTCACACAAGGTCTAGCAAAGCTTTTCAGTCACACTGCTGGCCGCAGAGTGATTGACATGAAGTGGGCATTTCTGGGTGTCAACTGACCGTTTTCAGGCAGTGTTCAGAAAAACACAGGCGTGCCAGCAAAAACGCAGGCATTGCTGGGCGAATGCAGGGTGTGTTTGTGACGTCAAAACAGGAACTGAACAGTCTGAAGTGATCGCAAGCGATGAGTAGGTCTGAAACTACTCTGAAACTGCCCAAAAAAATTTGTAGCCCCTCTGCGATCCCTTCGTTCACACTGCTGTGAAGCTAAAATACACTCCCAGTGGGCGGCGGCATAGCATTTGCACGGCTGCTAAAAACTGCTAGCAAGCGAACAACTCGGAATGACCACCAATGACTGTGGCTGTGACTTTAAAACAAGGCTGAAGATGAACTGAAGACTGTTGCCATGTCTTTAAAATGAGACTGAAGAATACTGCAGCTGTGTCTTTAAGACGAGGCTGAAGTATACTGTGGCTGTGTCTTTAAGACGAGACTGGTGAATACTACGGCTGTGGCTTTAAGACGAAACTGAAGAATACTGCGGCTGTGGCTTTAAGACGAGACTGAAGAATACTGTGACTGTGGCTTTAAGATGAGACTGAAGAATACTGCAGCTGTGGCTCCAAGACGAATCTGAAGAATACTGCAGCTGTGGCTCCAAGAAGAGGATGGAAGAATACTGCAGCTGTGGCCTTAAGATGAGACTGATGAATACTGCGGCTGTGGAATTAAGACGAGACTGAAGAATACTGTGGCTGTGGCTTTAAGACGATAATGATACTGGATATAGCTGCTAACACAACTGTAATCCAGATTGGGTAGCAAAAAAGCAGAGTTTTATAGGAACCAAGGTAAAAGTGTTACCCATTAGGGAGCTAAGCTACTAAGCTCACACAGGGCTGTGTGACACAAGGAACTGGCAGATTCTGTAAGACAAGTCTCATGACTTCTACTTCCTGGTCCTTGGTGATTGGTGAGCAGAGTCAGGTGATTCAGAGAGTCTCAGGCTGGCACAGGATTGGATAGCTCCAGGTCAGGTGATCAGACCCTGTCATGTCAGTACTCCAGATTAGGCTTTGATGTGTGAGGCCTAGCACACCGAAAAAAAACACTGAAGCCTGAACTTCTATAAAATAACAGAGGATGCTGGCTTTTAGGACTAAACTCCATATTGTTGAGCACAGTAGAGAATGTATCTGGTGACCACTGGAGTCAGAGAGGCATATAGTATAATGACAACAATGATTGCTGTGCAGGCACAGCATAGAGAGACCTGCTGAATTTAGATTCACACAGAAGGTTAATCACCACAGGTGGAGCTCGTTAACTCTTAGCTTCCAGGCAGAGAACTCAGCACTCAGGAAACTCATGGCAGTGGCAAGCTGTTTATCCCAGTGAGCAGAAAAGGGGTGTGGTATAAAAGATAGACAGTGTCTAGTTAGACAGTCAATAGATAGACACCACATGTTAGACAGACATTAGGTCGACAGGGTCAAAAGGTCAACATTAAAAAGGTAGACAGTACAAAAGGTCGACATGGTCAAAAGGTCGACATTAAAATGGTAGACACCATGTTATTTGCATTTTTGTGGTTTGTGTGGATAGTTTTGTCATCTGGGAACCCCAATTGTAGAAAGGCATACCCTCGTGGGGCTCGCTTTGCTCACTGCGCTTCAGGCTCGGTGGCTTGCTGCGCTCGCCACAAGGTTTATGACCAACTCTATGCCGACATGGACAGAGGAGGTATGAAATAGTCCAAAAACATGTTAAATAAAAAAAGTCTATCTTTTTTGTCAACCATTTTCATGTCGACCTTTTGACCCTGTCGACCTCCTTTGACCCTGTCTACCTTTTTCATGTCAACCTTTTGACCCTGTCAACCTAATGTCTGTCTAACATATGGTGTCTTTCTATTGGCTGTCTAACTAGACTGTCACACGCCATAGGCGGCGTTCACCGCGCTTACCCCTGCGTGCCTGCTGGTCTGTGTTGCGGCCTCCGCCTTCGTTGGTCCACGGGCTCTGGCGCCTGGTTGGCGCGGCTCCCGGCGGTTCTCCAGGGCAGGGGTGCCGCCATGACACCCGGCATCACGTGGGCGGGAGCAGGTGATGTCATCAGACTGTTTCGCCAATCCAGCAGAGGCGGGAGATTCAAAGGCAGACGCCGGGCAGCGCCTCGGCGCCTGAGTATCGTCTTTTCCCCTGAAGTGGATGCAGGTGCTTCTGTCCTTGGCGGATCTCTCTGCAGCATACCCCAGTGTCTCCGGCATTTCCAGGTGTCAGTTGTTGCACAGCTTCCAGCGTTCCCAGCCGCTGCTGGGTTCCACTGCGCTCTAGTCACCAGTGCTTTTTGGAGTCAGCGTGGGCTGCAGGTTAAACGTCGCTCTCAAGTTCTTCAAATCATCAGTGTCTTTAACCACCGCTCTCAAGTTCTTCAAATGATCAGAGTCTTAACCACCGCTCTCAAGTTCTTCAAATCATCAGTGTCTTTAACCACCGCTCTCAAGTTCTTCAAATCATCAGTGTCTTTTAACCACCGCTCTCAAGTTCTTCAGTCACCAGTATCTTTTACCGTCACTCACAAGTACTTCCTGGACATTTCTCCATACACTCCTTCTCTGTTATGTGACATTGTGTTGCTCTCTTCCTGCAATAAAGTCCTTTAATATTTTCACCAAGCTTTTCTGTCAGAGTCCTGTATGAGGAAGACCTATATCAAGCCATCCCTGTTCCGACCCAACTGTGGTTCCTCTCCCCTACCATTGGGAGAACCCCCGAGTTCACAACACCCCCAACCTAGGTCAGTGACACTAGACACTGTCTATCTATCAACCGGATACTGCAGAAAATATGCAGGATCCAGGACAGATGGCAGAGGTAAGTCACCAAATATGAGCACTACAGTCAGGATCATGACAATCCCTACTTCTCTGCAGCGGTCTTGTGAAGCCAGAAAGAATCATTACAGTCCATGACATGACACAACCTGCACTAACACTAGTTACCTGCTAAACAATCCACTTTCTCTTAACTTCAGCACATAATAAAAAAGTTTTTTACAAATTCAGAGGGAGTTGCAAACTAACAAATTAAATTACATACATTTGCTTCTGCAACAGGTTTCCAAAGTGTAGGCATAATTATCTCTGTACTACCCCTTTCAGATAAGAGACACGTGAATTTGCCAGGTCTAGCAAGCAGCAAATTCCCAGGTCTCAGTCTGACCATGGTAAAAATCAGGGTCAGGGACCCTGGACGTTTGTTTTCACACTAAGCAAGATCTGAGGTTTCTACGCATTCATGTGCAATAACCTGGGATTTTGCTGCAAGTGCGAAAGGGGTACAATACAGGGTGAACTGCAGACTTGAGTATTAAGCTTGGATTCTGACAGTGTAGTATTATTTACTGTAGAGTCTGTCTTTCAGACTTTGGGCACATTTAATTTCTTCACACAAAGAAAACAGTATTTTGAGTTTAACGTCCTTTTAATCCTGGGAAGCTCTGTAAATATGCTGAAGACACTGCATAATTGCTTGCCAGTTTCTTCATGAAGTGTAGCTTATGATCCCAGCTACAATTAATTTTTAATGTAAGACTTTGAATTCGTTTGGTTTTAGTGTTGAGTCTGGAGAATGTTTATTCATTATTCTTCCTTATATGCTGATTATTGTGTACAGAGAGAGATAAAGATGTTTAAAGAGTTCAAAGATTCTAAATATGGAGTAACTACATAGTATATAGACTGCACACTTTCCTGCATAATATTGACAGTCTGCCATCTAATTAAAAGTTGAAAGATAACAGAAGATGTGAGAGTATTAGTAGACATTATGCAGACAGGTTTGTTTTTGTGAAAGAAATGCTGATATAAGCTTGAAGTTTAAATTGAAGAAAAAGTTTAATAACTGTATACTGCAGCATTGTGCAATGTCCTGTTATGCTGATGAAATATCATAGTTGGTGTTTTG
Organism: Pseudophryne corroboree; assembly: GCF_028390025.1. Classification (NCBI taxonomy): domain Eukaryota; kingdom Metazoa; phylum Chordata; class Amphibia; order Anura; family Myobatrachidae; genus Pseudophryne; species Pseudophryne corroboree. The sequence continues at coordinate 320,491,944 of NC_086445.1, read as the reverse complement.
TCTGCACATTTCTATTCCTAATCTGATCACATAATGTCATAGAGTGTAGGGTTCCGACCCATAAACAGAGTGCGATTAGTGGTACCTAAGCAGTGTCGGACTGGGTATGAAGGGCCCACCAGGAAATGCCATCAGAGAGGGTAGGGCCAGCCACTGGAGAGGGACTTGGTCAACCACTAGAAAGGACATTCAAAGAACAGAGACACTTTGTAAAGGAGGGGACAGGTGTATAGCTGCACCACCCACTTTGATTGGTAGGAGGACTAATCTTGGTGTAGTTTCCATAGAAATAAACCAAGTTATTCCTTAATCCATCAAGTTACTAACCCTAAGAGTAAGACGTGAAGCCTTTAGACATTGGGGCCCATCAGGGATTTCCCCTGTATACCTGTGGTCCATCTGTGTACCTAAGTAGCCAATAAAGTGGGTCTCTAACTTTGGTTGTGTTTATGAGAGGTATTAATACTGTTGTGTGCAGATAAAATTTATCATACCATAGATCGGAGCGCTCCTACAGATGCCCGGCTTTCAACTGTGACCCCCAGCTCCTTTCTGCTTTATTGTCAGATTTCATTCTCATAGTTTGTAACACTTTTTTTTTTTTTAAATGCTTCCTGGTATGCTACTAAACATAGGTGTCTATGTATTTGATGAAAAGTATTGATTAACGTTTTTAGAATAAAAAATAGAAATAAAAGGTTCCATTTTGGCTTGGATCCTCCCACAAGTTCAGGTCTGAGATTGAGGAAACAATGAGAATGTCTAGATTATTTCTAATAAATATTTAAAATGCCAGCATTAATATATGCTGCGGACACAAGGCGCATGTTATTACCATATACGATAAAAGTGCGCTGTACATCGCAAACACTACATCCCTTAAGAGAAAACAAGTACTCACACACATGTCGGCTGAGGTCCAACGCTCAGAGATATATATATATATATATTATACTAAAAGGGTATGAATACAATATAACATATGTACAGTATATACATGGTTACAGAGTTACAATTACACAGGAAGCAGATGTAGTTACATTAAGGATCAATTACAGCCACAGCCAGCATACATTACCCTTTCCCTCAATGCACAGTCCTCTCCATCTTTGAATCTGCCTCAACAGCAACTAAACAACAGCAAACAGCACTTCTTGGGTGAGGGGAATTAACTGTGTATTGGGGGAAGTACATGTCTGGGACTGAGTCTTCTGTTATTGGTCCAGGGGAGGGAAATCTCTCATTCGTGATGTGCAATTGGTCAGTTCATATGCAAGCAACGTCCTGCTTGAAGATTACATCATAGGGGTTAGCCACTGGTTGTCTTTCAGGAAGTTCTTTGTTCACTTTTGAATTGTGGCTTCATATTCATACATTTGGTCATAACTAATCGTTGCAATGTGCTACACTCTTCCCACGGCTATCAAATTAACACACCCCTTCACCTGATTATTTTGACACCAAGCATGACATGTTTATCTTGTTCCGTTCCAATAATTCATATATATCTGATGTTATAACTCTATTATATAAATACATTATAATGTCTGGTGCTTGACATGTTTAATTTACGTGTGGTATGAAATATGTGATGAATATATCTTTGTGGCTTGTCTGTGTGAATGCGTATGCTACCATATATCGCTGTGCACGCTGCGTGTATGCTCACGCACAGTGACCCATCTGTTTGGAGTTTACATGTGCTGTGTATGTCATATTTTTTACTTCGACAGTCCACCCTTTGACAGTAGACAATAACTGTCATAACTGTCACACTAAACATAATAACAAAAAAATATTTCAAACACATAATCGGTGACCTAGAAACAGTATGTATTCATTTCGCAAATCAGACATTGACTATATTTGGGGAAGGCAGGGAGGAGGACGGGATATCCTCTATATGCACTCAGCGGTCATGGGACCACTGGTTGGGTGTGGGATGACATTCAACCTATAGAGTATGCTGGGACAGTGCTATGGCCTATAATGTCTAATTTGAACGAACGTTGCACACATACATGTACCTACGTCTTTGGACACTGATTTTCGGATTCGATAGAGGTTTTGCTGGGTAGAGGGAGAAAACAAACAAATCATGAAAGAGACATATAAAATTTTCATGATATATATTCCTATCACTCCCTGAACATTGTTTTCAATTTCTGGATCATATGCAAGGTCTGTTTCATCATTGAACAAGGGTTATTATTTCAGGTAGTGTCCTTCCTAGATAACATAAACCTTCGGAGTTCGGGGAGAGCCATTCATAAACTTTTCTTCCACATATATTAATGAGCTCTTTATCTGCTATGTGTGAATAGCCATTGTCTGATTGTTCCTGATTACTTCCCAATTTCCTGATTTCCTGAAATTGGTGAGATTTAAACATACCAGGGATTTATCTATGGTACTGGTGGATCTTAAGACTAGGGGGTCTAGTTATAGTATATTCCTTGTCCACCTGTCCCTTCCCCCTCCGTGTAATTCAAGTACCTCAGCTAACTCTAAGGAGGGTGGCACTAATCCTGCATTATTTTGTCTTAGAGGTACCTGTGAGCACAGCCAACATTCCGTTTGGTTTAAGACCTTACCCACTAGTGAGTGGTAATCACTCAAGGGATGTCTGTCAAATTCTGCCTTATTGCTAGACTGACATCTCTGGATGCACTCATCTTCAATTATAGGGTCACAATAACTACAAAATACAGTATTCTTCAGACAATAGCCTATCACGTTACCTCTGAACTCCGTAACTACTAGACCTTTGATTTTCTCTGGCTTTAACAAAGTGACAGGCTGATCCTGGGATCCTATAAAGACATCACTCCTTTCTCCAGAATCAGTTCCAGTCCCACACTCGACTCCTCATGAAAACCTCACTAAAATAGAATGTCCTGAAAAAAATGTTTGTCAACGGGAAAAAAAGAAATATAGAACAAAACAAATCTTGCTTATAGCAAATCCATTACGCTTGTATGTGGATGCACTGTGTGCGGACATGCAATTATACTATGACCTGTCTATAATATTTAGGAATAATTCCCTAAACATCTATATATATTAACAAGATGTATTTGTATCACTTATCTGGATTGTACTGCTTTTATGTAATTTTATCATTGGAACTATTGTGATAATTGTGGGTACTGTTGAAAAGTGACAAATTAGGACATGTAGGACATTATATTATGAATAATGTCATATGGAGGATCAACAACATGGGAAAATATATAAGTTTAATCTCGAACCTCAGTACCATGACTCCTGACCCAAAACAATATTTCTGAGAGGACCATGCTGGGCCCTGGAGTGGAGGTAGGAGAAGCAGGTACCAAATCAACCCATAAGTGATGGGAAAGATTAATCAACTCTAATCACTGTACATAAAGGCTAATGGAATTTATTGACGCACAGGAAAAGTGTGCCGTGAGATAAATATGGGTAGAGGGCACACACTGGTGAAAGAATGTTAAGATATTTGAAACATCTGGAGATTAAGAAATGTAATCAATAATATTGGAGAGAAGTATATTTAATCATGGAACTGTATAGAAATATAAACTTAAGAAGAGACACATATAAACCTTTTTCAAACTTTTTTATTTATTTCTTCACGGTTGTGAGCACCATTTATTGAATTTATTACACGATTCATTTTCACTATATATCACTATGTGATATCTATGTGCACCTAAAAATCTACTTCATTGATAACACTTTTCAAACACAATTCCCTCTCTGAGCACGAAATGCTAACATCCACATAACTGGTAATAACCAGTCTTTTTAACACACAGATATGGTATTTAATCACTATAGATGCACTTGAAATCAATTTTCCTTTTATTCATAATTTTTGCACGTAAATTATTATTATAATTATATATACAATTCCATGGACTATCTACACATATGTAAATAATCAATTATCAAATAATATAAATCACCCACTAATGCATATGAGACAAAGTGATAAAAATAAAAAATAAAAAGGTATAGATAATTAATTCCCATTAAATACCATTAAATATCAGGAAAGTCGTAGATGGATGCTTTATTCAGGAATAACATATGACTAAAAGGATATATAAAATAGCTACATTATGGAAAATACAATCAAATTCGGACATAAAGTGACATGGACATAGCATGGATTTACAGATCCCGGGACACGCTAATGTTTAATACAGGACGGGACCCGGTATTGGAAATAACAGCATGGAGAGCAGACAGGTTACTGCATCCAGACACGTCATTAATTGACTCCAACGGCCAGGATTTTGGATAGATGCAATCATGGTGCCTGATTGGAGCCGCAACAGGGAATTCACCTCTCATTGGCTATTCTGTACTACTTAGCTGTCATGGACAGCGGGCACGCACTACTATAACAGAAATAGTAGTGTGGCAATACAACAGGAAAGTCCTCACCAGTAGTGTGTAGTTGTGATGATGTTCGGTCCTTGTTATATGGATGTGGGTCCAAATAGCGTTATTTTGGCAGAGTCCTCAGAGGTCCAAGCGGTGATAAGTATTCAGTGAAAAGGTGACACAGGCTCACGCCTGACACCTTCCAAAATAGCGCTATTTGGACCCACATCCATATAACAAGGACCGAACATCATCACAACTACGCACTACTGGTGAGGACTTTCCTGTTGTATTGCCACACTACTGGGACAGTTATTCCTCCAGCGTTGTTATTACAAGCATTCGGCCCAGGGATTGTGCCACAACCCCAGGATAAGGGACATTTTAATTGTGCGGGTCCCATGGGGACATTGGATCAAGCGGCAAGTGAATAATCTCTATATGTATGGTGACTATGAGCTCATTAGTGCAGTGAGACCTATTTCGTTTAAATATTTTATTGCAATTTTAATTCATTAAATATTATTGTAATTTATTGACAATCCATCTCAGTCAGCGCTGTCTTATTTCTGTTATTCTTGTTTGTATGTATGATGTTATAGGTGTGACTAGCCTATCCAGACAGCTGCTAAATATACATTAATTGGAGCCACAGCTTGAGCGCCCCTTCCAACTCGGTTGGTTATTTCTGTTCTTGCACACGCACTACTATAACCCTGACGAAGCTTTAGAGAAAGTGAAATGCGCATAGGGTAGCTTGTGTTCCCGTTCTAGGATCTAATAATTGATTTATACATCCCCTAAAGTATTGCAGACCAGACTGAACCTAATGTACAGTATTGCACCACCACGGTCACTGTAGATGACCGACGGCGGGTGCATGTATTACAGGAGATTATACGTGTGAGCATTGCTCTGACGGCTCTCATACAGGTGGGGATGCCCACCGTTGTAAAAGCCGAGTACATATAAGGTCTGTCAGTAATATACAAAGCTGTACATGCAAATAAATGTGGTATTACTGTACAATAAAGTGTGCTCATGCAAGGTGTTCCTGAATGTGCCAAAATCATAAATAACCTGAATGTACAAGAAATAACAAGCACATACAGGTGAGATCTATCTGGCTGAGGCCAATATAAGCACCACATAATTAATTGAGAAAGAACAATCTATTAAAATGAACTCATAAGGTAGTTAGTATTTAAATGTATGGATAGCGGGTGCAGTACAGTTTCTAAATCTGTTAAAAATCCCCACTCAAAAGAAAGTAATTCAGGATTTTAAATTGCGGTATCTAACACGCATATACAATTGTTATCCTAAATTGACTATTTGCTTTCTAAAAATTGGGTACTCCTAGAAGTCATCCAAATCAGTATTGACACAATTGTAGTGAGATATTCCCTTCGTGTTTATATGGGAGAATCAAATCTCCAACAGGGAGGTACACCACTAGATACACAGCGCCACAAATAAGCTATGTAAGCACCTATGGTTACAATTGTATCAGAGAGTGAAAAGTAACAACTTGTTGCATGTGAGAACTCAGCTCTTAGCTTCTTGGCATAATATTATATGAGCCAGAAATTACTACTAGGGGATGTAATATATAAGTGATATCCACAAGAAAGAACAGGACACGGAATAATTTAAGTACTGTATTCACAAATACACACTTTTCATCACGTTTTTCTCCTTTTTTTATTTAATTTTCTTTCATACTTCGCTTTTCTTAACCTATAATTAGGCTAAATAGTTACTAATAAATAAAGAAGCCCCACAGGTTATCAGAAAGGGGTGGGATGTCGATACCGAAACTTTTAAATAAAATATATTGTATTTTAAACAATAATACAATTTAAAGGGACGGAGTGCACCCATTAAATCCGATTATTTTTCTCCTTATATACTGTTAATTTGCTGTTCAATCGGAGGGTAGCACCCATATAGGTGGCCAAATCTTTAAGACATCATAGTCCTAAAAAAGGACCACCATTACTTAAAGTGAAATTATAAATATCTGGTGCAGGTGAAAAATCTCTTCTCTATCTTACTGGATAGATTGTCTTATATATAGCTATCTATCTATCTATCTATCTATCTATCTATCTATCTATCTATCTATCTATCTATGTGTGTGTATTCTAATTAAAAAATATTCTGGCTATATACTGTTAAGGACCCCAGTAGCTATCCGTGATGTTGCACTCTGAACAGTAGCGGATCTTGCCACGGGCAAGCAGAACTTTTGCCCGGGGCGCCGCCTTCCAGAGGGCGCTGGAGCCATCCGGAGGGCGCCGCACCATGGCAAGATCCGCCACTGCTGTGCCCTCCGCTGCCCGATGTGTCCCCCGGCTGTGTCCCTGTGAAGGGAACTAGACACTACGCGTCTAGTTTCCCTTCGTGGAGAAGACCTTTGCTGTGCGGTGCGCAATGACATCATCGCGCACCGCTCAGCATTTAAGCAGCGCTACTACTGTACAGGGGGCGTAACTGACCACGCCCCCTGTATTAAGCCACACCCCCATTCCCTGCCTGGGGCGCAGAGAGGGCTCGAACCGGCCCTGACTCTGAATATGGTGGCTGGGTGTTATACAGGTGTGTGTTGTAAGCCTCTTGAAAGCTAAATAAATCACTGAAACACTGTTGATACTGTCACAATTGTTCTACTAATTTTCGGGATCGGAGTGCTGCCGACTGTTTTGTTGATGTTTTATGCAGCACACTGCTGTGATAACGGAGGGCACCCATCAATAAAACAATGGGGGTAATTCAGAGTTGATCGTAGATGTGCTAAATTTAGCACATTTACAATCATTTACTCTGACATGCGGGGGAACGCCCAGCACCGGGCTAGTCCGCCCCGCATGTCAGGCCCTACCCCCCCACACACACACAAGTACAAAAGCATCACACAGTGGCAATGCTTTTGTACTTGACAAGTAGCTCCCTACCTGCGCAGCTCCTGCACATTGGCAGGGAGCAACTTGTCTCATCCCGAGTTGCAGCAGCTGCGTGTGATGTCTCGCAACCGCCGCCCCCGCCCCCCCCCCCCCCCACACACACACACATGGTCCGGGCACGCCTGCGCCCCCAAAATGGCGACCTAACACCGCCGGCCTGCCCCCTCCCGCTTACCGAACGCCTCTGCCTTTCAATCAGGCAGAGGCGATCGCTGGGCTGAGATGCCGATAGCATCTCTGACATGCACATGCACACTGCGGCGCATGCACAGTTCAGGCCTGATCGCCCACTGTGTGAAAACGCACAGCAGTGATCAGGTCTGAATTAGCCCCAATGAGAAACCAGCGAGTACTGAGATTTTTAAATATATATATATATATATATATATATATATATATATAAATGCAAAAAAATGTTGCGCCACTTAAGAGACTATTGCTCCAATTACAAACAAATCACACTCCCAATTATCTGGGCGTCAGCTGTCCCCTAAAAAAACAGCAATGGTATGTTGCTGCAAGAGATCAAATAGGAATACCGAACCAATGGTGTGGTATTTAAGTTTTACCAAATTTATCACCACATTAGGGTATAAATATAATTAGATAAAAATATTTTTTTATTTCGGTATTCATATATATATATATATATATATACACATACAGTGCTTAAAGTGGTCCTAGAGAGGTGGAGGAACTCACCCCCCTCCCCATGGCGCTACAGCAACAAAGGTATTGCGCAAAAAAGGGGCGTGTTACACAATAGTAATAATGCCCACAGTAGTAGCACCCCATAATACACATAATGCCCACAGCAGTAGCGCCTCTTATACAATGCCCATAGTGGTAGTGCCCCTTATATAGAGCCCATAGTAGTGGTGCCCCTTATGCAATGCCCACAATAGCAGTGTCCCTTATGTCCCCAGGAGTGATGCCCCTTATGAAGTGACCCCTTTACAATGCCCTCATTAGTAGTGCCCCCAGTAGTAATGCCCTTAATGGTAATGCCTCTGTGTAATATTGCCCCCAGTAGTAATGTTGCCTGTAGTAATGCCCCCAGTCATTTAGCCCCTGTAGTTATGCCCCCTTGTAGTTTAGACCCCAGTAGTAATGCCTCCAAGTAGTAATGCTCCCAGTAGTTTAGCCCCTGTAGTTACACCCCCAGTAGTAATGCCCCTGTAGTTATGCCCCCAGTAGTAATGCCCTCCTGTAGTTTGTCCCCAGTAGTTAGCCCCTTGTAGTTTGCCCCAGTAGTAATGTCCCCGAGTAGATGCCCCCGGTAGTTTGCCCTCAGTAGATGCCCCCCAGTAGTTTGCCCCCAGCAGTAATGCCCCTCCCAGTTGTTTGCCCCCAGTAGATGCCCCTCAGTACTTTGCCCCCCAGTAGTAATGCCCCCCCTCAGTAGTTTGTCCCCCCCAGTAGTAATACTCCCCTTCAGATGCGCCGCTACACAAATTAAAAAATACAAACACAACACACCATACTTACCATGCCCCGCTCCGTGTCCGGCCACTGCAGTCTTCTGTGCGTCCGCTCCTCGGCACTATGGGAGAGATGTCATGACGTCTCTCCCATAGCGCGCACTGACAGAGCCGGAAGCCGGAGCTCAGTACTGAGCTCCTGCCTCCGGCTGCTGCTGTGCAGGGAGACAGCGGGCGCCCGTCATCTCCCTGCTGCGGCGCCACGGACACATGGGGTGAGGTGAGCCAGAGGAGGCGGAACTGCGTTCCGTCTCCAAATGGAACTGATGGAATGCAGTTCCGCCCCGTTTCAGCCCACTTTAACCCATATATATATATATTTAATTATGAAATGCCAAAATAAAATACCAGCACTCAGTTGATCCATATTACTTGCCTGGTGCCCCCTGCATAGCATATATACTACCAAGACTTACGTGAGACTAGTGGATCAAGACGTATTGCACCACCCGGGCTCTCAATAACCTCTGTACAGGGACATGACACAAGGATAACATAAAGCTCTCAAGGATTTTGCCTCTTATGAGGACATTGTTATAAGACATACTGACAAAGGTGGCTCAGTTGTCATAAAGAGTATAAAAGATCTCCTCCGAGAGATTTTAAGACAATTATCTGCCGAACACAGATATAAACTTTTGCCATAGGATCCAAAGCCTATATTTAAAAAAGAACTATACACCAGTTATAAGTTTACTATTAGGCACATGAGGCAGGTGCCTAGGGGTGCCACTTGTTAGGGGCAGCACTTGGATGCTCGTTTTAGTACCGTCATTCCAAAATTTACCAGTAACTCGAAACATTACCACCTTACCGTACCATACACTATTTGAAGAGCAGAGACAGATAGGAAATGCACAGACTGCCTCTATAAGTTGTCCTACTTAGTAAATATGCATACATAATTAAAAATTAAACAAAATGTAATAGTTCATGTTTTTTTATTATTATATTAAGTTGCCAATCATTAAATTAGGGCTCATAACCAATTAAAATAAATGTAAAAAAAACTGAGCAGAGGGGAACGGTCTTTACTGTTGTGCCTAGAGGCATCCAGATCCCTAAATCTGCCCTTGCTAGACACCATTATTGTACAAGCGGGATTGTCTATTAGTATCTCATTCTAAAAGACCAAATTTATATGCAGTTCCCCAAATACACAAAACTCCACTAGACCACCAGGGTGACCTATTATATTGGCTAGAGAGTCTATCTACCAACCCATTTCAGTGTATCTGGATAGTTACCTCCAGCTATGTGTACAAAATAGACATACTTTTCTTAAAGGTATAAATTCTTTACTTGAAACAATGGCAAGTATATCTTTTATGCTCGGTAGATGTGTGCAATTTATACACATGTATACCACACAATATGGGATTATACACCACTAAAGTGCTAATAACGAATAATCATCATTACTCTGGCCCAGAGATAAGCTTCTTTATGTGCCTTTTGGCACTTGTTTGGAATAGAAATAATTTTTATTTCAATGGGTCGTAGTACCTGCAAACATATGAATGTGTGATGGGGTACAATGTGGCCCCATCGTATGCCAATACATTTATGTTTATGATCGAACAGGGTGTATTCTTTACTAACCTTGAGATATACAGTAAAATAGTGAAGTATTTTTGTTTGATTGAAACACACAATACCAGTTCCAGTCCAGTAAAATTTACTTACCAAGTTGATAAATACACAGTCAACTATTTAGATGTTACTATCTCAAACAATAATGGTACTTTACATGCAACACTTTATACTAAACCAACCAATAGAAACTATTATTAGCTAGCAGCGCTCATCCCAGACCTTTGAAAGATGCCTTACCCTGCAGTCAATTCCTCAGGGTGTTATGCATATCTGGTGATGATGCAGAGGCAATAGACAATTGGATATTCTGAACATCAAATTTTTTGATCAGAGGCTATTGCCCAAAAAAACTTCTTAAACAAAAAAGAAGGCTTTAGCTGCCAAACGTAGTGATAAATTGACTCATAAATCACAGAAACAAGTAGAAAAACCATTTGGGTTAAACTCATTTACACTCTTTAGCGCACACCAAAAAGGTAAAAAAATGTGGCCCATGATTCGTTCGTATCCTGACTTACAAACATTAACAAATACTTCACTTATGCCCTGTTACCAAACGAATAGAAGTCTAAGTGATCATTTGGCACACACAGATATAACCAACATGGGGAGAACAGCAAAAGAAACTTTCCTGAGCAAGCCTAAATTAGAATATTACAGATGTCTCAATTGCGTAACTTGTGGCTGATTACAGACAGGTAACACTTTTTACCATCTCTTTTCGGGCAAGGTATTTTATATTAGACACTATCTCACCTGCACTAGCAGTTATGTAGTACATGTCATTACTTGCCCGTGATCACTTATCTATGTAGGCAAAACGAAACAAGGAACGGGGTGGTGCTCAGCAGATTGGACATCAAAGCTGCCATCATAAAAGGAAACAGTGGCTAACCATTAGCCAGACACTTTACCCAGGCCATGCATAACATTATGGACATTAAATACAGAATTATAGATTACATAAGCCACAAAAAGCACATATATATATATATATATATATATATACATACAAGGTTCTTTAGTAGCCGGCACTCCTCACTTGTACAAGTAATGTGCGCCGGTGCCCTCCTAATTTCCACACTCCTACTCGAAGTCGGAACCAACATATATAACGTGAGTCGGCACTCAGGCGTCTGAATAAAGATCACAACGACTCTCCCATGGTGGTCAACGTTTCAGAGTTCTTTACTTCAGCTCTTACTTCAACGATCCTGACGAAAGAGTTGAAGTAAAGGACTCTGAAACGTTGACCACCATGGGGGAGTCTTTGTGATCTTTATTCAGATGCTTGAGTGCCGCCTCATGGTATATATATCAGGGCTGATTCTAGACCTTGTGGCACCCATGGCGAAAGTTTCCTTTGGCGCCCCCCCAGGTCAAACATAGTGGCAAGGTAAGTGCCAAAAATAAGGGCGTGGCTTCAAAGTTAAGGGGCGTGGCCACAGTTATGCCCCCTGTAGTTATGGCCTTAGTAGTTATGCTCCCTGTAGCTGTGCCCTCAGTTGTGTCCCCAGTAGTTGTGCCCAGAGTAGTTGTGCCCCATGGTTTGTGCCCCCTGTAGATTTGCCCCCAGCAGTTGTGCCCGTGTAGTTGTGCCTGGAGTAGTTGTGCCCCCTGGTTTGTGCCCCCTGTAGATTTGCCGCCAGCAGTTGTGTCCCCAGTAGTTGTGCCCAGAGTAGTTGTGCCCCCTGGTTTTGCCCCCTGTAGATTTGCCCCCAACAGTTGTGCCCCCTGTAGCTGGGCCCCCAGTAGTTGTGCACCCTGTAGCTGTGCCCCTTGGTTTGTACCCCCTCTAGCTGTGCCCACTGTGCCCCCCTGTAGTTGTGCCCGGAGTAGTTGTGCCCCCTGGTTTTGCCCCCTGTAGATTTGCCTCCAGTAGTTGTGCCCCCTGGTTTGTGCCCCCTATAGTTGTGCCCAGAGTAGCTGTGCCCCCTGTAGTTGTGCACCCTGGTAGTGCCGCTAACAAACACTAAAAAACAAAACAAAACAAAAAACAATACTCACCAGCTCCGCTCCTGCTGCTGCTCCATCTCTGCTATCGCTGCTGCTCCGCCCGCTCCTCTCTATGGGAGAGACGTCCTGACGTCTCTCCCATAGCAGCGCCGCACAGACACTAGAGGTCAATAATAACCTCTAGTGCTTGACGATGGAGCCGGCTGCAGTGGGTGTCCACACAGCCCACGGCACCTGCTGCAGCCGGGGAGCGGGGTGCACGATGCGGGGTGAGGATGGGCGGCAGGTGCCTGCGGGATGACAGCGGCCGTGCTGATAAAGTCAATTATTTACCTTTGAACATAAGCTATATACTTATTATGGACTAGCACGCAATCGGCGCACGGAGTACCGTAAGGGTTCGCACTTAGCATAGCAGACGCTTTACCGTGGGCGCGACGCACGAGCGGCACGTATGCTGTCAGGCTTACACTTGGTATCGAGCACGCTATAGGCGGTCCGAGTACCGTACTGCTGCGCTGTTGGCGTAGCGGACGCTGTGCCGTGAGAGTGAATGACACACTGTAAACCTTGTTTAACAACACACTGTAAGGGTATGCTTATACTGTAAACCTTAGTACTGTAATATTACCACAATGTAACGCTTATTGACCCTGATAATATGAAAGCTGTTTGAGCGATTGAGACGCTCAGAAACCCTATACAATAACTGGTGAAACACACAAGACCTGGTAAGGTTCCAACACCTTCGTAGAAGATATTTTAGTATAAAAAGGGGAAAAACAGTTACAGCTTATACACTAAAGACCTAACATCAATACCTAAACAGAATAACAAGAAATAAATGTGAACAATAGCAAACGATAGCAAACAGAATAAACACAAAGAGAATAAAATGGCAAACACTTAAAGGATAACAAAATGAGAACGAATGGCGTACATAAAGAATAACAAAATTAATAACACAATGGCTACCACAATGGCTACAGAGAAACTTACAGAGAAACACGTGGGAATGATTCACTTGCGCAACCCGGATCCAGTCCTCCAATTATCAGGTAGATAAATGTTGATGAGAGAGGGAGAGAGTGCTGGTCCGGCTAGGGTGGCCTTTATGTACACATCATACAGTACAATACAATGGGCCCTACAATCTTATAGTTCATTGGACACAGGAATGTGTCTCTGCATTATAACAAAAGGTCATAGGTGGGTTTGAACAAGTGGGCTGTGTCTGTTTCCAACTGCTCAGGTGGGAGGTATCCTCAGGATTCCCGCGGCATGGATAATGAACAGTAAATACAGTAAATGTCTAGAAACTACTTTTAAACATAACTATACGCAGGAGCGAACAATCTCTTCCTAACCAACACCGAAATGTTACATTTAAAATACTCTACAGTTGGATACTAGACATCACCGTTCTACCTTTGTCTGACCCTTCATATCATGCAAAGAGGAATTTCTCTGTCCAAGAACCGTTTACACTAAACATACTTTCAGACATTGTTAAGGGAAATACTATCTATAAAACACACTATTTTGGTTAAATATGTTGCGATCGAGTCGCTCGCTAGACGCTCACAAACTCCGCCGTAAATACACATCTCCATGCGCAGGAGACGTCGGAGCATCCCTTACGCAACCTGAGGGGATGCGTACGCACGGGGGAGTGGGTGCACGAGCAGCGGGCATGTGCATTGGGGTTAGTACAAGGCATTGTGAATCACGATATTTTTCGACTTTGACAGTCCACCCTTTGGCAGTCAACAATAACTGCCACTATCTAAATAATCAAACAGAAAAATATATGTTATCATGAAATACCTCATTATGATTGGGAGTAGGGAGGAGAGGAGGAGGTGGGAAATGTATGACCTAGTGGGATAGTAAAAGCATGTGTGTATGAAATCCATGTCTGAGGGGTCATGTATCATCGTGCCGTACGTGTTCTAAATCAAGCTTCGAGGTATTGTGAAGTATACATTGAATCCTTCTTATCCCGTATCAAGGGTCTGTGGATGGGCTGTCAAACTCTACTGAGCTCTTTTCGGCTTTTGGTTACAACAAATGGGGTGCACATTAGTTGATGATACATGAAAGGGGAAAATATGTGAGTGCTAATATATGTGCCTATATTACTTGTCAACTATGTGTGTCACTACCTGAAGAAAGTAGAGATGAAGATAAGAAACATGCGTTATAAATGCATTCATATGATTATGTATGTGGTCGCCGATTGGAGTCTTGTTGATGTCTTGTCTGATGTCTTGTCTGGTTGTCGTATCTTTACTGTAGCTTTGTGGTAATTGGCAAGCAAAGCTTCTTCAAGTGTCCATAAAAAGAATTACAGTCTCTAAAAGCTCATTAGGTGTCTGTGACACAGTTCATCAGTGGTCTGTGTAAAAGGTCATCAAATTCTTCTTCCAGGTGGATTTCTTGGTACCTTGGAGAAAACCAAAGGAGAAACGGGTGAAAGAGACGGTCCTTGGAATCATATCTTATCACAACATTGTCTCAATCGTTGGGTAATAAATTCACTTCAGGCAACACTTTTCCAATGTAACACAATCCCTCTGAGTTTGGGGCAAGGAACCTATACGCCTTCCTCCCACATATGAAATATGCATCATAGGGGAGGACATATGGGATAGAAAATGACATAACCATATTACAAACCTTCCAGGTGAAAAATCCTATCCCTAAATCTCTCATCTGTCTAGTACACGTATCGGGTTGTATGATATGTGCACAGTATCCTGGTGATACTTCTCCAACTTGCATGGGCCTACTTCCTAGAGTGTACCTATACCGGAAATATCTTCCACTGTTGGCTATTTGGCGTATAAGCTCTGAGTCGATGGGCATTCTATTGGCTCTGTGTGAAAATGTCATGGTTTGGTTGTTCCATGTCACTTCCCAATTTCCCAGCTTTCGGGGATTGGAAATGTTAAAACATATTAGGGACCTATCTACATGGTATTGGTGGAGCTTCAAACTAGGAGGGAAAGAAATATTACATTTCTTGTCCACCGGTCTCCCACCCCTTAATTCAAGTTCCTCATCTATCGTTAAAGAGTATGGCACTAGTCCTGACTTTCTATGACCTTGAGGTACTTGTGAGCACACCCAGCATTCCGTTTGGTTTAAAACCTTACCCACTAATGAGTGATAGTCACTCAATGGATGCCGGTCCATGTTGATATTAAAACTGGACTGACATTTCTTGATGCAACCGTCCTCAACTATATTTTTCACAATTCCTACAGATGCAGTTCTCTTCAGCTAACAATCCTTCACAATGTCTATTAATGTCATGGCTACCAGATCGTTTTCTGATACTCGCCTTTGCTCGGTGATTGTGTTGCTCTTGGATTTCTACGACTCCATCCTGATCATCAGAACCCATTCCAGATCCTTTCTCGACTTCACTGGTACTCTCACCGAAACAGACTGCTCTGGTCAACAACAGGGTCAACAGGAAAACACGGACTGCAGTCTCTTGAGGCGAGTCCATCTTACAGGAGGAGAAAGGGAAAGTTGTAATGGGGTACAGAAAATAATTGAAGGGGAAAGAAACTTGTTACGATAATTTGTCCTCTAGTCTTGTTGTTCTTCTTGCTCGGCTGTCATCTCAAAGGTGCTGTCTCTCAGTCTTCCCAAAACGAACACTCCAGTGATACAATATTCTTTCCAAATCAGCGATCTTTCTGTAAGGAGCATAAATCTTGCATTACCATTTGTCTAACTGAGGTGTGACATACTATCCGTACAACATGAAAGAACAAAAAGAGAGAGAGAACAAATAGAAAGGAAAAACATTGTCAGATTCATCAACAGGCTGTCGCATCAACATGTCCACCGGTATCTCTGCACAGTCTCCCCCACCAGTATCTCCCCTCTCCACCCTTTGTGTCTGGCCAAACACAACGATGCTGGTAAGATATACTGGGGTTGGGTAGACCTCTGAAAAGACCAAGTAGTCATGTGACGTTTGAGTTCCGTTGGTGAACGTTAGAGATGAGAAGAAAACATTTAAAGATAAATTTCAAAGTTTACCCGGCTTTCCCTGTGTCCACAAGGAACTGACCTCCCAATTACGATGACTGTAACCTCAGGCTTACTATCAAGGCTAATGGTCAACTTTACTGGCTGCAAATTACAGGTGCGGCCCAAAATTCTTCATATATGATCCCTGATTATAATTACGTGTGTCATAACTTTGCTCGTGTTCTTGTCTAGGGGGTCTGACTTTATGTGGGCTGTTACAGTTGCTGGCATAATGCCCTTCCCTTTTACAACGATAACAAACCCTCGGCTTCCTCCATATGCCAGTGGCCTGGGGTTTTGGTCGATTTGATGCCTCCTCTGGTGCTTGGATGCTCATCACCATCAACCGCTCTCCCTGTGCTTCCCTGGTTCTTTGGATATTACAGTCATGCTGTTGTCTAGGGGGTTTATATACCTTATGTGCATCTTTAAACATACAATCTCGTGCAAAATGACCTTCCCTCTGGCAACTATAACATCTTATCACATTTGACTTACCCACAGGGGTCTGGGGTTTTGACTGAGGTAGCTTACTTATGGTCATCTGCTTACCGCCCTGTGACTCCCTGTGTTTGCTGATGTTCCGCTCGTGCCCAACAGCGGACTTTCTTAACGCAGCCACCGAGATACTTCTCCAGTTAGGTTGAGTGGTCTGTACCCTTGTTCTCAACGCTTTTGTTAAACCTTCCATCAATACATAAACTGCTACTTTTCTATGATGTACATTTTCCTCAATGTCCGCGATCCCAGTGTATTTAGCCATTATTTGCAGTGCTCGATTGAAATAATCAGAAGCTGTTTCACCTTCTTTTTGTCTTATGGAGAAGATTTTGTTCCACTTGACAACAGCTGGGAAATATACTCCTAATTGAATGTTGATCTCTTTAACATTTTCCTGATTGTGTGCATCAGTGAGAGGTCTCTCTTCGTCTAACCTACAATCAGAAATGAATTTCAAGGGGTCAATAGTAGAGGGCAAACATGCCCGCAGTACTGTTCGCCAACCTTTGTTAGTGGGTTCAGTGGCGTTACCTAGTTCTTTAATGAAACTTTGGCATGCGGCTAGATCGCTCTTGGGATCGGGAAATTCAGACATAATTGTCCTTAATTCTGTCCGGGACCAGGGGCAGTGCATTGCAATGCTCCTGGCGGGAGTGATTCCCAGAGCGTCAGTCCGTCCATTTGGGACTGCAATCACCCTGACAGGATTAAGTTCAGCTACATCATCTTGTGTTGACTCTACAATGTGAGGTGCAATTGTCTGTGCATGATATACAATACCATACTTACCTGTGGACACGATCTCACCTGACCCTCCGTTAGGGGCTTGACTACTGCCTTTACCGATTGGGCAGTGCCCACCTGGGTGTCTTGTATGATGGCTGCTGGAAAAGGTGCCGACATCGTGCTGGGCTCACTTTCTTGCTTGTAATCCTGAGGGAAGTTTAACATGGGGTGCAACTTGCACGGGTTAGAATTTGTACATTTATCAGTTTTCCTTCTATCATTATTACATTTATTACATTTACTCTTATCATCATTAATACAGTTACTAAGTGCATTATTATCATCATATCCCAGTATGCCATTCTCTGCAGCCATTGTTTCTCCAGTTGCCATGTGTTTCCTGCTAAAGTGAGAACAAGCTGTGTAAGTTAATTCCCTTTGTATCTCACTTTCCTGTTGCCATAAATGTAAACAACTATAATGTCTATTCCGTTGCTTTCCGGATTTTATGAGACCTATCCTTCTCCTTAAATTTTGCAACACCTCAGGATCAAAACTGCCCACCCTGGAGAACTGTTGTCCATCGTTCACAGTCATACGTTCCCACTCATTGCATAAAACCTCTGTGTGTGATCCATATTTTTCACACATTATATACCTGGCCGACCCAACTGGTCGTGGTACTAAATCAACCTGAACCTTGGTTGATCGTCCCTTACTTGAGCAACTGGCCCCCATTATTTGCAGGTATTGCCTTCTTAGCGAATTCCTACAAAAAACCAAGTTGCCTGAGGTAAGGTGACGGTGAAAGTTCAACGAGTGCCTTCACTTCACTCTCGCCCACGTCGACCAATACGCCCACACACTGCCTTAGCGCTGGCGTACTCAACCCAGGGCCCATGCAACCTGAACCTCTATTTACTGGGGCGTGTGGGAGTATGCTACCCTCCCCAGTAAGTATCAGTTGCTGGAGAATTCCTGAGTGATCAGCAAACCTCCCTTAAAATAAAAAAAACCTACACAAATCACGTTAGAATGTACAAATAGCGTTTATGATCCCACAAAAACTGAATGGGTATCAAGGTAACCAACTAATACACACAATTACGTGCGGTACAGTCGCAATGCGTATAAGTAACTATTACTTATCTGCAGAACGACCAGCGGAATCGGTTGTTTAGGCTGCGAATCCTTCAGCCGGAGTTTATTCTCAACACGGGCCTATATGGGTTTTGCGTCAACCCCCCTCTGGGTTGCGCTCACTTACCTCTGAGTTTTCATAAGTCAGGGTCTTCAGAACTTCGTATAGGTACTTTTAACGGATTTCTGATTTTAGCGACCTTCTGGTCTGCTGTAACACTAATTGCTCCTTTTATCTTATTTCACTGTTAACGTGAGATGCCTCCCACGCCACCACGTTCTTCACTTCACGGGTGTACTTCTACGAGATCTCGATTTTTCTCAAGGTTCACCCAAAGAAAAATTCACTTGCATACACACGCTTCTTTCACTTCAAATATACTTTGATTTTTTTGTACAGAAAATTACTTTCATTCAGGTAACACAGGTTAATCCTAGAGGAGATGCAGCAAGAGAAGGATCTTTTTCCTTTAAACTAGTTTTAGGAAACTGAAAGAAATTGTGCTAATATCTCGTGGCTTCCGTATCGCCTTACTAAAACAATGCTATCATGTGATTTGTATCTAGTGGGCGTATCTGTACGCACGTTGCGTAATTTATGCCACGTGTGTAGGCCTTTGCATCACGTACGCTTGACTCGCACTCGGTGAGAGACACGTGTACACAGGCTGGATACGTCCGCAGTAACACAAATAACACGCTTTTCTAAATGTTAGCGATCTTTCACTATAAACGCTTACCAAACACCACACAGTGTCTCCTATACTGCGTGTGTGTTTTTACAATTACTCCCTTAAGTATTACTCTTTACTTTTAACTAAAATAGCAACAAATTTCCTCAGCACGTTATCAATGCAAATGGCAAACAGGAATGTTAGATATGTGAAAGTACACAAATGAAAATACAGGTGTGTGTGTGTGTGTTGCGTATGCAATTTGCACCAAACAGAAATTAAAACAGTTTTAAAAGACAATAGCTTAACGTTCTTACCTTCGGTTCCGGATCCCACCAGCATCCCTACAAACCAAGCGAAGCAGAAGCAGACGCTTATCTGATCAGCACTGCCGTATCCCCAACCATAAACACGGATACAGGGGATACTACCTTCCCGCCCTTTGCTGATGGATAAAAGTCTGCATGGTTCCGCTTGACTGCGGGTATGAGGAATCCCGGATGAGTCCCCAATTGATAAAGTCAATTATTTACCTTTGAACATAAGCTATATACTTATTATGGACTAGTACGCAATCGGCGCATGGAGTACCGTAAGGGTACGCACTTAGCGTAGCAGACGCTTTACCGTGGGCGCGACGCACGAGCGGCACGTACGCTATCGGGCTTACACTTGGTATCGAGCACGCTATAGGTGGTCCGAGTACCGTACTGCTACGCTGTTGGCGTAGCGGACGCTGTGCCGTGAGAGTGAGACACGAGCGGCGCTGACGCTCACTGAATGACATACTGTAAACCTTGTTTAACAACACACTGTAAGGGTATGCTTATACTGTAAACCTTAGTACTGTAATATTACCACAATGTAACGCTTATTGACCCTGATAATATGAAAGCTGTTTGAGCGATTGAGACGCTCAGAAACCCTATACAATAACTGGTGAAACACACAAGACCTGGTAAGGTTCCAACACCTTCGTAGAAGATATTTTAGTATAAAAAGGGGAAAAACAGTTACAGCTTATACACTAAAGACCTAACATCAATACCTAAACAGAATAACAAGAAATAAATGTGAACAATAGCAAACGATAGCAAACAGAATAAACACAAAGAGAATAAAATGGCAAACACTTAAAGGATAACAAAATGAGAACGAATGGCGTGCATAAAGAATAACAAAATGAATAACACAATGGCTACCACAATGGCTACAGATAAACTTACACACGTGGGAATGATTCGCTTGCGCAACCCGGATCCAGTCCTCCAATTATCAGGTAGATAAATGTTGATGAGAGAGTGCTGGTCCGGCTAGGGTGGCCTTTATATACACATCATACAGTACAATACAATGGGCCCTACAATCTTATAGTTCATTGGACACAGGAATGTGTCTCTGCATTATAACAAAAGGTCATAGGTGGGTTCGAACAAGTGGGCTGTGTCTGTTTCCAACTGCTCAGGTGGGAGGTATCCTCAGGATTCCCGCGGCATGGATAATGAACAGTAAATACAGTAAATGTCTAGAAACTACTTTTAAACATAACTATACACAGGAGCGAACAATCTCTTCCTAACCAACACCGAAATGTTACATTTAAAATACTCTACAGTTGGATACTAGACATCACCGTTCTACCTTTGTCTGACCCTTCATATCATGCAAAGAGGAATTTCTCTGTCCAAGAACCGTTTACACTAAACATACTTTCAGACATTGTTAAGGGAAATACTATCTATAAAACACACTATTTTGGTTAAATATGTTGCGATCGAGTCACTCGCTAGACGCTCACAAACTCCACCGTAAATACACTTCTCCATGCGCAGGAGACGTCGGAGCGTCCCTTACGCAACCTGAGGGGATGCTTACGCACGGGGGAGTGGGTGCACGAGCAGCGGGCATGTGCATTGGGGTTAGTACAAGGCATTGTGGATCACGATATTTTTCGACTTTGACAGTGCTCTCGGCCGCAGCGCCCCTGGCACCCACCCTGCTTGCCCGTGCCTAGAACCGCTCCTGAAATATATATATAAATATGTCACAATCCTGACTAAAATCATATCATTTGGTGACTTACCTCTGCCGTCAGTTCTATAACCTGCATGTTTTCTGTTGGCTGGGACAAACAGCTCACCAGTATCATGAGTTCTCTATGTGCTGAACTCACTCTCTGCTAACGAGTGCATCTGTATTGATTAACCTTCTGTGTGAATTCAGAACTCAGCAAGTCTCTACATGGTGTGCCTGCATAGCAATCATTGAGGATTCTCATGCTGTCCTATACTTCCGTGTCAGCATCCACAAGTCCAGTGGTTACCAGATATACCTCCCTGTGCTCTCAGGATCTGCGGCCATTATTGTCTGTCTATGCATACACCACGCTGGAGTTCCCTCCAAAACCAGCTGTAGACATCACCATGACAGTCTCCAGTCAGCTGATCTTCCAGGAGCCAATCTGGATTCACTTTCCGCATCATGTGAGCCGCTCATCCACTTAGCTGTAAGCACTGGTTATAGCACTTGCAAGCTGTCAGTGCTATTGTGTCTCTCAGCCTGGAGTGAGCTCCAGAATCTCCTGCTGGTAACAGACTCAGTGCAAGTAACAATCCCCCGCACTGCCTGACTCCCTGGATGATTTAAAGGGCCATCACTGCCACTACATCCTGGCATCTTCAGATTCACTGGAAGTCCTCCAGTGATCCAGAGGGACTATCCTATATCCCTAGCTGCCATGGAGAATTTGCTAGTTCTTGCCAGCTTCCAGTTCTCCGCTTCACAAGGCAGCGCACCATAGTATCCGGAAAACCTGCCACTGCTGTCTACAACATTGCAGTCACCACTGAGCAGAACCACTGCATCTCAGCTACTGGGAAACCAGCAGTGCTGACACTGCACTGCATTCGGAATCCCCCTTACCCTAACTCAGCTGCCCAGCATCTGGAAACCCATGTTGCCGACATCCTCGGCTTCAAGTATTGCTGACTTCCTCAGCTTCGCCTACAAGCATTGCCGACATCCTCAGCTTCAAGTATTGCTGACATCCTCAGCTTCATCTACAAGCATTGCCGATGTCCTCAGCTTTGTGTACAAGTATTGTTAACATCCTCAGCTTCGTCTACAAGCAATGCCGACATTAACGGCTTAATTTACTAGTATTGCTGACATCCTCAGCTTCGGATACAAGTACTGCTGACATCCTCAGCTTTGTCTACAAGTATTGCTGACCTCCTCAGCCTATGAGTATTTCTGATGCCCTCAGCTTCCTCTACAGTCATTGCTTGTGTCCTCAGCTTCATCTACAATTATTGCTGATGCCCGCAGCTTCCTCTACAGTCATTGCTGATGTCCTCAGCTACGTCTACAGTTACTGCTGATGCTCTCAGCTTCATCTACAGTCATTGCTGTTGTCTTCAGCTTTATCAACAGGTATCACGCTGGTTCCAGCCAGTGATCTGTGACTTTCCTGCATTGCTGATCCTCCCAGCATTCCGTTGAATCACCAGTTCTCACGTGACTCTCCATTAGGTGACAACCCAGCTACCCATTGCACTGGTGGCATCCACCACCAGTGTTCCAGTACCCTTAGCTAGTCACCTTTCTTCATAGAGCATACTGTCTGACTGCCACATCTGGATGAGCAGATCATTCACCAAGCCAGCCTGATTCTGTCCACTGCACTCAAGGCCGAACCCAGTGTTCAGTACTAATCCAGGTTCACAAACAATCTTGGCCGTGACAATATATATACATGGTCGAGTCTTTTTATTATGACCACCTCCTACATTTGACATTGGCAGCGCATAGCCCATGAAGTATGCCACGTGTTGTGCGCTAGCTTGGTGAGTTTATATGGTGTGCAGTAGGCTGTCTGCACACATATCACTCATTGCTTTTCATAGGAAAAAAGGGTGATTTATCCGAGTTGCAAAAAGGGATTATTACCGGCTTTCAGGCTGAGGATGGCAGTATTTCTGAAACAGCGCAGTCTGTAAACTGTTCACATGCTGCTGTGGTAAAGGTGTATTGTTACTGGACAAATGGTACCATTGCAAATAACCAACGTGGAAACTACAGAGCACCACGTGCCATTGATATTACCGCACTCTCTGTTTACAAATCTCTACCCTAGGCACTCATACCAGTGCCTAAATATACCTGAGGTAACAAGCTGATGCCCTGTTAAATTATAGGGAGTGTCCACTAGGCAGATTTTTTTATTATTTAATTACATGGTTCCGGTACTAGTATTGCTAGTGTTGATATTGTGGATACTGCATCTGTGGCGCTGATAGCTTTCCTGGTACACACACACACACACACACACACACACACACACACACACATACACATACACATACACATATATATATATATATATATATATATATATATATATATATAGTATATACTATTGAGGATACTAGAGTAGTGGGTTTTTTATGTGTATTTAATCTAATTCTAAAGCATTATAAATATATACTGTTAGGAACCCCAGTAATTATCACTATTTTTGCTCTCTGAATATGGTCATTGATTTACCTTGACTGGTATTACAGTACACTAGCATCAGAACAGCAATTGCCCAGATCCCAAGTCCTGATGTAACAGAGCTGACTATAATATTCACAATAAATATTCTATCACTCAGCCCATTATATAGTCACCTTTCTAGTGCCACTGCCTGTGGTAAATGTACAAATGACCACAGGTCCCCTAACACTGTCACAATTGTGCAGGCTCTGTGACAGAAACATCCACACAGTTAGTTGGTCACTCCCTGCTTCTAGCAATAAATAATAGTTACAGTATAACCATACCTATCTAATATCTTCCTCAAAGGCTGGTTTCTGGAGCATACAGTATATGAAAATACACAAAGGAACATTTTATTTACAAACAATGCTTACAGTAATAAAGACAAATAACTTTAGAACAGATTACATATAAAAAATCCTGTGTTGCTCTCTCTCTCTCTCTCTCTCCCTCTCTCTCTCTCTCTCTCTACATATAATAGACACTCCAAACTATATCCTCTATACTTTATAAACAGGGAATGTTAGTTAAAATTGTTGCAACATTTGGACAGTTTAACAAATTTAGCAACATCTGTAACAAACATTCCCTGAGAATGCAGTTTGTAGTAACTATAATATTTATGGTAAGTGCAGAACTGATATAGCTGGTATGCTGGTGGCAGTATTACCTTCCCAAGCCAGGGTGCAGGTGAGCTCAGACCAGGAAGGATATCTTATGTTTAACACTAATGTGATAGCAACTGAAATTTGTATCATTCTGAGCGATAGATAGTACTGACCAGATGAGGAAGACTTTGACACAGTTGGTCAGAAAAACAACTGTTACAACAATTGTAACTAACATTTCTTGTTTATAAAGTATAGAGAATATAGTTTGCAGTGTCTATAAGATATATGGAATCTGGCCCTTAGGTCGACAGTCATTAACTGGACCACTATTGGTCAACATGCATTAGGTTGACATGGTCACTAGGTCGACATGAACAAGGTCAACGTGGAAAAAGATCTACATGAGTTTTTCACTTTTTTTCCATTTTTGGAGCTTTTTCATACTTTACGATCCATGTGGACTACAATTGGGAATGGTAACCTGCGAGGGGGCCACGGTGCACTAATTGGAATTCCCGGTCACTTTTCGAAGAAAATGACACCAAGAAAACTTTGTTTATGTTGACCTAGTGACCATGTCAACCTATTTCAGGCGTCAACCTAGTAACTGTCGACCAATAGTGGTTGACCTAGTGACTATCGACCTAGTTATTGTCTATGCTAAGATCCACACCCTATATATATGGTGAGTGCAGAGCTCCTGTGATTTTTATTTACATTCCACATACACCCTAGATACAGGAGTGGTGAGTGCAGTGGATCAATGCCTAGATACAGTAGATAGATAGATAGATAGATAGATAGATAGATAGATAGATAGATAGATAGATAGATAGATAGATAGATGTCTGGCCTGATTAGTAAAAAGTCTTTTCATGAAAAGACTGTTGCATCTGAGAAAATCCTCTGGACAGACTTGAGTGTAATGTCGGATGACCCACAATAAGATGACAATAAACTACAGACAATAAGTATTTTCTCAATGGCAAGCACATTAACAGTTTGAGTTTAATTTCTTTATTTAGAACAGCAGAGAATAGCCAGTGTAGTTAACTATTAAATCAACTGATGACTGGTAAACATGTCAAAAAAGTGATCAGAAAAACAAACAGTGTAGAATAAAAGCATAACTCAGTGACTCAGAGTACTGACACATGTACCAGGCAGAGAGCCTGGGAAAGTTACACAAAATTGTCTATTAGAAGTTGTAATAGTTTAAAATCCGCTGGGTTATTTTTGGTTTATGGAAGTTTAGGGACGGAAAAAAGAAGAGTAAAGATAAAGGAGACAGAAATGAAAAAGAAAAAGAAAAGTGGAGAAGGGGACATACAACTCTTATGACAACAAATAGAGAAGAACAATGACCAATTTTAAAAATAAACAGAGTCATGAAACTAAAATGATCATGTAAGTATTTTGCAAATGGTTAGCTGCTATGAATAAGCAGCCATTAAACACAAACAACCCAGTAGATACATTATGTTAGCCATACAACAGAGCCCAGACACGATAGAATGATGGCACTATGTCACGTAAGAAGCTGGTGATGTATTCAATGGAAGCCATGTACTTTGATGAGCTTGCCCAGCAAAACAATCAAAGAATCTCTTGATCTCTCATAATTAGGTCGAGAACATAATTCTAAAACGTTGACAGTGTTGGGCAATCCCACCAAAAGTGGAAGTAAGAAACATTGGCCGCAATTTCTCCAACATACAGTAGATTGGAAGTTTAAGGGTTGAAAGATTGCAACTGTTCCATAACCAAATACCATCTGTAGTATTTATATGTATTTTTCGTGTAAATGAGCATCTCAATTGCAATGTGATGCAGCAAAACCACTTCAATAGAATGCAGTATTTCAC
Organism: Pseudophryne corroboree; assembly: GCF_028390025.1. Taxonomy (NCBI): domain Eukaryota; kingdom Metazoa; phylum Chordata; class Amphibia; order Anura; family Myobatrachidae; genus Pseudophryne; species Pseudophryne corroboree. Next base: position 320,465,465 of record NC_086445.1, on the reverse strand, counting down.
TTGATATGCGACACTTGTCTATCTGTGTGCAACTGAGTCGGAATCTGTATACCAAGCACAACACAACTTGGCCCTGCATTTCGTATACAGATTCAAACTCAGCCACACACAGATATATACACTAAGGGGTCTATTCAATGCATGTCGGATCCTATCCGACCAAGAAAATCCGACAGTGCAGTATTCAATTAGTGGGCATTTCCGTCAGGTTTTGCCTGTTTTCGACAATGCTGATCTGAGTTTTTTTGAAGTCGGATCAGCATTGTCGAAAACGGGCCAAAAAACTGTCAGAATTGGCGGCTAATTCTACAAAACACGTGGATCCGCGGCTAATCCGCCGATCCACGTGTTTTCTGACAAGTCGGAATTGCCAACAAGTCAGAAAAACTGCAGCTCCATTGAATAGGTCCAATCATGATTCAACCTAAAAAAGTCGGAAACTGGCGTCTTTCCGACTTGACAGAAAACACTTCAATTGAATACACCCTTAAGTGTAACATATCAAATATAAAATTAATCAGTACAGTCTCATGAAGCAGTTTTGTCATATTATATTGCAATTGAGATGCAAATTCATGCAAAAAAGATGTTCAGCTCAAGCTGAGTCGCACAGGATTGGTGTGATGAGAAGGGCTCTTGGGTGCAACTGCAGCAATAGTGTAGGAGGAAACATCTATATGTATCTAATTCAGATATGAGATTTGGGAGTGATGTTTTAAGTGATGAAAAAATCAATAAAACAATGGGCCTGGGGGGTAATTCCAAGTTGATCGCAGCAGGATTTTTGTTAGCAATTGGGCAAAACCATGTGCACTGCAGGGGAGGCAGATATAACATGTGCAGAGAGAGTTAGATTTGGGTGTGGTGTGTTCAATCTGCAATCTAATTTGCAGTGTAAAAATAAAGCAGCCAGTATTTACCCTGCACAGAAACAAAATAACCAACCCAAATCTAACTCTTTCTGCACATGTTATATCTGGCCCCCCCTGCAGTGCACATGGTTTTGCCCAATTGCTATCAAAAATCCTGCTGCGATCAACTTGCAATTACCCCCCTGATTCAGAGAAGTACGCTAATGCAGCTGCAAGTGTGATTTTACACGCAATGCTACTGCAAATCTCAGCAAGCTGCTGCCCAGAAATAAAAAGAGACACCCACCAAAGCTGCAGCAACTCTTATTACATACATACATCACAATTATATACATAGTCTAAATGCAAGAACAAGGAACATCTGGCTTAAGGGTAGATTTATGGCTATGCAGACTGGACACAGCAGTAGTCACACAGTCACTATGGGGGTCATTCCGAGTTGATCGTAGCTGTGCTAAATTTAGCACAGCTATGATCATGTTCCCAGACATGCGGGAGGATGCCCAGCACAGGGCTAGTCCACCCCGCATGTCTGTCCAGCCCCATCCCCTCCCCCCCCGCACAAGTACAAATGCATCGCACAGCGGCGATGCTTTTGTACTTGTTGAGTAACTCCCAACCAGCGCAGCTCCTGTGGCTGACCGGGAGTTCCTTGTCGCTGCCCCTGGTCACAGCGGCTACGTGTGACATCACGCAGCCGCTGCGGCCCGCCCCCCGCACGGTCCGGTCACACCTGCGTTTGATGGACCCCCCCAAAATGGCAGCCAAACGCCGCCGTGCTGCCCCCTCACGCCCAGCAACCACCTCTGCCTGTCAATCAGGAAGAGATGATCGCTAGGGAACAACAGCCTTCAGCCGCCCAGCATGCGTCGGTGCACGTGCAGTGCAGACCCGATCGCTGCGCACAACTGCAGCGAGCGATCGGGTCGGAATGACCCCCTATGTTTTTGTATGTTAGGGCTTGCAGCTGATGTCAGATGGCCATGCAATGTCTGCATTTTAACCACCACTCCATGCTAACACCATGTTAACACCCCCATATGATCACTTCCTGTCAATCACTTTGCGAAAGAATCCTCATTGCACACAGGATCGCAGGGGCACCTTGACAAATGCACAAAGCAAATTCAGCACATACGTATTCTGCTGATACTGTTTGTGGTCTATAGGATAAGATTGCCAGTAATGTTTAGATTAAGCAGGATTCTAGCTACCAGCAGCTCAAAGCATACATTAAAAGGGACAAAGGGCAGCCCTGCCTAGTCCCATTTTTAAAACCAAACATGGAAGAGCATAGACCATTTGTAGACACGGAGGAGGAGATTTATAATATAAAACTTTAATGGCTCGTAAAACAACCATGCAAGCCACAGTTTTTAAGGGTTTGAAAAATGAAGGGCCAGGAATCAAAAGTTTTCTCTGCATATAGGGGTAAACAGGGGTTAAAGTGGGCCGGAACAGGGCGGAACTGCGTTCTGGCACTTCAAATTGGAAGCAGAACAAGTTCCACCTCCTCCCGCCCACCTTAACTACACACAGGCACCCTAAGTAGTACTGAGTCAAGAATAGGTGTAGAGCAGACAGACAGCTGCTGCTGTCCCACTTCTGTATCCACTATGCTGTGGGCTGCAGGCTATTATCTCACACAAACTGCCTGCATGACCGTACTCAGCTCTCCCTCTCGCTGGCTTTAAGCTCTGGCCCGGGATTCCATGTGTGCCGCCCACCGATGCTGTGGCCAGCATTGTGTATCAATGACATTATGGTGGGTGGGCAGCGCCGGTGAGAATAAATGATTACCCCACCCTGCCTCCTCCAGACCCTGTGCTGTAGAGGGGAAATATGACATTATCACGCGTCTGCGTCTACAGGGAGCAGAGGATCCGCGCTGACTGAGTACCCAGCTGAGGGCATGGTTTGGAAGGATACTGAGACTCCTTGTACTGTAAAAACCCTTGCAGCTGCAATGCAATATTTGTTTATATAACTTTAGACTGCCTATGTAATGAATTCTCTGGTTAATGAATGGTTGGATTTTTGTTTTTTTCTAAATATATTTTATTGAGGTTTTGAACAAACAGTAATATGTAACGTAAAGAAGAAAGACATTGCTGCATATAAATGAGAAAGAGCATATTGCCAGATTAATATGAGGCGATGACGGCATAGGGGTATATTTACTAAGGTCCCGATTTTGACCAAGATGACGTTTTTTCTTCAAAGTGTCATCTCGGGAATTTACTAAGCAAAAATCTCGGCAGTGATGAGGCCATTCGTATTTTTATTACGGCTGTGTAGTAAAAGTACGAATGAATACACCATCGGTCAAACGCGGCTGATTAGATATAGAACTCGGTCATTTACTAAGCATTCGTATTTGTATTTTCTACCATGAAAAAGGTTTTGCGGTCGTAATATTTTACTATTCGTACAAAAAGCCTAAAAAAAAGTAGACCTGCTTTTGAGAAGCGTGTTTACATGTGTTGTCAATTATACATTACTCACACCTGTCGTTTTAGACCTTTAAAAGGGGCCCCAACACATTTCTCAACACTCTCAATCTGAAATGGCTGCTACTGTGTGTCGTACTGCTGTATTGTTTGCTGTGGGATACCTGACACTGCTCCATGAGGCTACAATAAACCCAGGTCAGGAAAATCAACAGGGTCAGCAGGTTGTACATGTTCCGCGTAGGCTGGCCATGCCTTTATTTTTTAGTGGCCGTTTAAACTAAAACAAAATTGCTGATGACCATGTTATACAGATGCTCAGACTAAATGTTATAACTTATTTCACTCTGTATGATCTGGTCAAACTGACCCTAGACCCTGAGACAGCACGCTCTCGCCCTGTCGCAGGCCTGCACAAACTCATTCCTGTGTTGCACTTTATGGCTACTGGCAGCTTCCAGCCTGTGACTGGCGATGTAATTAGTATTTCACAGGCCACCTTCTAGAAATATGTAATTCAGGTGATTGAAAACATACATACACGTCTACGTCTAAGTGTTGCTTCTGTAATGTAATTTTACTCAATTTTGACTTGCTTATAGGTCATGATACTCACCTTTTTTTTTTGATGGGCCACTCAGGTTTTGGATGTCTTGGCTGGCTACATAGATGCGTCTCTCAGCTTCCTTACCCAGGAGTCGCAGTGGCCTGCAGTCAGGGTATCTTTATGTGCACTTGCGGCCATGGCCAATGTGCTGGGTGTCATAGATTAGACATACGGTGAGCTGAGGACACCTAGGGGCAGGCAATATATTTAAACCAATACTCATCTGGCCCTAGACACTAATGTGGTTTTTTTTTTGGAAGCTAATTAAGCAATACACATATTTGGTGTTAACAATTTATTTATAACAACATACCAATTTAGGCATAACAGAGAATTTAAATAATTAAATGGACACCATATTCTGGCCAGTCAATATTATTTTTTACGTTTTTGGGTGCTGGGTGCAGAGGATTGTGGTGGCTCGTGGGTGCGGCTTCGACTTGAACGTCGAACTGGGGATTGAACTGGGGTTTGGCTTGGGGTTGTTGTCCCTGAGCTGGAGGTCACATGGTGTGGGCCCAACACACCTAGATTTTGGCTTAAAATATTCAAACTTGCCGTTAGCTGTGTATAAGCGGCAGTGTTGTTTCCAATCATTCGCGACAGATTGTCATTGATTAATTGGTTATGCTGGATCATCTGGATTAAAGTTTGCTGCTGCCGCTGTTGATCATCCAAGATGCGCTGAAGGTTAGCCTGCATTTGGGTGTTGTCTGCCCTCATCTGCTCCATAGTGTTCGCAATTCGGCCCACCTGCACTATGAGTCTGCCTGAGTTGCGACTCACTCTTGGCAAATGATGGGGCAGACTTGACAGGTAATGTGTTTGGGTGGTGAGGCACGCGTAGTGTTGTGCCTGTTGTGAGGCCCAACCTGACCAAAACTCTTGGTCCATTTGTGTTGGTCCTGGTGTTGTGCTCATTTGGGGGCTTTGGGATGTTTGAGGTGGTTGGGGTATGTCCTGAGGCATGTTTGCCTGTGTTGGATCGATGGGCTGCAGGTGGAGTGTAAAGGTCTCCGGGGCACGGTCCTGCTGGACATCGTCGCTCATGATGGCTGGGTCTGTATGGGAATGAACACAGGCAATATTTAGTACATATGTCGCATTGTTGTTACGATAGTTTTTCAACAACATGCATTACTTCATAATATGAATGTAATAGCTAAATAGATTATTGAATAAACTTAACTATGTTGGTCACCTTTTAGTTAAATGATGTGGCTACAAACGTATACTACTCAGTTGTTTTAAGTTTTTGGAAATTGGAGGATTCAGAGTCATAATTACTGTTTACACTCCATGTACTCTAACAAAATCAAAGTACTACATTTTCTTTTGGATTATGAAGCTTCCTTTGGGCAAACACACAAAAAACAAAAAATGTGTGGAACAATACAATCATACATTGGTCAAGGCAGTCAGTGGTCTGGCGAAAATGTTTACTAATATAGTGGTTTAAAATGTACACATTAACAATGTTATTTACTTTTTTAAGGTGGCCTATGTTTAGAAGTGGAATTTTTGCCCATGTCAATTGTTTTTTTTTTTTTTAGTGTTTTTTTTATTTTATTTAGGTAGCAAAAAAACATTTGCGTAAATGTGTTGATATGGGCATCCTCAAATTTGACAATTAACATCCTAAAATTACGTTAACAGCATCTGCTTGCAGTTGTTTATTATTGCAAGTATGATTGGTCATTTTGAAATTTGATTTTACAGTACTAACAGTGGTGCAGATGTATAAACCTGGAGAAGGCATAAGGAAGTGAGAAACCAGTGATATGTGCAAGGTGGTAAAGGCACAAGGCAAGCAGCTCCAAACTGTACCTTCACATTTTTTTTAAATGTTGTACTGCTGCCTTTATCATTTATCGTTTTTACACTTCCTTATGCCTTCTCCTGGTTATTAAATCTACTCCACTGTTTTTTTGTTTTTGTTTTAAATTAAAAAAAAATTACTCACCAGACAACTGTGGGGATTGTGGATCCTCACTTTGGGGGCTGGCCAAAAGAGCAAGTGGTGGCACGGCAGACACTGCTGAGATGCACCTTTGGGGTGGTGATGCTGGTGCAGGAGCAGGAGCTGGAGCATGAACACGGGGCCTCTTGGGTGGCCTTGTAGCCACAGTAATGCTGCCCTGTGATGGGCGCCTTAGTGGAGGCGGAACAGACGAAGAACCTGTGTGATAATATCTTCATTATAATTTTGTTTTTATGTGTTTGCAGAATATGTGGTTACAGTTAAATCTTACCTGCATTCCCACCATCATCAGCTCTAGGCAGTGTTGGCTGTGGCCTGGCTGTGCTGCTTCTCTGGCGTACTGTAGAAAGATGAAGAATGTCGATATGAACATACTCTTTGGTTGTTATGTTTTTGCCAAATACTTTTTGGGATGAAAACATATGTGGTAGCTGCTGTGACTTAAACTAAGCGATGCTTAGCCTTGAATGCATGACTACATTGGATGTGTATACTTTCAATGCAAAACAAAATAAACCCACAATACATACACAAATGCAAATAATGGCCAAAATTATACTACTTAAAACACATAAGTCGTAGCTTTAAACAGCCACAATATTGCATGCTCAGTTACCAATTTATAACAGCGATAAAAAAATACAGTAGCCACAAATATCTGCACTAAAATTAAATCAACAAACCTACAAATGCATGCAAATACACATAAACAACACAAATGATAACCCAGAACAACACAAAAAAAACATACATCCATGGAAAATGGTAAAAATAAAAAACATATGCATAAAACACAGTCATAACACTTCAATAATAAACTCCAAATAACATTTACTTGGAAAAGCAGACAGCAGAAAATGGACAACACAACCAGAAACATTGACAATACATAATGGCAAAAAAACGATAATTAAGAGTCACACTACACCAGCCCGGCCCAACCTGTGTCTCTCCAGATGTAGTGAAACTACACATCCCAGCATGCCCACCAACACATTTGTCATTCACTAAGTTCAAAACTGTGGTAAGGCATGATGGGACTTGTAGTTTGACAACAGCTGGAGAGGGTGGCCAGGGTGGCCAGGCCTGCACTACATCACCAATACATTAGAAATTAAAAACAAATTACAAACACAATTAGCGTAAATAATTTAAACACAACTAAGGACAAAGCACAGATGTATCAAATAAATGCAGAATTAATAAAAACTCACCATCCTGCCTTGGGCGGTCCGAATCACGGACATGAGTGGCAGAAACCACCTCAGGCGGAATCAGCGAACGCATAGGCTCCTCCCAATCTTTATAAGACGCTCGGAAGGGGTGTCCACCCCCGGTTTGACGGGCAGATTTTGCCTCCTTCGCCATCTTCGCCTTCACACGGCGCTTGATGTCCTAGAAGCGTTTACGACAGGTGTCCTCGGTCCGCCTCACCACACCCTCACTGTTCACAGCAGCAACAACCTTCCCCCACAGAACAGTCTTCCTGCGGGTCGACACCTTTGCTGCATCAGACCCAAACAACTGGCGATGATGCCTCATCAGCTCCCGCACCAGAGCCATATTTTCGGAATAACTAAACTTTACATTGCGGCCCGTCTTTGTAGTGGTGCGTGGCTGCGGAGCCACAACACCATCACTATCACTATTAGTGGAAGCCACAGCCGCAACCTCCCCCTCCTCCTCACTAACCTCCTCCCTCTCACTCACCTCCTCCACCTCACTCACCTCCTCCACCTCACTCACCTCCTCCACCTCACTCACCTCCACCACCACACTCACCTCTGACTGGGACATAATCAGAACAAACCACAAATAACACAGAGAAAATAAAACAAATAACACACTCCTCCACTACCACTACACACCACACACACTCACTCACTCACTCACAAACAATGACAATAGACGTAACTAAAAATAAAAAGACAATAAAATAGACAGACTTTTAAATAACTACACAACTAGTATGACAAGACTACTTACACACACAGTACAGCACTCAACAATCACAAAACTCCGCCTCAAATCCTCCACAAACTCCACAAAACTCTCCAACTCCTAACACACCTTTCTCTCTCCTCTCCACTAGCTAAACCCACGAGGTGCGGCCGGTTTGGGGCGTTTTTATAGTAATGTGCACAGACACTCCTCCATTACGAATCTAACCAATCACGGACGAGTGACAAAAACGAAACTTAGGAAAAAAACGCACCAGTGAATGGACAAACACTGCCGTAACCGAAATGTGACGCATTCGTAACAAAATCCACAGAACACGGCCGACAAACCTCAAAATCTGCCGCATTATACCTTCCAAAAGCACGAATGACATCGACATCGTAAAACACGAAAAATACAAATACGACAGCTTAGTAAATGAGGCGTAACAAATTCAAAAAGTTGCACAAATACACTTTCGATGTCATTCGTGATGATTCTCACTACAAATCGGTACTAATACGAATCTTAGTAAATATACCCCATAGTCTTAAATTATACCTCAAATTTTCCATTTTCTAACATACATAACATAGAAATCAGAAAGTTGACCATTGTAGAACACAATAAAATGAAAGAAAAATAAGAAGAGAAAAAATTCTAAAGAGCTATAATTGGTCTGACATAACAATAAGAATCTAAACATATGATGGCGTTCCATCTACGTGAGGGACGTGTAACATAAACAATAAACAAACAAAAAACAGTATCGGCCAGAGCCAGGGGACCGTCAACCCATTCATGGAGAAATCATCAAAGCAAGAAAAAATACAAAAGATGGAGTTCTAAGAAGAAGTAAGGAGGGAATGGAGAAGAGCAAGAGGAGAAGGAAGAAAAGGGGAGAAGGAGGAGATTAAAAAGAGTGGAAGTTTACAGGAGGGAAACAGGAGGTCTATGATCCAGGAGTTGGTGAGAGTAACATGTAGTGTAGTGGAAGCTTTGTTGGATAGCAAGTTTTGTGGAGGTGGGTAGTGTGTGGATGAACTTACCCCAGCATTGAAATAATGCGGGAGTCAAAATTTCCTAATCAAGAGATGTCTCTAACCAGTCCATTGTAAAGAGAAAAAGTAATCTGTTACGCTTCATCTAAATGACTAGAGTGTTGGTTGAGCTGGCTTAGGGTGGATTTGATAGCTTCTTTGATACCAGCCAGTTTTTTGTCTAGGAGGGGTCCCAAGACAGCCACTAAATCATTATTCTTCATTTTCGGCTGTTTGAGAGGGTGGTCTGGATCTACGTGTGCACTGCGAGTCAGAGCGCGAGACCGAATGATCTGAGTCAGAGGAGTTGTCACAGGGAGTGTCGTCTTGAGGCGGCAGAGGTGCCCCCGCTGAAGTCATTGTCGTGGGAATTAAGAATTTTTTCATGCAGATTCGTCAAAGTAGAGGGGGACAACAGCAACAGGAGTACACAGAGCGTAAGAAATGCCAAAAGTGTATCGGGTCCTACATGGGAAGCACTAGGTCACAAGGTCATCACATCACTGCAAACGTATCATAGGACGTGGCAGGGGCTAAAACATCTCCGTATACAGGGGGGGATGAAACAGTCACAGGGTGCCTACAACGAGCACCCAGAGATTATAAACAAAAAGAGGTAAGTGATATGAAGAAAAAATAGCAGAGCAGTTCCTTCTGTAGAGCTGAACAATATCACTGGGGTGGGGGGAGGTTAGTGCACAAGGCAGGAGATTGAGGGGTGGTGATGTTGATGATTCATAGAGAAATCCCCAGAGATAAAGCTTAGTGTCCAGCAATGGGGGGGGCAGTGAGAAGGGTCCCGACTGTGGTGAAAGCCTATGTAGGCCTGACTGGGGAGGTTCAACAGCCGCAGTGTGGTCTGAGGAGAGGCCAAGTAGAGGGCAGAAGCAGGGTGCAGATGTTGCAGGTTAGCAGGAAAATTATCCCCAGGCTGAAAGGATAGAGTCGGTTGTTTAAAATGCAGGCTCGTCCGGACCTCCGCGTCAGAGTGGTGTTCGCAGCAGAAGCAGTCAGGAAATTAAGGCTGTAGTCTCTGGAGCGGTGGTGGGCCCCAATCCGCAAATGCGTTGCCCGAATGTTTATATTTTAATATGTTCTGTTTAGTGATCACCAGTGGTTAAAGGCCGTCACCTCTAATTGCAGGTGGAACCAGTTCCGCCTCCGCCTGGCTCACTAAGCAATAAGTCCCAGCAGCCATGTAAAGTTGGCAGCAGCCGCCAGACAATCCCAACTCGCGGATCGGCTGCATTGCCAGCGAAAAGAAGGGGTGGCTATTTCAAAATGTGACGTGAGCCAATCACGGCTCGCGGACCACCAACCAGTAAGAAGCTGCCAAGTGTCAGCTTCTCATTGGTTGGCAGCTTGCGAACCGTGATTTGTGCGCAGTCGGCGCCAGTTTCAAAGTGCGGCTGGGTGGCCCCTTCTTTTAAATAGCAGCCAGTCTGCGAGTCCTGTTTAGCGTCCGCTGCCAGATTTACTATGCTACAGCCATGACCCAATGCTCCAGGTCACAGGGGGTGAGATGGGGGGAGGGGAGTTGTAAAAGAACAGGGGGTGAGATGGAGTGGGAGGAGCAGGGGGTAAGATGGGGGGGGTGAGAGAAGCAGGTGGTGAGATAAGCAGCGGGTGAGATGGAGTGAGAGAAGCAGGGGGTGAGATGGGGGGGCGAAAGAAGCAGGGGATGAGATGGGGGAGTGAGAGGAGCAGGGGGTGAGATGGGGGAGTGAGGCACAGGGAGAGAGAGGTGTAGGGGGTGAGATGGGGAGGGAGTAAGAGGTGCAGGGGGTGAGATGGGGGAGTGAGGCACAGGGAGTGAGAGGTGTAGGGGGTGAGATGGGGAGGAAGTGAGAGGTGCAGGGGGTGAGATGTGGGAGTGAGAGTTGCAGGGTGTGAGATGGGGGAGTGAGAGAAAAAGGGGGTGAGACGGGAGAGTGAGAAGTGACAGGGTGAGATGGGGGAGTGAGAGGAACAGGGGGTGAGATGGGGAGAGAGTGAGAGGTGCAGGGGGTGAGATAGGGAGATAGTAAGAGGTGCAAAGGGTGAGATGGGGGAGTGAGGCACAGGGAGTGAGAGGTGTAGGGGTGAGATTGGGAGGGAATGAGAGGTGCAGGGGGTGAGATGGGGGAGTGAGAGGTGCAGTGTGTGAGATGGGGAGGGAGTGAGAGGAGTAGGGGGTAAGATGGGGGATTGAGAGGAAAAGGGGGTGAGACGGGAGAGTGAGAGGCGCCAGGGTAAGATGGGGGAGTGAGATGAACAAGGGGTGAGATGGGGAGGGAGTGAGAGGTGCAGGGGGTGAGATGGGGGAGTGAGGCACAGGGAGTGAGAGGTTTAGGGGGTAAGTAAAGGAGAAAAGATTCAGATGATCAGTCACAAAGGAGAGCATATAAGGAGTAAGGGATACCTATGATGAAGATATGGACACACGAGGAGAGTGATAGACAAAGGAAACAAGAAAGCAAAAGGGACACATATAAGACATAAGTGAGGTGAGCAAAGGTTGTTCAACATATACTGCTATATTGTGAATCAAATCTAATATTAGGAGGGGGGCACTGCTTTGGGCATTGTGTGTGTAAGTGGCTCTGCTATTGTGGGCATTGTGTGTGTAAAGGACACTAGTATGTGGGGCGGGCAATGTGAAAAAGATTGTGCTACTGTGAGGCATTATTTGAATTAGGGGTACTTTGTGTGGCCACGCCACTTCCTTGTGAGGCCACACCCCTTTTTGTGCTGCGTGTGCTTTCGGCTCGCTAAGCGGGAGGGGTCGTGGGGGAGATGAGTTCCCCCACCTCTCTAGGACCACTTTAAGCCCTGTGGGTAAATGTATGAATGGTCATTATTAGGGAGAAGCAGTATCAGCGCACGTTATGTACACCGATACCGCTTCTCCTCTATGTATTACTGTAGCGGTGCCAGTACAGTGACAGGGTCTGTCCCTGGCTGTGGTGGGTGCCACCTTCGGACAGTGCAGGGGATCTTGTGTGAGTAGCGAGATCCCGCACATGTGCAGTGGAGCCGACTCAGCAGGGAGACAGAGTGCATCAGTGATGAGCTGACGCGCTGTGTGCTCGGGGGGGGCATCCCGGCGGCAGACAAGATATTCTTACATCCTTCCCACTTCACCTCTGTAATGAGGGGAAGCAGGAAGTGTTACAGTGACACGATTCATGCCGCTCTAATACATTTACCCTCAACAGCTAAGACTACAGAAGTGAGCTTTTGATGATTATATAACACCCCTTTTACCTAGGTACTCAGGGTAATGGTGTGTATTTAAAAAGTTTCCATTTCTAATGCTTCTCTGCTTGTAGTTCTTAGTGCCTTCACCTGATTCATGACATGATGTGCTCTTCTGGGGAGTGTTCAGAGACATGAGAGGAAGATTTGGGGATCCCCCTGATCAACATGTATTCAGACCACAAACACCACAGGAATGTACCACAAAGATATGTTACAGAAGCCACCATGGCACATTTATTAAGAGGGTCTTGGAAAGATACTGGTTTTATGCATTTTTGATAAATAGTAACTCAGCATGATCAATTAAAGAACCATATAAAAAATATGCATAGAGAGATAAAGTGAACATCACGTCATGTAATTCAGTAATCAGCAAACAAAAGAAAACACAGCACATTCACCTGGATCAAATAATACATAGGCATCTGCAAGCCCTGGCTGGGTAATGGCAGCATAAACAGCAGTACCACAAATAAATTCCACATGCACCACAATCAGCATGAGATAATACTGTGCTATCCCCCTACTACGGTGGCCTGGGTGGAGCTCATTCAATCTTCTGCATGTCATTTAAGGATTTCCACTTGAATGCCAAACACTGGTAACTAACTTTTCTCAAAGTGGGGGTAATTCAGACCTGATCGCTGTTGTGCGAATTCACAAGGTGGACGATTATCCGTACGCACAAGTAGGGCATGCTCCAGGCCTACTAGCACCCCGAGCGAGATTTTTTGAAGCACCCTCCCCAATGCACGCCGAAGGCGCACGCACTTTTGGGAAAGTGGGAGTGGCCTAATTTATTTAGGAAAGGCTACCTCAGCTAAGTGCACTGTTGTACAGAAATCTATGTTCTTAGTAAAGTGCTATGAAATAAACATAAAAATGTTGAACAGTGACATTCACTAAAACCTCCTTTACATGGATGCCATTCTATAGGGACAGGACAGAGGTAACGGCAGGAACAGAACAGTGGGGACAAGGAAGGGATATGACAGTGGGGACAAGGACAGAACAGAGGGGACAGGACAGAGGTAATGGCAGGGACAGAACAGAGGGGACAGGACAGAGGTAACAGCAGGGACAGAACAGAGGGGACAGGAGGGACAGGACAGAGGTAACGGCAGGAACAGAACAGAGGGGATAGTACAGAGGTAATAGCAGGTACAGGTGAGACCAGAGGTAGAACTCTGGGAGGCAATGGAGTCATCTGCCGCCGGGCTCCTGCTCTGAAGGGGGCACCTCTCCTCCCATTCTGTGACACTATTGAATTAAGTTAATTGATAGCCACTGCTATCTCTTCACTGGCAGACTTCCTCACTGGTCCCTGTACCTTACACATCACACCCTCTTTATTATACTGTAGATAAACATTTTACAAGTGTCACACCCAGGATTAGAAACCACAACCTATTGCACTGGAAGCAGACACCATACTGATGAAGCTATTTGCTCCCGTATAGGAAATATGAGAATTTTAACTATATGAAGATACTTCTCTGACAATTACACGTAACTTCATATAGTTAGAATTCTCATGCTTCCTCTACAGGAGCAAATAGCTCCATCAGTAAAGTGTCTGCTGTCAGTGTAACAGGTCATGGGCTCTAATACTGGGTATGACTGCTAAGAAATGTGTGATTTAAAATAAAAGACAATTAAATGTATAAATACAGTATATACATTTTTTCAGAACACTACACACACACACACACACACACACACACACACGTGTGTGTGTGTGTGTATATATATATATATATATATATATACACACACACACATCTACATACATATATTTATCTTAATATAGTAAATAGGAGGGCACCAATATTTATCTTGCCTCCGGGCAACTGGGACGAACTTACGCCACTGGGTGAGACGGTAAAAGGAAAGGACAGAGGAGACAGACAGAGCTGGATTCAGCATTTGGGGGGCCCAGAGCACTTAAGATATGGGGCTTCCCCTCCTGTTATCACCACCCCCTGGATGTGCCTGCTGTGTTTGTGCCTTTTCTTTCTTTTTTTTCAACATTAAGTTTTTATTAATAATATAGAATCAAAACAAGAATACAGAAAAGACAAAAGAGAATAGGATAACAATGGGGCAAAAACAATATTAGAGGGGGAGAGACAGGACATCCAAAAGCGGTACACAGAACATAAAAATACAGTATACACAAATCATAAATGTTCTGCAGAAAGAGGGCTGTCCGAGTCACAGGGAGGGCTCTGTATGGCGGGGGACGACGGAGAGACCACCTTATTTTTGGAAATATATGTGTGCCATGGGAGCCACTTCATAATAGGGGAAAAAGGGGATGTAGAGTATGCAGCGTCCCTGATTTCCATCTCAAAATGGAAGTGGGTCTTAGAGATAACTTTTGCAAAGAAAGGGGGGAAGGGAGATTTCCAGTTTTGAGCAATTGTAGCTCTGGCAGCAATAAGAAAGTGACCAAGGACATAGTGAGTTGACTAGGGGACAGTGTCTGGGTACCAGTGCAGTAGCGCTAATGAAGGGTCCTGAGTCAGGCTAAGGTCAGTGATCGAGTGAATAAGGTCATATACTTTATCCCAAAAGGAGCGCAGGGCAGGGCAGTCCCAGAAAGCATGCAAGAGTGTACCTTCATGGTGGCAGAGGCGCCAACAGAATTTAGAGGTGGTCGGCCAGATCTTGGGCTTAATTCTGAGTTGATCGCAGCAGCAAATATGTTAGCAGTTGGGCAAAACCATGTGCACTGCAGAGGAAACAGATATAACATGTGCAGAGAAAGTTAGACTTGGGTGGGGTGTGTTCAAACTGAAATCTAGCTTGCAGTGTAAAAATAAAGCAGCCAGTATCTACCCTGCACAGAAACAAAATAACCCACCCA
Organism: Pseudophryne corroboree; assembly: GCF_028390025.1. Lineage (NCBI taxonomy): Eukaryota > Metazoa > Chordata > Amphibia > Anura > Myobatrachidae > Pseudophryne > Pseudophryne corroboree. The sequence goes on along the minus strand of NC_086445.1, from coordinate 320,450,465 downwards.
AATCTAACTCTCTGCAAATGTTATATCTGCTCCCCCTGCAGTGCACATGGTTTTGCCCAATTGCTAACAAACCTGCTGCTGCGATCAACTCAGAATTACCCCCCTTGTGTAGTTTAGAAGGGGTGAAATATAATCTATGTAATAATTTAATGTGCATTTCGGTGTGATTAGTACATTTAGAAAGAGAGAAAGAAGAAAGATGAATGGATTCCCAATGCTTAAGAGTGAAGGTACGATGGAGATCGGTTTCCCATTTAATTTGAGCGGCAGATTTAGTCGTGGCGATCGAAGGTGACAGCAAATTATACCAGTCAGAAATGGCTCTATGTGATGAAAGTTTAGGCAATCTATTCAGGAGACTGTTGGAAGGGAGTTGGAAGACGTTAGGGCTAATGGTCACACCGTCTATCCAATGTTTAAGTTGGTGATAATAGAGCCAGGCTGAAGGGTCAAGGTTATATTTAGCTTGTAGATCTGAAAACGACAGAAGGGAGGCCGGGGAGAAGATATCAGTGAGAGATTCCATACCTAAATGTCTCCAGTAGGAGAAGTGGAGATAAGGCAATACTTTATCCAATGCAGACAGAGAGATGTTTCGAGTGGGTACCGTAATGTTAAAGGTAGGTAGGAGTCTGGAGTTCCAAATCGTCAGGGCGTCGGATATGGAAGAGGGTGACAATGGATAGTGGGGGCGGAGTTGTCGGGGTAGCCACAGGAGATTGGTGAGGGGGAAGTCCCGGAATAGGGCACGTTCTAGATCTACCCATGGTTTAGAGTGGGGGGGGGAGAGACAGGTCGGACAGTTGGGAGAGCATAGACGCCTCATGGTACCTGAGTAAATCAGGGAGTGTGAGGCCTCCCTGTGACTTAGAGCGAACCATACATGTATAAGCCAATCGAGGAGGTTTACATTTCCAAACATACAACAACATCAATCTTCACATCTGGGTTAACAGTTTACGGGAAACAGCGTAGGGGATGGCTCAAAATAAATACATAAGTTTTGGTAACAACATAATTTTAAATGCCGCCAGGCGGCCCAGCCAGGAGACCTCGTAGCCCATCCAACCAGAAGTCAGTGAGGTTAGGTGAGCCAGCAAAGGCACGTAATTGACAGAGTGTACATTCTGGAAATGAGAGGGGATGGAGATTCCCAGGTACGTTAAGGAGGAGTCTTTCCACGTACACGGAAAGCGCGCCTTCAAAGAATGTAAAACAGAGGTTGGGATATTAATAGGAAGGGCATCCGATTTTGTAGTGTTCAATTTATAATATGAAGCAGCACTAAAATGCCCCAAGATATCAAGTAGGACGGGCAACGAGGTCCCCGGGTCAGAAACAAACAATAAAACATCATCTGCGAAAAGGCAGAGCTTATGAGAGGTGTCACATACAGTAAGACCGGGAAATTTCGGAGATAGTCGAATCATTTGGGCAAGGGGTTCAATAGCTAACACGAATATCAGCGGGGAAAGGGGGCACCCCTGCCTGGTACCATTGGAAATATGAAACGGGGAGGAAAGAAAACCATTACTAAATATTCTAGCAGAAGGGCCATCATAAAGAGCTAAGATAGAACAGAGGATGTCCCCGTGGAGACCAAACCTGAGCAACACTTGGCGCATATAACCCCAATGGAGGCGATCGAACGCCTTTTCGGCATCGAGAGAAAGTAAGAGAAACGATGATTTAGTGCGGGAAGACCATTCAACAAGATCGAGGACTCTCCGGGTGTTGTCGGGGGCCTGACGGCCAAGGACAAAACCAACTTGGTCTGGGTGTGTGAGACGTGGGAGTAAGGGATTCAAGCGGTTGGCTATTAGCTTAGCATACATTTTTAAATCGGTGTTAAGGAGGGCAATAGGTCGGTAATTTTTGCAGTCAGAAGGGTCTTTACCTGGCTTCGGGATGGTTACGATTTGGGCTTCAACCATTTCCGCTGGGAAGGACCCTGAATTGGAGACCTGGGAGTAGAGCTGCAGGAGGAGAGGAGAGAGTGCCCCACTGAACGTGGAGTAAAAAGAGTTAATTAAGCTATCAGGCCCGGGGGTTTTGTTTTTTGGCAATTACTGAATCACAAGTTGTATCTCTTCCAGAGACCAAGGGACATTCAGGGATGTCAGGGTGTCGTCATCTAAAGAGGGGAGAGGAAGGCCATCTAAAAAGGTGGAGATAGAAGCCACAGAGAGCTGAGGTATAGTAGAATCCTCATGCAGCTTATATAATTTGGCATAAAACTTAGAGAATAAATTAGCAATATCAAGGGGATTAAGGCATGGCTTGCCTGAAGGGGCAACGAGGCATTTGATACGATTACGGGCCTGGCGGCTACGAAGTTTGCGCACTAACAAACATGTGGCCTTGTTTCCAGCTGTATAAAATATGCTGCGAAAGCGAGCTAGGGCCGATTGCATACGGAGCATGAAAAGCTTCTGGAGTTGGGTTCGCACCTCCTGAAGTTGCTTACGCAAAGCCCGAGTAGGGCGTATTTGATTCTGAGACTCCAAAGACCGTAGAGACAACTCCAAGTCATCTGCGTTTTCTTAGAGCAAGCCTTGAGCTGAGTACTTATTGGATGGACGTGCCATGGAGCACGACTTTCAGAGCACACCAATACGTGAAGATAGAAGTATCCTCAGGGGCATTGGTCTGCATATACATTGACAGAGAGTCAGTAAGGGCCTTCAGAGTCTCAGGATTCATCAACTGATATTCTGGGAGGCGCCAGGGGTGGATGGGGGGGAAAGATGCAAACCCATGTCCCAGGACCACAATACAGGGGCATGATCCGACCAAGTAATGGGGAGAATTTTAAGTTTTCGGGTATGTTGGAGAGTCCTCTTGTCTAGAAGAATAAAGTCGATCCTAGAGTAACTGTTATGAACAGCAGAAAAAAAAAAGTATAATCTCTCTCTGTAGGGGAAAAGACGCACCAAGCATCATACAAATTGAACTCTGTAAGCAGCTTCTGAAAAGCAAGGGACGGGCCCACATCTCAAGGAGAGGGGCCAGTGCCTTGCGAGGAAGACCTATCCACCTTAGGATCTAAGACTAGATTAAAGTCTCCTAACAGTATAAGCGCCCCCTGTCAAGCCTTATATACTTCCTCAAGGAGTTCCCGCAGGAATGGGATTTGACGGGAGTTAGGGGCATATAGAGATACAAGGGTCACAAAGGTATTGTCGATAGTACCAATAAGGATAAGATAACGGCCGATCTTATCCTGGATCTGTCACTGTAGGGTAAAAGGAGTGTGTCTATGGAACAGTATAGCCACGCCGTTGCGTTTAGCGGGGCCATTAGCAGTATAACTGGTGGGGTATCTATGGTCTCGAAAAGCAGGGGGGGATGAAGAAGAAAAATGTGTATCTTGTAGGGTCACAATGTCAGCTATATAATTATGAAATGTAGAAAGAGCCAGTCTACGCTTATGAGGGGAGTTGAGGCCTTTGACATTGAGCAAAATAACCTTAACCATCAATGAACAGAAAAGCAAAAGCGCGTATGGGTGCCCTGGAAGTACCTGTCTGGGGTACATGAAAAAGGGAAAAGACACAAAAGGAAGAAAAAAAAAAAGAGGTAAGAAAAATCAGAAAAACACAAAAAGAACCCAAAAGGCCCAGTATATCGGGCCACAGTAGGTGCCGCAAAAAAAAAAAAAAAAAGGCGGCAACATAGTTAACTTGTGGGGGGAGGCCAATGCGAGCCCCACCCATGGAACCTTATACAGAACAACACATGTAAGAACCACAAAAGATATGCATATAAACTAAGCATGTAAGCATAGAGAAAACATCAAATATCATACACAGATACTAGAAATAAACAATACTTGCGAGTGCAACATCTGGACCCAGCGCCAGTCCAGGAAGTACAGTAACGAAACTCTCTTCAAAAATGATAACCTATGTCAGGGACAATCCATAGCAACGTAAAGAGACATCAGGACCAAATAACAGAAATTGTCCTGGCATCAGGCATCTGGAATCCAATCAGCAAGGACTAGAAAAGGTAGAGGTATCAAATCGGTAGAATGTCATCCCACTTTGGACCAGTCCGATTGCACTGGAGGGCCTTGAGAAGACAGAGGGACCGAGACAGGAATGTTCCAGTCAGTCAAGATTTTGACGCCAACTTCCAACGATGAGATGACGAAGGTGGAGCCATCCCTCCGAACCAGGAGTTTAACCAGGAACCCCCATCTATACTGTATCTCCTGGTCACGGAGGGCCCTCGTGATAGGTTGGAAGGATCTGCGTTTATTTATAGTGTGAAGCGACAGATCCGGAAATATTTGTAGGTTATCCAAGACATCCAAGTCCTCTGCCATACGGGTGGCCTTGAGAATGTCCTCCTTGATGTGGAAAAAATGGAGACGCAGGAGGACGTCTAGAGGAGAGCTACTGGGAGCGGAACAAGGCTTCGGTAAGCGATGGATCCTGTCAATCAGCAAATCTCGGGTGTCGGCGGAGGGCAGTCATTTTTTAAAGTGGGAGAGAGCAAAATCTTGGAGGTCGTTGGTCGATACTGTTTCTGGGACCCCCCTGATTTTAACGTTGTTTCTACAAGATCTGTCGTCGAGATCGGCAAGCTTGTCTTTAACAGCCAACAGTTCCGCCAAGGCCGAATTGTGAGAGGTAAGAAGCTCGTTGTGAGAAGAGACCAACTCCTGCACTTTATCCTCCAAGTTATTAGTGTGGATGCCGATATCGGTCACTTCGCCCGCGAGGAGAGTGATAGAAGACTGGAGGCCGGTGGTGATGTCCGTCCGTAAGGCCTGAAGCATCTGGTGAAGCGTACGGACTGTAAGAGGCGCATCTGAGGCAAGGTCCGGTCCAGAAGCGGGAAGCGGAGGGTGTGCAGCAGTGGATGTGGAGATCGCACTGGGCTTCCCCTTCGGCACAGGATCAGGGGTGCGATTAGAAACAAATTTAATAGGAGGTGCAAGGGCGGATATCTTGGATCTTTTAGGAGGCATAGTGCCCGTCCGAGGGGTGCAATAATAAACAGCAATAAAAATGTCAAAAAGGTAAAGGTTTGTGGTTCTATTTCAGGCAAGGAGGAGCGTTAGCGGTTCCATGGGTGCATGGAGGAGATGTCACATGAGTAGCATAAAGGTAGAGACCAGGCTAAACGAGGGGCACTGTGGTAGTGGAGATTAGCCCGAGGGCATTAAAAGGAGATGGCAGCCACCGGATCCTCAGTATCATGCGATCTCCTCTTTCACGAGGGCAGGAAAGCAGATGACCTCGCGGGGACCAGTGACCTATGTAGGCGATGCAAGGGTGGTCACACAACAGACAGAGACACCCCCCGGGGTCAATATGGAAACTGTGCCTAAACACTGCACTGGATGTATTCTGCAGCCGGGCACCACATGAGATGTATGTTCGCAGCGTCACCAGGGAGACCGAGCCGCAATGCGTTTGCGGCAACTGCTTGGTCCCTCTATTGCAGGGATAGGTGCGGAAGGTCCAGTGGGGTCACAGAATGCCTCAGGGTGTATCACAATATTTGTGGCGCATCAACTTCTGCGCCAGGCACCTCCCGTTGCCGGGTCCCGCCTAACACTTCAGGCCGCGGCTGCACTCGGGGAGTCCAGCCTCCACTCGCGGGCCACAGCCACAGGGACTGCTCTCTAGTGGGGTGAGTCTGGAGGGTCCAGGGG